>NW_024412421.1:15621179-15731179 GCF_014898765.1 Herpailurus yagouaroundi
ATAGGGATAGGGATAGGGATAGGGATAGGGATAGGGATAGGGATAGGGATAGAAATATATCTCCATGCCCCAATGCTCAGTGAAAAATGGGGATATGCCAGTCAATGGGTACAAACTTCCAGTTATAAGGTAAGTAAGTTCTGGGGATCTAATATACAGAATGATGATTAAGTTAATAAAATTTTATTATATACTTCAAAGTTTCAAGAAGTATAGACCTGAAACGTTTTCACCACTAAAATAAAATGGTTATTAGGAGACATGACAGAGGTGTTAGCTAATGCTATGGTGGTAATCACATTGCCATATAGAATCATAGCAAATTAACACAATTTATACCCTACACTTATACAATATTATATGCCAATTATATATCACTAATCTGGATAAAAATGAATTAGTAACGTTACTCTCAGTAATTTTCAAGTGGCAAACGGATCCAATGAAATGCATGAATCACGGAATATTGCATTTTAGAGTTCTCAAAAATGGGAACATCAACTCTAGGTCACCATGATTTCTGCCTCATAATTTACACGTGTCACCAAATATATTCTCCAACTGCCAAACCCTACAAATATTTATCATCCCCAAGTCAGACTTGATAATATTCTCACAGAAGTTAGTTATTTGCGCATAACCTGTAATTGGTAGAGTTACACTTTATGCCCAAGTATTCTGATTTTAAAGAAACACTTTGAAAATATGCTTTCACTACACTCTTATAAGTGAATGAGTGAATATAAACAAGCAATATGAAAACTTCCAATACTACATCAGGTATGAAGGAAAAGACAAACTAAGAACCACCTCAGTCCTGTTTTTTCTCTCAGGTAAAATATTTCTAACACTGATATGCAAGATAATCTATGGTTCAGGAATTCATCCTAGAAAAAATAATCCTGTTTTATGTACTTTCTCTTGACCTTTCTACCCAGAGATAACTCTCAATAAGGAAAAAAAAGGGGGGGTGGGGTGGGAGGGGAGCTGGCAGCCCAAGCAACTCTATTAAGTAAGGCAAATATTCCCCGTTCTGAGATCTTTGGGAAAAAACTCAACTCATATTGTATTACAGTATTAACAATGACATACATACAATGAAATTAACATTTCACAGAACTTAGAAAACAGGGTTGAAAAGAAGCATATTAGCCAAGATTTTCATCCCCCCCATTTAATAAGAGTATATCAGAACTGATTATAATTCTATATATGTTAAATATTCATTGTTTTGTATGTGATTCAAGCACCCTCACTTAATAATTATGAGGTATTAATGAATTTCAAAGATAAACAGTATCTCTTGTCATTATGAGATATTTCTAGGCACCTGGAGTTGTTGCATCCAGGCTATTTTGCTCTCATAAGCCTATGATCCAATGTATAATGTGTGGTAAGCTGATTTGAGATAGGCTATTTCTGTCAGGAGATATATTATAGACAGAATAATGGTCCCCCAAGGATGGCCACAGCCTAATCCTCAGGATATCAATATGTTTTATTTGCCTTATATGGCAAAAGATAACTTTGCAGATGAGTTTGGGGTTACAGATCTTGAGATGGAGAACTTTATCCTAACCATAGGAGTTCTTAAAACTGAAAAAAATGATGTAAGAAGACAGATATGAGAAAAACTAAACTCACTGCTGGCGGCTTTGGAGATGGAGGAAAGGGGTCATCAGCCAAGTAAAGTGATCACAGCCCATCTTTCACAAGCAAGAATGCAGGGATCTGGTTCCTACAACTCTAAGGAGTTGAATTATGCTAATAACTCAATGATCAGGAAAGAGATTCTCCCACTAGAGCCTCCATAATAGACCATAGCTTGCTAATGCCTTAATTTTAGCTTGGTGACATTTGTACCAGACTCCAGATTTACAAAACTATATGTAACACATTAAATCTGTGTTGTTTTAAGCCAGTCCATTTGGGGTAATTTCTTACTCAGCAATCGAAAACTAGTACAGTATATATTTGTCTTCTGCAGAGTGGACCTTACACAGTGTTTTCTGAATATCCTATGATAAAGAATTTTAATAAAGCTCTACAGTAACTATAGTAATAAAGTTCTGTAATCATGAAATGTCCATATATATATGAATTAGTCTAACTTATACAGTTGAAGTGCAGTGTTAAGGATTGGGTTAGGGTTTTCTTGCTTTTTTTTTTTAACATTTATTTTTGAGACAGTGAGAGACAGAGCATGAGTGGGGGAGCATCACAGAGAGAGGGAGACACAGAATCCGAAACAGACTCCATGCTCAGAGCTGTCAGCACAGAGCCCGACGCGGGGCTTGAACTCACAGACTGTGAGATGATGACCTGAGAAGAAGTCGCATGCCCAACCGACTGAGCCACCCAGGTGCCTGTTTGTTCTTTCTTTCTTTCTTTCTTTCTTTCTTTCTTTCTTTCTTTCTTTCTTTCTTTCTGTGTTCTATGCAACTGATGGATCAACTATTAAAATAATACTTTTAAACAAACAAGATTTCAAGAAAAGCTAATAATATTGAAATAAAATTATCAATGTTTTAATCATGGCAGAAATAGAAGTACTTCCTCATGAACACACAGAATACCATCTCTTAACTACTGTCATTTTCAAGTAGCATGTTATAAATAATTTTTCAAGATATATGAAATGCTGTAAAAATATTTGTGCTAGCCACAAATGAATTCACAGAGCTCCCTGAATTCTATAAACCCCTCAATAAAAATTCCTTCTCTAGGTCAATGGACTGACTATAGGTTAACCAGGAAAAAGTGGCTTGTTGGAAATGAGTCAAAAATGTGTATGTTTTAAAGATCATGAGCACTTTATCTCTGAGTAACATGAACCGGACACATTCCTATGAGCAGTTCAAGTATCCATTTTTCTCAAGTCTGTAAGAAAAGTAGATTTTTCTGTCATAATGATAGGCTAAACAAAATGAAACCTTTTTGCTTACCTTTTATGCTTGCTACATTGAATTTTACAAATTTTAAATATCTCATTTTCTTTCAATGTCTTCTATTAATCACATAGAAAAGTACTGTTAATCAATAACAACAAAATAGATGCTGTGTACTGTGACACAGATATAATTGCACTCAAGATGCTCACAAATTAAAGGGAAATTAAGCACATAAAGAAGTAATTAATAGAGCCAATAAATCTTTTATATATATGTATATATGTATATATATATATACACACATATATACATATATGTATGTGTGTGTATATACACACACACACACACACACACACACTCAATTTGGTGCATGAGGGAGTCAGGGATGGGGCTGGATGGGTGGAAGAAGCCAGAAATAATCATGGGTATTTGGGTGAGTTTAAGAATTTGTTCAGAGAAGATATGATGGGATGGCAGAGCTGGTTTCTGAAGCCTCAATGGCTTTCAGATCAAGGTTTTTCAACTTCACACTACTCTTTTTAAATTTTTTTTAACATTTATTCATTTTGAGAGACAGAAAGACAGAGAGACAGAGTGTGAGCAGGGAGGGTCAGATAGAGAGGGAGACCAAGAATCCGAAGCAGGCTCCAGGCTCCGAGCTGTCAGCGCAGAGCCTGACACGGGGCTCAAACCCACCAACTGTGAGATCATGACCTAAGCTGAATTCAAACCGACTGAGCCACCCAGGTGCCCCAACTTCACACTACTGACGTGTCAGTCTGAGTAAGCCTCTGCCATGGGGGGCTGTTCTGAGCTTTATAGAGTAACGTTTAGTAGTATCCTTGACCTATATCTACCAAATGCCAGTGGTGCCCGCAAGCCATGACAGACACAATGCCTGCAAATGTTTCCAAATGGGCTTGGGGAGCACTATCACCCTCTGATTGAAAACCAATGCCTGAAACTGCTATTCAAGGTACAGTACAGATATCAAAAGCATTAGCATCACCTGGAAGCTGGTTACAAATACATAGCCTCAAGCCCCACTTCAGAATTACTGAACCTAAACCTGCATTTTAACAAGACTCCTTTCTGATCAGAATGCACATTGGTTCTAAGAAGCATCCCTTTGGGTAGCTGAGGCATCCTGCAAATAGGAATAATATGCACATTGGCATGAAGGCATGGCAGAGAGGACCTCAAGTCAACAGAAAATATAACAATAGGAGACAGGACTGGAGAGTCAAGCAGGGCCAGAAGCCAACTCACCTCAACACATTCATAAAATCATCACCTCTAGGGAAAGACCATCAGTGAATAGTTTCAATCAGAGAAATAATCTAATCATATTTACCTCAAAAAAAAGTTTGTGTAGCTCTGTTGTCCTTTTAATTGAATGATTAGAATAAGAATTTTTGAATTTCTTTCCTATCACACTTCAAATTAGTAATTATTAGTTCTCTGGTTAATCTGAAAACCTGACCTCTCCCTCAGATCAGAGAAGGACAATAATGTACCAGCAACTGTCAGGGAAAAATGCAGAGGAGCATTTAATATTTCTGTAAAAGGGAAGTCATGTATAATGGATGGAAAGACATCAGGTTAAGATTAAATCTTTATATCATATTTAGATGGGTTTCCTACTGTTCTAGAAATTAATTTGAGTTAATCGTGATCTTTCCATCCTTTGTCATCCTTTTTTCCACAATGGAATTAATCCATACCATAGCAGCCTTACAAACTGGGAGGCCTGATTTTCGAGTTTGGCCTGGGGATATAAAGTCAAAAGCTGGCAGAAGACAGATGCTTTACAGAAGTGACAAATTTAGTTTCCTGGAGAAAGTTGCTGACTGCAATGTTCCAATTGGAGCAGCTTATCTGCCCTTCCAGATGTTGAAATAATGACAGATGCTTAGAGAACGCCTGACAAGAGGAAGAAAAGAACCTGCTGAAGAGTCCAACCTGTTTGTAGGCAAGAAAATAAAAGTAACACTTATTCAGATCTGTACTCTGATGAGGTGTGGATGTACATCTTTATAGCCAAAACACTATAGCTTACATGCTATCATGCAGGCAAACCCACATAGGAAATTAGGAGTTTGTGCTCTTGGAGATACAGACAGCAAAGAACTAGAATTTTTTTATTCACAGGAGTAATAAATCATTATATCACTTGACCTCTGAGTACCTGTGTTCAATGACAAGACACCAGTTTATAGTGACTGGATGCAAACAACTTTATTTTCTACAGCTTGGCAAATGGGGTGAGTTTCTCCATGTTTGCAAATTTTCTGGTCTTTATTATTGACAATGTGTTTTAAAATCATTAATACTAGTTATCAAATGAGATGTATAACAATACTTAGTAAATAAGTACAAAAGCAAATCTGTTTAGCAAGTTGAAATTTCATCCAGTTGCACAGAAACTGGCCAGATACTGATCTTGACCAAGAATGAACAGGTGATGGATTAAGAGTAAATTAAAAGACGAATGATTAGTATTTCTTTGACTTATTTAAAATGCATGTAATTACACGTGATTGAAATGTCAATTGTAACTTTTGACGTGTGCATATATATAAAAAAATTGCGATGCTTTACGTATGTGCACCCTTTTCTGTATATCTTTGTCCTGATTTTCTTTAAAAGGGGTCATCAACGTCCTATGAGAAACTTGTTCTTACCAGAGGATAACTACTCAGTTGTGAAATATGATTAGCAAGATGAGATGTTTTTCCAAACATGTCACCATTCCTAAGAGATTTCCTTGCATCTTACCTTGACTGCTGAAAGAACATTTTTACAGTCTCCTCTGCAGTAACTTTCCATTCATGGCTGAAAAGCACTTGTTATTCTGAAGTTCTGGAAAGAGTTGAAATGTTACTCCCGCCTGTGCACTCAGAGCCACCCTCTTCAAGTCAATCACTATACAACTGTATCTGAAAGTTGTAGCTAGATGAATGGACATACCAAACAGGGCACATGGGGAATTCAAAAAGAGTGAATCATTATGGAGAGGTAAGGGCTTAGGCTTCACAACCAGACTTGGGTTCAAACCAAAAACTGCATAGCTTCCTAATGGTATTTTGAAAGGGGACACTTCTCATCTTGCTGTAAGCATGTTTAAACGAGCTACAGAGAAGAGAGCAAGTTCATATTACATAGGTTTAAACACATCATTGGTTTGAATGATTAACATCAACAAGTTAGAATCCCAGAACTTTAATGTGGATGTAGCAAGAGCTCTTTGGCCCCAGATAATTTTCTTCAATTCCTCAATTTTGCATTTAGGAAAAATAGAATCATTTGAAACTTCTGGAGGTTCACAGGAAGTAAGTCATGTAGATAAAAAAATATCAGAATTTTAAATTTCCTGTTGAGAACACCAGAGAATATGCTTAAGCATTCTCCTTGGGGCCCACTATCTACATCACTGTTGAGGAAATAAGATATAGGTTATACCAACTGATGGAATTAAAAATTACTGTTCCTTTAGGAATATTTCTATTGCAGGATCTGTATTCCAAAATAACTTGGTCATTTAATCCCATTTCAACCTGTGCTGCATTTAACATGCTTGTTTTAGTAGAGTTGGATATTCCTTGGCCAAAATTAAGGGTTTTTCTTTTTTACTTTTTATAGTAGAAAGTACCTAACACAGGTATCTGGGTGGCTCAGGTGGTTAAGCATCTGACTCTTGCTTTTGGCTCAGGTCATGATCTCACAGTTCCTGAGATGAAGCCCCACCCCGACAGTGTGGAGGTTGTTTGGGATTCTCTCCCTATTTGTTCCTTCCCTCTGTTCATGTGTATTCTTCCTCAAAGCAAACCTTTTTGAATAGTATGTAACATAAAGTTTACTATCTGAGCCATGTTTAAGTGTACAATATTGTTAACTATAGCACAACGCTGTGCAATAGATCTCCTAGAAATTTCTCATCTTGAGAAACTGAAACATTGACAATTCATTTTTTCCTTTCCCAGCCCATTGAAACCACCATTCTACTTTGTTTCAAAGAATCTGGCTATTTTAGATAGCTTATGTAAGTAGAATTGTGCAATAATTATTTTTTTATGGCTGTCTTATTTAACAAATTAACTTTAAAGTTGTTCGATGTTGTAGCATAGGATAAGATTTTCTTCCTTTTAAAGGATGAGTAATTCCACTATATGGATATACCCCGTTTTATTTATCTGTTCATCTGTGATGGGCATTTATGTTGCTTCTACCTTTTGGCTATTATGAATAATGTCAGTGATAATGGGTGTACATAGATCCCTTTGATATCCTGATTTCAATTCTTTTGGAAATACAGCCAGAAGTGGGATTGCTGGATTTTAAGGTAATTTTATGAATTCTTTTTTGAAGAAGCCCATACAGTTTTTCATAAAGCTGCACCGTTTTATATTCCACATTTTTCCACATCCTTGACCTTTTTCTTTTTAATATGGCTGTCCTAGTGGATGTGAGGCGGTATCTCATTTTAGTTTTGGTATGTATTTCCTTGATGATGAGGGATGGAGAGTATCTTTTCATATGCTTACTCACCATTTGGATATCTTTTTTGGAGAAATATCCATTAAAGTTCTTAGCCCATTTTTTAATCATGTTATTTTTGTTGTTGGAATGTTCTGGATAATTAATGCTTTATCAGATATATGGCTTGCAAATATTTTCTCCCATTCATAGGTTGCCTTAGATGCCTAGCATGATCATGACTTTGGACACCATAAAAACAGATATACAAGTCCTACTCCCACTCTGCTGCGTCAGCTCTTCTTCCCAATGTTTCCTCATCTGTGTTGAATACTGGATGAATTTAACTTCTTCATAAAGTTAAACTTTATAGAAAGGCATCTGATGATGTTAATGAAAATATGTAACAACTAGATTTAGGAAATAGTAGAACACTACCCATATTTATTTGCAACATTTAGGAGCACCCTAGGGTGTAATTTGGGGTTTTTAAGGTTCACACTGCATTGTAAGATCAGATACCCTACTTATACACAACACCATCTGATATGAAAGTGTGGTATTTGGAAAATTATAGTTTACAGAAATACAAGGTTCTATAAAAATATGTAAAATAGAAAATAAAATATAAAGATCTGAAGTCATTAACAGCTATAATGATACATAATTACTGTGTCAACTATTACACATGCTTGCCTTGCAATAAATTGTTTTATGTGTACCATAATACAATTGACAGTATTCTCATTTTGTAAATGAGAGCTCAAATGCTAATGGATCATGTCCATGGTTATAAATATGGTAGGAACAAGTATGCATATTTGAACCCATGAAGTTTGAAAGATTCTGTGTGCTTTATTATCCCACAATCTGAATTCCTCCTTTGTTTATATGCTTTAATGGGCTGAATATGGGTTTTTTTTTTACAAGATCAACATATAAGTATATAAAGATTTTTGATTGTCAAAAAACTGGTATTAAAAGTATTTAATTACCATGTCCATGGAAATAGATGATTTATGCCGATTTTGCAAATATTTAGTACCTAGGATCAGATAATGCCTTTTGACTGGAAAATGTTTTATTTTCATTAGAACCCTACTTTGGGATAATTTGTCTCTTCTCATGGGGTAAATGGCCAGATTCACCAAATTGTGTTTCATGACACCTAATTAAAATCAGGTAAGAGTGCATGCATGCATCACCAAGTTATTTTTAGTAAAATCAAAATTAAATGGGACTAATTAGAGAGAATGATAGGCTTAGTTAGATTCCTTGAAGATTGCAAAAATACTATGGTTAACTTTTTTGGAGATCCAAGGAAACAAAATGGAGAGTTCACCTCTAGTCGCTCAAGTGTTCCAAATGTAGTAGTCAACAAAATATAGTTCTTTACCTATCTGTTTCTCACTCTGTGGGGCCTCACAAGAGGTCCATTAGATTTTTTTTTGTTTACAAAGCACAGAATTTGGAAGCATTTATGTTTGTAGCCAAAGTTCTGTGTGTCAATTATGGTCCTCATTCTTGGAAAGCTCCCTGACTTCAAATCTTAAAGCCTAGTTGGGGAAAAAAGGTAAGTAAATATATCAATAATTCTCAAATAGTCACAAGAAATGTTCATACTTACTCAAAGAAACTGATGGTACGAAATGTGGATATACATTAATGAAAATTTATCCTAAAAGCCCGAGAGACAGGAAGATCAAGATTGTTTTTTGATTTAGCTAAGTGACAATGGCCCTGAATTTCTGTGGGAAATCCCCCACACAAATCACCCACATTTTGCTTGTTGATCTCTCTCTCCTGGTGAACAGAACCAGCCAGGATGAGGTCAGGACACTTATTATCCAGTGTCAGAGTGCGATTTCATATCCAGAAAGGACAAATTCAAGTACCACAGACATGCTGTAGGAATGTGACATAGTTATGTTGCCTTACTTGAGCTCACTTTCTTCATCTTCAGAGGGTTGGTGCAATTAATTATTATTTAAAAGTCCAAGTGGAAGCAAAGAATAAAATGGAATCTCAGAGTTACTGTTTCAAGTATCAGGAGAGACACACAGAATACAGCTTGTTGTATGATTTACCTTATCTGAAATGCCTCAAATAGCGAAATCTATAAAGACACAAAGTGGAGTAGCAGTTACTTAGGCTGAGACTGGAGACAAAAACTTATAAATATGAGAAGAGTCTAGGCTGATATCAAGGTTATAAACTCAGTTATGGTCATGATTGCACAACTCCTTAAAATTCACCAAAATTATTGAATTAGACAATTAGTATGGATGTCTTTTAGGATATATAAATTAAAACTCAAAAAAGTTACTACCAAAAAAATAAAGAAGTTGACCAAATTGGGTAAATACTCAAAAGCCCTTCCCAGATTTTAAAATCATCTGATTCTGTGATCCCAAGTACAGTTTTCTTAATTTTTTTTCTATTTAATATTTTCTATTTCAATTTTTTTTATTAAATAGGGATATCATTTTTGTAATGCTCTGACTCCCACAAAGATGTTCCTATCACTGTTCTAAATCTTGTGCCAACTCTTTGCATAGCACTTTTTATTTATACAGTTCTGAAAATGCTCACTGTGGTCCTTTCCCTAGGTGCCCTGTGGTTTACTCTGGCCTAATAAACTTCCTCAAAATCAAAGAAGTAGAGTTACAAACATTGATCCCACTCAGTCTTTCCCGATCTTCTAAGTTGATTAAATCTTAACATTTGGGCAGATTCACCCTTTCTGCAATGACCTGTGGTCGTCTACATCTTTTAAGAAAGCTGGTAATTGAAGGTAGTAATTTAGGACTTCTGAAGGAGAGGAGTTTTAGTCTCTTTCACAGTAATCACCTTCCTCTAGGTGACAGTGAGCACCTTGAATCATCCCTGTCCTCAGCACACATTATTTTACCTGTTAAATATCTCATGCATCCTCACCATGTTCTCTGAGTATTTTATAATACAACCTTCCTGTTCATGCACCTGTATTTACCCACCCAAATGCTTCTTTTATTTAATGCTTCTTAAAATTCCATGGATCCATCATTAGTGATAAGATAGAAAACCAAATATAAACCTGGCAGATAAGATATGGACTCAAAGTCTTGTCTTCCTGTTTCCTTCCTCATATCTTCTTTCTCTACAGAATCTAAGTTCCATGGAGGGAGGGATGGGGTAGGATATTGCTCAGTAGATAGATACTGGCAAGTTAGAAAGTCAACAGTTTACATGACTACACAGAGAGTGTATGCCACAGTACTAACTCCTGAAAAATGAGGCTGAATGAAGCAGGTCTAGCCCTTGTCATCACACAGTCTAGTAAGGGAGGCAACTAGTCTACAATTATGCAGGTGAAGGTCACCAAAGAGAATGAACAAAAAATGTACCCACTCTCCAGTTACATTTACATCAGCTATCCTCATCTCTACTGCATGTGAGGATTTGAGCCAAGTTACAATCACAGGGAATGCATCCAGGCACTGCCATTCTTTTTCAACTTCCAGGTGATTCCAACCTTCAGCTAGTTTTGAGATCTCTTCTATAAACTAAGGATAATCCAGTCTGTACAAGGGCACAGATATGGCTGCTGTCCTGCAAGCTCTGGTAACCTCTTACCTACTGGCTTTCTCTACCCATAAGGGATTCTGACCTTTTACACACAAACTTCATACCTCTTACCAATCTTTTGCATAGCCCTCAGTATAAAGTTTTCCTAAGTGTGAACATTCCATGTGGCAAATAACGCTATCTACCTAGTCTTTCAAGGTAGAAAGAAGTATCTCAGACTTTTCCTAGTTTGCAATGAATTACTCCACAACTCTGTCAACCACAATGACTATGCATTGAACCTTGAACAAAGTGAGAGTTAGGGGTAACGACCTCCCTCCATATCACAGTTCAAAATCCTCATGTAACTTCAACTCCCCCCAACCTACTCCTAGCCTACAGTTGACCAGAAGTCGCCAGGTGTTAAAAATAGTGCAGGCAGGCTTGTGTTTGCAAGCAGTTTCTCACCTTCAAATGTTGGCCCTAAGCCCTCTGTCCCCCTTGAACATTCTCCACACCCCTATCCTAATTCCTCTGCCTGTCCTAATTCAACCCATTCATTTGTATTTCCAGCGTTTGTCACCCCCCCTTCTATGTGCTGGACATTGGTGGGATACAGTAGTATACTGAATCTTAAAAAAAAAAAAAAAATCTGTATTGAAGTAGACCCACGTAGTTCACATCTTTGTCAATCTGCTGACTGTATTGTTAACCTAAATATTCTACTTCTCCCCTCTCCCACTTATTGGATTTTGTGCTCACAGAGCAAAGTTATCACCAGGTTATTCTCTGATTTATAAAACTAATGAGTAAAAACAAAACAAAACAAAAACAAAAAAACAGCAGAACTTCCTTCAAAATAGCCTATTGTAAAATTTGAGATTCCTTCAGGCCAGAAACAATTTCTTGCTTAATTTGACTCTAGCACCTTCTGTATAGTGTCCTCTCTCCACCCATTTCTGTGTTGCTCAGCTCACCCCACAGGTCACTTGTCTTTTTTAATATTTTTATTTTTATTTATTTTTATATTAAATATTATTGTCAAATTGGTTTCCATACCAGTTTGACACCCATTGCTCATCCCAACAGGTACCCTCCTCAATGTCATTTGTCTCTATCTTATCTGATTTTAGGACCACCCATGATCTGTATATGCCATGGTTAACTCCAGTGCCATTCTCCCTGACATCCCTCAAACTTGCTGCCACCTACCTATTCAGGAGCAGGCCTGTTTTCCCTCAAAATCAAATCAAATGCAAATTCCTTTGTGAACACTTATCCATACTCTGCTTCTCAGATTTGAAGCATTCTGTTGGTTTCAGCAGAGGAGGAGTTGGTTTATGTGATCAAAAATAAAGTTTTCAGGGGCACCTGGGTGGCTCACTGGGTTGAGCATCCGACTTCAGCAAAGGTCATGATGTCACGGTTCCTGAGTACAAGCCTCATGTCAGGCTCTGTGCTGACAGCTCAGAGCCTGGAGCCTGCTTCATTTTCTGTGTCTCTCTCTGTCTCCTCCCCTCTTGCACTTGCACTGTGTCTCTCAAAAATGAATAAACGTTGAAAAAAAATTTTTAACTTGAAATTTGCATTAAGCAATGGATTTCACTGAGAGCTTACCATTGTACCCACTCCTCCAAAACCACCAGCAGTCTGTTTCATTCACTGATTACTTACAAGTGAATGTTAGGGGAATACAGAGAAGAGTGAATTTTTATCGACAAAAATTCCAGAAATCACATTGGAACTGGGATGTCACAACTCATCAGTCTAAGTCCATCTATGTATTTTTAAGCATTCTAAGTATAGTTTACAAATAGTTTACTACACCATAGTATACAGGAAATTTTTTTAAATGAGTATGCAGTGTGATTTGTGCAAAGACAGCTCAGAAGTGTGCGTCTTGCAGTGGAACTGTTCTCATGAAGTATTATTGCTCCTCAAACATCTACACCATTCTGTCTTTTTAACATACTTCTCTTCAACACTTTTTCAGTCATTGTGACTGGAGAATATATACTATGTAATTGCTATAGACAATTTAATACTGTAGCTAGAAAGGCAACTTTTTGGCACCTGATTTATAACTTAAGGAGCCACTAAAACTTTTAACTACCAGGAAGCCCACACATTATGAGCAACAGTAACTAAATTATTTTGAGGATACGCAGTAAAACACTGTATCTTCACATAATAAATCAGGTTATTAGATTTCCTAAAATAAGTATTCCCAAAAGAATGGCCACATATTGCTAACTTCATGAGTCACCCTGAAGACCCACTTCTATTTAGAGAGTGAATCTCTAGGATTAGAAGATTTGCATTTAAATGGTCTATTTCCCCCTTGCAGCTACAGGTTTCTGGGTAGGATAATACTACTCTTTCTTTGTGCAGCATAGAAAGGGTCCTAATAAATCCCACTATTGGGATGATCCATGAGTTTATGAAAGGATTTTAAGCTATTTTAACAGACCCATTTGAAGAAGGTTTTCCTCCGTCTCCTTTTGGGAGTTTTAAAATATACTTAGGATAATTAGCTATTTCCCTGCAGGCCATCTTTATGAATTTCAGAAAAATGCCATCTATTTTTTCTTAGTAAATTAAAGAAAAACAGGTATTTGAAAACTAAACACAATTTCAATAGCAAAATCGGCAATAGTTTATCACTTATAAAAGTATCTTCTTGATACTACGTGCCTCTTTGTCCAGAGTCTGAGAAATTAAACAAAAGAAGAGCTAAAGGAAATATAATCCAGAATCATGGTATTGAAGATTCCCATTTACAACCTTAAAACTAGCCACTGGGACTGAAAATTGTCTCAGATTATGTGGTATAACATCCTAATTTTATAAATTTCTTGTCCAATTTGCAAAAAGGGAGAATCATGACTAGAATAATTCAAAGGATGTGGCAAAGTGTGTGGCATACTGTAGGTATTTTATCTGTATCAAATGCTTTCAAGGCCCTTCTGAGACTTAGTCCAATGTGCTATTCATTTCAACAAAAGGCACATGTAATGAAATGTCTGTGTGATGTGGACGAGAGGGAGGAGAAAAACCTTTGTTCACATATCCCATCTCGATGCTGTATGTGTGTGCCTGTGCGTTGTATAAAACACTCACAGAGACACAAAAGTAAGCCTGAGCAAATGGAATTAACATTATGTTGTCTTCAGACATTCTACCTAAGAACATTCTAACTCAGATGATACTAAGCACAACTTAGGAAAAAAAATGTGAAAGGTTTCTAAGAAACCCTTGTACAGACATAAGAATATTAAGTGCAAGGGGAGGTATATCCTATCACACAGTAAGCATTCTTCATAGTTTCTTCCTCAAAAGAATAACCCAAGGAAATAGTGTAGTATGGTTACATAAGTAGACAAAACCTTGAAAAAGAATAGAGTCCTTAAGAATCCAAAACTACATATAAAATCAGCTATGAGTTTAGTATTTCCAATTACTGATGCAAAGTTAGCTTTTTAAAATAGATGGTGTTGGAAAAACTAGATGGCCATTAGCCATGTGATTATATTTGATCCATTTGTCATACCACACACAACCATCAATTCCAGATAAATTGGGGGGGGGGGAGGAGTAAGAAGTTAAGTAGTAGAAAAATTATGATTCTTAATTAACCTGGGGAAAAAAAGTATGATTAGGGCAAAGATAACCCTAATGTATAAAGAACATTCAAATACTAAGAAAACAGTAGCTCAAAATCATACAGCAAAATGCTCAAGTGACAAATATTAAAATGGCCATTAAAGTGACAAATATTAAAATGGCCATTAAATATTTTAACAGTTAAGACTTCATATTTAAGAGAATGCAAGTAAAAACAACATTCATATATTCTATCTCACCCATCAGATTGACCAAACTCCAAAAACTGGATTATTCACTATCTGGCCTAGGCCATAAAAAAGCCTGCACTGTCTTGCAATGTGGTTTACATGCAAAAATGTAGTAACAACTTACAGACACATTTTGCCAACATGTAGCAAAACTATGTGTGCATTTACCCTTTGATCAAGTCAACTAACTTCTAGAAATTTATCCTGATGATGGAACCCCAGGAACAACAACAACAACAACAAAAAATACAAAGCTATTCCCTTGCATACAAACTTATTACACAAAGTTACTCCCTTGTGTTATATGAAAATTGCATTACATCAAAATGCAACACTTTGGAAATGGCCTAAATGCCCAAACATCAGAGATTTTGTAGAATAAACTATTTTGCACATACACCAAGAGTATAATATCGCTTTGAAAATAAGTAGGTCTATGAATATGAAGAGAGTTCCCAACTATGTCATTAAATTAAAGAAGTAAACTGCACACATCTATGTTGCATGATGCCTGTTGTTCATGAAAGAATGGAGGAAAAATGAGTTGAAGAGTGTTGTACATCTAGAAACTCTTTCACGTATTCAACACACAATTTAGTTGGAAGTTGGGCTCTTGAGGAAGGAAATACACACAAACATATGTAATCATGATTTTGTGTGTAATCACGATTTTGTGTGTGTTTGTATGTGTTTATATCATGCATGTGTGTGTCCATGTATTTATTTGCTCCAGCTCCAGTTCCTTATTGAAACAATCTAGAAGCAACATTAATTCTAGTAGTAATAAAACATACATTCGTGTATTACAGCTCTATAATATGTATCTGGCATACATCTTGGCTTCAGAATATTGCTCACTCCCAAAAGGAATCTATTCTGGAGAAATCACAGCCAAATCTGGACAATTTCATGATCTCAACAGACAAAGAGAGTGATGGATCCTAGCACTTTACTTAAAATGATAATGTGTGATTTCACTTTGACACTAAATTGATAGAAGAAAAATAAATTAATATGTACATGGAAAAAAAAAAAAAGAAGCAGGGGAGGAGGAGAGACAACATCCTTATAGTGCCAGGTCTCTTAAAGATGAATTGATTGGTGGGGTCGGAACATCACTAGTTTGCAATTCTCAGTTAAATTGTTCCATGGGGGCGCCTGGGTGGCTCAGTCGGTTAAGCATCTGACCCTTGATTTCGACTCAGGTCATGATCTTACGGTTGGTGGGTTCGATCCCCACGTCGGGGTCTGTGCTGATGGCTCACAGCCTGGAGCCTGCTTCGGATTCTTTGTCTCCCTCTTTCTCTGCCCCTCCCCCACTCAAGATCTCTTTCTGTCTCAAAAATAAATACACATAAAAAAATTTTTCTTAAATAAATAAATTGTTCCTGGCAAGTGCCATGGGGAGTGAGGGTTGATAGCAGTACTGCATCATCTCAAAAAGTCTCCCTACAAACTACTTATTGTGTGGAAGGGGAAATACAGTAGTGTGAAGAAACTGGGAAATACCCGGATAATAAGATAATAATCAACATTACACAAAGGGATGGTCGGATACCATGTACCTCCTGGTGTATGTGAAACATTAAAAATGTTTCTGTTCCATCTGTGCCATAATCTAGCCATGGATATACAACGTGTCTCTAATTCTGAGAAGCACTAAACAACTCCAAAATAAGCAACAAGCTGTAACAAGGCTGTGTTTTTCAAAACGTCTATGCCATGAAAGATTATAGACTGCTGAGAGTCAATTCCAAAGTAAATAAAATACCAACACATCAAACAACTGTATGCAAAGCATAGCCCTCAATTACATCTTGTATTGAGGAGGAAAATCCTATATCAAAATATTGGAACCATGATTATCTAACAAGTAGAACATGTAAGAATTATCATACCAAGATTGAGAATCAAGTATTAAGTCTTGTACATCATCTGGACCTAATGAAATATGTGTAGTTGACCTAATCGGCAATACTCACAGTTTGTACACAAAATGAGAACGTGACTCCTGTTATTTAAATGCTTGCTGAGAACCATGCTAGACATTTTACCCGTATTACTGCAGATAATCTTTATGACTGAGTTAACAAAGACCAGGTATTAAGGAGAAATTGATGCCCAGAAAAAAAAAAAAAAATGATGCTACTTTTCTAAGTAGCCAAGATCCTCGGAAAAAAAACAAGTTGCTTTAGCTATTTAAAACAATTTTTTGGTTTCTACATTTAAACTGATGACTCGTTTTCTGCTAATAGTAACATCTTAGAACCCAGTGTTTTCAAGTGGTATAAATCTCTTTTAGTAAATAGGTCAACAGTTTTGTATTTGGCTCACTTGCAACTATCTTTGTTATGTTTTTAATTTTTGCTGAAATGTGTGTTACTATACTGAGAAAAGAAGAAATTGTTTCATGTTAATGCCTACTTATACATCAGAAATTCTCCTGGACTCTTAATGAAAAACATGAATAAGAAAACAAAGACATGCACCACTGTTGTAGAATGAAGGTTCTTTTTAAGGGTGATTCTTTTTTTTTCAACGTTTATTTATTTTTGGGACAGAGAGAGACATAGCATGAACGGGAGAGGGGCAGAGAGAGAGGGAGACACAGAATCGGAAACAGGCTCCATCAGCCCAGAGCCTGACGCGGGGCTCGAACTCACGGACGGCGAGATCGTGACCTGGCTGAAGTCGGACGCTTAACCGACTGCGCCACCCAGGCGCCCCAAAATGAAGGTTCTTTTTATAAGATAAAATTCTTAGTTTATAGTTGTAAAATGGAAAATCTATGCAACCCATATTTTAAATATGCATCACCTATAATCATTTATTTCAATGGAAAAATCAGTCTTAGACCATTTAGAAAATTGAAAACCTAGGTTTAATTCCCAACAGAATATCTGATTTTAAAAATAAAGTAATTCCAGTTGATATGTTTTTTTTTTTTTTTTTTTTTTTAGGTTAGGAACTCACTTCCTTTGACTTTGCTGTCAACCTCTAGGTGAAATGTTTCAAAAGTTTGCATAGTGATTTTTCCCATTAAAATGCAAATCAGTTTCCTTGGTGACAAATATTAAATTAAAACCCTAATATAAAGTGGAGACATGCCTTAATGGCTGCAATTTAAATCCAATCCTATGTTAAGATCGGAGTTATGGAGTTCTATCAAAAGTAAAGTTTGCAGAAGTGGTTTCTCCTACTATTTCATGCCTGATAACGTGATGTTACCTGTTCAAAGAAGTATTTCTAACAAGCAAGAGATTTTAATTGTTTACACTAACAGATTGTTAGCAAATAAACAGATTTGAAGTAACTGCTTGTTTTTATTTTGAAATTTGTCACTGAAATCTCCTATTTCTAGGATTAAAAGAAACCCAACATCTTGAAGAAAAATGGGATTAATAGTTATTTGACTATGGTATCATGGCCCTAAAGGATTTTGACATGTTTCATCCTCTTCTTCAGAAGCTCAATAAATGCAATATGGTGTTCTGGACTGGATCCGGCAATGGAAAATGACACTAGTGGAAAACTGGTGAAACTAGAAATTAAGTCTAGAAGTTAATGATCCTATTATCAATGTTGTATTAGCCAGAACTCTGGTGATCAAACGTCTACAGGCTCAGCTCAGTGTAGCAGGAAAAACAGCCATTATGAGTTTCTATCAGATCAGATCTGGTATGGTAGAAACTTCAGTCTCCCCAGCAGCCTCTTTCTTCCTGTCTCTCCTCTGCATACAAGTATGGGTTTCTAATTTTCACACCCTAAAACAAAATTCTGTGTATTTCACTAAGATTATCATTGTCAGCCTCACATCAATACTTACCTACTTAGCCTTCCAAGGCACGAAAAACATCTCTCTCCTCCAGTATCTATGTATGAAATGTGCTCAAGTACCAAAATCTATTTTGATTGTTTACGCAGTCTTGAAGTGATTACAAAAACTGTTCATTTCGGCCAAACTCCAGTGATCAAACCAGGATCAAGTTTACTATAGGAAACTAAATTTCCTTGTTTTGGAAAAACTACATCAACCAAGTCACTGATACTTATGAACTCAAGAAGAAAAGGCTTTCTTTGCTCCATGATCCCACACCATCCTATATATTCAAATTATTTTAAGTCATTACACCTCTATGTTCCTCATAAGATCACTAGTGACTTGAGTTTCAAAATATTGCCTGTTCATCTATCTCCGTGTTTATGTGATATTAGTAAATAGAACATTTCACCGAGACACAGGAGAAAATTAATCACAATACAAAAAGGAAATTTGTATGTAATATATTAATGCTCATTTTTTCAACACTTAAGGAAAATTAGTATTTAATGTAGGTATTAGATTTTAGTCCATGTCTTTAGCCCATAACTTATTTACTTGAGGTATTACTGATACACAACGTTAGTTTCAGGTGTACAACATAATGATCCGACATTTGCATTTATCGCAAAATGATCACCACAATAAGTCATTAATATCCACCACCACACAGTTACAACCTTTTTTTTTTTGTCATGAGAGCTTTTGAGATCTCGGTCTTAGCAATTTGCAAATATACAACACAGTATTAAGTATTGTTATTATGCTATACATCACACCCATGGCTTAGTTATTAGAAAGACAGGCATTTTTAAATTAGCCCCTAGATACCAGTTTTTCCTTCTTTTCAAAAACGATTTCACAAACACCAAAACAAATATAAGACTAAACCAACGGAGAGGCGCCTGGGTAGCTCAGTCAGTTAAGCTTCTGAATCTTGATTTTGGCACAAGTCACGCCCTCATGGTTCATGAATTCCAGGACAGAGCCTGCTTGGGATATTCTTTCTTTCACTGCCCCTCCCTGGCTCACCCAAGTGTGGGCACGCACTTACTCTCCCTCAAAAATAAATAAATAACATTAAAAATATAAGACTAAAGCAATTCAGTTCTTTGGTAGTTTCCTAAGGGTAGTACCAGAAAGAAACTATTTATCCTTTTCTGTCTCCTTTAAATACACAGGTTAGAAGGCCAAGGAGGCTCAGTAAAGTATCCTCCAGACTGAGAAGTCACTTTGACACTGAGAAACGATACAAACCACTCCACACCATTTATACAGGGTTTTACTCAGGATAACTTTACCTACCAGGAAATCAGGCAGTCTGATGAGACAGGCAGCCTGCAGTTATTCTCTGCCCCCCGTTTTCTGACAACACCAGAGCTTAAGTCCCCAGCTTTTACAGAATAAGAAGCATGGCGAGGAGGTCACGGGGTAGTTATAAAGTGGCACCATCTGTGAGCCACAGGATCTCTACTAGTTGTTTAAAGTGGGGCCATATGTGTGCTGACCATCTCTACTGGTTAGCTAAATGGGCCCCTCTCTGCACCAGCCTTTTCACTAATTAGCTAAAGTGGGAACGTCTGTGTACCAATCAGCTCTACTAGGTACCTAAAGTGGAAACTTCTGTGCACCACTTTAGGGAAGATCAAAACAAGCCTTCCCACATTCCAGTCAGAGCACAATTAACCTCCACGGGACCTGAAATATATAGGGCTGAGGGAGGTCATTGCACAGGCATGAACAAGATGGACAGCTAAAGACGGAGTCAGTGTTGTTAGCACTCCTGCAACACACATACATAAAAACACAAACACACAGAGTCTTTGTCTCTCACACAAATGTTTTTCTTGGGACTGATCTGGTCCCAGGACAGCCATTGATTGATGGATTGACTCGACTATTTAAGTAAAGGCCAGCTGGGTCTGTACTCCAGTCCTATCTATTATGTTGTTTGGTTTTGTTTTTAGAGAGTAACTATCCTTTATCTTTGTTACCATTTCCTCCTCCTAACCATTAATTTTCTCCATGGTTCCCTTTTCAGAGCACATCAAGGCTCTGCCCTATAGTTCTTTCTTCTTAACACAGATTTCTTTAAGTTGGGCTTGACAAAAAAAAAAAAAAAAAAAAATACTAGGGGAAGACTGTGTAACTTCTTGTTACAACAATCAGTGTGTTGAAAATCAGCCATGGTTGTATTGGTCACAAACAGGTTCGATGACTTCATTGTAGAGGTATTTGTGAAGGTCTAATCTCTGACTCCATCTCCTAAGAGAAATGATCAGGCAATATCTTGTGTGTTAGACACAGTGTTTTTTGGCCATGTGGCTCTACCATCATGTATTTGCTTCAGTGGGCCATGCTTTGTAATATAAGTAAGGCAGTGATTGATAGCTTGGGCATATAGGTTGATAGCCCATGGGATGACCTGTATACAAAATCTGCCTAACTGGAAAACTTTACATGAATCATGATAAACTTAACAAAAAATATTTTTCCCTGAGCAATTCTGTAGGTTGGACTCACAGAAAAGAAGGAAAGTAGAGCAAGAGAAAAGGAGACCAAAAGTACAGAGAAATATATAAATATAAACTGGATGTAATTATCAACCGATTCACAAAAACAGTAATAATAAAAGGTACAATTCATTGAATGCAAATGATATTGTATTCAATAAACTTATGATTTTGATTATAACATCTCATTCAAAACTCAGGTTAACCCTATAGAATTATTACGGTCACCATTATATAGTTGAGGAAACTGAGGATCAGAAACATTAAGTAACTTACTTCATTTTATAGATCTAGACAGTTGTAGAAGCTGGATTCAAATCTGTAGAAGCTGGATACGAATCCATATCTTAATGTTGCTGCTGTAGGATCAATATGCATTTGCCCTTCAGGTCTGGAAAGTCTATGGGGTTCTTGGAATAGTAGTACCAAGATTAAAGTCTTAGGTGTCCAGGAATCTACTCTGCTTTCTCCCCCCATTTTCTTTTTTTTTTTTTTTATGACTTAGGCTACTGTATGTAACAAAATGCCATAACCT
Source organism: Herpailurus yagouaroundi (assembly GCF_014898765.1). Classification (NCBI taxonomy): domain Eukaryota; kingdom Metazoa; phylum Chordata; class Mammalia; order Carnivora; family Felidae; genus Herpailurus; species Herpailurus yagouaroundi. The sequence continues at coordinate 15,642,815 of NW_024412421.1, forward strand.
GGGTGGCTTAAACAACAAAAATTTATTTCTCTCAGTTTGGAAGCCTAGAAGACTGAGATCAGGGTGCCAGTTCCTGGACCTCTTCCTGGTTTACAGACAGTTGTCTTTTCACTGGGTCCTCTCATGGCAGAGAGACAGCTCTAGTCTCTTCCTCTGGTAAATACAATAACCCCATCATAGGAGCCATGGATCCAAATACCATCACGTGGAGAGTTAGGATTTCAACATATGAATTTCAGGGGAACATGAACATTCAGTCCATAATACCTTACTTCCACAATAGCCTGACAACCAGGTTGATCATATCTGAGAAAAATCTGTGTTTGAAAGAGCCCAACATAGTGTTAATTTCAATAACATCACTTTTCTTGTAAATTCAGGTTGTCATTTTTGTCAATGAAATTCTGCAAGGTAGAGATGGGAAGTGTAGGTCGCTATTTTGTTACATTTTGTTTTAAATTCAGGCTTTTCCCCCCTCTTAGGCAGTTGTGCTATAAACACGTTTTATCCTCCAGCCAGTTAGGCCCTGCAAATGGCTGCCTCTGCCTGGAGGACCAAATGAGTGAATGAAACTAACAATAGCAGGTATGATAATAATTATGACATAGGTATGTATTTAGAGGTGCTATTTCATGCTTAGGACATCTACTATCCACCAGTGTGCTAATCATGGGATAAATTAATCTATTTTGTCTTAATATCACTATATCCAGAATCCAAAAACAAAACAAGACTCATAGTTAGGAAAAACAAAATAACAGGAGAGAGGAATGACGTTACAGAGCATATACCCATGAATGAGGATGGCCGGTGGGATTTACCTGATGGCTAAAAAGAATGTGCATCAGTTTATTTCATGTTATCTACAAAAAAAAAAATCCATTTCTACCAATTTTAATAACCAAAAGAGGTGAACTTTAAACACCATGTTAATGACTTTGGTGATAGAGTCCACAACAGATCAGCATGCAAAATTCTGAGAATCCAATTGATGCCTGTAATGAGAACTTTTATTGTTTTGAGTGATCAAAATGTTTCATTTAAACACTTGTGAAAGCTGAAATGTGAAGAGCAAAATATCACTAGTTGTTAGCAGTAATGACTTTTAAATCAGGATCATTAACCAAACTGATTTCTGAAAGAATTGGGGATAAATGCAGTTTCAATCGCACATGTTTGGAATGAAGCAAAAAAAAAAAAAAAAAAAGACAGACAGAGAGAGAGATATTGACTGACGATTGAAGAATTCAGGCTCAAAAATATTGACTTCAAACTTTTAAGTAGATGCACCATTGACTGGGATCCAGATACTCAGCGCACTCTTCCTCCTGGAGAAGTTGAACTCAACTGAGCTCATATTGAATTCACAAGAGCTTCAAGGGAGTTCAGATTAGCACAACAGGGGGCAAAGCAAGATCAGATTGTGGCCTTTTAATGCTCTCTGTGTTCAGTGCCTCAGAAGTCAGTGGGAAAGCTCAGTGTGAAAAAGCTCAATAGGAGTAATGAATAAGCAGAGTGCATCTGTGTCTTTTTTTCTTTTCCCTGTGTGTGGCAGACTGAACTCCCATGTAATGAAGAAGGTGATTTATCATTTGGAGCTCATTATTAGAAAGCATTGTGTAAGCAGATTATTAACAATTTAAAGTGTATAGCTTTTCAGCTCAAAAAAGTGACCATTTTATCACCGTGTCTAGAAATAGGTAAACCGGGGTATAAAACTACATTCCTCTTTTTCTAGTTTTGAAGCATATGCAACTTACCAGCTCTGACCTCAGTACTCACGTCATCAAATACTTTTGAGAATCAATGTGTTAGCATGCTTAGAGGCCCTATCTTTGTTACCAGTGTAAAAATAAAGCTCAGCAAATGCTCTATTCTTTCCTTTTGGATTTAGGTGAACATCTCTAATACGGCAAAACTGAATGTAATGATTTCTTTAAAATCAGAAGGATAAAGTAACTTGAAATGCCATCCATTGGACTGTTTTTCTGATGCGTGAATTTTAAGACAAATAGCCATAATGTGACTGTGTTGTAAAGATTTTCAAAAAACTAAAATGGGGATGCCTTAGAATGCAGTCAGTTTGATGTCACTGAAATTTGTCAATGAGTCCATGAGACAGTGGATGTTTTAGGAAAGATTCCAAAGACTAAAAAAAGATTGCATTTGGGAATCTTTTCTCAAAGAGATGTTTGGGAAACATTCAAACTCCTTTTCTGGCCTTGATATTTTGAGAACCTGTAATCTAAAGACTGTCAGTTAAGTCCCATGAAAAAAAATCTGGTCCTTTTGGTTGGTTGAGGGGGCGATGATGCTATCTTAGTGTTGGTCATCTAGAAAGCAAGGCTAGAGAAAATGTAAGTGTCAACACTGGTTTGTAAGGTTAAAAACCGGGACAATAGTGGTGATGAGAAAGGAAATTTAAAGAAACATATGAAGCTTTATAATGTCATGTTTCATATTCTGGCCACTTTCTCACAGACAGATTCTAGGAGACACAGCTGTTCCCTTAGTGGGTGTGTTCATGTGCCTTGACCAAGTTGGGAAGAGCTACAAGAAAAAGTGTCCCTCAAAGGGGTCCATGAAAGAGAGAAAGGAAATGGAATTTACTTGCATGGCCCCATTGTATTCACCACTTGCCATTGGCCAAGGTGGATCCAACAGAGAATGCACGCTACTGTATGATGAATTGTTTCAGGGGCCCTTTGGTGGCCATCATGAAGACCTGTGGATTTATATTTAAGTCTAAAAGTGACAAAGGCAATTCTGCATGGACAGAACTTGGCACATGAGGCCCAGAATTTAGCACTTATCTACCTCAGGAAACTCAGAAAAAGGCTCATTCACAGGTTGACGTACTTTCTTCAGTTTCAGTACCCTTGTCTTAGAAACCTTTGCATGCTGTCTTTACGCAAAAAAAGAAATATCTAATAATTCATATCATTGCATAGTTAGAACCAAACAGCATAATAAGTATTCTTAAGAACTTTTTAAAAGTGTTTTTTTTAATGTTTTTATTCATTTTTGAGACAGAGACAGAGAGAGCATGAGCAGGGGAAGGGCACAGAGAGAGGGAGACACAGAATCCAAAGCAGGCTCCAGGCTCTAAGCTGTCAGCCTGACGTGGGGCTCGAACTCACAGACTGTGAGATCATGACCTGAGCTGAAGTCGGACGCTTAACCGACTGAGACACCCAGGTGCCCCAAGTATTCTTAAGAACTTAATGGCCATTTTTTAAATGCATATAAATTGGAAGAAAGTAATTATAATCTAACCCTTAACAAACCACAATTTATTACTAATAGGATGTGTGCTGTACAATTTTGCAATCCTTGTTATTAAACTGTATACCACCATGCTTATTACCTATTCCATGTTGATTTTGGTGGTGCTGTTTGCAAAGATACGATGCTATCAAAGGTATATATCCTGTGACCTCTCCTCCACTGGGAAATGTTCCCACCCATTCCCCAGGGCCCATTTTCCTAGCACTCCCCTTAGGGGCTTCCCTAATCCTTCAGGGCAGTACAAATTAAAATTAAAAAAAAAAAGAATATAAAATGATCTAAATTTTAAATTGTGAGCTACCCCAGATTTACAGTTTAGAGGATATCTAACAAATGCTAAGCACTGCTTAAAAGTGTAAAATGTTTTGCAGAACCTCTGTGCAGCTCTGTAGTGCTCCAGGGTACCTTGGCACATGGTTTGGCAACCCTGGGGGCCAGCAAAGGCAAAGAACAAAAGTAGCATGCTATGAATTCAGGGATTGGATGATGAAATGTGAGGCAATTCAAAAAACCTATGTCTGATCAGAATCATGTCTATGTTTTATGATCAAAACCCTCAGAATCAAGTAAACAAATAGCCAACTATAAAGCGTTGTAGAATATAGGCTCCTTCATAGCTCTGGATTCTGACTCTTTGAATAATATCTTGTTTAACTATAGAAAAATGTTTCAAAGCCTGAGTTTGCTCATGTATAAAATGAGATTAGTAGGAGACTCTCCATGAATTTTCCAGGAGTATTAAATGAGCTATTTCTTTAAAGTACTTTGCACAGGACATGTCTCATATTAATTGCCCAGTGACTACTGCATCATTGCTGTTGCTGCCGCTGGTATCCAAAGGATCCAAGAAGCCCATCTCCCTTCCAGCCACTAATATCACCACTTGTTAGACTCTCTCCCTTGAATTTGTGATACCCTCACCTTCACTCTGTTCCTGAGAACAAACACAGAATTATTCCAGATAAGAGGACAAGAAAAAATTCTAGGGGATTTAGAGAGGCTGACCACCACATCTGGAGCAACTTGGCCACAGTGTTGTTGACAACCATTTAGGGATGCTTGGAAACCAATGCTGTTTCAATTATGGTTTGTCAGTTACTCAGAGCAGACAAGGTACAACCCCAAACACACATGGTCCAGTTAGCCTCAAAATGCACTTGAAAGCTACAAATAATTCAGCTTCTTCATGATACTTGTCTGTTAGGTTTGTCCCAACTGTTTACCTCATTACTCATACATGTGTTTCACCAACTCGTTGTGTTCTTGATCCCATGTGTTATATTATCACTCGCCTTCGGATTTTTGTATGTTATTCATTCTCTTCGTGCATAGGTGTCTTATGTTAGTGTTAGACCTCAGATTACAGATTAGGGGACAATTTTCTTATCTAGTACCTCAATCATAGGTCACCCCTAGTCCCAATCATGACTGTTTAATTGAAGGATATGCCAACATGCCATGATATCATTAAATGTACAATGATGGGCCAACGGTGATGGATACTCATATAATCTCATCTGGAAGCAACCATGAGTCAACAGTCCAAAGCTTAATTCACTCAACAAACCCTGCCAAGTGCACCCAGGTATGCCTAGTAAAGGGAAAAGGGAATGGATATTAATCAATTGAAATAAATCCCTTGCACATATTAATTGAAATATGTGGCACTCAGAATATGTTATGTGGAGAAGATACTTTAAAGTCACCAAGAGGTCAATAATTGTCTCATCTCACTCTTCTAAAATAGAGAATGTAGACCTTAAAAAATGATTGGTCTATGTATGTGTGCACACAAGAGAGAAGTAGAGAAAGAAGAGACAGGGTTAGAAGTGAGGGAGAAACAATCACACACACACGTACATACAAGCACACCACACACACAGAAAAGCTAAGAATATCTTTCTTTCTTAGCTCACTGAAAATGTTTACAACTGACTCTTCATAGCAATTCAGAAAGGATCTAACACAAAACCAGAAGCAACCACATAGAAATTGCTGCTAACGTACTTGATAATACAGATATAGATCTACTTTTCTGGAAATATTAAAATCTCATTCTTCCTTTAATCATGGATTCAAATAAAAATTTCCTGATCCTCTTTTGCCATGAAATTTTACTTCCTCTGGTCCTAATCTGTCCCCAGTGGTCTTATCCCAAAGAGGTCCATCCACAAAAGCCAAATGGATTGTAAGCAGTTTTGCCATATTTATGCACTTGCTTTATTTCTCTAATATATTACCCATTCCATTCTACTTGAATTATGGTGGCTTATATATTTGTCTTTCCCACTAGACTTGTAAGTCTCTTTTGACCAGAAGTCATTAATTTGTCTCCTTCTTGATTTAAGGAGATTATAACCTCAAAAAATCGTATTACATTTGTTTGATGTGTAACAGTTTACAAAGTGCTTACATGTACATTAGGTGGTTGACATTCTCCATTTGATATTAAAGTCAATGGAATATGTGCCATTAGTTCCATTTTATTGATGACATAGCTATGGCTTATGCAAAGCTTTCATAAATATAATGGAAGGGCGTGGCTCCTACTCGTTTCCAGGACCAAGTTCAGTGCACATTTTATTATACCCTGTTTATCTCAACATGCATTGTTCCATCACCATCACCATCACCATAATATATGTCCGTAAATATATTTCACTGTATTGCTAGAAATTTAAAAGAATCTGTAATTTTCTGAGAAAAAAAGTTAATTCAAAAAAATTTTTAATGTGACACTTTGGAAGGAGAGACGATGGCTTCAGACATGAATCCCCAATAATGACAAAGAAGATACTGGTAGAGTGTGAAACTGCCCTAGGATTTGTAGTGCTCGCTTTTCCTGGGCCTAATTATACATGAAATATGCAAATCACAACTTTCTGAATGTACACAGATTCCACAAACAAACACAAGTGCATTTTCAAGAGCGACTTTAATTTTCCTTCTTTTCATCCTAATTGACAACATTCAGAGAAGGAGCACAGTTTGAGCAGTAAAAAAGTCAGGAAAATTAAATACAGAAACAGTCTGAACTGTATAATATGTCTCCTCTTTCATTAAAAGAATGAAATATTGTCAGTGCCCTTTATAGTTTTAATTAAGTATGTCAGTACAATACTTAATTGAGAGAAATATGCAAATGTTGTTGCTTTATAAGGCCAAAGCTAAATAAACACAGCACTCTGCAAGCACCCATCTCATTACATGTCTATGCACAAGTCTTGTGCAGATTAAGTTATTAAGTTATTATAGGTCACCAATAAGTCAATAAGGTGGTTCTTTTTACTTAAAAAGTGATTCCCAACATTTTCATGCTTAGAGATCTGAATGAGGAATACTAGCTATTCTGCAATTTTTTTTTTCAGTATTATCATGCAATTCTCTTCTTGGAGCGAATTAATATGATTCCTGTGACCAGCATATTCTGACTTTGTGATCTGGCTTCTATGGAAGGTAACTATGAGGAACAGATCAGGCTGCTTTACGATCTCTCCCTTAGCACCAGTCCAAATATGACTGATTTCAGCTTTCAAAAGTGAATGCATCATGTCTTTCTAGACACTAAGAACAAGAAGACACATGAGATACTGAAAGACTGAGGTCAGGAAGAAACATGTTAAACTACTTCTAAGGATTACTGTGTCTAAACCATCACAGTAGGATGCATATTGCAAACTCCAGTGTCTGTCTTCTACTGGTCCCTCTCAAACTCCCTGTAGTTCACTCAGGCCGTGATACTAACTCTTCCTGAATATTTGTATTTCTCTGACTTTCCTCTGTGTGTGCACAGTAGTCTTGAATTGAGAAATGTTCTGTCCTTTCTTTGCCTCTTGACATTTTACTCATCTTTTCCATATAGTTTGTTTGTTGTTAAAGTTTATTTATTAAAATTTTTTAAAAATGTTTATTTTTAAGGGAGGGAGAGAGAGAGAGAGAGAGAGAGAGAGAGAGAGAGAGAGATAGCACAAGCAGGGGAGGGGCACAAAGAGAGAGAGAGGGAAAGAGGCAGAGAGGGAGACAGAGAATCCGAAGCAGGCTCCAGGCTCTGAGCTGTCAGCACAAAGCGTGATGCGGGGTTCCAACTCACAAACCATGAGATCGTGACCTGAGCTGAAATCCAGAGTCAGACATTTAACTTACTGAGTCACCCAGATGCCCCTCCCTCTAGTTTAAATGCCTTGACTTTTACAGTCTTCTCCATTTCCCTCAGAGATAATTTGTGCCTCCTTCTTTATGACTTCTTTAGCCATTCACTTACTGGTGATATAACAATTATTATAATACTTAGCCATTAATTTGCTTTGTAGTGCTATCCTCAACCCCTCCACATCCACTGCAAAACTGATTTCTTTCCCACTCTGAACCTATTGCTATTCATCTTTTTATGGTCTAATCCCCTAGTCCCATGGAAATTTAATAGGCATTTAATAAATGTTGGCAATTTAAAGTTCTTTTGTGTGACACATTTATTGCTAAGTGTCTAAGACATGATATCGACAAAGATTATAATAGCTATTGTTTTGGGGAAATATTCAAATATTCATTGGGCAATATATTCAACAGAATTAAAGTGATTTTCTATGCATGTAAAAGGCCAATGAAATATGTTTTGACCTTGAATTTTTAAAATCATGCATGACAATTTAAAACATTCCCAACCATTCTTTCCGTACTCACCCAACCTTTCCTCATCATAGAAGAACATCCTGAAATGAATGCTATGTCCTGTGTGAATCTGACAAGGGTTTTCTATTTATAACCTCACATAAAGATAAACTCCTCTGTTAGTACTTAATTTAAGTCATAATTTTTATTTTTATTTTTTTTTCAACGTTTTAATTTATTTTTGGGACAGAGAGAGACAGAGCATGAACGGGGGAGGGGCAGAGAGAGAGAGGGAGACACAGAATCGGAAACAGGCTCCAGGCTCCGAGCCATCAGCCCAGAGTCTGACGCGGGGCTCGAACTCACGGACCGCGAGATCGTGACCTGGCTGAAGTCGGACGCTTAACCGACTGCGCCACCCAGGCGCCCTAAGTCATAATTTTTAAATTATTTCTGCTTTTCCTACTTTTATATAACAGGAATACCTATTCTATTATTTTCAGGCTGATATAGAAATCCTGATTTCTGGAATGGAACCAATTTTCTGAACCCAGAAGGAGCTCCCTCATCTGTGTGCCTTGGTATTTGCATTCTCTCAGCCTCATTTGCTTCTCTCCTACTTCCTCACCTGTGTGTCTCCATCTTGTCTATGAAGGCATGATAACTACCACTCTTACCACCCTTCTTGGGCTGCCCCAAATATTTTAATAAATGGCTCTAATCTATACCCCAATAACATATCCTCCTCTCCTTGTTTTCATGCATTTATTAATCTTTCCATCCAAGGAACATTTACTGAGAACTGCCTTTATGAGTGGAACTAAGGGTAAAATGATGGGCTATAGCACTCATCATATCTTTCCTGCTGGAGTTGAATCTCCTTTAGGAATTCCTCTCACATAAGACATTTCAGTCAGCATTCATTGTGTTTGTCTCCCCTGTTAGGCCCTGAAATCTACTCTGGAACAGAGGTTTCATCTTTTCTTGAATCCTGAGCACCTAGGGCTTGGCAAAGGGGGCACTCAGTAAATCTTTGACTGAATGGGTACCTAGAGAACTTTGTATTTGTTTAATCTCATTTTCAGTCCATTGATCAGTAAGTATTTAGTAAATGTCTCAATTCTCAGAAGTCCAGATACAGTTAGATATACATTTCAAATCTTTCTGCAATGTAGTGTTCTGCTTAAAACCAGAGCTTACTAAATGTTCTTTATTTAGTTGAAGGCCACTACAAATTTGTCTGCATGCTGCAATACATATGAATGTGACAACAGGTGAGGCTGTTATGTGTCACTGTTTTGAGTTCTGGGTATCTGCCAATATTTAATCACAACTCAGCCCTGATGATGATTCAGCTCCAGGAAGGTAAGGCCTTCTGTTCAATGTCAGGACATGGACATTAAGATGAACAGTATAGATCAGTGAACACGTATGCAAATGCAGCTCCCCTTACCTTGGTTCATGTTAATACATAGTTTCTCTCTAGCTCCAACAACTGATAGTAAGATCAAGAGCCATTCAATCAATATTTGGGACGTACTGAAGATGCCTCCCAGTAAGTCCTTAATGGGTAAAGTTGACACTACGCCTGTTTTGGAAGTGAGGGGGATGTCCATTCTAACGGTTAATGAGAAGTCAGCAAGCAAGGGCTTACACTCCTGCTGGCACTTACAGTGAAAGCCTTCTGTAGGTAAAGCAGTCTTTGTGATTCACTAGTGCAGTTACCTGACACCAGAGAGAAGAGGCAATACAGAGAGAAACACAGGACATCCAAAAAGCAATTCTTACTGAACTGAAAACACAAAAGTTGATGCAATTATGAGTACATGTATTTTAATTTACCAACTAATTCAGGAATTATAATCATCTCTTGCTTACCATCTATACTCTATCTTCTTTTCAGAAAAGTACCTTAGAATAATTTGTATTTAATATCATGATTAACAGAAAGATTTTGCAGCTCCTAGTTGCCTAAGAGTAATTAATATTGCATGGCCTAAAATAGGTAAAGGATGCATTGGCCACCATTTTATCCATGAAGAAATCTAACCTTAAACAGTCTTCATAGACACATGACTGTAGCAGACAAGGTGATTTGGCAGACCTAACTCCCATTCCCTAATCCTAGTATTCCTTGCCATTTCCAGTTGAAAACCCAGAAAAGCTTAATATACAGGGCCCCACCTCCCTGCAGCCATGGAGTGCAGATATATTTCTCTAGGATTACAATTAACAGTGTGAATTATGAAAGCAAGCTTTTGAGTTTAAGTCCAATGTCCCCCACTCACCAGCTGTACAACTTTGGGCAAGGAATGACCTCGGGTTTTTTTGCTGTTGAGTGGAAGGCCAGAGTTTCTACCACACATGATTACATCAGGATAGATGTTTACATGAATTATTATATAAAGCATGCTTAGAATAGTGCCTAGCAATATTAAATGCTGTGTGTGTGTAAGCTATCATGATTACTTTCATTGTTGTTGTTAATCTTGGCAAAGGAGGTAGATGGCAAAGGAAAGATGCTGTGACATTAAGAAAGCTTTTACTTTCCTAATAAAATCAAAAGTTGTAGCTGGCATTGCACTGCCTCACGTGAATCGAATGCCAGAAGTGAATCTGGAAATTATATCTGCAGATGGAATAGATGAGATGGACATTAAAAAAATGTAAGCCTTTGGGAAAAGTTACAGAGTTTTGGAAAGAATCTAAATTTGAACCCAAACCAACAACCACCTCCCTCCCACTAGATGTTTAAACCACTGTAATTAGGTTTTACATTAGCTGAAATCTAAAGCATTCTTCACTGGTATACTAGTAGAATTATTCTGACAGCTAAGTCCTATTACCTCCAGTATTATGTAAAATGTTCTCTGCTTATCAAAGTGATCAAAGAGAGGGACCAAATTTTATGAAGTGTTTCAAACATAGCCTCTGGAAAACTTAGATCTTTCTGGGTCAAAAGATTCTGTCCTGTAGTTAACATTATGTATTACTGCACATTTTGCTTATGACATTATGTTAATCGTCGAGATGTAGCATGATGAGAGAGCAACTTTCTTTCTAAACCACTGAAGACCTTGGCAGCATTAGGGACAGACTTTCTTCATGTGGACTATTTTATGTTAGCTACAACATTTTAATTTTGCTGTGGATATCTTTACACTTGGTCCTCGTGGTATCCAGCCTTCAAGATGGCCCCACTCATGTCTGCCTCCCAGAGTTCACACCTCTGCATAGTTTCCTCCCACACGGTACCAGACCTGGACTGGTGACCAAAAGCTTGTGTATATCATGTGTGAGATCAGATTGTATATGACTGCCATTCCTGTCTTGGACTCTCTCTGGTCCACCAGCTCTCTTAAATCCCTCACTCTGGGCAAAGCAAGTTGCCATGTCATGAGGACACATAGACTTTCTAGGAAGAGGCCCACATGGCAAGGAACAGAGATCTGTGGCCAAAACCCAGTGAGGAACTTAGACTTGACAGTGTGACATGAAGGAGCTTAGTGGTTAATTCTTCAGCCTCAGTTAAGCCCTGAGATGACGGCCTTCAAGCCAACAGCTTAACTACAACCTCCTGAGTGACTCTAGACCCAAACAACTCAGCTAAACCACTCCTACATCCTGACCCTCATAAACCCCCGATGTGACATAATAAATGATGGTTGTTTTAAGCTACCTCTTAGGGTTTTGTTTTGCTTTTAGTTTGTTTGTTTTAGCAATAAATGGCTACTGTTTGCTAGAAAAAAATTTCAAGGTATTAGTCTTAAATAATATGTCACAAGAATTGTTCAAGGTCTGTAATATGCCAGGTGTGTTCTGTGAAATCTAAGCAAAACTTTGCTCTGAAAAAGAGGTATGGATGTGTGTATAAATACACACATACATCCACATAAGTGTGTGTATTCATAAATATGCATGTATATGCATAATGGTAGGCCAGGGCACTTAAGTGACAAATATAATTCAACATATTATATGAGAGAAGAGAGGCCATGTAACTGGAAACAGATAGATGGCATAACTCAGTGAGGCTCCAACTACCTCTTAACAAAGAGATGTTAAGAATTTTTCTTTTTCTAGCTTTAATTCCAGAAGGGACCAATAAACCGTACATCATAGAGAAGTTAGAAAAGAAAATAACACGACAAATATAAAACACCTAGCACATAAGTTGGTGCATTTTCAGCACCCTATAAATGTGTGTCATATTCTTTAAAACAAAAACAAAACCCAACAAATTTGAATTACAATTTAATAAGTAAAAAAAAAAAAACTACTCTAGGGGCGCCTGGGTGGCACAGTCGGTTAAGCGTCCGGCTTCAGCCAGGTCACGATCTCGCGGTCCGTGAGTTCGAGCCCCGCGTCAGGCTCTGGGCTGATGGCTCAGAGCCTGGAGCCTGTTTCCGATTCTATGTCTCCCTCTCTCTGCCCCTCCCCTGTTCATGCTCTGTCTCTCTCTGTCCCAAAAATAAATAAACGTTGAAAAAAAAAATTAAAAAAAAAAACAACAAAAAACTACTCTGTTCATATTTTAAAATTATGCATGTCATTGTTTAACCTTTGAAAGAAGTATTTATTCTATTAAAAAGATACTTTAACAATCATATAATATATATACGATATAGCCATACGATAAAGGCAATTTACTTTCATTCATATATATTGAATGTTAGGGACTTACTCAAGTATAACATAGTTGTAGTTTAATCTAACAGTGATGAATTACTGGAGTGAATTCATGCAAACAGGGAAATTGAAATTAAATTCATCACACCAAGGAAAACACTTCCTACCCATGTAAATTAGCAGCTTTTCCACTAAAATCAATTTGTTTTGGTAAATTATGCAAAAATCCTCAAAGGGCTTAGGTGAGTAATTTATTATACTCTTGGCTGTTTCATAATGTTAGGAAATAAAATGTATTCACACAATATTAGATGGCATAAGCTGAGAGCTTTAGTGACAATTTTTGTTTATTACAATTAATCTAACTTGACTGCACTGTCAGAACACCCACATTAAATGGGACATAGAATTTTTGTGCTGGTGCATTAAAAAAAAATACTCTTTCTTTTTAGAGTACTGATTGTTTCCTGAAACATTTCATGGCAAAGGTCAGCAACTTCAATGAAAAAATGCCTTGAATTCTATAGATTCAGTAGTTCTGAGAGAGAAAACCACCTTCCTAATCCGGCACAGGAATACAGTTTTGTACAATTCTGTTGTGGAATTTTAGGTGTAACTTAAAGAGAATGTGGTTGTTTAGCAAACCATTTTATGTTGGAGTATCACCAAATGTAATGTGCACCTGTAATCACACGGAATATCCAAGAGATCTCTTTTAGCAGACAGGTAGACATATTTGTTATCTTTCATAATCTTTCACAGCGTATCCAATTGTTTAGGTTATCTGAATCATTCTAATTCACGTGTTTGCTACCTTCTATCCTACTCTATGAGATCAGTATTAGAAACATAATTCTTATTTTTTAAAGTTTATTTATTTATTTTGAGAGAGACACAGAGAGTGTGAGTGGGAGAGGGGCAGAGACAGAGGGAGAGAGGGAGAATCCTAAGCAGGCTCTGCGTTTAGCACAGTAATTGCACAGAGCCCAATGCAGGGCTAGAAGCATGAGATCATGACCTGAGCCTAAATCAAGAGTCAGGTACTTAACTGACAGAAGCACCCAGGCGCCCCTGGAAACATAATTTCTTACCCAAACTACTGAAATAGCCGTCTATTTGGTCTCGTTATCTCTCATCTTATACCCCAAATCCCTTTCCCCCAGGGTATGCTAAGGGAAATAAGTCGAAGAAAGGCAAATACTACATGATTTAACTTGTATATGGAATCTAAAAAACAAAAGAAATAGACAAAACAGAAACAGGCTCATATAAAAATGGAGAGCAAACTGGTAGTTGCCAGAAGAGAGGTGGATGGGAGGATAGGCAAAGTGGGTGAAGGGTACTAAGAGATACCAATTTCTAGTTATGAAATGGATAAATTATGAGGATGAAAAGTACAGTATAGGGAATATAGTCAATAATATTGTAATAATTTTGTGTGGTGACAGACAGCAACTATGTTTATCCTGATGAACATTTCATAATGTATGTAATAGTCAAATTACTACGTTGTACACCTCGAAGTAATATAACACTGTATGACATTATACTTCAACTATTTTTTTTTAAATGAGAAGACAATTAAAAATAATGGCATGAAGTGGTATTGCACTCCATTGCATGAGGTGATTTAGTGGTTTATTCTGACCACAGTATGAAGACTCACCTTGTAGAATATCCCATAAAACCTATTACTTGGTTACAGTAAGATACACGCCATGTCTGAATCCCTCCTCTAGACTCCTGTCTCATCAAATTCCTTGACTATTATAAAATTTATCATTATTATTTTTTCAAAATGCATCAGTAGTACAACCCCACACATTAAAATATGCTCCTCTGTTTACATGGTGTGTCTCATTTCTAGATCAATAAAATTTAGAAAATTGTGCCCTTTTTGTCTTAATATTGTTATTGCACCTAAAATTATAATAATTTGTTTGTTTTTTCTATTCTCTCCCCCTAGTATACAACTTCCATGAAGCCTAGCATCATATACATTTAGTTCACCAGTAATTCTCTGTGTGTGTTTACATGTGTATGCACACATGTACATTTCAAATAGTATAAACTCTTTTTATACTAGCTGGTTATTTCTTCAGATGGGCTTCTAATGTGCTATGGTTTTCTTCCACAAACCTCAGAACCTCTACAAATCTTGTGGAAACTTTTGATTATTTTCTGTCTTGCTCACATAATTTAAGAACTGAAAATCTACAGTATTAGTTTATTTATCTCTCAGAGACATAATACGTCATATAATCATGGATCTATAAAAAGAATGTGAAGAGCATCTTGAAAGTTACTGCTGGAACCATGTTAGCTTATATAAGGATTGGAATTATTTGACCCATGTTGTCTTGTGGGTTTTTTTTTTTTTTGATAATAAATGAGGTGTAATCTATTTCTGTGTACATATGAGAAAAGGGGGTTTAACAACAAAAGGCTACTTTGAATGACCTAGTGGATTCAAATTATCTTGGCATCCATTCTCCATATGATCCTTATACAGTTAGAGGGATTGAGTTACGCCAAGAGTTCCTTATCTCTACCATACTCAACATCAGGGATATGAGCTTACGTTAAAAGTACAAAGCATGCCTCCAAATCAGCAGATCTGTGTTCTTCAAAGTGCTTGAGGAAACCACAATCTACATGTGAATTTGACTTTATTCCATATATATGCTATTTTAAAAGTGAAGGAAATTTTCACAAGTAAAACTGAATCATGCTACAATAAGGGGTTATTTTATTTCAAGAAATGGGTTTGGCACATTGTCATGTAGAACAAATATTTGTTTTTTGATAATTGGAGTAATTGAAACATGTATCAATATTGTTTTTATATACTATATGATATGACATGTAACATACATAGTATTATATATATATATATATATATATATATATAAGCCATTCTTATTATATATAAGTAAGTTGTATAGTTAACAACACTGAAATGTTGATATGACAATGCTTCACATCCAAGGAATTTGGATTCAAAGTCAAGCACACAAGGAGTTTATTGTTGATTTTTGTGGGGGGGGTTTGTTGTTATTATTGATTTGTTTGTAGGGGTTTACAGATTGAATTTACTAGCTAGTTAATAATTTTTTTTTTGCCATGTAATTTTTTACTATGGTTATTTTATGAAAAGGTTAGGATCTAAACATTCGTTCCTTCAGAATCAGTATGTCAGACATGTTAAACTTAATAACTTACATCTTCAGCAAAGGAATGTATTTCCAAAAAATTTTTGAAATTGAATATTCCATATAAAATTGCATTTTAAACATTTGAAGAAACATTAGTTTCAATTTTGAAATGATATCATTTTCAAGTTTTGCACTTTATAAAGTTTATTGAGAATAAGTAATGTGTCTAAAGTGTGTATGAAAAAATAAAAGCCCTGATATTATCCAAAAGACTATGATATTAAGAGTTAAGTAGTTGTTCTATTTAAGTGGAATGGGAAGTTTTCTAAGACACAAACCTATGGTTTTATTCCACACTTCTGGCTTTCTCAGCTTCTCTCATTAATCTTTCAGTAAATGATGCTAATATAGGAGTTGCAGGGTGCATCAGAGTCTGCTTATTCTCTGTTTGTGGTCCCCAGTGGGTGTGAGGTTGTAGCAATTAAGGCGGTGTGTATGCTGTTTTGAGGCACCACAAAGATAGATTAATTAGGTTGCAAATGGTCCCAATGACATTGCCAACAGAGCCTTTGATGGGCTTGGTCCAAGGTGATTGAGTCTGAGGATACTGATGGATAGCCTATCTCAAAAGAAGGGAATTGGCTATGGGAAGTAAATGGGAAGCATCTGGCACCTGTTACAATGAACAAGCCATGGCCACCATTGCCAGAGCCTAAAAATGAACACATTCTTTGAAAACACTATTTCACAAAACTAATATAAGATAAATGGGATAATATTAGTCTTAAAGAACTTGAATTTATAATTACAATCTTTACAAAGAAAACTCCAATCCCAGATTAGATTTATAGGCTATCTTTGTCAAATATTTATGGAACCATTAGTACTAATATTAGCCAAGCATTTCCCTAATGTAGAGAAAGAGGGTAGGGGTGCTTGGGTGGCTCAGTCAGTTAAGCCTTGGACTTCAGCTCAGGTCATGTGAGTTCAAGCCCGGCATCAGGCTCTGTGCTGACAGCTCAGAACCTGGAGTCTGTTTCAGATTCTGTGTCTCCCTGTCTCTCTACCCCTCCACTACTCACGCTCTCTGTCTCTTTCTGAAAACAAATAATAAAAAATAATAAAAATTTAGAGAAAGAGGGTAAAATCTATTACCCATATTTTAATAAGTGACTGCTGAATTTTATCAAACAATTAAGGGAGAAAAAGAACGAAGGGCTTCCCAGTAAACAGGTGTAGAAAAAGCAATATGAAAAAATTCAACAATCATGGCAAAACTTTCAGTACTTGGAATAGAAGGGAATGGACTAGGGGCCCCTGGGGGGGGGCTCAGGTACTTAACCGTATCTGACTATTGATTTTGGCTCAAGTCATGGTCTCACCATTTGTGAGTTCAAGCCCCGCATCAGTGTCTGCACTGACAGCTCAGAGCCTGCTTGGGATTTTCTCTTTCCCTCTCTCTTTGCCCCTCCCCCCTCCCCTATTCCTTCCCACTCCCTCTCAAAATAAATAAATAAGGTTAAAAAAAGAGGGGAATGGATTAGAATAGAAATAAACTTCATTTAAATGTAAAGGGAGGGGCGCCTGGGTGGCGCAGTCGGTTAAGCATCCGACTTCAGCCAGGTCACGATCTCGCGGTCCGTGGGTTCGAGCCCCGCGTCGGGCTCTGGGCTGATGGCTCAGAGCCTGGAGCCTGTTTCCGATTCTGTGTCTCCCTCTCTCTCTGCCCCTCCCCCGTTCATGCTCTGTCTCTCTCTGTCCCAAAAATAAATAAACGTTGAAAAAAAAATTAAAATAAATAAATAAATAAATAAATAAATAAATAAATGTAAAGGGAAACTATGAGTGTAACCAACATCATAGTTAATAGTGCCTTTGATGACTTTTCTACTACTAGCGGGAGAAAGTGCCATCCCATAGGGCAATCAATAGCCACATATTGCTATTGAGTGCTTAAACTGTGGCCAACTCAAACCAAAATGTGCTATTAATGTAAAATACAGAGTGGATCTCAGTAACTTAGTTTGAAAAAAGAATCGAAAATATTTCATTAATGACTTTATTTAATGTAGAAAAATCATATTTTGATATACTTTATTGATCAAATTCACTGTTAAATTTTATCTTTTTTTACTTGTTTAGTGTGGCTACTATAGAAATTAAAATTAACATATATGATCCACATTATTATCTCCCATATTTCTATTGGGCTTTGCTGTCCTAAAGTTGTTCTTGTCCGTCTAATTTGATGCAGCTCTGAAATGAGATGTGAACCAAAGGGCTTCTCAACATTGCAACTTTAACATGTAATCTCGTGTGATTTCCCCTTTTTTCTTATATTGTAACTGGCTCAGTTTGGAACCTCCATTTACAATCAGTTACAAAAGCCTATGGACCACTAAAGTGTAAAATTTTCTTTAAAATTATTTTAAGGCTAAAACTTTCTCGCTAGCACTACCTTTTATGTAATAACCTCTAGCATTCTTTGGCCTCACAGAGGGGTTCTCTTTCTCCTCAAACTTCTTTTCTACCTGCCTGCTTTTATTCCAACTCTTTCGTTTATCTGAAATATCTCTTCCTTTTTTATTTATTTATTTTTGGTACTACATCAAATACCAGCTTGACCCATCTAGGAGAACTGAGCACTCACACTTCTGATCCTACCTGTCCTATCTCCAGCTTTGAGCCTGTCTTTCTAAAACAGGGATCGTTTTCTCTTTATTTCAATATTGCAGTGGGGTGTCCTGTCTCTGATCCCCTGCTAATGAAGTCTGTGATAACTAGGACCATGAGACTTCCCGCTTGCCTCATCCTTAGCACCTAATCTGGTTTGCACATGGTTAGCCGTTCAGGGCTTGTTTGCAAAATTCATATTCATTTTTGTGTGCATGTGTATGTATTTATTAATTTATAAGCGCAATTTGTGGAGATGTGATGTATTCTTGGGTTTATTTAGAATGCCTCTTTGGAGCTGGAGTTGCCTCATTGGCAATTCACCAGGGTACTAATTGCATGTGACACCATAGATGTATTGTGTCCTATTTTCTAAATCCCTGGATGGAAATAGAGACAAGGGTTGCATCTAAAACAAACACAGCATATATAGACATTTCCTTCCTGTGTCTGGGCGGGTGGAGAATTTTCTTACCTCAAAAAGTATTTTTTCCATTTCCTTTGAGAATCCACCAGATGCGATCTGTTTCCTTAGTAGTTTAAAACTTGTAGTCTTAATCTGACTTAAGTAGTGTCACTTTAAGCTAGTTTTAGTGACTTCTACTTTAATGTTATTAGTTAAGCACACCATTTGCAGAACAAATTTTGATAAAAATAAATTAATTAATTAAAGTCGCACATCTGAACAGAGAGATGGAATCACAAGACAAAAGTAGCTGCTTTCCAAGTTTGCCTGCCATCCTCTCTCTGGTTCTTAATTACCCAGCACCTGCAAATACCCCATCCTTTATGACTCCCTCCAGCCACAGCCCCTTTCTCAAATGTCCTCCCACAATACACTTTTATTTAATGTAAGTAGTTATTTTCTGCAAGGGCAAAATACACTCATGTGGTGTTTCACAAAGACTGAAAACACAATAAAAATAAAGTACAGAATCACTTGGTCAAACTATACTCCCATCTCAACCATCCCCATGTCAACTTAACTGTCAAACAACTTAAATACCAATTTAAGAGTTAACCACTCCAGTCTCTTCACATCAGAAATGATGTAACTCTCCTATAAAAGTAGTGGTTTTGCAATATTAACCCTTACTTAGCCAGAGTGCTAATTACAAACACGTTATCTGGACACCCATCCCAGTGTTTTTTTTTCCTACCACACTAGGCCGTGGAAGTTTCTTCTTTTTCACATTGTGAGCAAAGTCCTTCAATCATTTCATATGCTAGCTCTTCTCTTTCCTACTCCATCTCTGACTCTTTAATCTCCTCTGCTCCCTGCAATCACAGCTCAAAACTAGTCTTGCACTATAAGTGACCAGTATCAGTGGAACAGTCTCTTCAGTGACACATTTGTCTCTTACCCAAGATAAATTAACATGAGCCTAAATGAAAGGTAGCTGATGATCTTTCAGAGGAAAAGAGGAAAGAGATTAAAATGCTCTTTGATTAGACAAAGCTCTCTAACCAATTTATTTTTTCATGGACATAATCAAATATATTGGAAGGAGAAAAACATTGTGTTAAACAGAGTAATTAAAAGGTTTCTATAGCCCTTGGTATGCTAATGCAAATTGTGAAAGCCCCTGTGAGAGGATCTTTGACTACAAAAACTTTTTTTTTCCATCTTTTCCATCTTTGAGTATAAAGACTTTATGCACACATGAGTGCAAGCATGCAACACACACATGCAACGAATTTAGAAATGTCTGATGGCTACTGCCAGTGCTCCACAGGACACAGTTCGGGGCATGCTAAGTCAGAGGAAAGAGAGAGAAAGTCCATTTTCAGCTCATAAGAGAGCTATTTTTTCATAAGAGAGATGAAAAATATTCCAAGAATATATCACCAAAGATTAAGTGTTCTAAAAAGAACTATGGGCATTTATGGATCTTCAAGAATTTGAAGTGTTTCTACACTGAAGATGAGAGAAACGATGGGAGCTAAAAGGCAAGGCGAGGTTGGAAAGATAGAGGGAGACTACGGGATATGTTAGGAAAATAGCCAGAAGTTCAGTTCTCAAAAGGAGTTCCCACTTATGGATGGCTCAGGTCTCCTCTTCCCCAAGGCATATGGCAGAACCTAGTGGCATTTTTGGTTGTCATGCTGGAGATAAGGATGGCCATGTTTTTGGCTTCCAGTGGGAAAAGCACTGGGAAGCTGCCACACATCCTATAGTACACAGAACCGCTGCTATCACCACAAAAACTTACCTCACCCAGAATGTCACCAATGCCACCATTAAGACATCTTGTTCTATGGCACAATGTGTTTGGTGTGTATGCTAGCCTCACGAGTACGGGTAAGGTTATATGAAATGTTTATTTATTTATTTTTAAATGTTTATTCATTTATTTTGGAAGAGAGAGAGTGTGTGGGAGGGGGGGAGGGACAGAGACAGAAGGAGAGAGAGAATCTCAAGCAAGCTCCATGCTCAGTGTGGATCCCAAAACGGGGTTTCCATCCCACAACCATGAGATCATGACCTGAGCTGAAGTCAAGAGTCCGATGCTCAACAGATTGAACCACCCAGGCGCCCCAAGGTTACATGAAATACTTAGAGTTCCAAAATAAAACATGTCTTTCAGTTGGCAAAGGGAACCAGGAAATTTTTCCTGTAGGCAAGATATTGATAGTTAAGTCTACCTAAGTTACACATGGGTTGAAACAGGGGTAGAAGGAAAAGAGAAAATAACATAGTGGGGATACTGTTAAGGTGAGAGATGGTGAGGCAGTTGTAAGTATGAAAAATAACAGTTCATCAACAATCATATTATCCTTATCAAACCATAAGCAATATTTGGGTATATAGCTTCCCAGAATTGTAAAAATAACATATGATAATATGTCACTTCATAGTATCATATTATAGTGTTTATGATGAATTTAATATGCAAGGAATTTGCTACTTGTACTTATTTCTAAATCTACAACAAATACTTGTATAGTTAACTAAAAATTAATATATATGTAAGAGCTTATATATATGAGGATATATATATATACACATATTTATACATATATATGTATACTCATGCACATATATGTACACTCAAGATACTCACTTCACAAGAATATTATATGCTTAAGCAGTTGATTTCACTCAGTAGATCAGCATATGAGGTTCCCATAGTTCAGAAGGGGCCTTCATAAATCTGTTTGACTGTCAATTGGCTTGCAGTTTCTCCACTCTTGGGAGTATAACTAACTGTGTCCTTGATTTGGCCAGAAAAAGAACTGCATGATAGCATCCTGCCCACAAGATGGCAGTGGCCAGACAGTGTTTTGATGATAGAGGTTCTTGGGCTTAGGTTTTAAAAAAAAAAAACAAAACAAAACAAAAAACTTGTTTGGTAATTCAATTTGTGTCTGTCTATCAGAAGAGGATAAGGGGATTTCAGAGGCAGACAGCAAGGGGAAAGAGCATTAGTGGAACAATTTCTTTATAAGAAACTAAAACAGAGCTGTTTCTCTGCATGCCACAAACCTGCCCCTCTTTTTCTCAAAGTGAAAATATTTTCACAGAATTGCCACAGGACATTTAATCGCTGTATGTCCCTTAGCAAAGCCTTGTCCTTACAGGGCAATCCCCATTGCTCTCTATTCTCATGTATAACTATTTGAAAGTGGTATTTTTGTTTTGTGTTTTGTTTTCTACTTTGCTGGAAAGAATGTTCCAATTTTTTTTTTAATTACATACACTGTATGCATTGCTTTGCTCCAAACCTATCAATAATTGTATTCTCTATGATAGCAAGTCAGTGGTGATGACTATTTGATTTGGCCAACATGTGGATAAGTGTTGACATCAAAATTCTCTTCTTTTATTTGAACCATATGACATATCACATTTTCAGTAATTTTCATGCCTTTGCCTGTGTGTTGGCCATCCATACTACCATCCTCATTTAGCCTGAAAGGAATCCAAAACTGCTTCCTGTCCTTATTCTCCTCAAATGTGTTAACAGATTGTTTTGCTATTAGCTAAAGTTATCAAAATAGCTGTTAAACATGAGTAGCACGTGATAAAATATAAAATGTTTTTATAGAATAGAAAAATACATGAAAAGAGAAGACAATCATTCTGGTAGAGTGGTCACCATCAATAAAGGAACAAATCAATGTTAAAAAATTCAGAACTATTTAAAGTTCATAACGGATATAAATAAAACTCTACGAAGGCATTACTGAATGCCTGCAAATGTGGAATTTTATATAGAAACTCTATTGCCTTCCTAAAAACTTTCTCAGGACAAATTACTTTGTGGGAAATAAAGTATTATTTTGTTTGTTCTTGTGTTTTATAAAGACATTTTGGATTTCCTGCTTTGAGTTAGGGTGTTTTTATTCCATTAGTAAGTCTTTCTTTCTTTCTTTCTTTCTTTCTTTCTTTCTTTCTTTCTTTCCTTCTTTATTTCTTTCCTTCCTTCCTTCCTTCCTCTCCTTCCTCTCCTTCTCTTTCTCTTTCTCTTTCTCTTTCTCTTTCTCTTTCTCTTTCTCTTTCTCTTTCTCTTTCTCTGTCTGCCCCCTGCCTTCTCTATGTATGTATTTAAACAAGATAGGACAGTGGAGCAGCTCAAGCCTCTGGGACAGCATGAACAAAGTCTTTAAAACTGTGTGTAGCTTTGCTTTGTTTTCCCACAAAATGAAATAATAGTAAGTGTTTGGAGCTACGAAGGAAGAAAGAATATAAATTGAGATTGGAGGAACAGAATAAAAAGATCATTAGCTTTTGAAAATAACAGAGGACACTGTTGTATCTTAATATATAATATATATATTATACACATTGTATATATGTATATTACATAAAGTCTGGAGCCCTTTCTTGGGAATCTAGAAGAAGACTAAAATATAGCTTCATACATTGTCCTCAAGTACCAACATGGAATAGCTAAGCAAATAAATAAATATGTACATACATACATACATCTTTAATGAATAATAATAGAGACACACTAATTTCAAAGCACAGTGGTATAAAACCTGTTGTTATACATTTAAGTGCATACCAAAATGCAGGTAAGTTCAAGAATCTCTGCTCCAAACGAGAGGCCAGTACCTTGCTAAATGTGAGATTACCCCTTCCTCAAAATGAGCTCAGGCTGTATGTGCCTCAGAGGAATGTTTATTTGAATAAGCTTAATAATTAGACAAACTGGCAAGCATACAGTTCAATGTGGTGGGAAGTTTGAAAGAAAACAGATATGAGGTGACACATCTACCACTGTAAGTGGGATCAGGCCCCCACTGCCCTTGTCCACCTTGCTCCCTGTATTCTGAGACAACGTCAGTCCTGTACATCCAGCCAAAGCCTGCAAACTATCTGAGCACTGTCCACAGGGCAGACTGGCTTCCAGGGAAGTAAGGGGAGCAGAGGGCTGAGGGGAGGATTTAGGGAGTCTGATGTTTTCTTGGAGAATAGTTGGGGGAGAGTGGAGACTTTCAGGGGGAAGATGTACAGATATCTTCTGGAAATTAACAAGAAATATTTCAATAATTTATTTGTGCTATGAGGGAGATAGCCTTAGAGTCTGGACAACTAGAAAAAACAAAAAACAGAGAAGAGAAAGGGGACAGAGAGGGGGGAAAGACAAAACCGGCACAAAGAAAAGTAAAGAGAACCCACGGATAGTTAGAAATGGTCAATGTTGTAAACTGATTGGCTGTAGCCACGAGCAGGGAAGTCTGGCCACGTGCCTTGAAAAGGCTGGCTAGCGCTCTCCAAGTGGATAAATTTCATTATTTATGCATTCTCCAAAAAGCTTCGAGAGCATAACTGTGGTATGTATTTATGTAATACATGCCTCCCAGGGGCTGACACTGCCTTCCCTTAATACCTTCATGTTATTTAAGCCACCATGTTCTTTCAAGATTTGGTGACCAATTTACTAGAGTCCCTGTTCTCATAAGGACATCTGCGATGGACACTCCTTCTCATGGGGACCTATTTCATTAAATGTCTTCAGCTGAGCCTGCAGAAAATAACCAACCTAACTAGAAATGTGACTTTTCACTTCCTGTGTTTGAATATTCCCTGGTCTTTTTCAAACTCAACTGTAAAGCAATTTTCATATACCCAAATATACCCACCTAGTGGGCTAGTTGTGGGAACTCTGGAAGCATAAGGAAATCCGTGGAGTAGACATTCCATACCTCATTTCGTTACAGGTTTCTCAAGATAGAGGCATCCACTTACCCAGGGAATCAAATATAAAGTAGAAGTCACCAACCTTAGTGTAGTGTGGTTCATAGCCCAACTGAGAGCAACAGAAAAGACCAAGGCACAAGTTGAGGCCCTGGTGTGCCAGCAGATACAAGAAATAAAGACCAAATCCCATGCTTTTTCCTATATGTTAAATCACATATTCTCAAAGTATGGGACATTTACCATTGGTATTAAATAAGATGATTTTACGTTGTAAGAGGCCAGGGATTTTTTTTTTTTTAAATGTGCCCTTTATACCTCTCTGAGTCCATCCACTTACATCAGAAAGGAGGTCTTGGTATCACATGACAGT
Organism: Herpailurus yagouaroundi; assembly: GCF_014898765.1. NCBI lineage: Eukaryota > Metazoa > Chordata > Mammalia > Carnivora > Felidae > Herpailurus > Herpailurus yagouaroundi. The sequence continues at coordinate 15,667,689 of NW_024412421.1, forward strand.
CTTAAACATTTCCCTGATATGTGCTATCTGTTAAGTTTGGTAAAGAAATAACAAGCTTTAGACTCAAAATCTCAGACAAGCAATGGTATCTACCCAAAATTAGATAACCAAATAATATTATCTTGGTTACATCATGTTTATTTCATTTTTGAATAGGGGTTCAATGTTTATCATTTGTCATAGCAGCATAATTTTTTTTTAAATTGACTCAAGTTAAATACCAGTCAATGTGAGTGAAATATTAAATAATTAACAGTACAGAGCACTGTATGAATCTGTATCAATGAATCTGGGAAGGTTTCTGAACAACTGAATATTGATTGCAATGCTGGGTCAGTGCAGCTGTTCTCTATCCTGACTTTGTACTAGAATCCCAAAGGGAACTTAAAATATACTGTTGTTAGGATACCATCCCAGGTCATTTAAATTAGAATCTCCAGGAAGTGGAGCCTGGCCATTGATTTTTCTTTTTAAAGCCCTTCAAGTTTGTTTTGTTGTTGTTGTTGTTGTTTGTTTGTTTTGTTTGTTTGTTTGTTTTTAATGTGCAGTTTAAGAAGCACTGGGTTGAAGATGCTAATTCTAAGGAATCAGGAGTATACACTCCCCACCCTAGCACAGACACACAGAGAGCCATAAACAAAGAGATGCCATGGAACAGTCACATAAATGCTTTCACTTAAATAAAAAGCTTTCTTTTTAAAGGAATAACAAAATGTAATTTGAAATAAAGTATTCTCCCTCACACTGCAGGTTCAAATGCCTGGGCTTCTGAACACATTCTACTGGGACCAAACTAAATTCAGCCATTAGCTCAATTCGTCACCTTGGGCAAGCCACTTGATTTCTCTGTGCACCAATTTCCATTTTTATAAAATAAAGAGAAAAATGGTGTTTGACATGGATGATCCCTAAAGACGCTTCCAGCTTCAAATCTTTATGGTTCTTTACTTTAAATGGAAATGACCAGACAATTAGTGTTCCCTCCTTGGTTCTGCATTAACGATGTTAATTAAAGATAGAATCATAGATGTGGTGTATGAGGTTTTACATTTCTATGTAGATAGATTTTGAAAACTAATTTTTTTCTTTCCCTGAGCTGACAGTTCAGCCAGCAAGCAACCTTTTAAAAGCCTTACTCAGAGCAAGGAAACCAGCTTGAGTATGCACACAGAAGACATGTTTGACCTAGTAATGAGGATTGCGTAAAATCACATTGATTTTCTTTTTTGACCTCCCTTTCCATTTAACCATTTGTCAATACTGGTGAAAGAAAGCTGTAGCATGTAATTTTTCAGCAACTGGAGAAAAGACAACTCTTCTAGGAGAAGGAAGTTGGAATACAATTTTGACATGAGCTCAGAGCTGTAAGTAGAGTGACTGTTTCTGAGTTTTATGCTGAATATGAGTATGTGGTCTCAGATAAGTGTTCTGCATTCAGGTCTTCTTGAATGTTTCACTGGAGCTACTATCCTTCTGTCTCTAGGACCTGCCTAAACTCCCTTCTCTTTTTCCCTCTTACCTAACTTCCAAATGTTTTTTCCAGACAGTTTAGGGTTTATGTTTGCTGTAACAGTTCCAAAAAATCTTCATCCTTTGACAGGATTAAGGACCCTATCATCAGTGTATAGCAACACATACCTAACAATACCCTAGCACCTATATCACTGTCTCATGATTATTGGGTTTATTTTCCTCACTCGTGAGACTGTAAGGTCTTCAAGATCATGGGCATGTTGTTATTCACTTTCTGTCTTCAGGGACTGACACATAGTAGAGGTTTGGGAAACGGTAAAAAACACTTAGTGCTTACAACCTATCCCTTACAGATGAAAATATCCTCAAACATCCTGAGCTCAAAAAATATTTTATTTATAAAGTTGAAAGAATATGCTTACACGATAATCACCTTATGATTTCTTTTCAAGTCCATACTCGGTTCCTGAAGGTGAGATTTGAGATTTGCTTTCCCTAAGCCCAGAATGGGAAACAATGGCCAAAAGCTGGCATATTATGGACCAACACAGATCAATTGGTTGTGCCTAGTTAGAGTATTGAATTGAAGGGGATTTTGAAAGTATATTAATGCTTACTTGAGTTTCTTGATCATTAGCAATATTCGCCAGGGCACTGTTAAGAAGATAGCCAATAAACAGGCTTTACATTTGTAAGAATTGACTGAATTAATGAAAAATAAACAAGATTTAGATAGCTGAGATGTATGAATAGTAGCTTGGGCAAGCATGTCAGAAGTAGACCAGCTACATATAACTTACCACTTGGGCCACCTATGATTTATGTACAGCAATGTTCTGCTATTTGAACCAATTTTTCCAAAATCTATTTTACCATTATATTATGTGATGTGATGTGATAAGATGTGATGTGATGTGTGTGTTCCAGTTGAGGGTTAGAAGACAAGGCAAAGTATGACCTAGACAGATGACATGCTTGCAGTATGGCATGACCTCTTAGAAAGCTAATACAATATTTTGATATAAACACACATGTCAGCTACAGTCTCCTTTTCTACTTATGGGTCAGTAAACTCCATATAAAGATTCTCAGTGATATGGTAATTATATCTTTGCCTATCTGTCTCTTCTTTGGAGTAGGAGCTGTTCAAGAGCAGAAACCATAGACCAATTCATCTTTGTCTCTTTATTATACATACAGACTATATAATACATATGTGTTTGTGAGTATGTATGTGTGTGTTAAATTAGGCATGTACATTATGATTTCCTGAATCCATGAAAGTGAATATGGAATATTATTTAAATCCCTATAACATAAGAAAGTCTCTCTGTTACATATTTACTCTTAGTTGGAACTCAAGTGATGAATGTATTTCAGAGTTTTGCAGATGATCTTTTCAATTTGAACTGAACCTATTCTAATCCTCCATAATTTTTCTCAGTTGTGATATTGACCTACTTTAGGCTAAAACAGTGTGCAGGTCAGAAAAGCCTGATTTGGCTGCATTTAGGAATGGAAAATGAAGGAAGTACAGAATGCATTGCAAACTCTGTTTTTCAAAAATATATATCAATAAAGAGTAGATATAAAAGAAATATTATACTCCCCCAGCACATGCAAACATATATTACATACAGATGATAGATCAATAAATGGATTTTTTTTAAACAGGAAGACTCTCTTCCTCCCCTGCCTCCCTATAGAAAGTATCTCCAACCTCACCTTGGTAGATACATAATGGAAAGATTCACTAATTCTAAGTATATAGCTCAAATGGTGCTTGGAGACTGACTGGATATACCCATGTGCCTAGCACCCACCAAGAAAGAGAACATTATAAATAATCCTTTCTGTTTATTAAACTTCAGCATTACCACTATTCTCAGTTCTAACACTATACAATTTACCTATTTATGTATTTAATATAGTAGAATTATATAGTATTGCTCATTTGCACCCAAGGTCTTTTATTTAGAATTATATTTGTAAAATTTATCCATTTTGTTGCATGAGTATAATGGATACAGTGATACCACCCTCATCTAGAAAACCCCCTAAGAGCAAAAAACTTATTACTCCAACTTCTGGGAATGATGCCAGCAGACAGCCTTCAGCCATCAGCTCCCTTTTATAATTGATTTAACTGAAGAAAGGAATCTCACCTAAGGACTTGGCAACTCTCCAAGGTGGCCAATATCCAATGACTGATCCTTGTAGGGGTACATAAGGTTAGCACTCTAGACCTAATTTCAGAGATCTCTGATGGACCATTCTTTCTTTAAAACTCTTTGCAGTGTTGGTCAAAGAATTTGTTGAGACTGGCTCAAAGCTTGAGTTCCCTTCTCTCCAACTGTGCTTTTTCCTTTTCCTTTCCTCTAGGGCTAATACAAGCAGAACCTTTAGTACCAACCTTTAGTACCAATTGTCTTTTGTTCATCCTCATTGCTCTAGAGTATCCACTGTGTGCCTAAAATATGATTTATGTGTTTATTCTACTGTTGATAGGTATATGAGTAAGTTTCCAATTTGATAACTATAAATAGTGCTACTGTGAACATTCTGTTATATATGTTTAGGTAAACATATTCATGATAATTTTAGAAATGGCATTGCTGGGCTTTTGAATCTGTATATTTCCAGTTATTTAATAGCTCTATATTAAATACTAGTATTACACTTTTAAATGATAGACTTCTCTCCACCCAAAAGAATAAGGAAGACAACTTTTAAAGTGGATATGAGTTGTATCAGGTTGAAAAATTTGTATCTCTCTCTCTCTCTCTCTCTCTCTCTCTCTCTCTCTATATATATATATATATATATGCACTTACTATATAATATATATAATACGTATATAATTTATATACTTTTATATACCTATTATATATTTATATTTTATATATATGCTTTTTTTTAGAAAAAAGGAAAGGCTTTCTTAATATACTTGACAGAATATATATCCAGAGTGCAGGATGGGAAGGAAGGAATGTCTTTTAATTTGGAGATAAAAATGAATACCAGTTAGGGGAGAATGGGGTTAAAAAGACACATGTAGATGTGTAGAGCTAAATTTTAGAGTATATCCAAAAATTGGATCTATCTCTTGAAACCTATGAGGAAAAGGACCTGAAAGAAGGAAAATCTAAAGGATGTTGAGTACCTAGGAACTTCTCTGACTTCAGGATATCTTAAGCCATGGTGACATACATGACACTTGACAAAGTGTTAGGAGGAGCATCTTTGCATTATACATAATTCATAATGAGCATCTTGAAGCAGGAGAGTGGTGAAGATATATCCCTGTTATACACTCCATGAAAGGAGCACAGCATATTTACTAGTGTCATTAAACAAACAAACAAAAGGAAATGAAAAAAACCAAATCCTGCAAAAAATTCTGCAGGGTCATGTCCTACATTATGTTGCTAATTTATAAAAATATATTTCTAGATTTGAACTATCAATTTTGTATCGTAAGTTAAATTGTGTTATGCTTTTGTTTCACTATAGGTGTCCGTCAGAATAGAAAAAAAAAAGTAACATCGTTCCTATCATTAAAATACCAGGTGCAGTTTTCTAAGAATTAATTAAGATTAGTCTATACAATTACTTTTCTAAATGTCATGTGATTTTCCTCATATGTGGAATTTAAGAAACAAAACAGATGAACATATGGAAAGGGAAGAAAAAAATAAGATAAAAACAGAGAGAGAAGCAATGCATAAGAGACTCTTGAATACAGAGACAAACTGAGGAGGGTTACTAGAGGGGAGCTGGGTGAGGGGATGGGCTAAAGGAGTGATGGACATTAATGAGGGCACTTGTGATGAGCACTGGGTGTTATATGTAAGTGATGAACCCCTAGATTCTACTCCTGAAACCGTTATTATACTACATATTAACTAGATGAATTTAAATAAAATTGTAAAAAAAAAATAAATAAAATTTTTAAAAGATTCTATGTAGATTAACTTGTTCCACCAAAGATATGACTTGTACCTGCTATAGGGAGTTTAAGTTACTTCATAGTAACTTAATTGTCAGAGTCCACTTGGTTTACATTCTTCTGTAATTAAATCTGTGCTCTCCTAGAGATCCTTGTTTGTTTGATTTTAATGCTTAAAAAAAAAGAGAACAGACATCTTATCCTTTTAAAATAAGAATGGAGCCCTAAAGGAAAAATAATAATTAAAAAAACACTGGCAATTCTGTTATTTCAAAAAAAATGTTGTTATGTATTTTTTTAAATTTTTTAATGTTTATTTATTTTTGAGAGAGAGAGAGAGAGGGAGATAGAGCATGAGTGGGGAGGGGTAGAGAGAGAGGGAGACAAAGAATCTGAAGCAGGTTCCAGTCTCAGAGCTGTCAGCACAGAACTGATATGGGGCTCAAAGCCAGAAACCGTGAGATCATGACCTGAGCCAAAGTTGGACGCTTAACCAACGGAGCCACTCAGACACCTCAAATGTTGCATATATTTTTAAGGTAAAAGAGTTCTACTTTCTTTCTACTTTGATTTTCCATCATAAATGTTAGAAGAATCAACCAGGACCCATAAGTGTCATCTAGACAGCCAGTATATGGAGGATTTCAGAAGGCACACTAGAAAACAAAAGAGATTCCCCTTATCTATCCCTTAAAAAGAACCTCTGGATTTATTTTAATGATGGAAAACAATATATTGTTAAGTATTCACCCTCTTCTGTCTGCCCTTATAGAGTATGACTCTTTTGAATACAGTCTATGCTAGATAACATTTGAGTATTTATGAAGATATATTTTTAGATATCTCAATAGAGTATAAATTCCTAATTCCATCAGGGGTGAATGGTGCCCTCCAAAAGGTATTATGTTGACATCTTAACCCCCAGTAACTCATATTGTGACCTTAACACAGACAGAGTCTTTATAGAGGTAATTAAGTTGAAATGAGACTATTAGGATGAGCCCTAATCTAATATGACTGGCTTCCTTATAAAATGGGGTAATTTGGAGATAGACGTAGATACAAGGAGAATGTCATATGACCACAAAGACAAGCCAAAGAGAAGTCCTGGAACAGAAACTTTCTTCACAGCCCACCAAAGGAATCAACCCTACCAACACTTTGATTTCAAACTTCCATCTTCAAACTGTGAGACACTAGATTTCTGTTGTACCCGATGTGTGGTACTTTGTCATGGTAGCTCTGGTGAACTAATACACTATCTTATTCAAAAATTTTGCCCCTCAGTCACAGATAGTAATAGACAGTTTCTATTTGTTTATTAAATGAATACGTGAATATAAATAACACACGAGTGAATGGGCTAATTTTTAAAAACATGTATCATAAGGTTGATACATACGGAGAATTAGAAAGCTTGAAATGTTGGAGAATTTCTAAGAAAACATTAACGTTTGGTGTTTTACTGAAATGAATGTATTTTATAAAAGAGGAGGGGAGATAATATTTGTTGACTTTACAATACATTCTGTGTAACATTCTCAGCTCTGTAGATATATTTTTCAATTAATTTTAATGTCAACCACTCAAAGAAGGTATTATTCCCCTTTTACAGAACATATACTAAAATTTAGAGGTAATTTAAAATGTCACCAAGATCAAGTAAATTAAAGAGTCTGCACTGAAAGACTAAAACAAAATAAATCAGAAGTCTGGTCTAGCCCCAAATCTTTTTTTTTTTTTTCTATCTTTCCAACTTTCTTGGAGTATAGGAGAACATATTTAATCATAAAGATGATTAAAATATAATTGGAATTTTAAAATGACAACAGAAAATGGGTAGTTCGCTTTCTCTCTTTTTTTTAATGTTTATTTATTATTGAGAGACAGAGAGACACAGAACGTGAGCAGGGGAGGGGTAGAGAGAGGGGGAGACACAGAATCTGAAGCAGGTGCTAGGCTCTGACCTGTCAGCACAGAGCCCGATGCGGGGCTCCAGCTCACCAACCGTGAGATCATGACCTGAGCCGAAGTTGGTCGCTTAACCAACTGAGCCACCCAGGTGCCCCTGGACAGTTTGCTCTCAACATTTAACATGTAAATAAAGGGAGAAATAAAACAGATGTTGATGATGAACATGCCATATTCTGTTGACCACTTTTGGCCATTTTGTTAAGAAGAATCAGTGCTAGCTGTTTTTGAAAGTTCAACAGAACACAAAAATGTCATTCTCATTTCTTCATGATGGCTATAATAATCTCTTCAACTTTAAAAAATGTTTTCAAGTAAAAGCTTACAGTTGAAACAAAAGAGTATCATGCTTGGTTTTAGAGGACCAGGTTTCATTTTCTGGTTCTAACATTTAACACCATTATGATTCTGATAATTTGCTTGACTGTTTCCTCATTTAATAAAATGTAAATGGAAGAGTCTTACTTGCCTAAAAATATCTATTGACTCTATTTGAAAACATTGGAAAATATAATTGACTTTAAAACACGTTGTGTAAAGGAGGAATTAAGCTTTTTGGAAACAGTGGATACCAAGACATTCCAGTTGCATAACATGTAATGGAAACATTGTTCGCTCCCCAGTTTGCTAAAATTCCCTTGAAAAGTTTTGGCTACTGGATGAGGAAAATAGATAAGAGATAGGTACATTTTGGGGAACTTGAAAAACTGATTTAGATCTTGGATATAATGTGGGTAGGGTGAAGCTCCCAGATATTGAGGCAAATTGGAAAGAAAAGAATGTTCCAATGGCAATACTATCCATTCTTAAAAACATTGTAGGCAAAGGCATCCTTGCATCTAGGAGGGAAAGGCTTTGGGGATCATAAATTCTCTTGCATTAGGGGAAATATATGAAACAATGATGTTGTATAAATAAACTCATTTTTATTGCAATAAGCTAATCTGATAATACCAAAAAGTGAAACACTCTAATGAACTGAGTTCTGAATCTTTTTAATCTTTTAATATGTTGGAAGAACCACAATCCAAAGGATTAAAAATGGACACGATATTCCACTTAAATGAGGTTACAGAATACCTCAAAACAATCACATAAAACACTGTGCCAATTATCTTCTGTCACATTCAGAAAAAAAAAAGGTGAATATTAATTTGCCCTTTTTTGCTCCAATCTCATTTAAGTTACTTAGCAATTTAGAAATACCAGGAATAAAATGAACCATTATTGGCTTTTGTGGTCTTATTTTCTGTGCAGTATTCCCAATAAAAAGTCTAGCTCTGAGTATCCAATCATTGCATTTATTTGTCCTTTGTGTGCTTGTTTCTTTCCAGACTACTTATTTTGCCTAAGCACTACCTTATTTTGTGATTTACAGATAAGCATACATTTAATGATTTGAAAATAAAAGGATAGAGTGTTCACTGGGTGAAAAAACACATCAGAGAAGACATTTTGATGGTAACAAATAAATGAGTCTGCACAGACCAAGGGAGTGAGGTATGTGTGACCCTTTTCTGAATTGCTTGATAAAGTTAGTAGAGTGAAAATTTGGGGCTTTGTTTTGTTTGTTTGCTTTAAAATTCTATTTCATAGGGGAACACTTTTGCACTATATGTAGGAATGCAAACTGGTGCAGCCACTCTGAAGAACTATATGGAGGTCCCTCAAAAGATCGAAAATAGAGCTACCGTACCAGCAATTGCACTACTAGGTAGTTATCCAAAGGATACAAAACGCTGACTCATTTGCACCCCAATATTTGTAGCAGCACTATTAAAAACATCCAAATATGGAAAGCCCAAGTGTCCATTGACTGATGAATGGATGAAGAAGATGTGGAATATATATACAATGGAATACTACTTGGCGATCAAAAACAATGACATCTTGCCATTTGCAACAACGTGGATGGAACCAGAATGTATTATGCTAGGTGAAATAAGTCAATCAGAGAAAGACAAATATATGATTTCACTCTTACATGGAATTTAAGAAGCACAACAGATGAAAATAAGGAAAGGGAATCAAAAATAAGACAAAAACAGAGCAGGAGGCAAACTGTAAGAGACTCTTATATACAGACACCAAACTGAGGGTTGCTGGAGGGGAGCTGGGTGGAGGGATGGCTAAATGGGTGATGGCCATTAAGGAGGACACTTGTTGGGATGCGCACTGGGTATTATATGTAAGTGATGAATCACTAAATTCTACTCCTGAAACCATTATTACACTATACGTTAACTAACTTGTGTTTAAAAATATAAAAACAGATAAAAAGAAATAAGATGTATGGAAAAACCACACAAAAACAAAATGGCAAAAAATACATAAAATTCTATTTCATTATTATTTTATTATCAGTTTGGTGGCAGTGGTGGCAGTGGTAGTGATATTGATGCTTTTTTGAGCTCTTATAAAAGGTGTCAGAGAGAACATCCCTACTAACTATATCATTTGGCATTTGAGGAACCTGCAGCCCAGGAAGGAAAGACTATAAACAATCCTCTTAGGTAAAAACAAGGCTATGTAGAATTCTGTGCTCTTCCCCAACAGCAGAGAAAACATTTCGGTCCACCACAATTGCCACTGGTGATTGATCGGTAGTGGCTGAATGGCACGCTATTCCAGAGAAGATTCTGTTATTATCTGGGCAAAGCTGGGAGATGCCATGACATATTAGCAATGTCTCCCATTTGTGCAGGAGAGGAGTAAGAGACATATGTACTATATTTTCATTCCAAATGCTACGAGTTTGCATCTCTTTCTAGGGGAAAATACATTTACCCAAAGATTTTTAGCTGTTTGGCTAAATTATCTTCAACTAAGTTGTACATCTTTTTTTCTGATGTGTATAGGCTGATAAAGCATTGGTTAAATCAGCTGATTATATTAATTTAAAATAAAATTTATAGAATTTTGCTCTAAGCTAAAACTCAATATTAAGGGTTATTTGCTATTTGCTGTCTAGATTACAAATGCAGTAAAATAAAAAATTTCCAAACTTTGAGAGTTTGGATTTTAGCGATTTCAACTTATAATGAAATATTATATCTCTCATGGCTACCCCATCACTTCTAATGGTATTCCATTCAGAAGGGTTAAGGCAGGGACATTTTTGTCTATAACAGACATAGTAAAGAAATATCAAAATTCTGCTGGGGAGCTAGACTCAGTATCTCTGACGTCCCTTTCAATTATAAGTGAGTTAAGTTCTGTGAGTTAAGCATATATATCTGGGTGAAGACACATTATTTGCATGCTACTGGATTCTTAGGCAATGATTTCTCTCTACATAAGTCATCTTCACATGCTAAGGATTTATAAAATTTAATACTTTACATTTTGTGTAATTCCATATATGTTGTAGGTGTCCCATATCAAAACAACTGATCCAATCCTTCTTTAAATAACTAATTCCTAAGTGCCTATTATAGTAATAGGTGCCCGATGGAATGCAATGATAAAGAAAAGCAGATACTATCTTTGCTTTCACGGACCTCAGAGACTATAGATTTAGAAAGGCATTCACGGCCAAAAAGAATAGATATACATATAATGAATGCTGTTGGCACCCCACTTAGATCATCTTTACCAGCTGGTAATCATTCCTCCTCCCTCTTTACGCTTTGATTGTTTGTTGACAGCTACATAGAGGTGCCCTCTCACAGCATCGCTAGTGGCCATACTCGAGCCAATTAGCTCAGGATTCTAGTATAATACCTCTCTGGCATACCTTGGTTAACAACTAAGGCTGATTGAAGTGGTGTTACAAAAAGGCTGCCTCTTGCGATAAGGTAGAATTAACTCTGTGGTAGAATTTGTACTCCAGACCTTCAGAAGACATTTATATTTGTCCATAGCTGGCTCTATATTTTGTTATTTCTTTTCCTTCATTCTCCTTTTATATCCTAACCTCCTCACTCTTATTGTATCCTAGATATGTACTTGAGCAAAACAACATACCTGCCTCAGACTTTCCTTCTAGGGAATGGCACCTATGATAATATCTAATTGAAATTTTGATAATTCATGAAGTATGTGTAGGCATTCCTTTCAGAATATATCAGAGGTGGAGTCTGACCTGTAAAGTGCCAAGGAAGGCTCTCTTTAGGAATTGAAAATGTATCTGAGGGGTGCTGGGGTGGCTCAGTCAGTTAAATATCTGACACTTGATTTTGGCTCAGGGCATGATCTCATCGTGTGTGAGATCAAACTTTGCATCTTGCTCTGTGTTGACATCACAGAGCCTGCTTGGGATTCTCTTTCTTCCTCTCTCTCTGTGCCTCCCCTGTGCTTGCGCTCTCTCTCAAAATAAATAAAAAAGAAAATGTATCTGAAATGTAAAGGATGCTTAGGAACTATTCAGATAATGGGATGGGAAGTTTCCCAGACAGAAATGCCTGCCATTCAATGGAGGGGGAAAAGCATTCTGGAACATCTGGGGAAGAGACAGAGGGCTGGTGAGGTGGAATCACAGGGGATGATAAAATGTGTGGTGAAAGGCAAGAGAAGATGGTAGAGCATATAAGGGCTGGACTCTTCAGGCCATAGTAAAGAGTCTGAATTTTAATTTAAGTGTAATGAGAAGGCATTGAGATTTTAAAGCAGGATAACAGAGTCAGATGGAGTTAAAAGTACATTTAACAGCCTTAGCAACATTTTTCTAGATATGCTCCTCAACACCAAAAAAAAAAAAAGAGGATTAAATTAAATTCAAAGTAAAAAAAATAAAATTAAATGAAAATCAAATTGTTTTTAAAAAGAGCAGAGGACCTGAATTGATATTTTTCCAAAGAAGACATACAGATGGCCAATAGACACATGGGAAGATGCTCAACATCACTCATCATCAGGGAAATACAAATCAAAACCACCATGAGATATCATGTCAGAAAGGTTTTGTACTTGTCAGAATAGTTAGAATAAAAAGGATAAGAAATAACAAGTGCCGATGAGGATGTGGAGAAAAGGGAACCACCATGCACTGTTGGAGAGAATATAAATTAGTGCAGCCACTATGGAAAACAGTATGGAGATTCCTTAAAAAATTAAAAATAGAATTATCATGTGATCTTGTATTCGATTACTGGGAATTTGCCCAAAGAAAATGCAAACACTAATTTGAAAATGTATCTGCACCTCTATGTTTACTGCAGCATTATTTACAATAGCCAAGATATGGAAGCAACTCAAGTGACTATCAATAGGAATGGATAAAGAAGATGTAAGATAGATAGATGGATAGATAGATAGATAGATAGATAGATAGATAGATAGATAGACAGATAGGTCACACACACACACACACACACACACACATAATGTAATATTGCCAGCTATAAAAAAAATTAGATCTTGCCATTTGTGACAACATGGGAGGATCTAGAGGGTATTATGCTAAGTGAAATAAGTCAGATAAAGACAAATATCATATGATTTTATTTATGTGTAAAATATAAAAAGAAAACAACAACAACAACAATACAACCACCCAAGCAAACAAAAATGAACAAGCAAACAAAAATGAACAAACAAAGCAGAAACAGACCCATAGATAAAGAGAACAAACTGGTAGGTGCCAGAGGAGAGAGTAATGGGGACTCTCATGGGGACTGAAGGGGAGTATGAGGAACAGGCTTCTAGTTATGGAATGAGTAAGTCACGAGAATGAAAGGTATGGCATAAGGAATATAGTGAATAATATGGTAATTGCATTCATTGTTTGGTAATGGACGGTAACCATGCTTATGGTAAACATGGCATTAACATATACTCTTGTTGATTCACTATGTTGTGAACCTGAAACTATAACACTGTGTGTCAATTATACTTCATTTTTGTTAAGTACATTTATCAAGGAAGGCTGAAATATACAAAACTTATATATCCCTCCCTGGTTACTCTTTGATTTACCTTAGTCCATTTTCCCATCAGATATTCAACAGACTTAACATTCAATCTAGTACAACCATATGTTCTTTAGGCCTGCTTATTCATAGGAGTGATATTTCTTTCTATGCTTATTCTATTCTACCTTTCTCCCAGCAAACTCACACATATTGCCTAATAACTCCCTTCTATATTTATTCTCCAGAATAGACATTAAACATTCTTCAAAAAACTTGTTTTGGAATATTCTTGTTTCCAAGAAGTGTATAACAATTCAAAGAAATGAAACTTGCTCATGAATTCTTGAGCAAATGACTGGAGAAAAACAATGTGAAGATAAAAGTTTCATTAAGATATAGGTCATTTCACTATGACACAAATGGAATCTGGAAATTATCATAGGTTATCTTAGTCATTATCAGATAAATTGATGACTAATGCAGGGGACACTGTCATATTTTTTCATTATTTCTTATTAACTGCACATCTGTAAATGAAGATCTATAAAAAGGAAAAGTCAGGAAGTCAATCACTGAGTGATATTTAAAATGACTAATGCTGTAGTGGAAGTAATTTTCTAGTGTTGAATAGAAGCTCAAAGCATGCTCATGGTTTAAAGAAAGTTTTATAATGTAGATGCATTCATAGTTAAATAGCACACCAGACCAGCTTGGGATGATATGTACCCCAAGAGAAGATCCAAAATGACCTACAGACTTGTCCGTTGGCCAAAGAGTTATACAATAAATCATAACATTGATTATTTATCTAGCTTTTATTAAGGCCTACTCTAGGGATAAGTTTTTTTTGTTTGTTTTGTTTTTTGTTTTTTGTTTTTTGTTTTTTTGCTAGATCCTGGGGTTGCAAATATGAGTTACTTGCTCCAGTAACTCACAGCCTAATAATAATATGTCTGCACAAAATCTGCTGAATGTATTAGAGGATGTTCGTTGTTAAAAGGGAGATGCTCTTACTTCTAAGATATAATGAATTTAAAGCTTTGTTGTTGTTAAAATACTTAGGTACCAGATCATACTTGGAAAATGCCACCCTCTTTTACATCCAGAATTATTACCATGGATATAATATCACCTTACTGACATTATAGTACAGAAACTATGGTTCACAGAGATTAAAAAAAAATAAACAAAAACTTAGATATATTCCACTTCAACTCCCCATAGGGAGGTGGCATATAATTATTGTTAAATTATTCTTATCAACAGTAACCATCATAATTGTATGCCATAAATATATATAACAAAATCTCTATCTATCTATCTTAGATAGATCTATTATCTGCATTACTCTAGCTAAATATATCTATTCATAGATCCAATCATTCATATGCCATTGTGTGTATGATACACACACCCAAGGATATTTGTATCTTTTTCACCTAATGAACATCATGGAAATCTGTCCGTGCAATTAAGAAAATACTTCGTAATTATCATATTAAATTAATTGTGTTATCTACTAATAACCATAATTATTTATTTTACCACTTTCCTGAAACTGAAATGTTTGTTATTATTTTTAATGGAAATAATGCACCAAAATATACTTTTATGTACTTAAAAGATTTCTATCTTAAAAATCGTTATTGAGACAAAATGTAGGGCTGCTTTAAGATACTTGTTATCTTGCCAACTGACTTTTTAAAGAAGTAGCACTAATAAGTATTCCCACCAGTACTCATCAGTTAACGTGAATGCCCATACTCAAACATTCATTATGAATGGACATTCATACTATCTTGAAAGAATTGAATAGATAAAATATGGTATTTCATTTTTTATTATATAATGTGTTTTTAAAAGTTGTTTCAACCCCTTATCTCAACAAGTAACCATATTTTAGCTCTCGGGCATTTATCCTTCTAATAATTTTCATTATAATCATACATGGTTTTATTTTGCATTGCTGGTATTGGAATGAGTAAACAAATGGATCTATATTTAGATACACACCAGCACACAACCTTTTAAATTTCTTCATTTGCAAATAAGATCTACATGTCTATCAAGGTTTCAAAAAACCTAAACAAGTCTTTAGATGTTCTTCAGTTGAGGGATGGTGTGTATGTCCCACGTCTTTGAATCTGGGTGAACCGATCACTGCCTCAGCCCATAAATACATCTAGATGAATTCCAAACCTGGCTCATAAAAAGTCATACAGGTTTTACTTTGTTTACTGTTACACTTGCTCCTGGAGATTTAACAAGCTGACAAGTAGTAAGTCCAACCACTCTGACACCACCATGCCAGAAATAACATACAGATGAGTACCGCCTGAGTCCATCCTTCAGCCATCACAACTCAGGCACCAGATACATGAGTGAAGATGCTGCTAGGGAGGAGATGGACCCACAGTTCCTGTTGTTCTAGCACCCTCAGGGTTGCGTCACTCCCGGTCACGTGAGGCCACTTTGAAGCAGAGAAAAGTTAACCTCTCTGCATCCTTGCCTAATTTCTGACTCATAGGATCGGTGAAGATAACCAAAAGTTTGTTGGAGTCATTTGTTTGTGGAACAAGTTCGTGCTTCCATTTTTGTACTGGCACTTTTAAACAATTGCCAATTCAATGTCATTCTTGGAAGAACTATTCCCATTAATATGCATAATTAACAAATCTTTGACAAAACCCCTTAAATATAAAACCTGCACCAGAGTTCCTCTAATGATATTTAAAAAAAAAAAAAAGATTCTTGAACATTCCATTGCCAGAAGAGACAGATGTAAGGAGGCAGTATCTATGTACTGATCCATTAGCAAATATGTCCTAATAAGTATTGTGCAATCTAATTAGATGCCTTTCCATTTGTAATCCTCTTCCTCAGGGAGGAGTTAATAGGGACTTGATATTTGAAGAGAATCTAGTCACAAAAGACAAAAATGAAAAACCAACAACAATGCAAAATATACACAGGGGAACTGACAAGGGAGTTCTGCCAACTACTTAGAAAACAATGAATTTAGGATTGAGTTCCTGGAACCACCATGCACTCCCATAAATTCAGAATGTTTAAAGAATGGGACTGCAGAGAACGATCATTAATCAAATGACAAAATTGAAGGAGAATAACTTTAAATTTCACTCTAATTCCATATATTCATGAATTCAGTTTTGTGTCCTGGAGTTCACAGGGCGAGCCATATTTAAGACATCCGTTCCCACAAGTATGTGAAGTGCCATTTTCATATAGAAATGGAAACAGAGGGGCCTGGGTGACTCAGTCGTTCTGGATCTTGGCTCACATCGTGATATCACAGTTCGTGGGATCTCTCCCTCTCTCTCTGCACCTCCCCCACTCATGTTCTCTCTCTCTCTCTCTCTCTCTCTCTCTCAAAATAAATAAACATACTTTAAAAAAAGAAATAGAAACACAGGTGATAATATTTTATAAAGAGATCTTCCAGTTTGGTTCCCTCAGCACTGAGACATGGTAGAGACATTTTGAGCATTAGTTCTATTTCTCATTTTTCTTTGATGTGTGTCATTCTCTGCGTTCACACTGTAAGAAGCCAGAGTGACAGTGATATATCTCATCCTCGGAGGTAATTGCATATCTCTTCTCAGCCAATCTAATATGAGACTTCTGAATCATTTTCTCCCAGTGGTCTATTATAATGATATCAGTAACTGTCGATAATCCATTAGCATATGAGCAGTTGAGTTAAGGCAATAATTACCTATCATTCCCACCCTAACATTGTACGGGGCTAGTGTCTTTATCTGGTGACACTTCCATCTGGAAAAGGTAGAGAGAAAATAAACTGGAATCAGATAATAAACTGAAATCCATTTCTTATTATTTGTGATGCAGCTACATCAAAGAGATTGAATGTGGGGCACCTGGGTGGCTCGGTCGGTTAAGTGACCAACTTTGGCTCAGGTCATGATCTCTTGGATGGTGGGTTTGAGCCCCATGTCGGGGTTCTGTGCTGATAGCTCAGAGCCTGGACCCTGCTTCAGATTCTGTGTCTCCTTCTTTCTCTGCCCCTCCCCTGCTCGTGCTCATCTGTCTCTCTCAAAAATAAACATTAAAAAGAGAGAGAGACAGAGACAGAGACAGAGGGATTTAATGTGAATGGTAAACATTTTAAATTTAAAATGTACTTTGGGGGTGCCTGGGTGGTTCAGTCAGTTAAGCATTTGACTTTGGCTCAGGTCATGATCTTACTGTTTGTGAGTTTAAACCCCACATAAGACTCGCTACTGGCAGCACAGAGCCTGCTTTGTATTCTCTATCCTCCCCCCCCTCCCCCACCCCGCTCCTCCCGCTCTCTGCTCCCTTCCCTGCTTGTGCTATCTCTTTCAAAAGTAAATGAACATTTTTAAAAATTTAAATAAATAAATACAATTTACTTTGTTTTTCAAAAGAACGAGTTTGGTTTAAAAAGTATTAGAGGTTGAGTTTACAACACAGGTAAGTGGCAGACCTCTGCTGAATCTGAACCTCTGACTTCCCACATGGGTCATATGATAAAGTAAACTGTTAGCTGAAGCAAAGATAAAGCTCACAGCATGAAGTCTAAATAAATAATTCACATATGTAATATGTATTCCAGCAACTGCACTGTTTTATTATCAAATTTTAATCTTGAATTAACAATAAAGTCTGAGTGACATATTTGGGAGAAATTAAATGCAACTAATAGAGGTGGGACAGATTTAAAGTCCCACCACCCACAAGTCTCAGAAAAGTCATTTAATCCTTTTGAAGGGACTCTTTCATATAATAAGAAAACTGATATTATCAACTTCACAGTTACAAATGTCAAATACAAACAGTTGTGAAACTTCTCCCACATAGTCTACAATAAAACTATCAAGTGTGGAAACCACAGTAAAACAGAGGGGATCAGCATTTTATCCTCTACTCTGAGAAATGTTTGAAAATGAATAGAGTGAGAGGTGTTGTCTATTAGCAACAGGACAGTTTTCCCAGGTAGAACTGCATGCAGAAGTTTTGCATTTTTCCATCTAAATTCAAGAGAATATATTAATCCAGTATCTGCATTACTACAGAAGGGATATGGGAAATTGCATCAGAATAAGATGACTTCAGATAATATTAAGTTTGCAAAATTATACATTTACAAGATACACTTTCAGTTTTAAAAAAAACTGAAGTGAAAGATGAACCTAGGTCCCTTTTATGGGCTAGGGACATTTTTATAAGTGGTATCTTCTGGATAGTTGTGGACAACTGGGGAATTGAGCCACTTGGTGAGTTTGCCTGAAAGGAAGAAGACCTCCCTGGGTTAAAGGTTCATGGCAGGGAACAGAAATAGGAAATAGGAAAGAACAGAAGCTTTGGAATCATTCATATCTGGGCATAGATTCTAGTGGTGTGATTTAATACATGTGTGAAATGGGACAACTTACGGATCATTCTGAACCTGTTTCTTAATAAATTGAGTGTCTAATTTTCATTAGACACAACAGTTCCCATGGATCACTACCCTCTCTGTCCTAACAGTTATTGAAAGGTTCACCCAACAGAAACTCACATTTTAAGGAAACTTATACTTCAGTATAAGTATAAAATTCTGATACTTAAGAAATATAAATTCTCTTTACTGTTCATTACATATGCAATGGTTTACTTTTTATTTATGTTTTAGTATGTTAAAAAAAGTGCTATTAATTTATGAATACAGTTTGGGAAAAATCCAAAGAACACAGGAGAAAAAAAAAGAATAGAAGAGAAATTCTTACTGTCACCTGAGCAAACATTAAAAAGTTCCATGGAGTCTTTCACTGAGCCTGGTTGGCTCAGTTAGTTAAATGTCCAACTTCGGCTCAGGTCATGATCTCAGAGCTCGTGGGTCCGAGCCCCATGTCAGGTTCTGTGCTGACAGCTCAGAGCCTGGAGCCTGCTTTGGATGCTGTGTCTCCCTCTCTCTCTGCCCCTCCCCCACTCACGCTGTCTGTCTCTCTCTCTCTCAAAAATAAATAAACATACAGAAAAATTCTAAAAAAAAGTTTCATGGAAATATTTTCTAGGAGAAAAAGTGAATCATATTCCAGTGTGTACACATATATTTTTATTTATCAAAAATATTATATAATGTACACTGTTCTACACCTTGTTGTTTGACATAAAATGCTTAGAAAACTTGCTGTTTGATTAAAATACTTAGAAAAATAACTTTCTTCATCATGACCAAGCATATATATATATATGTGTGTGTGTGTGTGTGTGTGTGTGTGTGTATATGCATATATATATACATTCATCTTTATTTTTTTTTACATTTTTAATTTTTTTAATGTTTATTGTTGAGAGAGAGAGAGACACAGAGCGCTAGTGGGGAGGGGCAGAGCCGGACACAGGGCTGGAACTCAGTACAGCGAGATCATGACCTACGCTAAAGTTGGACACTTAACTGACTGATCCACCCAGGCACCTCTCTTTACCTGTCTTTATTAAAAGGACTTCTGTATAAGGGAATGCTGTGATCAAAACAAACAAACAAACAAACAAACAAACAAAAACAATGATCTTAATTCAAACCACATCTCAGACACTTGCTTTTCACGTGCACTAAAAAGACATCTTACCTCCTGAATCTCAGTTTTCGCACATAAATTTAAAAAGTAGGGAACAAAACCTACTTGCTTTTCTTTTCAAAACAGGCTACAGAGTTGGAGAACATATTTGCCAATCACATATGCAAAGGACTAATATCTAAAATATATAAGACTTGAACAGTATATTAATGTGTAAGAATGAACAGTCAATAAGTAGTCCAATGAGAAAATGGGCAAAATATATAAAAATACATTTCGCTGAAGTGCATATGTATATTGTAAATAATCAAAGGAAAATATACTGAGCACCATCATCCTTTAGGGAAATGCAGCTCAAAACCACATTGAGAATGGCTTAAAAAATTGACAACCCAAAACGCTGGTGAAGGTGCAGAGAAGGTAGATGACTCACGTGTTGCTGGTGGAATGTAAAACAGAATCGCAATCTGGTAAGTATTTGTAAGTTTCTTTTGAAAAGCAGATATGCAACTACCATATGACCCAAGTTGCACTAACGGGCATTTATCCCAGAGGAAAGAAAACTGTGGTCACACAAAAGCCAATGTATGAATGTTTATAGCAGCTTTATTCATAATAGCCCCAAATTGGAAACAATTTTATGTCTTCCAATTGTTAATGATTAAATAAACTCTGGCTCATCCATACTATAGACCACTAGTCAGCAAAAAGGAATGTACTCTTAATACACACAGAAATCTGGATGATCTCACAGAATTATCCTGAGTGACAAAAAACAATATCAGATTTTATCTACTCTATGATTCCATTTATATGGAATTTTTTAAAAGGCAAAATTATGGAAATAAAGAGCAACGGTTGTTGGAGTTTAATGGAGAGGTGTAGGTGGGCGGAAAGTGGGGGTGTTAGGAAAAGGACAACATGAAGAACCCTTGAGTGATAAATCATTCTGCATCTTGACTCTATCAGTGTCAATATGCTGGTGATGATGCTGTGCTCTACTTCCGCAGTATGTCACCATTGAGCAAAACCAGGTAAAGGCCATTTGGTATCTTGCGTATTATATTTTGCAACTGCGGGTGATAAAATTATCTGAAAATAAAAAGTTCAATAAAAATTGCTATTCGGGTGCCTGAGTGACTCAGTTGGTTAAGAGTCCGACTTTGGCTCTGGTCATGATCTCACGGCTAGTGAGTTCGAACCTTGCATCATGCTCTGTGCTGACAGATGAGAGCCTGGAGCCTGCTTCGCATTCTGTGCCTCCCTCTCTCTCTGTCCCTCTCCTGGTCACACTCTGTCTCTCCCTCTCCCTCTCAAAAACAAATAAACATTAAAAAATAAAAATAAACTCTTTAACAAACAAACAAAAAATCTATCCTGTCTTTTTCTCTTATGACCTCCATAGGGTGATGAGAAATCTGTAGTATTCAAATGATTGTTCTCTTACATATAATGTGTTGCTTTTCTCTCGATGATTTCAAGATTTTTTCTCCTTCTCTTTGGTTTTCATCAATTTTGTCATGGTGCATCTAAGCATGGTTTGCTTTGACTTTGTCACCTTCATGCCGGTTACTCTTGCAGTCACCATCCCCACTATGCCTACACACACACACACCACATATAGCACACAATCTCCCTGCTTTTGTGTTTTCCTCAGAATCCTTAGGTATTCTATTTTATTTTAAAATTCTTATTTATTTATTTAGAGAGAAAGAGAGAGAAAGAGAGAGCTGGAGGAGGAGCAGAGAGAGAGAGAGGAGACTGAGAATCCCAAGTAGTCTCCATGCTGCTAGCACAGGGCCCAACTCAGGGCTCCATCTCACAAACCGTGACAACATGACAAGAACCAAAATCAAGTGTCATAGGCTTAATCGACTGAGCCACCCAGGTGCCCCTGATATGTATATTTTGTCTATTGTTTGTGGTAGCATCAGAACTGTTTTAATGATGAATTCCATATAAATTCTGAACTATAAATTCTGAAGTTTGTCATTTTAATATTTTTATACCTCTAGTCTTGTCACTAGAATATTCTAATTAATCAATATAAGTTATAACTCCATATAATATAAAATTAATATGTATAATTTATGTTATGTCTTATGGTAATATATAAATACATTTATATAAAGCTATATATATATATATATATATATATATATATATGGCTGTGAAGCTACGTATAAACTATCTAACTAATCCATCACTCCTCTTCCTGAACCTATAATGTACAAATAAGAGCCTGTCACAAGAATACGTGGAAGCGGATTGAATTAGAAACTCATAGTAATCCTTTTTAGTCAATTATGATGCAGTGATAGAAAGGTATTTCAGACTCATTTGTCCTGGGAGATCTTATTTTATTAGACTCTACTTTTTGAGACCCTCTCGAAACTAAAGATTCTAATAATCCTTCACCAGTCTTTATTAGAATTACAGAGGAGAACTCTATTTGTTGCGTTTGTCTCAGGCGTATGAGTTTCACGGATTTTTTTTAAATTCCCTTGCTGGAAATAAGGAGCATTATCAGATGGTGTTAAGGTAATGCCAAGCACCCAGAGAACAGTAACATTATGGCCCCACTCAGGGCCTTGAAAGCCCTGCTTTCTATCATTTGTGGCCTCATATTCCCTAGACGCTTTCTGCAGTCTGCTCAGCACAGCGAGCATATCCATGTGGCCTGCTTTCCTTGCACAGGGTGCAGAGGCTGATTTTGCTTATCAGAGAGGAGGAGAACAGATCACAGACAGCCAACTCTCTGCTCAAAGCATAAATGAATCCCCCTAATTGACTGATCAAAATCTGCTATGGCTTCATGTTTTTTTACAGCCTGAAGTGCAGACTTGTTAACATGTCTTGGTAGCCCGTTCACGTCCTCACCCGTCCTCACGTCTGAATTCCCCGCTGTTTTTCAGTAACTCTCTATATCTTGCACCATTTCCTATAGGGCCCCAGTCACGCCATGCTCTTCCTTGCCTCTGTGCCTTTACAGCAGGTTATTCTTTATAACATGAACTTGCTTTACCATTTTCACCATTTCTAAATGATGCTTCTGTATGATCTCTCTGATAATTAATATCACCCATCAGTGCAAACTATATGGCCCTAAGATATTGCTAATATTATTGCATTCCTGTTTACTTTGATAGTTAAATCCAACGCAACTTTTCTGTGCAGCTAACACAACCAAGCACTATAATGATTTCTGTAAATATAGTCCCTTCATTTATTTATTCCACAAATATGCACTGAGTGCCTACTATGTGCCAACAAATTTCTAAATTCTGAGGATTTTGTAAAGAAAACAAAGACTTTATCATCACAAAGTAAATCTTCTCACAGAGAAATTAATAGCATATAAGCAAGTATAAAATATAATACTAGAAAGTAATACATGCAATGGAGAAATAAAAGGCTAAGTAGGGAGATACTTTTATCTCCTTCATAAAATCTCACAATTTGATGGGGGAAATAGATTTATAAAAATTAAACTGAAAGAAATATAGTAAGCATCATTGAAAAGAAACTATGGGATGATATATAAAAACAGTTTATAGAACATAGACTAGTTATTAGATGACAGGGTGATGGGTAAGATCCCTGAAGAAGCTGACTAGAGACAAGAGAGGATGGCACTCCAGGCTAGAGGATGACCATTAAAAAAGGGCATAGCTCGGGCACCTGGCTGGTCCTCTCTCTCTCTCCCCCTCAAAGTTAACAACAACAACAACAACAAAGGTCATAGCATGTGCACAGCAAAGGAAACAATTGACAAAACAAAAAGACAGCCTACCGAATGGGAGAAGGTATTTGTAAAGGATATATCCGATAATGAATTAATATTAAAACTAAAGAGCTTACAGGGGTTCCAGGGTGGCTCAGTGTGTTAAGCATTTGACTCCTGATTTTAGCTTAGGTCATGATCTCATGGTTTGTGAGTTCGAGCCCCACATTGGGCTCACGCTGACAGTGCAAAGCCTGCTTGGGATTCTCTCTCTCCCTCTTTCTCTCTCTGTCTTCTCCCCACTCATGCTTTCTAACTCTCGCAATAAATAAACAAACTTTTTTTTAAAAAAGAACTTCTACAACTCAACACCAAAAAACCAAATAATGCAATTAAAAATGGGCACAGAACATGAACAGACATTTCTCCAAAGAAGACATTCAAATGGCCAACAAACACATGAAAAAATGCTCCATGTCACTCATCATCAGGGAAATGCAAATCAAAACCATATGAGCTATCACCTTATACCGGTCAGAATGAGTAAAACAAAAAATAAGAACAAGCGTTGGTGAGGATGTGGAGGAAAAGGTAGCCTCCTGCATTGCTGGTGGGAATGCAAACTGGTGCAGCCGCTGTGGAAGGCAGTATGAAGGTTTCTCAAAAATTAAAAATAGAGTTATCATATAATCCAGTAACTCCGCTATTGGTTATTTATCCAAAGAATATGAAAACATAAATTCAAAACGATACATGCACTCTTATGTTTACTGCAGAATTATTTACAGTTAAAAAAAAACATGAAAGCAACCCAAGTGTCCATCGGTGGACAAATAGATATAGAAGATATATGTATATATATATATATATATTAATATTACTTAACCATAAGAAAGAATGAAATCTTGCTCTTTGTGACACATGAATGGATCTAGCGAGTATAATGCTAAGTGAAATAAGTCAGTCAGAGAAAGGCAAATGCTAAATGATTTTGCTCATATGTGGAATTTAAGAAAGAAAACAAAATAAAAAAGAGACAAACCAAAAAACGGACTCTTAATTATAGCACATTGGTGGTTCCCAGAGGGGAGGTAGATGGGATAATGGGTGAAACAGATGTACGGGATTAAGAGTACACTGACTGTGATGCGCACTGAGTAATGTAAATCACTTTATTCTAGCCTGAAACTAATATAACACCGTACGCTACTTTTACTGGAATTTAAAAAAAATAGGCAAACAAAAGGGGGAAGAAGGTATAGCACTGTCTCCTAGTATAGAATGCAGGACTCTATGCACAACTGTATTAAGAGAACATCATTCATGAGACAAATAAAGCACCTTTGCAAATGTACGATGTGAATATTTTGTGGCACGGTATGGCTTAATTTTCATCATAGTTTTTGTAACCAGACGTAAAATGAACATCTCAGTTTCTTGTATTTGAAAAATTGCTGCTTTTTTTTTCTCTCTATAAAGCCTCACTTCAAACTGAAGGATATTGATCCTATTTCATTTTTACATGCCACAATCTCGCTCAGGAACTTCACTTGGGATTTTCTAGGGCCGTAAGAATTTAACTGAATGTCCATTGCTCTTTGAATGTGCACTACTTACTAAATTTATCTAGATAAGTGGTACATCTCCATCCTTACGTCTTTGAAGCTGGATTGCATATCGTTGTCACTTAGAATGCGTAAAATGCACAGTGTTTATTTTTCACTCCAACCTTACGTATCATTATTCAAATTTAACTACTGAGTGGTTACACAGGCTTAGAAAAAGGCTTAGAAAAAAGAATCACCGACATGATTATAAGAATAATAGTTTCTGTTTATTGAATAGTGTGCATTACCCACTCTTATGTACTTTATAAATACTATCTCATTAAATGCTTACCGCAATCATATTAGCCAAATATTATTATACCTATTTTATAGATAAGGATACTGAACATGTAACTTGTCCAGGAGACATAGAGCTAGCAAACAGTGATGTGCAGAGTCAAACCTAAGGCTATAATGGTTCCAAGGGCCTTTCCTCTTTCAGTACAACATGGCACCTTCCTGATGCTGGGGAGAAGAAAAAGATAAGGAACAGGATTGCATCTGTCTTCATACTGTTGCCAGTTTCTGCATCCTTAATAAATAATAACATTAAATCTTCAAAGTCATCGGTAGAATGTGTGGAGAGCTAACTGGCCCACACTGTCATGACCCAATCTCACAGATTTACCATTTTCTTGTAATCTTGTTCTGAGTTTTACTATCATGACCTATTGTCTAGGAAACTGACATTCTCTCTCTCTCTCTCTTTCTCTCAGTTTTTTCTTACTTCTAGCTCTAAATCTTTTGATTCAGAGGGCATACATCTGAGAGATTAAACAATAAAATCAAAATGAATTTGAGGATAGAGGATAACAAAAGACCAATAATGACATAGAGAGCTTTATTCAACTTGTATGCTACCCATGGACAACTTTTAGCCTAGTTTCCATCTGTCCTCCACATGATATATAATTACTTTACCTGCGAAAAAGACTAAGGGGTTCTCTCTTAGATGAAGTCCAGGAAAAAAAAAGGGAGGGTGAATAATATATTTATCTACAACCACAATCAAAAATATAGCCAGTGGAGTAGCTTGTATTCAGTATAATTTTAACCAAACATGATTTTATCCTTCTATAATTTTCTTTTTTTTCCCCTCAATCCATTTTGTTATATTCATCTATATCTTTTTTTTAATAGGAAATCTATTATCAAATTGGTTTCCATACAACATCCAGTGCTCATCTCACCAGGTGCCCTCCTCAATGCCCATCACCCACTTTCCCCTCCTCCCCATCCCCCATCAACCCTCAGTTTATTCTCAGTATTTAAGAGTCTCTTATGGTTTGCCTCCTTCCCTCGCTGTAACTTTTTTTTTCTCCCTTCTCCTCCCCCCTGGTCTTCTGTTGAGTTTCTCAGGATCCACGTTAAGAGTGAAAACATATGGTATCTGTCTTTCTCTGCCTGGCTTATTTCACTTAGCATAACACTCTCCAGTTCCATCCACGTTACTATAAAAGGCCATATTTCATTCTTTCTCATTGCCAAGTAGTATTCCATTGTATATATAAACCACATCTTCTTTATCCATTCGTCAGCTGATGGACATTTAGGCTCTTTCCATCATTTGGCGACTGGTGAAAGGGCTGCTATAAACATTGGGGTCCAAGTGCCCCTATGCATCAGCACTCCCATATCCCTTGGGTAAATTCTTAGCAGGGCTATTGCTGGGTCATAGGGTAGATCTATTTTTAATTTTTTGAGGAAGCTCCACACTGTTTTCCAGAGCGGCTACACCGGTTTGCATTCCCACCAACAGTACAAGACGGTTCCCGTTTCTCCACATCCTCGCCAGCATCTATAGTCTTCTGATTTGTTCATTTTAGCCACTCTGATCGGCGTGAGGTGGTAGCTCAGTGTGGTTTTGATTTGTACTTCCCTGATGAGGAGTAACGTTGAGCATCTTTTCATGTTGACCATCTGGATGTCTTCTTCAGAAAAATGTCCATTCATGTCTTCTTCCCATTTATTCAC
Source organism: Herpailurus yagouaroundi (assembly GCF_014898765.1). NCBI lineage: Eukaryota > Metazoa > Chordata > Mammalia > Carnivora > Felidae > Herpailurus > Herpailurus yagouaroundi. The sequence goes on from NW_024412421.1 coordinate 15,694,802, forward strand.
TGGATTATTTGTTTTTTTGGGTGTGGAGTCTTGTGAGTTCTTTATAGATTTTGGATACTAGCCCTTTATCTGATATGTCATTTGCAAATATCTTTTCCCATTCCATTGGATACCTTTTAGTTGTGTTGATTGTTTCCTTTGTAGTGCAGAAGTTTTTTATTTTGATGAGGTCCCAATAGTTCATTTTTGGTTTTAATTCCCTTGCCTTTGGAGGTGTGTCAAGTAAGAAATTGCTGTGGCTGAGGTCAGAGAGGATTTTTCCTGCTTTATCCTCTACGGTTTTGATCGTTTCCTGTCTCACATTCAGGTCCTTCATTCATTTTGAGTTTATTTTTGCGAATGGTGTAAGAAAGTGGTCTAGTTTCATTCTTCTGCATGTTGCTGTCCAGTTCTGCCAGCACCATTTGTTAAAGAGACTTCCCTTTTTCCATTGGATATTCTTTCCTGATTTTTCAAAGATTAGTTGGTCAAACATTCATCTATATCTTATCAGATTTAAATTCAATAAATGTTAATCTACCATTTATCTTGTATCTTTTATTCTATACTTTGTAAGAAAACTATCCTAGATTATAAGATAACTGCAATATTCATTAAAGCAACCAGTAGTTTTAAGTCTTCTTAAGAGTGTATAATAAATACTTGAATAAAGGAAATGATGAATGGATAAATAAAGGCAAGAATGCATTGATAACAGCTTGGCAGTCTGGAGTGGGGAGGAAGCCATTGCTGCTGAACTGAAACTCATTCCTGACACGTATGCATGCCATCCAACCACCTGGGTCACTGTTCTGTGCCAGGAGCCAGCCACAGGTGGTGCAGGCTTTCCGTGTAATCTTTCTAAATGCTTTCTCATCTGCCATCGCCTGAGCTTACTCCTGGTGTGAGCGGCCTCACCCTCTGACCATGATGATTTGCTTCCAGACATGCTGTTTTCCTACTTGTCAAGGAGACCAACATTAGTACACTTGCATAAAATGAATAATCAGCACTTTGAGGAGCCATTTTTTGCTCCTAAAATGAGTTTATTACGGGTTTATTTTTCATTGCCTATCAAACAGATGTTGCCTGCTCTCAGAGGAATTTTCAGCGCTTCCCAGTCACTCTTGCTGGGTGGATTGCCAGATGTTGAGGCACTCTGCAGAGCTGCTCATGAATGCCGGGGAGGTGAGTGGATCTGCCTCAGCAACAGGAAAGGAAATCAAAGAGTTGCTGAGCATGGTGGGACAGGGGGTGGCTCTTGCTTCAAAATGGAAAAATGCAAACAAGTATAGAACAGATGCAGACAAGTTCCAACTGCTGTGGAAGCAGCTTGGTGTAGTAGAAAGAGCATCAGATTTGGAAACAGACCGACCTGGGTTGAAATCCCAAATGTGCCACTTCCAGTCTCTGTGAGTTGAACTCTGTTACTTCTTTATAGATTTTTAACATCCAAATCATGGACTAAGAATGTATGGGCTAAGTATCTGCCTGGTATATATAATAGATGTTCAATTAAATATTAGTTGATCCAGTATTTTCTTATCCAATGTTAATCTGAATGATTAGACCAAGCCATTTTTAATCACCAGTAAAATATATCCCAGACATATCTACTCTCTCTCTCTCTATTCATCTATCTACCTATCTCTTTTCTATGAATCTATCCATCCATCCATCTACAAAATTACCTTACTATTTTTAATGGCTACATTTTACAGATCATCAAAATGAATACTAATGAAAGAACATATAAATTACTTCAGTTTTTAATTTGTGTCAACATTGTCACCATAAACATTTACACACACACACACACACACACACACACACACATCTCAGTGCACTGGTCTGATAATTATTTTAGAAGAAATTTCTACAACAGGGTTTGCTGAGTGCAAAGTTTACACATTTACATTTATTTCATATTACCAGATTATTTTTTTTCTAAAAGAGGTATCAGTTTGAATTCTCACCAACAATTCTGAGAACTATTTTTATACAACCCAATAAACACTGGACCTTAATGAAACTTTTTACAGTCCCTTTGCATTATTTCGTTAAGTGCAAGAGTGAATTATCTCCCATATATTCATTGGTGAGTTGTCTTCTCTCCTTTGTGAATTAATTGCTACCAGTGTTGTGAGTACAGCATATTTTTCTGCTCAGTTTGATGAGAGGTGAGATAGTTCCAAAACCAAGTTGGAGAGATGACTTTACAACTGTGCCAGAGGAAGTGAGTATTCACCAAAAATCCCTATGAAACTAACATTTCTCCACTTCCCTTCCAACCGCATAGACTTAAAGAATTTCTTGTTCTGTTTTATTATTAAAAAATTACACAAACAAGAGTAGGGAAAATATGTTGGTACAATTTAAAGATTAATAAAATCAACACCCTCATATAAAACATTCAGATTAAAATGATTTTGTGGAAATAATGACAAGAAAAATTATGTAAAAATATATAATTGGGGCACTTTCCAGCTTTACTGAGGTATACCTGACAAGTAAGATTGTATGTATCGAGTATACAATGTAATGATTTGATGTTGAGTGAGAACTAAACTCATTGTATTCGGCCACTAAGGTATGCGACAGCTGGAATTAATCAACTTTATTAAAAACAGAGTCAATGTGAAGCCCTGCTGAAGTAATGACTCAATGATGTAATGAGAGATAATTTTGGCTTAACCAAAATCAGAATGATGGTGTGTATTCATATCTATATCTATATCTATATACCCACACATATATATACGATTATGTGTCACAGTATCACAGTGAACCCACATTTATACACCCTATTTATAGATATTTTCATGACATTACATAATCTTTTATATCCCATCAGATTTCCTAGTCACTAAATTATTTATAAATTTAAGAACCTTCCCTACATGCCTGCTGTAAAAGTTCAGCTATTTAAAAAATTATATATATATACATATATATGTATGTGTGTATATATATATACATCTATATGTATGTGTGTGTGTATATATATATATATATACACATCTATATGTATGTGTGTGTGTGTGTATATATATATATATATATATATATATATATATATAAAGTATATATATATATACTTTATAGACAAAACCAAGCAAAAACATGCAAATAAAACAGAAGGACTTTGAAACCACAAAGAACCAGCTTCAAATCCCAAAGCTGTTCTTATGACCTATGTGATCTCTGAGGAGATATTCAACTTTCTCAAGGTCCCCTAAGACTTCTCTGTAAATGTAAGTGATATCACCTCTCTGCGCTGTGGAGAACAGGAATGGCTCTGGAAAATCTTTCTAAGAGTTAATTGAGGTATTGGCTGTAAAGCCTAAACACAATGTCCTGCATAATGGCTGGTATTCAGCATGAGAAGGGCCCCTCCTTCTGCATACCTCATTTCACTATGGTGCCTGTTTTAATTCCAAGTGATGTGGGCAATTGATTGTAAAAATTGTAAATTTGTAAATTGTAAAAATTGATTCTTGTTAGGAATCTGTGTATCTATTAAAGATGTTTCTTTGTTCAGACTACAAATACAGAGTTCCCAAATGTGATGATGATGATGGTGATTTTTGAGGTTGCTAATGACATCTAGTCAGGAGACTTGAATTTCAGCTCCAGTTCACACTTACCAGCTGAATGACTTAATCTGTAAAGCCTGCTTAATCTGAAAAATGGGACAATAATAGTTAAAGACAAGATTGTTAGGAGCACCACATGACAGCATGTGTGGCAATGTAACTGGCACACTCAAAATGCCACTTATGCAAATGTATTTCCTTTTAGGGTCCTCTTTATCTTACTACCATTTCTATGTTAAACTTCATTGTAGAGAAACATAAAACCTTCATGTTTTTTTCCCCCATATAATTCCTCTTTGTTTTTAACTTATTTTCAATGGTGTATTTCCCCAGAATAGATCATTAGCTTTCCCTGGTTTGCAAATGTCGAACTATCCTCCAAACAGAATTAGTGTTCAATTTTAGGAATTTACTATTAACTTTGAAGGTTTTATTGTATATAATGCTCTTGTGCATACTGTTTTTGATTATAAGTACAATTCATGTTCACTGGAATAAAAGTGATTATGCAATATAACAGGTAAAAAATAAAGCCCATAATGTAGTCTCATCATCATGGTTTTGCTTCCAGTATTTATTTGAGATAGAAATACACACAGATGCATACACATATGTCATACTTTCTGAAATACCATTGATATTATTCTGCATTTTATACTGTGTTATTACAAACACTATAATGTGTACACATATCGTTCTCAAGTTTAGTAGCTGTGATGGGTTCCTAATGGCCTGAGTTTCCTCACTAACAGCCAGGAGCACAGTGTAAGCTATGTTCATTGGAAACTCGGAGAAATTAGGAGTGTATAGTGAGGGGGTCTGAGACTAACATATCATTTTCTCCTCCTATACCAGAAGTGTTCTGTTGGAAGTCAGCTCTTACACAATGCTTACTCCACCTAGAGACAATCTCTCTCCAACTTCTAAGTCACTGGGCCTCCTTGCAGTAGAGCCCAAGGGGGTGAGTTGACAGTCACTCTGACATCAATTCACTCTCAGCTCAAAGAAAATCCGGGGCGATTGGGTGGCTCAGTAGGTAAGCGACTGACCTCGGCTCAGGTCATGATCTCCCAGTCTGTGAGTTCGAGCTCCGCATTGGGCTCTGTGCTAACAGCTCAGAGTCTTCAGCCTGCTTTGGATTCTGTGTCTCCCTCTCTCTCTGCTCCTCCCCCACTCACACTCTGCCTCTCTCTCTCAAAAGTAAACAAATAAACATTAAACCTACTGTGCCATCAATACCCTACAGGAAAAAAGAAACTTCTCCATGGTACAAAGTTTAGAAAATCTTCAAGACAAGACAGATTAAACCATTGTACTTAAGAAAATGATTAGTGTCTTTGTTTTTCTTGAAGTTCATCTAATTGTATGCGGACATTGAAGGTAAAATACGGAATACTAAAAAAAGACGAAAGGAACGGTTACATGTAAAATTACTCAGGTTTCACTTTAGTCTAGGATTTAACCTAAAAAGTAAAAGAAGTCTTCATCCTGTACACCTCACAGCATCCTTCAGCTTATCAGTTTATGAAAACAAAAAATAATCTTGGCTACAACTTCTAATTATGCTATTAGTAATAATAATAACCAGTACACTTAATACTTATTCATCCAGTCTCATTATCAACACTTTACATGTGTTTGTTACTTGATCCTCATAGGGACTCTGTGAAGTAAAGACTGTTATCTTCAACTTCATTTTAAAGCTATGGCAACAACAAAAAAAAAAAAAATAAAATAAAGCTATGGCAACAGGTGATGTTTTACAGTCAGAATTTGAACACACGTAATCTGGTTTCAGGATCTAGGCTTGCTACTTCCTGAGAGGAACACTCTATGCATTTTCCTAGAGGAACTTCTGTGTCATTTGTCTCCTAAATACTATTCAGTCTCTTTCTAGATATGTGACTGATTCACGTAATCACCTGTTTTCCTTCATTTCCTCATCCTTTACTGCTATAACAGTTAGTATTAAGGCAAGTAGCATAGGTAAAACACTCAGCACATTTCCCCGAACAAACAAAATATCCGATAAAGGATAATTATAATAGTATTATTTTTATTATTGTCATTGTGTATGGTAGTTTGTAAAAGACATGTCCAGTGAGTAACCACTCTGACTTCATGAGCAGGATTTTAGCCCTGGTAAGTCATTTTCACCAATTATACAACTGGGAAGTAATATAAAGAATTCCTCTTTCCTGCTAAAATTGCCAGCAGTTGCAGAATGTATACATAGTAAGACCATGTACTATTGGGACAGATTTTCATGTTGGCTGGCTTTGGATAGAGTAACCTCTACAAAAGGAGGTCATATCTCAGTCTGAGAAATCCTTGTGGTTTAGAGATCCAGCTGGTGTTTTGAAGAAGGCCAACATTTTGCTGGCGTTCCTATATTGGTGAAAACGAATGCCCAGAGTACAGTAAATGTGATGTAGCACGTGGCTATAGCAAAGGAAGAAGGAATAAATGATTTTGTCTCCTCCAGGTCCACACAGATTTGAAAAGTTACTGAGCAGTAAAAATCACAACATTAAAGATAACACAGAATTTCTATCCTCACCAACTTCCTGCTACCACATTAAGTAAAAGTGATAACATCTGTTTTCCATGCAGGTAGCTAGTGCTTCCAATGTAGGGCAACTGGATCCCCACCAGGTGAACAATTCAGCTGCCTGGTATCTCTTTTTTAAGTGCATTTTCATTCAAATCTTGGCGATATGTAAAAATAAATTTTCTTACTTTCCATTCCCTACAAGTAAGATTTATTTCTTCTCTCTCTCCCTGTTTTCTTTCCTTTTATTTATTTTTTTTCTGGTATCTACCTGAATTAACAAATAGGTAGTATTTTTCCCAAATCACTTTTTCATTGATTTATTTTCCTTATACACAGTAAATAAAACCTTACAGAAAACTTTCTGGTCAAGAGGAATCCATAAAATATCTATAGTATAATTATAGATTACATGTTATGTCATAAATGCATAAATCTAATTGAAAATGTACCATGAGTTTAGTGTTAATGCTCAAAACTTCATATATACAATGACACATGGTGTTCATAGGCTAATATTATCCTTCATAGAAATGAGGAATGGGGCACCTGGGTGATTCAGTCAGTTAAGTGTCTGACTCTTGATTTCTGCTCAGGTCAGGTCATGAGATTTAGCCCCACATGGGGCTCTGCGCTGAGTATGGAGCCTGCTTAAGATTCTCTCTCTCCCTCTACCCCTTCCCCCATCCCACCTCTCTCAAAAAATTTAAAAAAGAAAATTAGAAAGAAAAGAGTTTTGAAGTAGCTTGCCCAAAGTGACACTGCTGATTTCTCCCTGTGTTCTTTTCTTTCAACTCGTACCCTATTCAATATATTTACCAGTAGCTTCAGAAGTATTTTTCATTGTTATCATTCCTTTGGAACATAGTTTACCACATGTTTATTTTAAAGAATTCATACAATTCTTAATTTGCACACAGGGCCCCATAGAACCGGGAGTTTCCCAAGTGTTTTCTTAATTCCATTTTCACTGCCCTTATTTGGATCGTCATTATTGCTGGCCTGAAGTTCTTGCAGCAGGACAGAAATGTTCTAATTTTAACGTCTGATGCAATTGGACTGCTAATTCCAGGAGGTTTGAAATTTTCTTCCAAAAGAGAGAAATGTTCTTTTGGGGAGTTTGTGTTTTAGAGAGTGAATCTGGAAAGTTGGTGGACTTGGCATCGTCTAAGAAATTACAATTATATAGTATTCCAATTGGGTTTCTCATCTCGTTCTCAATTGCTCTCCCACAAGGTATACAATGGCTAAATTAAACTCCATGAAGCATGACTCTTGGCTGTCAATGGAATAATTTGGCTGTAGGATAAATTTTAGCCACCTAAGGCTCATTGTAAAACTATTCATTATGTAAATATCTTCTATTCCTAGTCCTCTTTTCCCATTACTAAATACTGTATATTTAGAAAATCTGACTATGTCCATATCCAAAATAAGCTTTTACTTGCATGTAAGCTTTTTAAGATACTGACCACTTTATATTTTCTTCCTCTCCTCTTCCTCCTCCTCGTCTCCCTCCCCCTCCCCCTCCTCCTCCTTCTTCCTTTTCGTCTTCTTAATGTAGCTTATCTTCTACACTTGATTGAAAGCCTGTCACTATAGGCTGTGTCTTTCCATGTCTATGATCAACATACCTACGTGAGATGAGGAGGCAGAGTAGTCAACAAAGGTTGGGTATGACTCATATATGAGCTAAGTGCTATGCTTATATCCATTTTAAGCCTCCAAAACACCTATGAAATAGTTATTATCTCCATCTTCTAGTAAGGGCATGGAGGTTCTGAGTGTTTATGTGCAACCTGGAAAGTGATCACATGTTTGTCTGAACTCATGTTCTTAACATGATGCCATAGTGCCCATCACAGTGGCATGGATATAGCAAATGCTCAAACAAGATTTCTTGAATTATAGAATGAGATTATTACACCAGTATATTGTTTATTTCCCCCTAGCAATTGCATCATGAAAGAAGTTTCAAGTGTAAAATTTGCCCAATATATGCCAAATCATAAAGTGGGGAAAGAGATTATTTCCAGCACCTCATCATTGTTTATATTAATATAACTTTCTCCACCACTGGGCGAACTTGGTTTTACAAGGCAAAGGCAAGTAATAAAATCAGACTTCTGCTACAGAGAGGCTGCTTCCCTAATTGCAAATGTAAACGTTGCCAGGTGTTCAGCTCCCTTGTTCTAATAAATAAATAATTAGAAAACATGATTAATATGAAGCCTCACTGCCTAGCTGTGCAGAGTGTTCTTGGAGAGCCATGTGGGGAATTGATTTGGAGGGCAGAATGTGTGCTTAATGGTATGCGTCCGAGTGATCCTGGCAGAAAAGCCTCACATGCCTGTGCAGAGGGTGAGTGCCCCATTGGGCCCAGAACAGAATTATGGACTTGGGCGAGGCAAACACAATCCTCTTTTCTGCTAGAAGTAGGGTTTGGAAGAAGCATCACCTGAAATCACTCTGGTTTGAGAGTTAAGTTGTGTCCTTAGTCGAATCAGATTTGGTACCCAAACCTGTCACTCCTGAGATCTGTGGAATTTGGCAACTTAGCTAGCCTGTCTTATCTTCTATCTCGTCAGCTTCCTAACGACTAAAATAACACCTGTGTCAACTGTAAATATTGAATGAGATTCTGAATGTACAAATGCCTAGATCAGAAGTCCTTCCTAAGTGGTAGTCAATTAGCCCTCATTTTCTTTATTGGCATAGGGGAAATCAAATCCAGAAAATTATATATATATATATATATATATATATACACACACACACACACACACACACACACACACACACATATACACACACACACACACACATATATATACATATATATATATATGTGTATATCTACACATACAAAGTCTTTTTAAAAGTTCCTATAATAATGAAGCTTATATAATTTTAACTCAGTAATCCACAAATCCGTTTGACTACAGACCTTAAATAATCATTTTCCTAAATACATTTTTATAATAAATAAATGCATCAAATAATTGACTTACAAATGAATTTGACATTAGTCTTGTTTAAAATGCTGCTCTTCAGATTAAAAAAAAATAACAAAGCAGACATTATTGATTCTGTCTATTGGTCTTTTTTTCTAAAAGGGTTTCTATAGTCATAAATATTTTCATCATTACCATCGTCATCATCATAAACTATGTGTTCTCCAATGAATCCAGTGAATTAATGGCCATATCTGTTGTTGATAGTATTTATATCCCCAGAGACAGTGAAGAATATGTAAGCAGAGTATTTATTGAATGAATGAAACATGATTACCATCACATCACTACCTTATTCTTGGCAGTTGAATTTTTATTGATTTTATAGCGTTTTAATGATTAAACCCACATAAAGCAATTAGATATTAAATGAAGGCCCTAGGGAGTTTTTTAATTTAAGCAATAATAAAATAAATTTAGCATTTGAAATAAATCAGACCCAGATAAATGAACCAATTTGCCCAAAATTATCTGCTTCATAATAGCAGAGGGAAAATTTGGATGCAGCTTTTCTGATTTATAGCCACAGATACCTAGAAACAGTATGTCTGTGTTTGCTAAGCCAAATGCTGCAATGTTATTGGGTAGAATATTGAAACCAACAGAGGATAGTTGACAAGGAAGAAATTCATAGAACTAGAAATATAACTTACCCATGAAAACAGAAAAGGTGGTTTTCCAGATGGAGAAAATGAGTTGAGACAGAAATGGACACTGAGGGAGTAACTCAGTTTAAATCTGCAAACACCTAGTACGAGTAAAGATAAAAATACCTCTTTCTTTCATTCTAAAAAAATGAAGGTGAAATTAACATAAAATAAAATGAAATGAACCATTTTAAAGTGTACAATTCACTGACATTTAATATGTTCATAATATTGGGGTGCCTGGGTGGCTCAGTCAGTTGAGCACTGGACTCTGGATCAGTGCTCAGTTTGTGATCCCAGTGTCATGGGATCAAGCCCCACCTCAGTCTTTGCACTGAGTGTGAAGTCTGCTTAAGACTCTCTCTCTCTCCCCCACTCCGGCCCTCTCCCTCACTTACACACTCTGTCTCTAAAATAAATTTAATAATAATAATAATAATAATAATAATAATAATGTTTTCACAATATTGTGCAACACCACCACTAATTAAGTAAATTCTTCTAAAATATTTTCATCACCTCAAAAGGAAACCCCATGCCTATTAAGTAGTCACTACCCATCCCTGCTGTGCCCGAACAACGGGCAATCTCCAGTCGGCTTTCTGCCTCTATATGGATCTGCCTGTTCTGGGTATTTCACGTAAATAGAACCATACTATAGTACCTACAGCCCTTTGCGTCTGGCTCCTTTCACTTATAATCATGTTTTGACATTCAGTCAAGATGTAGCATGTATCAGAAATTCATTCCTTCCCTGGCTGAATATGATTCCATTCTATGTATACACCGAGGAAGGCAAATCTGAGACCAATTTTGTGACTGTAACTTTGTCTCCTATTTTAAGTAGCTTTAGGATTTGTCATATTAATGTCAAGTGATTAAGCTGTGATGCTCTTTAATTTGGCTTGGGTTGCTTCTGTTACCATCCAGTTTTTTCAGCCCTAGGTTTATACCATTGGGAGAAAAAAGAGAAAAATCTCTACTATCACAAAAGCCTTTGTGAAAGCAATCTAATCTTTCATCTCCTCCTAGAGTCTCGGAAATTAGCATAATTGTTTTGACTCTGCAGTCTCTATTGAATCAATCTCTCTCTCTCTCTCTCTCTCTTCCTAAAGTTCAAGAAGAGGGGCAGATGCCCATGTGCACACTCCATTCAGGAGTGGCCCTCGGCCACCCCATTTCTCTGTGGCTTTTGTTGTGCTCATGTGTTCAGGAAGCCTGGCTTTACAAGGGCTCATTTGCTAGTTAATTGCATTCTCAGATCCTTGAGGAAGACTAGCACACCTGCTCTCCACTTCACTGTCTCTTTTGATCTCTTTAGAAATACCCAACTTTGATTATGTGAAAATCTTCTGTAACTGTAATACGTGCCTAGAAAGCTACTAAAACCCTCCATTGTGGCTATGCTGACCTGAAAAAGGCTATTTTAGGGGTCATGTGCAGTGACAACAAGAAAAAAAAAAAGACTGCATGTAATCCAGTTCAGGAGACAGGATGATTCCCTTGATATTTGGCAGATGTTAAACAGATGTGAATTGCACAGTTAACACGCTTTTAACACAATTTTTAAAACATGAGTCTTCTATTAAATTCTATTTTCCAAGCAATCATGTATTGTTGCTGGGAAATTTAAGGGAGAGAACAATAAATATGAGCTCATTTCTATATAAATACTACAGGAGAAAAACAAAACAAAACAAATGAAAATAGAAACAAAGGTATATATCATCATAAACTAATCAACATGGTCATCAGGATATTCACCACATGTAGCAAAATTTACTTTAAATATGGAACTACCACCTATTTGTTGACTTCTCACAGCTTTTACATGAAGTTCTTTAGTGACAGTTACTATTTCCACTTTGTGGAGTAACTGTTCATGCCCGTATTCTGTCACATTTCACTCCTCTCCACATGCCTGCTAGACAAGTATTCCTCCTAGGACACATCTTGTATCTCCCTTTATTTTATTAAAAAAAAAAAAATCCCATGCCCCCAACCCCAACATCACAAAACTTGGAAAAAAAAGTAGAATCTCAGTGCACTTACCAAGGAGTATATATACATTTATTCATTCATTTATTAATCTGTCAAGACATCTTGAATATCTATGATGCAGGAGTACTATATAGTAGATAGTAAAAATGGGGGTTTGGAGACATTAAATAAAAAGTTACCAAGACTTGTCATTGCCTTTATATAACCATGACTTAAATTCCTTATTGTTTATTCGTACCCAGTTATGGAAACACTGTTTTCACATATAAATGTATATCGTTTTCCAATTATCCTGTGGGTGGTTAACAACTAGATCAGGTAGAGTGGCATTTCTGTGAGGAATGTCATACCACTTGGCAAGAATCCCATGAAAAGTACCTTTTTTTAATTTTTTTTCTCATGAGGTGAATCATATATGTGTTAACTTAGGAAAAGTAAATGTTTTATGTGTACCATCTGGAGCATACCTACTAAATGATATACTTGTATAATGCCTGTGTTTTCACTTCCTTTGAAAGAGAAGGTTCAATGTATTTATAAGTCATAACTTCCATGCATTAGAAGGGAAATTGGAAGTCAATGACTCTAATTCCTCTATGATATTTGAATCTTTTCCATACTTATATTTGAATACTCAATTGCCAATCCACTGACTTGTGATTCAGTGTGTTACAGTTTGCATCAGCTTCTCTAAGAAACTCTGGTTCTGTGCTGCCAATTCTAGCTCTTACAACAAGGCTCTAAAGACAACAGAGATATTTCATACGACTTTGTGCCATTGCTCTAAGAGGATATCTCTACCCCAACTCACTTTTGCTAAATTTCATTCAAGTTTATTTGGTTTTGGTTTTGTTTATTTTTTGTTTGTTTAAATAGAAAATATTTTTTGTTTGGTTTTTTTTTTTTTTTTTTTTTTGGCTGGCCATGAGACGTTTCTTCCTAGCAACAGAGATCTTATTTTATTCAAGATCCTCTATACTTTATTGAAATGATTTAACTTTCGATGGGAACTTCCATTTCCAATTTCAGATTAACCAGATTTCTTATATGGGGACTATCCAAAGCCATTAGAGTAATAGTTGTTATTTGCTTATAATTAAATATTATTTCCAGCACAGAGGTAATCATCTTATTTCTCTTTTGGAACATGGATCTCTCTTGTTCTTCCAGAGTGTTTAATTATGCCATCTATTTCAAAATTAGTCAACCATTGGGAAGGGATCTGGTTTCGTTTGTGTCTACTTGTGTGTCTGTTTGCTTTTGCCAGTTACATTTTTACAATTTATTATTATTTTTAATTATTGAGGGAGAGAGGGAGAAAATACCTGACCAGGGAGGGGGCAGGGGAGATCTGAAGCAGGCCATGTGCTGACAGTAGACAGACTGCTGCAGGGCTTGAACTCACAGACCTTGAGATCATGACCTTAGTCAAAGCCTGACACTTAACTGACTGAGCCACCCAGTCACCCATGCCAGGTACATTTTTAACACGGCTTGTTGCTTCTGGTAACCAGAGATCATTTATATCTCTTACAAGTGGAAAGAATGATTTTATTCAAATACTGTTCTTCTATACAGCCATCAAGTGAAAATGCAAGTCTTCCATTTTTCATTCAAAGAGAAACCCGTAAGATTGTCCAATATGTCATATGGGATAAATAAAAGAAAGAAGACTGGCGGCCTTAGAGACACTGTCAAGAGGGTATAAACCACAAAAACACAATAAATCTTGGTCATTTTTGAGAGGATTATTTCTTTGATTTGCTTAAAGGTAATCTGACTCCTCCCCCTATTTAAACACTATGTACCAGAAGTTTAAAATTTATTTAATATGGCTATGTGGTTATATTTACCCCATATATAGCTGAGAGAGTTTGAGACTGGGATTCATGAGGCCTGAGTGTTATGTCCGCTTCACAGTAACTGCCTGAACTTGGTCAGGTTTGTCCTCAATTTCTTTATAAAGACAGGTGATGTGTACATGGATTTTCTTTGAGCTCTTCTGTTTAACTTTGTACACCCTTATGATTTCCCAGAATTATTTCAAGACTTATGTGAGATTAAGATAAATAAAAAACAGCTTTGCAAAAATGGAATTTTATCTGTTAAAACTAGAAGTTTCTTTCAGACATACTAACTCAAACATTTTCAGATTTCCTTCCATTGTGTGCAGTGGACTAGATCCTATTGCCATCTAAGGGAAAAACAAAAAGCAAAAACAAACAAACAAACAAACAAAAAAAGGGCTTTTTTCCTCCAATTAATAAGTTTAAAAATTACTCAAAAGCTCTTGTGAAAGTGGCTACTAGATTTATATTTGGAATCTTATAAAAGGCTATAACTATTTGCTTTTTCTACCCTCACCTCTTCATTTTTTCCTCAAATAATGGAAGATCCTCAAACCTGGCTGTTGGAAGAACGGTGTCTATTCAGTGTGATCCCTGGACTGTCAATTGCTTTAAAGCCTGGATCTGTTTGAATAAAGGGGCTTAACTTTGCAAACGGTATAATGTCAAAATTTGAAACGTATATTCAGATATGAACTCTCCATAGAAGTAGAATGAGAAAATCATTGTATCCTGGTTGCATTTTGGCTACTACTGCCAGTGACTATTTATATAATAAGTGTATATTATATAATAAGTACATTATGTATATTATGTGTTATACATTATATATAATATAATTATATATAATCTTATATATAAGTATATACTATAAAAATATATATTAGTTACATCATATATATATAAAATATAATATATAATTATATGTTATATTACATATAATATAAAATACAATTATATATTTGTGCTATAAATTATATATTACATTAAATATAATAATGTAATTTATATAATGCATAACATTATTATATATTATTTATATTATAAATATATATAATCATAAACAAAGATAGAGATCTCAAAGAAAACCTCTGTATCTCTTATCCTGTTTCTTATTTTGCTTCCTATATACAGAAAGAATATGCTTCCCTATTCCTTTGAAGCTTTTTGAGGTCCTTTGAGGCTGTTATGTTATTTCTTATTTAAAAAAAATTTTTTTTGACATTTATTTTTTGAGAGACAAAAAGAGACAGATTGTGAGCAGGGGAGGGTCAGAGAGACAGAAAGAGACACAGAATCCAAAGCAGGCTCCAGGCTCTGAGCTGTCAGTACAGAGCCCGAAGTGGGGCTTGAACTCACACACTGTGAGATCATGACCTGAGCTGAAGTCAGACGCCTGTCTAACTGATGGAGCCACCCAGGTGTCCCTGAGGTCTGATACTAAATGAATGAAAAGACATAAAATGGCAGGGAATTTATCCTGGACGTCATCAGGCTGATCCAACAATAAAGCACTTCATCGAAATGCGATGAATGACAAACACACTTTATGTGTTTGTCAAAACACTGAGAAGTGTGAATTTTACTATTCGTAAATGAGAGCTCAATAATCTATCATTAAACAAAATGTTTAAGAGCAAAGAGAAGAGGCAGAAGGTGAGGGGCACCAAGTGTCTGCATGCGAGAACACGGTCTGTTTAATATTGTTTGCGTGGTGCACAATTCTGTTCCTGCTTGAACTCGTCCTGGACCACAGATGACTCTTCGAATTAGTAAGGCAAGCAGCTTTGTTCTCATGTAACCTGACAACTTCAGGTAAAACCACAGTGTTCTTTGGTTTGGTGCTGGAGTTTTGAACAAATGTAGGTTCTCAGTCAGCACTTAGGGCTTCTCACTAACTTGGAAACACAGGACATTGAACAACCATGTGACAGCCCTGAGCTAAAAGGAGGACAGGTTTCGAATAAACATGTATAACTTCCATTATCAGGAGGACATTTGGAAGATCATGCTGCTCCTTCTCATTGCTCCCTTAAGGGATTCAAGGGAAGGTGGTCCCCAACAGCCCACAGGGCTACCCACCTCCATCACGACCCTTCAAATTGACTTTCCTTT
The DNA here is from genome assembly GCF_014898765.1 of Herpailurus yagouaroundi. Lineage (NCBI taxonomy): Eukaryota > Metazoa > Chordata > Mammalia > Carnivora > Felidae > Herpailurus > Herpailurus yagouaroundi. Next base: position 15,710,552 of record NW_024412421.1, read on the forward strand.
CCTCTTCACCTCATGCTTTCCAGTTTCCCACTCCGTCTCGAACAGTTTCCCCAAATCAACTATCTTTATGCGAGGCTTGACTCCAGTTCTTCCTAAGGGGTAACCCAGTCTATATCAGAGGGGAAGCAATATTAACATGCAGTGAGAACTAATTATGTCTTCATATTCTTTTTGAAATTTATATACATTATTTAATCAATTCCCACATTATTATGAACTAAGATATTATTCCCACTTATTTTAGCAGCTGAAATTTAAGGACAGTATTATTTCTCAAAGACCACATTATTAAGTGATGGATACTTCTGACTTTAAACTCAGTATTTTCTTGCAAAACCAAATTACTTCAGATGAAGAGATCTTCTCAGGCCATACTCTTAATCCGGCAATTATCTGTCTTTCTTAAAAAAGTTTTTTAAGTGTATTTGTAGCAGGTATTGATTTGAAAAAGTAGATTAAATTGTTTCACTCCCCCAAAACACAAACTTGCACAACTGTCCCATGATTTCTCATTATCAGTGGGAGTACTTCTTATGTTTTTGCTCCCAACAACTCCTGGAGAAAACTTGTCTCAATACCTTGGTATCCTTTGTAAGATTCCTACTTTAGGCTTAGCACTGAGCAAGATTATTAATATATATCAGCATATAGGCTGTCCTATTTTAAAAATATTAAAAATCCCATTTAATGTATAAGGTATTCCAAGCCTGAGAGAAGTGATTTAATAACTTGAGAGTGAGGAAGCAATGCCAAGTCTAACTGGCCCAAATTCTGTGCTATTTCTAAGCTCTGAAAATTTACATAATTTGAAGCACCTATGATACCATTTGAAGCCAACTATTAAGAAAGCTCTCCCCAATGCTAATTTTATAATGTTTAGAAGATGAAAATTCTGTAATATTACAAAAGATAGGAACTTACAGTAACAAGTTATGTTCCCAATTGTTGGTATCTAAAATAAATTTAGCTCACTATATTTATTTCAAAATTATCTTATTTCTTGTTTGCTCATTAACATTCCAAAATGAAACTAATTGTGTTGCAAATAAAAATCTTACCATAGCCAAAAATATCCCTTCTTAAGTCCCATAAAGAGAATAATGAGAGCTGGGATTTCTCTTTCCTTACTCAATAAGTGGGTCACTTAACAATCTCCTCAATCTTCTACAGTATTATAGAGATTTCAAAAACTTTCCCATAATAATTTGAGTTTCATGACCATCTAATATTGTAGGCAATGCAAAGATTATTATTTCCATTTTACAGATGAAAAAATAGATACTCATATAAGCTAGGGGATTTGTCAAAGAATATAAATACATTCAGACTGGGGTGCCTGGGTGGCTCAGTTGGTTAAGTGTCTGACTCTTCATTTTGGCTCAGGTCATGATCTCATGACTCGTGGGTTGTAGCCTTGCATTGGGCTCTGAGCTAACAGCGCAAAGCCTGCTTTGGATTCTTTCTCTCTGCCCCTCCCAAGCTCTCCCCCTCCCTCTCTCTCAAAATACATAAATTAACTTAAAAAACTGCATTCATACCTTGACATTTTATTCAGTTTATTCTAAATCACAGTGGTATAAATTACTTCCATATATTGAAAATGAGGGAGTTGGTCACTTAGGATAATACAATAGTTAGGTTGTTGGCCTAACTGTGGCTTGCGATTAGGTATCTATGACTACTATTTCTTCTGCAAGGCAATTTCACTGGCAAGCACTGATAAATCCTTAGCAATACAGTCAGAACTCTGGATGATAGAGGGAATTAAAAAATGCAGATGTATGGGATCCTAAAGGAAATGACTTAATGTGTGGAATTCATAAGTGTCTAATGAAAAAAGAATCACTGACACCCAAAATCAGATAGGCAGGTGTGCCATGGCTATATGAAGATACATTCTAGTATCAAAGAAAAGGGGGTAGATTCCAACTTTCTATTAAAAGAAAATACAGAGATATGCACCCCTATGTTTATTGCAGCATAATTTACAATAATCAAGATATGGAAGCAGCCCAGGTGTCCACCCATAAATGAAAGGATAGAAAAGATGTGGTATACATATACAATGAAATATTATTCAACCATAAAAAACATTATTCATTCATAAAAAATAATGAAATCTTGCCATTTGCAATGACATTAATGGATCCAGAGACTGCAACATTTAAAAAAAAGCATAATGCTAAGTGAAATCAGTCAGTCAGAGAAAGAAAAATACCTTATGATTTCATTCATATATGGAATTTAAGAAACAAAGCAAATGCACAATGCAAAAAAGAGACAAAAAAGCGAACTCTTACAGAGAACAAACTGACAGTTGCCAGAGGGGAGGTTGTTGGTGGGATGAGAGAAACAGATGAGGGGACTAAGAGTATACTTCTTATGAAGAGCACTGACTAATGTGTAGAATTGCTGAATCACTATATTGCACACCTGAAACTAACATAACACAGTATATTGATTATACTTCAACAGAAAGAGAAAGAAAGAAAGAAAGAAAGAAAGAAAGAAAGAAAGAAAGAGAAAGAGAAAAGGAAAGAAGGAAGGAAGGAAGGAAGGAAGGAAGGAAGGAAGGAAGGAAAGAAGAAAGAAAGAAAGAAAGAAAGAAAGAAAGAAAGAAAGAAAGAAAGAAAAAGAGAAAAGGAAGGAAGGAAGGAAGGAAGGAAGGAAGGAAAGAAAGAAAGAAAGAAAGAAAGAAAGAAAGAAAGAAAGAAAGAAAGAAAGAAAGAAAGAAAGAAAGAAAGAAAGAAAGGAAGAAAGAAAGAAAAAGTAAAGAAGAAAAAGTAAAGAAAGAGAATACCAGAATACCAGAATCCTGGCTGGCCAGGAAGACTGACTTCAATTCCGGTAACATCCTAACCATGATCATCATCATCAATAATTGAATATTTATTTTGAAGTAGGTAAATAAGTAAGACATCACGTACATCAGACCCCTTACACGCCTACAGCCACTTATACTTTCCCATCTCTCACCATTTTCTATAACATAGACTCATTGAGGTAGATAACTATGTGTTACTTCATCACGTAACAGTTCAGACAACAGAAGTTAATAATGATTTTCAAGTTTATTCATTTTCTAAGAGGCAAATCAGTCTCAAGGCTGTCTTCTGAACTAATAGATCATGTTACCTCTTTATACAGGAAACTAAAGAACTCAACTATAAACACAAGCACTGCACCCTAATCTTGCAGGTTAGGGCTAATGTGGTTTGGGTAAATGGTGAGTTATGTTATTAATTATGCAGTTGTAGTATCCTGTCTTATGTGGGAATATCAGATACCACACCCAGGACACTGATTTCAATTCCAGACTCATTTCATCCACTTTCAACTGTAACCACCATGCAAAATATAGAAAAATAATAACAAAATATCTCTGTACTTGTCAGGATTTTCTTAGAATAGAAGTATGGCAGAAGTTCTGGATTAGAGAACAATATCTACAGTCTGATAAACCTGGGCAAAGCAATTGCTGGTTTTCTAAATATGCCATGTTTTCAAGTAGTAAACTAAAACAATTGCTTTGGTTATCCACAAAACTTCAAATGAGTAGGCAAAACGAGAAATTAGAGCCTGGGCTATTTAGCCTCCTTTATATAATATATTCATTAAGATTTTAAGTGCCCATGATAGATTTCTTTGTTAGCATTTTTCATTTTCCTTTCTTTATGGTCATTCTTCATCCAATTTTCAATCCGTGTGACAGTATAGCAGCTAAGGTAATTTGAATTAAATTTTCATGCAGGATCTTTTTGTATGTGTGTTTGTGAATTGCCATCAACTTGTTTTATTATAATCAAGAAATTTTCCATCCACTCAATGCTTTTATCCACTAATTTACTGAGTTTATCAAAAAAAGCAATCAAGTTTGTCTGGTATAACATGTTCTTTATAAATTTAGCATGGCCCCAGAGAATGTAATCTACTATTTATTAACAAACCAAGCAACAGAAGTACAAGGCTTGGTTTTTGGTTTTGGTTTTGGTTTTGTTTTGTTTTTGGATTTGGTTTTTGGTTTTTGAAACCACATTCCTCCAGGGGACTGTTGCAGAAACTGATTCCTGGCTTGAAAGAATTCATGGTCTGTCCTTTGTAAAGTGGTAGGGCCCATAAGGCAAGGAGTGAGTTTATTGAAATGCATATAGCAATCTGAATTTTTGAAATGGGATTGATTTACAAGGGAATAGACCCCTGATGTGAAGTCAAGGGCCCTAAAGTGTCATAGACAGGGCATCTCAAATGTTGTAATGTGGTCAGAGCTGAGGTTCACAGTCTTAATTGGAACTCTAGAACCCAGAAAGGGCGCCTGCCATCTACCAGACATTTTGACTATAAACTTTTTTTTTTTTAATTTTTTTTTAACGTTTATTTATTTTTGAGACAGAGAGAGACAGAGCATGAACGGGGGAGGGTCAGAGAGAGAGGGAGACACAGAATCTGAAACAGGCTCCGGGCTCTGAGCTGTCAGCACAGAGCCCTACGCGGGGCTCGAACTCACAGACTGTGAGATCATGACCCGAGCTGAAGTCTGACGCTCAACCGACTAAGCCACCCAGGCGCCCCTGACTATAAACTTTTTAATTGGCTCCATCATATTTATTTATTTTTCCTATTTAGCTAATTATATCTTTAAAATATCTCATTTGGGGGCACCTGAATAGCTCAGTCAGTTAAGCTTCCAACTCTTGATTTCAGCTTAGGTCATGATCTCATCATTTGTGAGATTGAGCCCTGCTTGGGATTCTCTCTCTCTCCCTCCCTCTCTCTTTCTCTCTGCCCCTCCCCTGCTCACCCTCTCTCTCTCTCTGTCTGTCTCTCTCTCTCTCTGTCTCTGTGTCTCTCTCAAAATAAATAAATAAGCTTTAAAAAATAAAAATAAATAAAACATCTCTGGGGCACCTGGGTGGCTCAGTCGGTTAAGCGTCTGACTCTTGACTTCGGTTCAGGTCATGATCTCATGGTTCATGAGTTTGAGCCCTGCATTGAGCTCAGCACTGACAGCACAGAGCCTGCTTGGGATTCTCTGTTTCCCTCTCTCTCTGCCCTCCCCTGCATATTCTCTCTCTCTCTTTCAAAAATAAAGAAATAAACATTTTTTAAAGGTCTCATTTTGTTAAATAAGTTTTGAAAACTGCCTTTTTTTCTCTTTGTATTAGAATAAGAAAAGACTTAATTACATAAATGCAAATAAATAAAATATTTTGAAAACTCCTGATTAATCAAGATAAATTTCTCTAAATTTAACCAGTATACCGATTCTTTGTTTGAAATATAAGACTGGATTACAAAAATAAAACAAAAAAAAAGATTCAAGTAAGAACTTGTTTTAAATGTAAATATCAGATGAGGTAAAAAGAAAGGTATGGAGAAAGATATATCAGGTGTGCCTTAACAAAACAGTGGCTGGTGTGGCTATAAGAGTTCCACTTACATAGATTTTGATTTAGCAAGTTAACAAATGGTAATCTTTCAATATCTCTTGAGGTGAACTCGATAAAGATGATCTTAAAACTACATTTTCAAGGAAAAAAACGACAACAAAAAACTAGTTTTAAAGTACTATTACAATGAAAGGAAATGTTAATATTGACCATTTAGTTTTAATTTTAGTGTGACCAATTCTAAATAACATCTGTTGTGTGCACTCACTGTGTACATATATATCCTGGCTTATGTCACTGTATCTCACACACACACACACACACACACACACACACACACACACACACACTGACCATATATCTTCCTTTCTCCTGTGGTAATGTAATTGCCAACATTTGTAAAGAGTCCAAGGGACCATGCCTAGCAGTGATGCACAACATTTCCACTATTATTGTTTTTAGTCAGAACCCAGTCATATAGTCCTGACCTAATTTCAATAAAGAATGGGATACGTAATCTTCCTATGAGCCTGGGGAAACAATTGGTGAGTAATTCTTCCCATTGTCTAGCAATGTCCTGAAATAAAATAGATCTATAAATCCCTGAAAGGTATAATTCCCACTCTGAGTATGAAGGAAAACATAGAAGAGTTACAGAAACACAGAATATTGTCTTTACAACATCATTTAGACATAATTTACTCAGCTGTCAACATTTTAAGAGTGAATATAGAAAAATACTGAAATTTAAGATACAAATTTAACTTTTTCAAGTTGCCTACTTTGAATGAGTGTGTAATTAAATATCTTAGAGGACTTGCATATCTTTTTTTTGTTTTTGTTTATTTTTTAGTTCTGCTATATGAATTGATTACTTTTCCATACATGGGGTCCACCATGGTAACAGTGGTTTACAGATGAAAGAGGTACAACACACACATCATCACTAAGGAGGAGGACTTAAGGAATTTCAAAGGCAAGAGAGGAGGTCAAAGCAAACAAACAAAGAAACAAACAAAACTACAAAAATCTGAAACCTCCAGCACCCTTAGTTACATCAAAGATTAAATATAATGCAAACCTGGGGCACTGGGGGTAGTTCAGTTGGTTAAGCATCTGACTTTGACTCAGGTCATGATCTTGCAGTTTGTGGGTTTGAGCCCCGTTTTGGGCTCTGTGCTGACAGCTCAGAGCCTGGAGCTTGCTTCAGATTCTGTGTCTCCCTCTCTCTCTGCCCCTCGCCTGCTCGCAATCTGTCTCTCTATCTCTCTCAAAAATAAATAAACATTATAAATAAGTAAATAAATACAGCGCCAACCTCACTGAATGGGCAAACAAACCAACCAAAATAATGTGTGAAAATAAAGTCATCATCAGAAGCAGATCCAGATGTGATTCTTCACAAGAGGCGGGGGGAAGAACAGGGGTACTGTAACAAGGCTCCTGTACTAAATGTGAGGCAGTAGTCATATTTAAAGGTGGGCTTAGGTTAGTTAGAACTATATATTGTAAACTGTAACACCATTTGTCGAAGAAACTATTTCCCACTGGATATTCTTTCTTGCTTTGTTGAAGATTAGTTGACCATACAGTTGTGGGTTCATTTCTGGGTTTTCTATTCTGTTCTATTGATCTATATGACTATTTTTGTGCCAGTACCATACTGTTTTGATCACTATAGCTTTGTAATATAACTTGAAGTCTGGAATTAGACTGATGAATGGATAAAGAAGACGTGATGTATATACACAATGGAATATAACTCAGCCATAAAAAAAATGAAATCCTGCCCTATGTGGATAGAGATAGAGAATATTATGCTAAGCAAAATAAGTCAGTCAGAGAAAGACAAATACCATAAAATTTCACTCATGCAGAACTGAAGAAACAAAACACTGGGCATAGGGAACAAAAGAGAGAGAGGGGCAAACCAAGAAACACTAACTATACAGACCAAACTGAGTAACCAGAGGGGAGGTGGGTGGGGGATGGATTAAATAGGTGATGGGGATTAAGAAGAACACTTGGTAGCACCTCAGTGATGCATGGAAGTATTGAATCACCAGAAACTAATGTAACACTGTATGTTAACTAACTGGAACTAAAATAAAAACATAAAAAAAACCTATTCACTGTAAACTCTATAGCAATCACTGAAAAAATAAAATAAATAAGTATAGATAATAGACCAAAAGAGAAGCTAAATTGTAATTGTATAAAATGCCCAATTAAAATGAGAGATGTCAGAAAAAGAAGGGAGAACAAATGCATAAAATTAGAAAACAATTAGTAACATGATAGATATTAATCTAACTGTATAAAAAATAACTCAAAATACAAATCATTTTGAAAAAAAATAAAATACAGAGAATGTAAGACTGGATTACAAAAATAAAACAAAAAAACATTCAAGTAAAAACTCATTTTAAATGTAAATATTCAGATGAGGTTAAAATAAAGGTATGGAGAAATATCAGGTGTGCCTTAGTAAAACAGTGGCTGGCGTGGCTATAATAATTTCAGAAAAGGAGACTTCAGAACAAAGATCATTAAAGATAAAAAGGGGCATTTCATGATAATAAGGAGGTAAAGTCTCTAAGAGGATGTGTTGAGCCAAAGTCTTCTCAATCTTACATGGAACAATCACTGAGGTAAAGCAACTTCTGTGCCACAAATCACATCTGAACAAACTCAAAGTAATAGAAGTCATTCAAAGTATGTTCTGATACATTGATCATGAAAAATTAAAAGTATCATTTTTGCATATTTATATTCAAAACAATCAGTTACAGATAACAGAAAACTGGTTGTAATTCTCTACCTATTAAACTACTGTTTTTGAAGACAGAGGATTATTGTATTTAAGCTTAAATACTTAAGGATTATCACAATACCTAGTGAATAGTTTGGCTGACTAAATGTTAAATAAAAAATCAGTTAAATAACAAAAGATTTTTAGAATTAATTTAGCTTTTCAGTTATGACTAATCGCTTACGCTTGTTATTCTTTTTTGGAAATGTATAGTATTCATCATCATGTTAGATTTGTATCCTTTTAAAAGCTTTATTTAGATTAAGATAGCATCCCTTTATGATAATGTTTTGTGTTTTATTAAGTGCTCTGTCATTGTGCCTTTCCTCTAATTATTATTTTAAGATATTGCGACATGGTTTCCCTCCCCATTTTACAGATGAGGAATTAGAAGCCCAGGGGACTTAAGTAATCTTCAAATCCAAATAGCTACTGTCTTTGTCCAACTGGGCTGCTGCCATAACAGAATAGCATACATTGGGTGGCTTAAACAACAGAGATTTATTCTCACAGCTCTAGAGTCTGCAAAGTCCAAGATCAAAATATAGAAGGATTCAGGGTCTGGCAAGGGCTGTCAGCTTCCTAGAAGGCTGTTTCTCACTGTGTCCTCTCATTGGCGGAAGGGGTAGAGAGCTCCCTGAGATCTATTTTACAAGGACACTAATTCCATTCATGAGGATTCCACCCTCATGACCTAATCACTTCCCAAAGTCCCCACCCAGCTCCAAATATTATTTCATTGGGGGTAGGTTTACACATATTAAATTTTAAGGGATCACAAACATTCAGTTTATGGCACGTACATTGCATTAGGAATACATTTATATCCTCAGACCTGACTCAAGCTCTTCGGGCTAAGCCACAATATATTCCAAGTAAGTTAGAAGATATTTCTTTGGTTAGAATGATAAACATCTGTAGCAAGAAACCAAACAAATCATCAACCTTTCAAATGACATGCCTGGTATCTATCCTGACTTCTGATTTATATCAAATTCATTATGAGAAAATAGTATGTCCTTTTATCTAAATTCTGAGTTTTTCTATCACCTGCTATTTTGCACGGATGAATGATTTCCAAAGAATACATGACATCTATCATACATACCACTTTATAAGCTGCCTGAGATATTCAAACTGAAATGACTTTACACCAAATAAGAAACAGACATAGTAACATTAGAAACATGTTTTCCTGAATGATTTTTTATTAAATCAGAGACAATGATATTATCATCCTTTCTTTACAAAAATAAGCCAGCTTATTTTTGTAAAGAAATCACACCCCGATACCAAATCCTTTTTGACATTTCCAATTAACTCTTTGGTACCAGTTGCATCACCATAACTGCATTATGTTTGTTTTTGTTACACAAATGACTTAAAACCAATTATTTTATGCTGGTCTAGCTATTAAAATCAGGTGGGCATCATGTAACATTGTAATGCATTTGTGTGTGTCAGTAGAAAAAATAATATAAAACAGTAACTTAAAAACCATATTTTTTACATAATGTTTTTCAACACCTCCAAATGCTGTATTCTCAAAGGCAGCCATACAGATTTTCAAATAAGTATAAACTTTCAGTACTCTTCATGGAATTTCAGGCACCATTGTGACACAGATCATGTGGCACATTTCAAATCAACTTGAAGATATAGTCAGATGGAACATTTGGAAAGATAAAAACCAAATAGTGACTGTTTTTTAGAAGTTCTCCTGCTTTGCAGAACCTACTTGAATCCCAGAGAAAACACACACACACACACACACACACACACACACACACACAATGATAAATACTATCTTTTTTTTTTAAACTCAAGATATCCTTTCCATATCTTATGAACTAGTAGACTTGCAGAGAAATATCAAAGGGTCCATTATCTCTCTGAATTTAAGAGGTACGAATAAAATCATTTCTACTTAAATCCACAGAAAAAAAGAAAAGAGAAGCAAGGCAGGAAGGAAGGAAAGAAGGAGAAAGAAAGAAAGAAAGAAAGAAAGAAAGAAAGAAAGAAAGAAAGAAGAGAAAGGGATTGGGAGGGAGGGAGGAAGGGAAGGAAGGAAGGAAGGAAGGAAGGAAGGAAGGAAGGAAGGAAGGAAGGGGAAGGAAAAGGAAGGAGGGAAGGAAGGAAGGAAAGAAGGAAGGAAGGAAGGAAAAAAGAAAAGAAGGAAGGAAAGAAGGAGAAAGAAAAAGAAAGAAAGAAAGAAAGAAAGAAAGAAAGAAAGAAAGAAAGGGACAGGGGAGAGAAGGAAAAAAGGAAGGAAGGAAACAAGAAGAGAAGGAAGGGAGGGAGGGAGGGAGGGAGGGAGGAAGGAAGGAGAAAGAGAGAGAGAGGGAGGGAGGGAGGAAGAAGGAAGGAAGGAAGGAAGGAAGGAAGGAAGGAAGGAAGGAAGGAAGGAAGGATGGGAGGAAGGAAAGATGTGCTCTTCCCAAAGGCAAACTTAGTGTCAAATATCTTTGGAATATCCTTTGTGTTAGAGGCACAGCCATCCTCCCGTACCCATTTAGAGCTCCAGTTACACTAACATTATATAGTGAAATTTTACACAACACAATTCAAATGTGGAAAAAGAAAAGAAAAGAAAATTGCTCTCATCTTTTTCTACATCCCTAGTCTTTTTTCTAGTCAGAGATAGTAGGGAAAGTGTAGACACTTACAACAGCAGGTTATTCTGACTTACAATTTATTTTCCTTTTTATTCCTTCTCCACTCATTTATTTATTGAGTCATTTAGTCAATTATTTATTCAATGATTTATTTACATCACTATTAATATATCATAGGTATTATTTATTTTCTGTTCATAATCTAATACCATCACTATTTATTGTATTGCTCACTTTGTTTTTTCCAGCTCTGCTTTTTAGGTATACTTTCAGGTAGGCTCCTGTGTCCTCATTGTATTTCCTGGCAATACAAGAATATACAGGCATAAGCTCAGTTTATAGTTCCCTTCCCCAAGTCTAGAACTGATGTTTTCCACAAGAAGTCTTTTTTTTTTTTTTTAATTAGAAAATGCTATTTAGAAGCCATGATCTAGATTCTAGACTCTATGTGTGCTCATTGCTTCTGGGGTGTCAATGATTCTAGATCATTGATAACTCCAAGATAACAGAGTTAGAAAAACTATGTATATACACACATATATCTATATAAACATATATTTATTTTTTTTCTTTTTTTATCTGTGTATCTATTTATCTCTATATTAAGATAATTATGATTTATACTGATATAAATAATTCATAAGCATAGAATTCATTTTAACATTTTCCTTACTTATCTATTTAAAAAAAATAACTAATTTTCCTCATTTATTTTCATTTTTATTTTTATTTAAGTAGACTCCAAACTGAACATGAGGCTTGAACTCACAACCCTGAGATCAAGAGTCACATTCTCTACTGACAGAACTAGCCAGGTGCCCTAAAACACTCTATTTTTTTAAGTATTCTTCATTGCTTTAAATATGCCACGTATGTGTAATATAATTAGATACATTTTTATAATCTGCTTTACACTGTGGGTGCCCCCTTCCCCTTGTCATTTTTTTTTTGGCTGTAGGATCATTTTATGTAGACTTACAGGCATAGATTTTCCATAGTTCAACATGATATCTGCAGATAGACAGTTTGTGTTCTTCTTTTCCAATCTGCACGTCTTTTCTTTTGTCTTGCTTGAGTGTACTGCTGGGATTTCTAGTGTGATGCTGAGTATAAATGGGAGAACTTCCTTACCTTGTTACCAAAGGTAGAAGAAAATGATCTAGTTTCTCACCACTCAATATATACTATTTACAGGTGTCGTTTGTCAGGTTTTCATATTTTTATATGTCTACCATCAGCTTCCTCTTCCTTATACTACTCTAGTTCTTCCTCCTATTTTTTTTTAAATTTTTTACCATTTATTCATTTTTTTGATAGAGACAGAGCTTGAGCGGCGGAGGGGCAGAGAGAGAGAGGGAGACACAGAATCTGAAACAGGCTGCAGGCTCCGAACTGACAGCACAGAGCCTGAGGCGGAGCTCGAACTCAGGGACCATGAGATCATGACCTGAGCTGAAGTCGGACGCTTAAGCAACTGAGCTACCCAGGCACCCCAATTCCTCCTCTTTTAATTTGGGCATATGTATAGGTAAGTAGATAGTAAAGTAGATACTATTTTTTAATATATTTTTTAATGTTTATTTATCTTTGAGAGACAGGGAGAGACAGAGCATGAGCAGGGGAGGGGCAGAGGGAGAGGGAGACACAGAATCCGAAGAAGGCTCCAGGCTCTGAGCTGTCAGCACAGAGCCCAATGCAGGGCTTGAACTCAAGAACCATGAGATCATGACCTAAGTCGAAGCCAGACGCTTAACCAGCTGAGCCACCCGGGGCCCCAGTAGATACTATTTTTTTTAATTTTCATATATAAGCACATCTTCCCTTCTATCTGGCTTTGTTGCATGTATTTGTGTTAATCTACTCAGGGAGTTTTCTAGGTTTGATATTTTTATTGCCAATGGGAGAAGGAGGAGCCTCTGGGCTGTTTTCTACTGAGATCCTAATGACTCCATCAGGATTGTTTTTTGAAAGGAAACATCAGAAGGCAATAAAAAATATAAGCATAATACTTTCTAGCTTTTTCAATTAAGAGGTGCAGGCTTCTTTCCTTAAATTTGAATTTGGGCTAAACTTTGACCAACAGAAAGACAAAATGGTGATATTAGGTCTCAAGACACCTTGTAATTTCTACTTATTTTTTTTAAATAGCTTTATTGAGTGACATTTCACGTATCACAAAATTCACTCATTTAATGGGCCACTTGGGTAGCTCAATTGGTTAAGCATCTGATTCTTGGTTTCAGCTCAGGTGATCTCATGGTTCCATGGGTTTGAGCCCCACAACAGGCTCCATGCTGACAGTGCGGAACCTTCTTGGGATTCTCTGTCTCCCTCTCTTCCCCTCCCCATGTCACACTGTCTTTGTTTCTTTCTCAAAATAAATAAATAAACTTGAAAAAAAATAAAATGTATAGTTCAGCAATTTTAGTATAACTATAGTTGCATAGCCACCACCATAATCCAATTTTAGAATATTTTTGTCACACACTTCTTAAAATATACCTATATCCATTAGCAGTCATCCCCCATTTCCCCTCACCTTCCCCAGCTCCAAACAATCTCTAACCTGTCTCTACTGGATTGCTTATTCTAGATATTTCACATAAATGAAATCATAGAATACAGTATTCCTCCTTATCTGTGGTTTCAGTTAGTCTGGAAGCAGAGCATCCTCCTTTTGTCATATGGTCAAGTCAGTGGTAGCCTAATACCATTCACTTTATCTCATCACATAAGCATTTTATCATCTCAAGAATAAGGGTGAGTACAGTATAACATTTTTAGAGACCATATTCGTATAACTTTTATTACAGTATAATTTTTCCATTTTATTATTATTGTTGTTAATCTCTTACTGTGTCTAATTTATAAGTTAAATATTATCATATATATATATATATATATGAAAAAAACATAGCATTTATAGGGTTTAGTACTATCTGCAGTTTTAGGCATCCACTGGGAGTCTTAAGTATCTCTGGGGATATAGAATACTGTGTATAGTCTTCTGTGACTGACTTCCTTCAGTTAGCATGTTTTCAAGGTTCATCTATGGTTCTAGTATGTATCAGTACTTTTTTTTTTTAACTGCTGAATAATACTCCATTATATGGATATACCATTTTGTGTTTATCCATTAATTAATAGATAAACATTTAGGTTACTTCTACTCTTTGATGATTAACAAATAATGCTCTTTTTAAAATTTTATTTAAATCCAAGTTATTTAACATACATTGTAATAATGGTTTCAGGAGTAGAATTTAGTGATTCATTACTTACATACAACACCCAAGTGCTCATCCCAACAAGTGCCCTCCCTAATGCTCTTCACCCATTTAGCCCATCCTGTAACCACTTCCCCTCCTAGTAAAGCTCAGTTTGTTCTCTGTATTTAAGAGTCTCTTATGGTTTGCCTCCTTCTGTGTTTTTATCTTATTTTACCTTCCCTTCCCCTATGTTCATATGTTGTGTTTCTTAAATTCCACATATGAGTGAAATCATATGACATTTGTGTTTCTCTAAATGGCTATTTCACTTAGCACTTTCTAGTTCCATCCATGTTGTTGCAAATGGCAAGATTTAATTATTTTTGATCACTGAGTAATATTCCATTACACACACACACACACACACACACACACACACACACACACACACACCACATCTCCTTTATCCATTCATTAGTAAATGAACATCTTGGATCTTTCCATAATTTGACTATTGTTGATAGTGCTACTATAAACACTAGGGTACATATATGTCCCTTTGAATTGGCATTTTTGCATCCTTTGGATAAATACCTAGTAGTGCAATTTCTACTCTTGATGCACATAGAAACTCTGCATCCACCAGTATGTGCACAAATACAGGCTAGTTTGCTATAAGATGTGAGACATATGACCTAGTCCCCATCCCCTGGCAACAGTCAGCCCCATGCCAGCCAACTGTCAGATATATGAATAAGATTTCTGACCTTTGCCTGAAGACAAATGTATGAGTCAATCCAGCCAAAACCAGTACAAAACCTGTCCAACTGTGCAGCCAAATTGCCAGTCTACAGAATTGACCACAGGGATGGATGATAGGTGCAAATCCTTCCATCTCCTCCTTTTTCTTCTATTTTTAGCATCTAGAACAAGGAGGACTTTATGCCTGCCATTAGATTATAAATGTGTTATATCTTCTTCCCTAGTTTGTGGCTCTTTTATCCTGATTAGTAAAAAAAAAAAAACTGTAGTATTAAAAACTGTGCTATTTATCCACAGAGCATACTTTCAAGACAATTGATTCACTGTAGACAAATCTGTGTACAAAATTTAAAATTCAGACATTAGCAATGGACCATTTGCTTGAGCTTGATGCCCCAAAGCAGTAAAAAAATTGATTTCAATGGGCAGAGAAACCTGAATATATATGGACTAATGATCCAAGAAGCATTGATTCAATATCACGTAAGTATTATGTATTTTATCATTTACTAACCACAGTGATTCCTTTCAATCTTTTCCAGTTATACCCATCACTAATTCATGACTTGCCATTCTACTGTCCTCTAACTTGATCTTAACTTAGTCTGTTGCAGATATTTCTTCCTACAAAGTCTTGGCTTTACAATATCTGAAATGATTTATAGTCGCTGCAGTATTTATTGCCTATTATATTTTCTCCATTTATAATCAATACTTCTTTACACCAAGTATTTGGAATTTTTTATTATTGTTTTTGTTCTATTTGATCAGACTCCTTAAGTAGAATATATTTTGTGTTATTTAAAAAGGTAAGTGAGAGGAAAATAGGTTGTTAGCTTTCTAGTACTTTATCAAGGGAGTATACTTTCCAAATATCTACTCAGTTTCTGCAATGAAAACCAAATGTTTCCTTTAAAAGTCCCACATTAACTTTAGGATAAAGTCACACTGCATATTTTGTAGGCCCTATAGTAATGGGCTGATAACAGACTAATAGAACTAAATCACATCTCATTATTTTCAAATTCGCTTTCACTCCCCTACACATACAGACAGGGGCATATATGTGTCCACTATACAATAGTGCTGTTATCTGCCTTGTCCTATTTGACAAAGCCTACATAGATTTTCAAGTTATATTTGGCCTCTCTTCTCTTTGACCTCCTCAGGCATACAAAAACTATTTCTTTCTGTCATATAAGAATATTTTCACATGACTCTATAAGCTCACAGTGTGTGGCATGGTGATTGTCCATTCCCATATTAGATTCATTCAAAGAAAGAGGCCTTGTCATATTGTCTTAATTTAGGTAGTGATCAGAACACTGTAGTCCTCTATTATTTATAAAGTTATAAGAATCAAGACCATACACCTTGTTTTTGGCTCTCTTCCCTTCATCTAACATAACTCTTGATGCCTAATAAAAAATCAATGAATACTTAATGAGTATTCATATATACATTCAAAATGCCCTGTGCATTATGTATATATAATTTCTATATATAAATAATGGACAAAACATAGCAAATACAGCCCCTGATTCATGGAGCTGATGGATCATTGATGAAGAATAGATATCAAAAAGAACATGTCTATACAATATAAAAACAGAATTTTAATTAGAAAGTTACAGAGAGGGGTGCCTGCGTGGCTTAGTTGGTTAAGTGACCAACTCTTGATATCAGCTCAGGTCATGATCTCCTGGTTCGTGAGTTTGAGCCCTGCCTTTGGCTCTGCACGGACAGCATGCAGTCTGCTCAGGATTCTCTGTTTCCCTCTCTCTCTCTGCCCCTCCCCTTCTCAACATCTCTTTAAAAAAATTATATATATATATATATATATATATATGTATATATACATATATATATAAGCTATAAAGAAAAATGTATGGAGTTCCATTTTTTTGTTGTTTTTTTTTTTGTTTTGTTTTGTTTTGTGAGAGGGAGAGAGAGAGACCTCAAGCAGGGTCAGAGGGAGAAGGAGAGAGAGAATCTTAAGGAATCTCCATGCCCATTGTGGTGGAGCCCGATGCTCGGGGCTCCATCTCTCCACTGGGAGATCATGACCTTACCTGAAAGCAAGAATTGGTTACTTAACCAACTGAACCACTCAGGTGCCCTGAATTCCATTTTCAAAAGACAGCTATCTGAACATAACATATGAAATCTCAGTAATATTTGAGCAATATCAAACACAGTACTCTAGTGAAGTATAAAAAAAATCAAAATATAAACACTCATTACTTTAGACAGAAATATTATCAGAGCTAAGACATACTACCTTAAAAAATATTTCACCAAATTTTAACACATGGGGAACAAATACTGAGATCATATCACATTAATTGCTGAGTTCGTCTTATCCTGAAGTATATTTTGGCACCATTTTCTCACACCTTACAGGCAAATGGCTAAAGACTGATCAGCGTCTGCTGTCTCCAACAGCAGAGAATTATTATTAATTTCATGGAGGAGAGTCATTGTTTATAGTTCTTATAATCTTTTGTTAAACTAAATTCTTGAGACAATTATTGAACATTTGCTACTCAGAATGCACTGCTGTTAGTACTAGATATTTAGTCTGATTTAAGAAATGAAGAAATAGTGGCTGTACTTTATGTCCACTTCAGGTACGACAGACATGAAAAATGATATACAGGGGCCTAAAAATTCTGGTATGATGCAAAAAATGAGATAGTTTCCATCCCTTTGAATATCACTAGGAACAAAGGAATAAATATGAACCAGGTTTGGGTGATGGGGAGGGTAAGATGTCCACCAAACCAAGTACAGATCACCAGAGATCTAGAGCCAAACGTGGTTGATAGTGACGTACCATAACAAAATGGAATTTAAAAGCCAGAGACCATCTGAGATGTGGCGGTATCAAGGGTTGGCAAGAAAGCCAGACAAAGGAAAATAGGAACCTGTATTGTGTTTCAGGTAAGAAGCATGGGCTCTTTAGGAGGCATTAAAGCTTTATCCTTACAAATGTATTCCCATTTATTATTAACTGGTTAAGACAAAAAGATGTGTCATTTGTGAATATAAAGCAAAGAGACCATTACAGGTCAAACAGAAATAAGATTAACATTAGCAAAATGACAACATTGAATCTTAGAACAAATATGGTAATTGCAGGTATTACATTCTGGTGGATGCTTCTGTTCTCACCAATTGAAGATAGAAATAGAAATCTCTTGCCATCAAAAACACAGTAACTGAGAATTTCTTCATTGGGTGCCTGGGTGGCTCAGTCAGTGAAGCGTCCAACTCTTGGCTTCGGCTCAGGTCATGATCTCACAGTTGGTGGGTTCAAGCCCTGCATTGGGCTCTACATTGTTAATGTAGAGTCTGCTTGGGATTCTCACTCTCTCCCTCTCTCTCTGCCCCTCCCACGTATACTCTATCTCTCTCAAAATAAATAAGTAAACTTTAAAAAGGAAAAAAAAAACAATTTCTGTATACTAGATCACTTAGTGTATATTTCCCATTTGCATTATTTTCATGGCTCCTGTATTTGGAAAGAACGTATGGTTTTCACTACAAGTCTAAAAACTCACCTACTCTCAGTCCACACAGACTGACAAAGGCTTTCTCCAAAATTCACGCCCTGCCCCCATTTAAGAGAAATATATTACCCAGACTTGTAGAATCAAAGTCTGATTCAGACAAAGACAGAGGTTGTTTAAATAGTCCAGTTCTATGGACTACATGTTTTTGTCTCCCACCCCTGTTTTCATATATTGAAATCCTGATCCCAAATATGATAGTATTTGGAGGTGGGGCATTTGGCAGGTAATTGGGTTATGAGGGCGGGACCTATATGAGACCAGAGAGTTTGCTCTCTGTCTCTTCCTCTCCTCATGCCATATGAGGACACAGCAAGAATACATCAACCTGCAAACCAGGAAGAGGGCTCTTACCAGAACCTGATCGTGCTGGCACCCTGATCTCAGACTTTCCAGTATCCACAACAGTGAGAAATAAATTTCTGTTTAAGGAACACAATCTATGTTATTTGTTATGACAGCCCAAGCAGACTAAGACGTTCAGCAAAATAAAACAATACTCTATTCAGAGAAGAAAAGATTTAAAGCTAAATCTTCAACATCCATTTTTTATTTCAAAGCACAGAAGGTGCTAAGAACACCATTTAAAGATAGAGAAACAAACGGCTGTGATGTTTTTATTTGCCTAACTGGCTCATATATGCACTTCCTTATATCTATTCCTCTCAACAATGTTACTTTATAACTCCCACAGTTAATACTAGTCAATTTCCGCAAACCCCTCCAACCTATACTAGACTTGTGACTTTATTTGACTAACAGAATGAGGCATGAATATCACTGGGCCAGTACCAAGCCTAATTCTAGACCTCAAAATGCTTTGTCTTCTGTTCTTGCTTGTGGAAGCTTGCTAGGATTCATGTGATCAAGCCCAGAATTAGATTGCTAGATGCTGGACATGTGACTCAATCATTCCTGTAGCTTCAGCTGATAGCCAGCAAACTTCAAGATGCAAAGACCCCTAGATGATTTACAGTGGAACTGTGACCAAAAGGCAAGGTCAGCTGAGATGAGAACTGCCCGGCTAGCCAGATCATATTACTGACCTGCATAATCATGAACTATGTAAATGTTTATTCTTTTAGCTACTAAAGATTTGGAATAGTTCATTATGCTTTAAAAGCTGATATCTTAACCAACATAGTGGTAGAGAAATTAGATCTTGACATTATTGCTTTATCCCCGAATCCCCTTGCTCTTTGATTTATCTTTATTAATGAATAAACTCCTTTTCCCCCCTTAATCTAGTGTAAATTTGTTTCTGGCAATTGCAATAGAAGAAGGATTCTTGTTGATTCACCTAATAACCAATATGTATATCCCCCTTTCCTATCCCTTCAATCTATTCTACCCACTACATGTATGAACATATTACTTTACTGCATAAAATTCCTGTGGGACTCCTTACCTCTTGTCAATATATTTAAATGTCTTTGGAGGGTCTTTATCAATTTACGCTTTGAATAGGTCTTGACATTAATTTTATAGGTCTTAATTAACTGACAACAGTAAGCTTCTCACACACACCCCGACCCGAGGAGTGCCATCTTAATGACTGCAATTAAACACATCAAAAACTCTGCCATGTAACTGTACGTATGTGCATTATATTGCCTTTACCAGCAGTGTCTCTGCCCATTTGTCTTCTTTTCTAACTCCTTATTTTTCAAGAAT
Source organism: Herpailurus yagouaroundi (assembly GCF_014898765.1). Lineage (NCBI taxonomy): Eukaryota > Metazoa > Chordata > Mammalia > Carnivora > Felidae > Herpailurus > Herpailurus yagouaroundi. The sequence continues at coordinate 15,730,583 of NW_024412421.1, forward strand.
CATCTCCTTTAGCAAACATTTAATAAACATCATAGGATTTAGCTTTTTAAATTTTTTGTTTAAATCTTTAGAAAGAAATAATAAGATCTAAGAAGATCTCACATGAAATTCAAGGGTTACTTGTTCTCTGCCGGTGGTTCCTTGAACTGTTCTCTGTGTAATTGTGCTACATATTTCTTATTTTGCATCCTTATTTTCATATAAATCAACATCTGTCCTTTGTTAATGAGGATACCCTACATTCTTCACACTTGTGGTTTTTAATACTTTTACCCAATGCTCTATGTTGATTGCATTTTGTTTAGCTCTACAAAATTAGACTTTTCCAAAGTCTAATATGTTTTCAGTGCTATGCCCTTGAAAACATTGATTTTTATATGAAATTTGAGAAGTCTTTTGAGATGGTTAGATTATTGTTAAGTGGAGGTAGCACACATCCAAAAAATCATCAAGGGAAATTTCCTATATGGAATGTCGGCATAAAATGACAAAGAAAGAAGACAATTGGCACTTTTAACTGATTTAATAAAGTTGACAACTAATGATATTTTCAGCATTTAGGATATAAATTAAACTGTATTTTATACTATTGAATGT
>NW_024412421.1:15733679-15762868 GCF_014898765.1 Herpailurus yagouaroundi
TGTGAGCATTCTAAATCTCTATAAAGGTAGAGTAGTTAAGCAGGCAGTTGGTTGCTGCAGTCAGTCTATGAAGATCCAAATCCCAGGACCTATGTTATACCTGTGAAACCTTGGGAATATTATTTAATCTCCCTGTGCCTTGCTTGTTCTCATCTGGCCAATAGGGATTAGAATAAGTTGCACTTCATAAAACTTTTTGGAGAACTAAAGGATTTCACAAACAAAACCCATTTATAATCATGACTGAAGGTCCATTGTAAAGTCTGTATAAAACATAGCTATTTTATATTCCTGAAACAGTATCGATCCATTTTTTCCTCTATATACTTTATCTTCCTTTGACTAAATTTTTGGATTTTGTTTTCAAGTTAGCTGTTTCATCTTGCATTTCCCTCATTATAAAAAAACATGAGAGGCTATGGCACTGGAAAACAGGTATTTTGGGTAAGTTATGCAGACTAGTCCCTTCGTTTACTCCAGGGGGAAATCATTATGCAGACTAATCCCCTCTTTCATGCTTGAGTCCAGGAGGCAATCAAAGAAAGAATATTGTAAGGTAAAGCGAAATCGCAAAGCCAGATCAACTCGATGCTATGCAAAAGAGATAGAACTTGGTGAAAGAAATGAACATGGAACTCTATCCTTAGACAGGTCCAGTCAAGGAGAGGTGAGAGGTGAGGGTGGTATCTGAAAGCTTATCCATGCATCCCCGAAGCAGACATATGTCTTTTCAGTGCTAGCTACTCAAAAAATGCTGAGCATGAGATCTGGGAGTTTGGCATGAATGTTGAGTCTTTCTCATCTCATTGCAATGCACTTACTCAGTACTTACTATGGAGCCCAGCACATGTTAGGAGCCCTGTGAAGCCTTGCACAATGAATGGTGTCTATTATTAGGAATGTGATCCTAAATATTTTGACCTATCTGCAGCTTGGTAAAGCCTTTTGTACTTACTACAAGATTTAGCTTCCTGTGTTATCGAAAGTACCTGTCCAATATTCAGCCTCACTTCCTACTTTATCTGGTCTTCAGAAACCACACATTTTACTTCTCTCTCAGTAGATTTATCCTTGCCCTAGTTCCTCAAAAATCCAGGCTATTGGTAGAAAAGAGCAAACAACCTTAGTACTGATACTCTTTCCCGAATTCTAGCCTCATATAATCCAATGAAGCTTATAATTTAAATATTCTAATTCTTTTTCCCCATGAATATTAGTTATTATTTGTTGCACAGCAGGACACCTCAAAATGTAATGGCCTAAAACAAATATAAACATTTATCATATCACATCATATATCCTATCACACAGATTCTGTATATCAGACACTAGGGTATACCTTGGCTGAGCTGAACCAGCTTTAGTCTCTCGTCTTAAATTGAAGTTGAGATGTCATGTGGGCCTACGTTCATCTGAAGGCTTGGCTAAAGATAAAGTCTCTACCTCCAAGATGGCTCACTCCTATGGCTGTCATGCGGGTGCTGGCTGTTTGCAGGAGGCCTCAACACAGTGCCATATAAACTCCTTATTCCTAATTATACCTGGAGCTTAGAGTTAGTGCTCAAATCTCTATTCATGGCATTGTGCCTGCTGGTAATGGGAAATTTTATACCTATGCTCTTCTCTGTTCCTGTAAGAAGTCTTTACCTGAAGGAAGTGTATATGATATAACAAGACTAGAAGAGATTAATTTAGAATAAACACATTAAGATTTGTAGGCACCTATTACATGCAAATCACTCATCCGCAGGGGAATTTATCATCCTCAAGGAGATCATATCCTGTCATGGAATAGAGTTTGCAAACATCCTCCACTCTATCTCATTGTTGGTTAAGTTCTCAGTTTCCTCCATTAGGTTTTAAACCTTTGATAGTAATAGTGAAGCTATTCATCTGCATTTCTAATACACAGCAATGGTCCTATAAAATTATAGGATTCATGATTTAATAATTTAAAAAATGTAGCACAACTGCAGCAGATGTGTTTTGGGCAGAGATGCATGTAAACAAAAACAAAAACCAAAAACAAACCTGTCCTGTTAGAATTTACCTCCTGGTAAGAGTGTGGTCATGAGAGTGAAGATGGAAAATGACTAAGTCATTAGCCTCTTAAATTAGTGTGGAACAATGTGATAAGTGCTATGGAAATAAATGTAGAACATGACAATGTGAATCAGAAAAGTAGAAGAGAAGGTACTTGCAATTTTCAATAAGATAATGTCAAGGTTAACTTCACAGAAAAATGACACATGAGAAAATCTTTGCTGGAGAGGTAGTAGCCAAGGAGGTGAGGAAGAGAAAGGAGATAACATTCACACAGAGAGATTAGTCAGTGTAAAGACACTAAAAATAGACTGACTGAAATGCTTCAGTGACATAAGAAAGGTCAATGTGGCTGGAGCAAAGCTAGCAATAAGGAGAAACAAGACCACATAGATAATGATGGGGAAGGCTATACTGTATAGGATTGTGAGGTCATTGTTACAAACTTGATTTTGCCTGTTAGGTAGGTGAGAGTCATTGCTGAATTTTGACTAGAGAGATGTGTGACTGCTTGCCTTATAAGGATCCTATTAGCACTTTGGACAAAGATGGTAGAAAATACATAGTATTTACCTTCTCCTTCCCCAAAAGTAAATAATAATGATAAATGCACAATAATGACTATATATATATATATAAATATATGTGTGTGACTGTATATATATATATATATATATATATATATAGTCATATATATAGTCACATATATATATAACATATATAACATAAAATATATAACATATAATTATAACTATATGCATAACTATACAGTTTATAATATATGCAACATATAATATATATAGAATTTTTTCATTACCAGACACCTGGAAAAAAACAAATAGTAACCACTGAAAGACAGCAAACAAATGAGGTGAGCCCTGACATTGCCCCAGCATACTGTACAGAGACACTTTCCATAGACAGAGGATCAGTGATCTCTGGGAAAAATTCAAGAGACCTAATACATGTGTAATAGGACTCCCCAAAGAGGAGTAGAATGTGGAAAAGAAGAAAGAAAAAAAAACACCTCCAAATTTCCCAATTTGATAAAAGGTTTAAGCCCATGGATTCAAGAAGTAAAGTAGAAAATCAAGACACAGGGGTGCCTGGGTGGCTCAGTCAATTTAGTGTCTCACTTTTGATTTTGGCTTGGATCATAATGTCATGGTTTGTGAGATTGAGCCCAGCATCAAGCTCTGTGCTGACAGCATGGAGCTTGCTTGGGATTCTCTCTCTCCCATTCTCTGCCCACCACCCTTTCAAAATAAATTTAAAAAAATATATTTTAAAAAACCTAAAAAAACCCAAGACACATCAGGACACATAGTTATCAAGATTCTTGAAGCCAATAAAAATTAAAAATCTTAAAAGCACCCAGAGATAGAGACAGAGAGACAAAGACTAATCAGCTTGATTAGCCAATTTCTCATCAGAAACAATGCAAATGAGAAGAAAGTGAGCCATCTTTTGAAACAGTAAAAGAAGAAAAACAAGAAGCCATCAACCTATAATTTCATACTCAGTTAAAATATCCTTCCTAAATAATATTTTCAGATAAACATAAACTGAAAGTATTCATCACTGGTAAACCTGTATTGCAAGAATTATTAAAGGATGCCGTTTTAATAGAAGGGAAGTATTATCAGATGAATACATAGATCTACAAACAGGAATAAGAAACATTGAAATGATAACTACATACATAAACACTGAAGTACTGTTTACACACATTCTTTTATATATCTAAATAGAGTGACTCTTTTTTCCAACTCATTTTGTATTTACAATGATACTAAAGCCAAACAAAATTCATTAGAAGAAAACAGAATCCTATAATATATAAAAACAATTAATGATAATGATCAAGTCATGTTTAACACAGGAATGCATGGTTGAATTGTGATTTGAAAATCATTAATATTATTCATCATTTCAATCCACTAATAATTAAACAAAAAAGAATAACAACATATGAACATCTTAATAGATCCAGGAAAAAAAATTGACAAAATCAACATTCATTTCTAGAAAAATAAAGAACTCTAGGCAAATTAGGTACAGAAATGAGCTTCTTCAAACCTGAAAAAGGTCATCTATAGGTGACATCATGTTTCATGATAGATAATTTTAATTTCAAAACAATTTAATTATTATTAAATTATTATTAGCATTAAGGAATAATTAAATTAATAATTAAATTATTTACTTTGGAAGAAAACCTAAATTAATTTCTCCTGAAATCAGGAGCAAGGTAAGAATGTTATTCTTTCTTTTTAAAAAAAATTATTGTTAATGTTTATTCACTTGAGAGACAGAGAGAGACAGAGGGAAAGCAGGGGAGGGGAAGACAGAAAGGGAGACACAGAATCTGAAGCAGGCTCCAGTCTCTGAGCTGTAAGGACAGGGCCTGATGCACGGCTCAAACTCAGTAACCATGAGATCATGACCTGAGCTGAAGCCAGATGCTCAACCGACTGAGCCACCCAGGTGTCCCAGAATGTCACTCTTTCTATGCATATCTGGAAGTTCTACTCAGTGCAATAAGGCAAGCAAAAGAGATGAAACTGACTGAAATTGGAAAATAAGAATTAAAACTGTGTTCACCAACATGTTCACCAACAACATGTGTCTATGTAGAAAAACTAATGAAATCTATAAAATCTGATCAGAAAAAGGAAGTGAATTTCTGAAGGTTATAGGATATAAGCAATTTGAAGTCTATAAAATACAAGTGAGTAAACTGGAGAAAACTTAAAGTAATAGCTATACCATAATTTTAGAAAAAATAGGAATATATCTATATTACCCTGATCTTACACGTGATATGTGATATCAAAAGCACAAATCTTAAAATAACAAATTGAAAACTGTACCCTTGATCTTCAAAGATGATATCAGAAGAATAAGACAAATCACAGACTGGGAGAATTATCTATGGAAAACTCACATCTGATAAATGTCTTGAACTCAAAATATGTAGGAACTCTCAAAAATCAGTAAGAAGAAAACAACCTAACAAAAAAGGGAAATATTTGAAAAGACACTTCTCTATGGAAGACATATAGATGTCATATAAGCATATGAAAATGTCCTCAGTCTGTAAGTCATTCTGGAAATGCAAATTTAAACCACAATGAAATATAACTGCACGTAGAGTAGAATGACTAAAAGTGAAGATTGACCATAGCAAGCATTGTCTAGGATATTGAAGAAATAGAGTTCTCACATGCTGTTAGTATCATGGGAAATAATACAACCAATTTGGGAAAAGGTTTAGCAGTTTTTAAAAAGTTATGCATAAACTACCTTATAATTTAGACTCTCCATGTATTGTTATTTACCCAGGGAAATGACAGCATATTTTCATACGAAGACTTGGACACAAAGATCATGCGCTCTATGATTCAACTTGCATAAAATACTACAAAATGCAAACTAATCTCTGGGGACAGAAATCAATTTAGTGGTTCGCTGGGCAGGGAAGAAGAGAGGGAGGAGCAAGTTACGAAATGGCAAAAGGAAGCTTCTAACAGTAATGGATATGTTATGTGCCTTGATTTTTGTGGTTATATGTTAATATGATAATGTTTATTACCTTAATTTTGTATCTATATCTGATAGTTTCACAGATGTATATTTCCTTTAAGACAGTTATGCACTTCATATGTGTGCAGCTTATTGTATGTCAATGACAAATCAATAAAGTTTGTCCGAAACAAATAAAGTAAAATATATTTGACAAAAATGTTAAGGGACACAGGGCAGCACAAGGATTCCAGCAAGAAAAACAAATACAGTAGTTCAAGTAAGGAATTATAGTTGACTCAGATCAAAATGGAAACACTGGGGGTGGAGCAAAATGGTGAGACTGTTAGATATATTAATTAGAAGAGCCACTATGATTTTCTGATAGATAGGATATAGGTTGTGAAGGAAAGAAAGGAGTCCAAAATGACTCTAAAATGTATGCATGATCATTTAAAATATATATAATAGATGCAAATATAGATAGGGCAGACTAAATTAAAGCAGGTATTGTTTGAGGGACTTATCAGTTCAATGTTTGAGAGGTTGGTTAATTTTATATGCCACTTAGATATTGAAATGAGTGTTTCAAAGACAGTTGATATATAAGTCCGAAATTCGAGAGGTCTGGATGACAGTTGGCATGGATGTAATGGTAAAATAATAATCCTAATAGCTACTAGCATGTATTTGAGTGTTTACTGGGTGCCAAGATAAAGATAAATGTGTTAGCCCATTTCAATCAATTTTCTCTGAAGCACTGTCAAGTCAGTATATTAACGTTGGCCCATATCTTCAGATTAGTAAACTGAGCTTTAAAGCAGTTAAATTATCCAGATTGGTAAGCATGAAAGAAAGAAGCCACAACACATCTCTCTGAAGCCAAAGACTATTCTGTGACCTACTGCAGAGCAAGTATCTTCAACACCAAATGGGAATAAGTGGATAGATGTATGGATGAATAGAATGCATGGAAGAGGTAGTTTGAGTAAATCTAAACAGCATCACCATTAGTAAAGCACACCAAGTGCTCTAAGGGGACAAAAGAAAGAACAATCAATTCTGATGGAGGAGATTTGGGAAGTCAACATAAAAATGTTAGAGAGAGTGCTACAAATAACAGGATGTTGCTAGGTATGAAAACAGGAGTATGGCAGGATGGATGACAGCGCAGTACAGCAATGACTTAGACATTAAATGGCCTGTCAAGATCAGACAGAGATAAAGACTGAGATTTTGGCTGGGCGGTAGGGTCACAGATAGTAGTGGTAGGAGATGCGCTTAAAGAGATCCAAGGGAAGATAGCACTTCAGTGTTCCTCATGATCTGTTAACATACTTCACTCAGACCTGCTAGAGTGCACTGCTGGAGGCTGCAGGGGAAGGCTGTGTATTGGCGAAACGCTGTCATATGCAGAGAATATGATTAAATAATATCTATGACCAAATGACTCTTTAAAACCAGGGAAGTTCCTTGCAACCATCAATCACTGACTATTGATAAAATTAGGAGAATCCGTCACATGGAACATACGCTAAGATTTCTGGTTGTACCTTACTATAACTATAATTACTACTTGCATTGAAGGAACATATGAGATTTTCAAGATCTCACATCTGTTTACTTAGCCTAATACTGTACTTTTTTGAGCTCTTTCTTTGTAATATGACAGATTTATGCTATATTAAAAAATTATATAGTAAACATACCCACATTTTGAATACGTTAGTAACTGAAATGATCTCAGGGGCTTCCTAAAGCTTCTTTCTCTTATTTTTTTCCATTTTTAAGATGACTGCACTGAGACTCAAGAAAACTATGGAGTCATTAATAAATTGTAGAAATCAAAGTCAATTAAAAAAGTAATTTTTCAAAAAAATAGTAATTTTCCCACTATTCAAATTTTCTCTGACCTGGATGTAGGTAAAGTGAACCTCAGCCTGTTCCCTGTGATTGGAGTACCATGGACATTACTTAACTGGACCCAGGAGATAGATGATAGATAGATAGATAGATAGATAGATAGATAGGCAGACATTTCCTTTGCTTTAAATGGTCTATAAATAACAAATACAAAATAAAATAAAAATTAGGCCAGTTGGCTAGTTACTAATGCTGGGCACTATGCCTTTAATTTTTTATTATTATATATATTATTTTTAGTTTTTAATGTTTATAAGATTACAAATATTGCATCCTTGAATTCTTGCCACAACAATATGATGTAGGTCTCTTAATATTCTCATTTTATGTTTGATGTAGAAACAGTCTCAAAGAGATTAAAAAACAACATCCATGATCACAGAAGGGGATCCCACAAATAATACGTCTCAGAACTGGAATTCTGCACTAGTTTGTGCATGGCTGAAACTTTTGCTCTAAACTCTATGGTAGTCATCATAGTCCAGCTGAAAAGGTAACCATGTTGGGTAACTCTAATCTCTTCTATATTTCCTGAATAAAAATAATCCCTTCTTTTTGTTGGAAAAATAGCCAAAAAAATAAAGGCTAAGAGTAATATTTAAATTTTTGTGAATTATTTATATTCCTCATTATTATTCTCAAAAGCTAAGAGCTTTATGACTCAGAGTATGGTGATATTGAAAGCATCCTTCATGTCCATTTGGACCCTCTCTTCTATTTGCTCAAGCTCAGGTCTCATGAACTTCATTTTTGGTCACTAAAATGTAAATATTCTGCAGATTTATTATTTTTATTTTTTGTTTCACAAAAGGGGTTGCATGAGTATATTATTTATTCTTATATATAAAATTTACATACACTATATATATATAGCCATAAAATTTATTAACTTACTTGATTTCACTGTTATTTACCATTTAATAGTGACATCAAGACTATTCCCTTTGGTAATAATTCCCTGATAAGTGATTGTTCCACGCTTAACTAGAATTGCACAATGGTTTAATAAGTGAAAGAAAGAGAAATTGGCACACATAACTCTTATTTCTCAATAAGCAGCATGCATGAAACTGCCACCACATTTCTAATAAATGAAATCTGGGAGGCCTGTTTTTGAGAAAAAAGTATATAAAATATGATGAAGTAAATTTTTGTAAATGCATAATACATTTTCTAGATTTATCAATCAAACAAAGTAATCATTTAAGGGTATTTGTATTTTTCTCCACATAGTCCAAAGTAAAATTCAGAACTGATGTGAATATACCTGAATTGGAATGGAGAAGTCCTGAGTTGACTTACACACAAAAGTGTAAATTGATCAGATTAAGACAAAGTTTCTATTATCTTCACATTTGGTTTCCCATACACCAAAGGGTTTGGTACATAGTTCTTCTTGCCTTCTCTCATATAACTTTCCCAATTGGCAGGAGAAGTGGAGAAAGTAATGTCCCTGACTCACCAGACTGTTACACTGACAACACAGACCTTGGGTGGAAGGCTTGTCAGTCACCTCTGCAAGGTGAGCTTACAGGACAGGGAACTAGTAGGAAGAGAAGGGAGGTGGGGAGAACAGTGAGGTGAGACAATGCAGAAAGGAAAGAAAGAAAGAAAGAAAAAGAAAGAAAGAAAGAAAGAAAGAAAGAAAGAAAGAAAAGAAAAGAAAAAGAAAGAAAAAGAAAAGAAAAAGAAAGACAGAAAGAGAAAGACAGAAAGACAGAAAGACAGAAAGACAGAAAGACAGAAAGACAGAAAGACAGAAAGAAAGAAAGAAAGAAAGAAAGAAAGAAAGAAAAGGAAAGGAGGGAAGGAGGGAAGGAAGAAAGAAAAAAGTGAAAGTGGGCGGAGAAAGATTTCTTGTTGTTGTTATTGCTGATGGTGTTTGTACATTTTACTTTCTCTTAAAAAAATAAAAACATCTATGGTTTTCAAAGCAAGAATCCTGCCACTCAAGAAATAACTATTGTAAATATATGAGACCACTTGAGGGCACTGTGGCATTGCATTTTGGTCAAGTGACCTTTGAAAACTCAACTCCGGGAGAATAATCTGGTTTTTCAAAACCCAGGATGAGCACACACAGGTACTCTAGGGTAATGTCTGTACATGAGGATGGGCATAGCTGTGTGGACATATAAATCAGTTAGTGCCCCACCGAGGCAGCTCCAGGACCAGAGATTGCTTTCCACATCCGGCCTTCACTATATGCTTCAGAGATTTCCTTTACTGTTTGCTTGGCCTGAGCTATGATGTTATGATTTTCCAATTGCAGTGATAATGGATCATTTTTGGCATTTCCTACTCATTAGAATCTGTGCCAGTGTGATGGATTAATTTAGGGGCATTTTCTGTCCTTGGTATAATCATTGGGAAGGGAATGAAAATGGCTGCTGCAGCAGGCAAATTACAGCACAGGGTGCAGGACTTAGATGTGAAAAAGCAGAGAGAGAGAATGAGAAAGGCTTGGAGAGAGTGAGGCTTAGCTGAACAAAGGTAAAAATCTTCACTTACTGGTTGGGATCAGAATCAGTGGGCAGGTCACAATGGAATGCAGTGCTAATATTGGAAAATGTTTAAATGTATGCTAATAGAGCTGGATCCTCTCATGCAGTAATTTCCCTTTTTATTAAAAATCAACTGACTGCAATAAAAATCATGAAGCCTTTTTATTTGCCATTTGCATTTTTTAGCATTTATAATTCCTGTAATAAATGAAATATCAGACTTGAGTTTTAGTCTTGCTTGTACAATACCTTGTATGAGTAAATGTTTTTGGTAAACATATATTGAACATCTACACTGTGCTCAGCATATTTATAAAAATGGGAAATAGAGGAAGTTTTAGGAGCCCCTCCTGCCCTTACTAAAAATGCTCTTTGAATGAGTTGAAAAAGGTTTTTAAGCAAATGAAATATGAACTAGCTTCCTATGGACTCAAGTACTTTATCTTCTAAATTTATTTAAAAGCTATTCTCATTCCACATTTATTTTGAGTGAAAGAAGCTTGGAATTCAAAGGAAGCCTCCAACCTCAAGGCTATTGTCAGTAGCTTTGAGAAAGTCTTCTATGGCATAGATAAAACCATGAGCATATCCTCAGCTTTGGACATGTATATGTTAAGAAATCAGAAGTAATCCTGCTACCAGAGAAAAAGGAAAGACAAAGTGGAGAGTATGACAGAGTTAAAAATAATAAAGAATGGAGGAAAGAATGGCTTATCTAAATATTAATAAATGACAGTGAACTTTTAATACAGATTCACATAAATGTGTAGTACTGGAAGATTTGATGAGTCTATAACATGGAAGATGAAATATATAAAGATTAAAAGATGGTCTCAGAATGTCATTAATGGATGGTAAGAAAGACAACACAAAGGAAGAAGATGGATACGTGAACTTCTACAGAAACCTTTGATAAGAGATGCTTTCTGGTTTAAATAAGAGGATTTTATGAATCATAAAGGATATGAAACAACAAATCTGTGATTGATAAGAAGCTATAGGAAACGTCAGCTAAAAGTAAAACTGAGCTAATTAAATGAAAATCTAAAGGGAATTATTTGAAATTTAATAAATAAACCAGACTTAATGGGTAATTTCAGAACAAAGTAAGAAACTAATTTTCTGAATATTTTTTTTCTCCAGAAACTTGCTCAGTAGGTAGTAAGCATGCTGTCAATGGTGATGTCAAGTAGAGACAAGAGAATCATTTGATGGGATGTTGCAAATTTTTAAACCAACTGATGGTTTAACATTTCTTCCTTAAGGTAATGGATTTCAATTAGTGTCTTCAAATTACATATTTGAAAATATTTACATGTAATATTATATGCCAGCCATAGTAGTAGGCATTGTTCATGCCAGGATAAAGAAAAGCCGTATGTATTTTGTTTTATTTTATTTTATTTTATTTTATTTTATTTTATTTTATTTTATTTTATTTTTTTTATTTATATATGAAATTTATTGTCAAATTGGTTTCCATACAACACCCAGTGCTCATCCCAAAAGGTGCCCTCCTCAATACCCATCACCCACCCTCTCCTCCCTCCCACCCCCCATCAACCCTCAGTTTGCTCTCAGTTCTCAACAGTCTCTTATGCTTTGGCTCTCTCCCACTCTAACCTCTTTTTTTTTTTTTTTTTCCTTCCCCTCCCCCATGGGTTCCTGTTGAGTTTCTCAGGATCCACATAAGAGTGAAACCATATGGTATCTGTCTTTCTCTGTATGGCTTATTTCACTTAGCATCACACTCTCCAGTTCCATCCACGTTGCTACAAAAGGCCATATTTCAATTTTTCTCATTGCCACGTAGTATTCCATAGTGTATATAAACCACAATTTCTTTATCCATTCATCAGTTGATGGACATTTAGGCTCTTTCCATAATTTGGCTATTGTTGAGAGTGCTGCTATGAACATTGGGGTACAAGTGCCCCTATGCATCAGTACTCCTGTGTCCCTTGGATAAATTCCTAGCAGTGCTATTGCTGGGTCATAGGGTAGGTCTATTTTTAATTTTCTGAGGAACCTCCACACTGCTTTCCAGAGCGGCTGCACCAATTTGCATTCCCACCAACAGTGCAAGAGGGTTCCCGTTTCTCCACATCCTCTCCAGCATCTATAGTCTCCTGATTTGTTCATTTTGGCCACTCTGACTGGCGTGAGGTGATATCTGAGTGTGGTTTTGATTTGTATTTCCCTGATAAGGAGCGACGCTGAACATCTTTTCATGTGCCTGTTGGCCATCCTGATGTCTTCTTTAGAGAAGTGTCTATTCATGTTTTCTGCCCATTTCTTCACTGGGTTATTTGCTTTTCGGGTGTGGAGTTTGGTGAGCTCTTTATAGATTTTGGAGACTAGCCCTTTGTCCGATATGTCATTTGCAAAGATCTTTTCCCATTCCGTTGGTTGCCTTTTCGTTTTGCTGGTTGTTTCCTTTGCTGTGCAGAAGCTTTTTATCTTCATAAGGTCCCAGTAATTCACTTTTGCTTTTAATTCCCTTGCCTTTGGGGATGTGTCAAGTAAGAGATTGCTACGGCTGAGGTCAGAGAGGTCTTTTCCTGCTTTCTCCTCTAGGGTTTTGATGGTTTCCTGTCTCACATTCAGGTCCTTGATCCATTTTGAGTTTATTTTTGTGAATGGTGTGAGAAAGTGGTCTAGTTTCAACCTTCTGCATGTTGCTGTCCAGTTCTCCCAGCACCATTTGTTAAAGAGACTGTCTTTTTTCCATTGGATGTTCTTTCCTGCTTTGTCAAAGATGAGTTGGCCATACGTTTGTGGGTCTAGTTCTGGCGTTTCTATTCTATTCCATTGGTCTATGTGTCTGTTTTTGTGCCAATACCATGCTGTCTTGATGATGACAGCTTTGTAGTAGAGGCTAAAGTCTGGGATTGTGATGCCTCCTGCTTTGGTCTTCTTCTTCAAAATGACTTTGGCTATTCGGGGCCTTTTGTGGTCCCATATGAATTTTAGGATTGCTTGTTCTAGTTTCGAGAAGAATGCTGGTGCAATTTTGATTGGGATTGCATTGAATGTGTAGATAGCTTTGGGTAGTATTGACATTTTGACAATATTTATTCTTCCAATCCATGAGCAGGGAATGTCTTTCCATTTCTTTAAATCTTCTTCAATTACCTTCATAAGCTTTCTATAGTTTTCAGCATACAGATCCTTTACATCTTTGGTTAGATTTATTCCTAGGTATTTTATGCTTCTTGGTGCAATTGTGAATGGGATCAGTTTCTTTATTTGTCTTTCTGTTGCTTCATTGTTAGTGTATAAGAATGCAACTGATTTCTGTACATTGATTTTGTATCCTGCAACTTTGCTGAATTCATGTATCAGTTCTAGCAGACTTTTGGTGGAGTCTATCGGATTTTCCATGTATAATATCATGTCATCTGCAAAAAGCGAAAGCTTGACTTCATCTTTGCCAATTTTGATGCCTTTGATTTCCTTTTGTTGTCTGATTGCTGATGCTAGAACTTCCAGCACTATGTTAAACAACAGCGGTGAGAGTGGGCATCCCTGTCGTGTTCCTGATCTCAGGGAAAAAGCTCTCAGTTTTTCCCCGTTGAGGATGATGTTAGCTGTGGGCTTTTCATAAATGGCTTTTATGATCTTTAAGTATGTTCCTTCTATCCCAACTTTCTCAAGGGTTTTTATTAAGAAAGGGTGCTGGATTTTGTCAAAGGCCTTTTCTGCATCGATTGACAGGATCATATGGTTTTTCTCTTTTTTTTTTGTTAATGTGATGTATCACGTTGATTGATTTGCGAATGTTGAACCAGCCCTGCATCCCAGGAATGAATCCCACTTGATCAAGGTGAACAATTCTTTTTATATGCCGTTGAATTCGATTTGCTAGTATCTTATTGAGAATTTTGGCATCCGTATTCATCAGGGATATTGGCCTGTAGTTCTCTTTTTTTACTGGGTCTCTGTCTGGTTTAGGAATCAAAGTAATACTGGCTTCATAGAATGAGTCTGGAAGTTTTCCTTCCCTTTCTATTTCTTGGAATAGCTTGAGAAGGATAGGTATTATCTCTGCTTTAAACGTCTGGTAGAACTCCCCTGGGAAGCCATCTGGTCCTGGACTCTTATTTGTTGGGAGATTTTTGATAACCGATTCAATTTCTTCGCTGGTGATGGGTCTGTTCAAGCTTTCTATTTCCTCCTGATTGAGTTTTGGAAGAGTGTGAGTGTTCAGGAATTTGTCCATTTCTTCCAGGTTGTCCAATTTGTTGCCATATAATTTTTCATAGTATTCCCTGATAATTGTTTGTATCTCTGAGGGATTGGTTGTAATAATTCCATTTTCATTCATGATTTTATCTATTTGGGTCATCTCCCGTTTCTTTTTGAGAAGCCTGGCTAGAGGTTTGTCAATTTTGTTTATTTTTTCAAAAAACCAACTCTTGGTTTCGTTGATCTGCTCTACAGTTTTTTTAGATTCTATATTGTTTATTTCTGCTCTGATCTTTATTATTTCTCTTCTTCTGCTGGGTTTAGGCTGCCTTTGCTGTTCTGCTTCTATTTCCTTTAGGTGTGCTGTTAGATTTTGTATTTGGGATTTTTCTTGTTTCTTGAGATAGGCCTGGATTGCAATGTATTTTCCTCTCAGGACTGCCTTCGCTGCGTCCCAAAGCGTTTGGATTGTTGTATTTTCATTTTCGTTTGTTTCCATCTATTTTTTAATTTCTTCTCGAATTGCCTGGTTGACCCACTCATTCGTTAGTAGGGTGTTCTTTAACCTCCATGCTTTTGGAGGTTTTCCAGACTTTTTCCTGTGGTTGATTTCAAGCTTCATAGCATTGTGGTCTGAAAGTATGCATGGTATGATTTCAATTCTTGTAAACTTATGAAGGGCTGTTTTGTGACCCAGTATATGATCTATCTTGGAGAATGTTCCATGTGCACTCGAGAAGAAAGTATATTCTGTTGCTTTGGGATGCAGAGTTCTAAATATATCTGTCAAGTCCATCTGATCCAATGTCTCATTCAGGGCCCTTGTTTCTTTATTGACCGTGTGTCTAGATGATCTATCCATTTCTGTAAGTGGGGTGTTAAAGTTCCCTGCAATGACCACATTCTTATCAATAAGGTTGCTTGTGTTTATGAGTAATTGTTTTATATATTTGGGCGCTCCGGTATTCGGCGCATAGACATTTATAATTGTTAGCTCTTCCTGATGGATAGACCCTGTCACTATTATATAATGTCCTTGTTCATCTCTTGTTACAGCCTTTAATTTAAAGTCTAGTTTGTCTGATATAAGTATGGCTACTCCAGCTTTCTTTTGGCTTCCAGTAGCATGATAAATAGTTCTCCATCCCCTCACTCTCAATCTAAAGGTGTCCTCAGGTCTAAAATGAGTCTCTTGTAGACAGCAAATAGATGGGTCTTGTTTTTTTATCCATTCTGATACCCTATGTCTTTTGGTTGGCGCATTTAATCCATTTACATTCAGTGTTATTATAGAAAGATATGGGTTTAGCGTCATTGTGATGTCTGTATGTTTTATGCTTGTAGTGATGTCTCTGGTACTTTGTCTCACAGGGTCCCCCTTAGGATCTCTTGTAGGGCTGGTTTAGTGGTGACAAATTCCTTCAGTTTTTGTTTGTTTGGGAAGACCTTTATCTCTCCTATTCTAAATGACAGGCTTGCTGGATAAAGGATTCTCGGCTGCATATTTTTTCTGTCTAGCACACTGAAAATCTCGTGCCAACTCTTTCTGGCCTGCCAAGTTTCAAAAGAGAGATCAGTCACGAGTCTTATAGGTCTCCCTTTATATGTGAGGGCACGTTTACCCCTTGCTGCTTTCAGAATTTTCTCTTTATCCTTGTATTTTGCCAGTTTCACTATGATATGTTGTGCAGAAGATCGATTCAAGTGACGTCTGAAGGGAGTTCTCTGTGCCTCTTGGATTTCAATGCCTTTTTCCTTCCCCACTTCAGGGAAGTTCTCAGCTGTTATTTCTTCAAGTACCCCTTCAGCACCTTTCCCTCTCTCTTCCTCCTCTGGGATACCAATGATGCGTATATTATTTCTTTTTAGTGTATCACTTAGTTCTCTAATTTTCCCCTCATACTCCTGGATTTTTTTATCTCTCTTTTTCTCAGCTTCCTCTTTTTCCATAACTTTATCTTCTAGTTCACCTATTCTCTCCTCTGCCTCTTCAATCCGAGCTGTCGTGGTTTCCATTTTGTTATGCATTTCATTTAAAGCGTTTTTCAGCTCCTCGTGACTGTTCCTTAGTCCCTTGATCTCTGTAGCAAGAGATTCTCTGCTGTCAGCTATACTGTTTTCAAGCCCAGCGATTAATTTTATGACTATTATTCTAAATTCACTTTCTGTTATATTATTTAAATCCTTTTTGATCAGCTCATTAGCTGTTGTTATTTCCTGGAGATTCTTCTGAGGGGAATTCTTCCGCTTGGTCATTTTGGATAGTCCCTGGCATGGTGAGGACCTGCAGGGCACTTCCCCTGTGCTGCGGTGTATAACTGGAGTTGGTGGGCGGAGCCGCAGTCAGACCTGATGTCTGCCCCCAGCCCACCGCTGGGGCCACAGTCAGACTGGTGCGTGCCTTCTCTTCCCCTCTCCTAGGGGCGGAATTCACTGTGGGGTGGGGTGGCCTGTCTGGGCTACTTGCACACTGCCAGGCTTGTGATGCTGGGGATCTGGCGTCTTAGCTGGGGTGGGTAGGCAAGGTGCACAGGGGCGGGAGGGGCAGGCTTAGCTTGCTTCTCCTTAGGTGATCCACTTCAGGAGGGGCCCTGTGGCAGCAGGAGGGGGTCAGATCCGCTGCCGGAGGTTTGGCTCCGCAGAAGCGCAGAGTTGGGTGTTTGCGCGGAGCGAGCAAATTCCCTGGCAGGAACTGGTTCTCTTTGGGATTTTGGCTGGGGGATGGGCGGGGAAGATGGCGCTGGCGAGCGCCTTTGTTCCCCACCAAACTGAGCTCTGTGGTCCGGGGGCTCAGCAGCTTTCCTTCCCTTTGTCCTCCAGCCTTCCCGCTTTCTGAGCAGAGCTGTTAACTTATGACCTCCCAGCCGCTAAGTCGCGCTTGCTGTCGGAACACAGTCCGTCAGGCCCCTCCGCTTTTTGCAAGCCAGACTCGGGGGCTCTGCTTGGCCGGCGAGCCGCCCCTCCACCCCGGCTCCCTCCCGCCAGTCCGTGGAGCGCGCACCGCCTCGCCGCCCTTCCTACCCTCTTCCGTGGGCCTCTCGTCTGCGCTTGGCTCCGGCGACTCCGTTCTGCTAATCCTCTGGTGGTTTTCTGGGTTATTTAGGCAGGTGTAGGTGGAATCTAAGTGATCAGCAGGACGCGCGGTGAGCCCAGCGTCCTCCTACGCCGCCATCTTCCCTCCAATCTATTTTATTTTATTTTTAAGCATATGTATTTTAAATAAAGAGATACACATATTCCTGGACAAATGATTTAGTATCATACCAATGAAAAGTGTCACCAAGTTTATCCATAGGGTTAATGCAATTAAATTTAACCCTTAGGCGATTTTTTTAAGAAATTTGAGAAGCTGATTGGAAATTCTATATAAAAAGTCTTAAGCACAGAAGAAGCACAGGCTCTTATTGCATGGTGCTGACACAGGGGTAGATAAAGTGACCAACAAAAAATAATAGATATTACAGAAACTGACTCAAGAGATGTGGAAACTTAACTAGTGTATCTATGTAGCATGTGAATTATTGCATAAAGGGGGTATCATTCAACAAACAGTGTTGGCACTACATATTTTAAATCTTTTTTTCAACGTTTATTTATTTTTGGGACAGAGAGAGACAGAGCATGAACGGGGGAGGGGCAGAGAGAGAGGAAGACACAGAATCGGAAACAGGCTCCAGGCTCTGAGCCTGAATCAGCCCAGAGCCCGACGCGGGGCTCGAAATCCCGGACCACGAGATCGTGACCTGGCTGAAGTCGGACGCTTAACCGACTGCGCCACCCAGGCGCCCCTACATATTTTAAAACTAAAATGGATCTCTATGTCATAACACACACACACTCTCACACACACACACAGACACACACACAGAATATATATTCTAAATGTAATAAGAATTTAAGTGTGAATCCCAAATCCTTACAAGTTTTAGAAGAAAATACAGGAGAATACCTATTTTGCCTCTAGGAAGTGAGAGACTTACTTAAGTAATTCAGGTGACACATTAACATAGAACTGATGTTTCAAACATTTGACCACCTTCAAATTAAGAAATTAAGTTCAAGAGATACCATAAAGTGAAAAAGAAACCAACAAATAAGGGAAATAATTGCAGATATGTAATTAATAAATAATTACTGTCGAGGATATATAAACAGCAATTACAAATCAATAAGAAAAACAGCCCTTTGTATTTTAAACAAGATGACAAAAATCATGAATAGGCTTCTCCATGATAAGGAAAGGGAATCCTTTTCAAATAAACATAGATGCTCAACGTTATTGGATGTTAGGAAACTGCAAATGACAATCACTTTTACACTCAGTAGACTAGTAAAAACAGGAAATTTGGTAATACTGAGTGCTGAAAAAATAGGGATAAAGAAGAGTAAAAATAATATAATAATTTTTATAAATAGTTTTTTATTATTTCAGAAATTTTATCATTTGCATAATTTATGACCAAACAATGAAATTCCTAAGTAAACACATTAGATAAAATCTGACATATGCACCAGGAAACCTATAGGAGAATTATGTTCAGAATAGTCAGGAGCTGGAGGGGAAAAAAAAAAAGAAAAAAGAAAAAAGAAAAAACACAAAATTCATAAACAATTAACTTAATTATGATATACTTAACCAATGGAGTATTACACAACCACAAAAAATAACTGAACTACAAAAAAATGGCATGGACAGATTTTAGTTTTGTAATAGTCAATAAAAAAAAAAAGAAATCACATGAGATTACACTGCATCATAGCACATTAATAAAGCTCAAATGAAGCAAACTTAAATGTATAAAAAAGGACATTCAGAAAAATCTTGAAGGAAGAAATTCTCCACTTGAAAACGTTTACATCAAACTCACAAGTAGCAATTGTTACAGTGACTCTGTATTTGCACTTGCTACAGATGCTTTCAAACCAAACCCATGTGTCCTTTTAAGAAGACCGACTATATGAACAAATGGTAGTGAAAAAGACCAACGGCCCAGAAAATTACTCTTGAGTAAAACAATGTCCATGCGCCTAGAAATTTACTTTATAAGCATATAAGTCATATATATTTAAGCCATCGGCCTTGAACTCATGTAGCTAGGAGTTGTGTAGATGGAATCTGCATATATAGTTGTATTACAGTCCTCCAGAGAAACAGAATGGACAGCATGTATCTATATAGAAAGAGGTGTATCACCAGGAAATGGCTCACAAAATATTGGAGGCTGAGAAGTCCCAAACTCTGCAATGAGCAAACTGGAAATAGTGAAGTTTCGGTTCAGGACCAAAGGCCTGACAATTGAGGGAGCTGATGGTGTAAATTCTGTCCAAATATTAGCAGTCTCAAGACATAAAAAGAAATTATGGTTCAGTTCAAGTTAGAAGACAGAAAAAGAACAACGTCCTGTGCCAGCAGTCAGGTCTGAATTCCCTCTTACTCCAAGGAGGTCAGCCTTTTTGTTCTCTTCAGGCCTTCAACTGATTGGAAGAGGTTTCCCACATTAGGGTTAATAACACAATATGCTTTTCTCGGTCTATTGATTCAAATGTTAACCTCATCCAGAAATACCCTCATAGACATGCAGGATAATGTTTGGCCAAATGTCTGGGCACCCTGTAGCTTAGTCTAGTTGATAAACACAATTAATGATTGCAATAGTATTATGTGCTGCATGGGAAAGATCTTCACTGGTACTGCTTTCCCATCTACTTTGTTTGATTTTTTTCTCTTTATACCTTACTACTGGATCTTTCTAATCCCACTCTATTTTTATGAGAAACATAGGGGTTGGATGAATTGAGGGCAGGGTATATCTCTCTGGCCTCTCTCGGCAGGGGCAAAATTCCTCCAGCTTTCTGTTTTGCTTTCTCACAATCTCCCACAAGAGATTTACCAGCCTTGAGGGTCTTTTCATCGTCCCTAGTTGGTTTCCATTATCCCTACCCTATCCTCTTCAAATGGTCCACTTATTAAAATCTGCCATGAATATCATGTCTTTCCTATACAGACTACATGGATACACCACTCATCTGACATTATTTAGGTGATTTCAGTTTGCTTTTGAAAATGTTCCTCTACTCACGTGTTACTACTAAGGTTGCCACCAACCTCAATTCCAGAAGTGACAAGGTGACAAAGTTCGTTAGTGTATTCACTTAACCACAATGTTTACTTCAAGAAGGAGATTTGAGCAAAGTCAGGTGAATATATCTAATTATCAAGACTTAATTTATTATATTATTATTTTTTAATGGCCAAGAAGAAGATCCTCTCTTTCCATTAACATTGTGTTGCTGGAAGGTCATAAGCCTAGACCTGTTGGTGGTTGTCTTGCTAGAGTGAAGGTAGAGCTTGCCTGAGAAAAAAACTAAAACAGAAAATCAGAACTAAAAAAATGAAGGTGGACATAATTTTACCTTGTGTTACACAAAATAAGCATGTCTTTGACCTTTAGGCTTTCTTCCTCCTTAGGTCAGTTTGAACTGTATTTTTGCCATTGGCAACCAAATGTTTTATGATAAACGCTTCTCTCACACATTGTTCATGAAGGCAGGTTCTGTAACAAGGGCATGGTGCCAGTGTTTCACTTCCCGGTTTCTTGTTCTTTGGTATATGGTGGTTTCTGTGGTACCCTACCAGGTTCTTTTTTCCAGAATGGTCCGAGTTCTCCAGCCACTTTAGATTGTGGGACTCCTCTGACCGATCATCCTGCTGACTAGCTATTCCTCACTATTGTTTTCACCTTTATTCCCTGTGGTCCCATGAAACATTCCTGGAAACATAATTACTGAGCACTCACTGTGTTTTACTGTTGTAACTTTAGAGCTATTTATCAAATATGGACCCACGTTTTCTTCAAAAGCTCTATACCTCTGAGATACTCTTGACCATACATCTGGGCACCAGCTATCCAATTCTTGCCAATACTTAATCTACTCAGTGACAACCAGGAAATTTCCAGAATTAAGAGTCATCATTCTACAATGACTGGAATATATTCCAGCATCATGGTATATTTAATTTATTAAACAATTTTCTCATCTAATACTTCAAATTGTTTTCATTGTTTTCTTCTTTTGTATTATTCATAATACTTCATTAACTACTTCATTAAGTAGTTTCTACTTTTGTTGAATTATATGTTTAGATAAATTAAAATAGTATATTATGTTGACTGATGATTATACATCATTATAGCTCTTGCTGTAAACTATAATATTGTTTACAAAAGAGTATAATAGTTTAAGTGATATAGGTGATGACTGAGTATACTAGTCTATAATATCACCACTATTGGGTGACATTTTGATGTATCTACTTTCTTGGGTGTAAGACAGGGTGGCTATAATTTTTTACAGCCTCTGCAGTTGCATATTGGGGTATCATAGTTCTTTTTATAGAATAAATTCAATTTATGCACTCCATGGAAAAGAAAGGGAAACAAATAACAACATAAGGAAAACCATGGTTGCAAGACCAAACAAGATATATATAATAAAGAGTAAAGCAGAATAAAAATATATTAGCAATATAATTTAACATAGAGGTGAAAAATCTTTACTCCTCTTGGCACTTTAGCATAAAGTAGACCAAAATAGTTTCCATAAATTTGTTCTATAATTTTTTATTATTATTAATTTCAAATTTTCAAAGAATAAATTAAGTCCTGATATAGGCTTTATAATTTATGTATTAATTTCATTTTTAGAACAATCTATCACATTAATGAAAATTGAGGATCAAGAAATTATAAATGAGCAGTGGTAGAGTCAATGAGTCATTAGAATGCTTTCAGATATGTTGCGGCTTGGAATCTTCTCCCACCACACTACTTAGGCCTTGAGCCTATGATTTGAAGCAAAGTTGAAAGTTGACATAAGGTATGATGAAGTTAACTGGGCCAGGGTTTTTTAGTCCCTTATAATATTATAAGAAAATCGAATCCCATTTTTCCGTTAATCAACATATTTGCGGAATACACATTTGAGAAGTTTGGTGTTACACAATTCTGTGGGAAAAGAAAAACACATAATAAGCTGTGTAGTCAGCTAGATAGATGGGGAAAACACTGCCCCCACATAGAGCCAGATCACTGTACAGAGGTCTAGACTGGGAATCAGATAGTATGGGTTCTAACTCTGACTATCCAAATTACTCTCTACCAGTCTCTGGTAAAATGCTTGACTATTTGAAATGATGGTTTCCTTACATGTGGAATGGGGATGAGGAGTCCTTCTCAAACAGACTTGTCAGGTCAGTTTGAGGGTCAGCTGTGGTGCCTGTTTGAAACGAAAGCAGTACATCAACATAAATTTTTCCTCCTTGCATCTCACCATCTTTTACACTGGGGAGTAGTTTTGTCCCTTTGTGTTGCACAGAGAAATACAAACTGAATTAATGAATTCAAAGTGAAGTTATCTTTGTATGCTCTTCCTGAAAACATACACTTTATGCTGTCTGATTCTAAGAAAGCATTTCTCCATAAATAATTGTTGCTGAAACAAAGGCCTTCCAACTCCTGAATTGTAATCACTTTAGATAGAATGCCCTCCAAAACACTGTCACTGTTAATCAGACCTCAGAAATTGATGCTGAATAATGGAATTTTGAAATGGAAGAAAAAATATGTCTCTATATTCTGGCAGGCTTGTGCTTATATCTGAATGTGAACAGACATTTGCAGACAATATTATCAAAAGTTCATGAGCAATAATTGTAGTCTTCACTTGATACCCCATTTTGCCAGTTTCTCCCAAGATTAAATGTGAAAAATGCATCTGAAATATCATTAATGTGCTATCCAGAAAGCATTGTGGAAGACAGATGATTTAAAATTGTTTTTAGACTCAACTGGAGATTTACTACATGAAGAGGTAGAGATGATTACAAGTGATTGTAAAATCTGTCATGAGAAATCCATTATTGAGCTTCTATCTGTTTAACTGCTAATTAGCTGGCAGGTGCAGCATATGCACACATTTTCCCTCATAAATATCTTACACACATATATATGGGATGCATATGTGTGTGTGTGTGTGTGTGTGTGTGTGCATGTGTGTGTGCCTCTGTGTATACATGCACATTTAATATGCACACATATCAATAAGGTCACAACCTGAGACCTTAATATGTCTTAAAACTGTCTTTTTTCAATTGAATTTCTACTTATCTGTCCAGCCATACCTCTTACAGCATCCTGTGTCTTACCTGTCCTTTCATTCAGTTGTCTGAAGTTCCCCATGTCCTTTCTGCTTCTAGTCTTTATCCCACACTGATCCTTCTGCCTGGGATACCCTTTATATTATTCATTCCTACTGCAAGTGTCAGCTTTAATGCATCTTCTTTGAGAAGCATCCCATAGTCTTCCAACTCTGAGTTAGATGTCTTTTCTCTGTGCTCTCAAAGTGCACTGTGATGGTGTTCATATTGATGATCAGTGACTGGAGACTTGTCTACATCATCCATTAGACTGCAAACTCCAAGAGGAGTGGTATGAAATCTTATTAACTGTTGTATCTCCAGTGCCTTAAATTCAGAAAAAGCATTTAATGAGAATTTATGGAATGAGTGTATGAAAGAATGAATGAATCAAGGAATTGGGTCACCTAAGTTTGGGTCTAATATATTCCTCTTAACAAGGATTGGAGATCAGAAAGAAGGTGGAGACAGGCTGGGGTGTACCTTCTCTGCTAGTACCTCAAAAACATTTCTGTATTTTTATTTAGCCAAATGTCTGTTTATAAGAACATAAGCCCAGCCATTAAGACAACTACAATGGACAGCTTAGTTCCAATGATCATAAAGTTGCTGATTCAAAGAAATCAGCTAAAAACAATACAATGCAAAATCTTCATCACCAGTTATCCTACCAGATGCTCATGGGTTCCCTCCGAAGGAAAAGGCATGCTTTCTGGGAGAGGGACAGTGTTAGTATGATGGTAAAAGTGATTATTTTCCTATATTTTGTTCATTTTTTTCTCAATGTGTAACGTTTCATAAATAGTACTACTGCTATCTTTAAAAGCAAACTTTACAAATTTGGACTGACATATATTAATCTCTCTTTCCATGACTATTACACATTTAGAGGATTTTATATGGAATCCCATGTCATGTATGTATATGTGTGTGTGTGTGTGTGTGTGTGTGTGTGTGTAAATTAAATGAGATATATATATATAATTTATATTATTAACTACTTCTACAATTATGAGAGAAATACATTATATATCTTGGTATGCATATGATTATTTAGGCTGTCACATCATTAAATCCAAGGGAGCTCGATTCTCCCACGAGCTATGTGACTTTGGACAGAATATTAGGTCTCTCTTAGACTCAGTATTTTTCTCCATATGAGGGAATTGAACCAGGTGATCATCTAAGTTGCTGTAGGTTATATGATCCAAATCCTTTGAAATGAGAATTTATATAACATTTTTGCTTCTCCATTATCATATATATTATTCCTTTCTGAAAAGGATTCAAATCCTAATCTATTTATTGATTCATATATTCATTCATTCAGCACTCATTTCATTGCCAGCATACAATATTATAGTATTAATATCACTAATAGTAGCCATACTTCTAGTACTTCTCCTGCTGATACAGTTGCTGGTAGTGCCAGTAATACCAACAATTATTGAGGAGGTACCATGTGTTAAGTACCGTGCTAAAAGGATTTACAGCGATCAGCACATTTAGTAGCAGTGGTATTGCTCACTCAACAAATATCCGGGACTCCCATTTCATGAGGGTGGGAAATTAAATTTCCTAAAATAAATATCTCTCATCTCTGATATTATCAATTTTACTTTAAAGAAAATGAAATAGTAATTTATGTAACTTCCAAAGTTGCAGTTCAATTTAATGGTATTAAGAGAATGAGCCAAAATTTAAACAAAGCTCTCATTCTTAACCAATCTAGTAACAACTATTGTGCTATTTTCATTATCTGCTTTTATTTTCTTAGATAAAAATTTTATTTCAAAATTATTTAATGTTTATTTATTTATTTATTTTGAGAGAGAGAGAGAGAGAGAGAGAGAGAGAGAGAGTAAGTGAGGGAGGGGCAGAGAGAGAGAGGGAGAGAGAGAATCCCAAGCAGGCTCTACGAGTTCAGCACAGAGCCTGATGTGGGGCTTGAACTCATGGAAACATGAGATCATGACCTGAGCCAAACTCAGAGTTGGACACTTAACCAACTGAACCACCCAGGTGCCCCTAAAATTTTATTTCAGAAAAAGCTTAGATTCACAAAGTCTCCCTTTTTTAGTATTGTGTACCTCTGAGAATTCTATCTTTCAGATGCCAAAACTAGGATTTCTGTGAGATTAGGAATCATCTTCCCAGAGCATAGCAAAATTTCCAAACACAAAATAAAAATGGATATTCAATGTGTCCCTTAAATCTAATAAACATTTAACAAAAAGAAAACAACAATAAAAATAAAATAAAACAGCAACAAAAAAATCTAAAGTATGCATTTAGAGACAAATCTTCTAAGGCAGCAGGTAGAACCGCTCATTGATATAGACTGGGGCTTCATGGAGAAGAGTTCCTAATTGAAAAACAGGTTGTAGTCCTGCTTGAGCATGGAATAAATTTTTGGGAGAGGCTTGAATTCCCAATATAAAATAAAAGATTTACAGACAAATATACAAGCCATTTGTGATAAGAACAATTTTGTAAATAATTTTATAGTTTTAAAAATCTGCTTGTCTTATTTACTTTTATCATGAAATATGGATTAGCATCATTTAACAAAAAGAGATTTTAATTGACTGGACCCTTGGTTTAGAGCACGGGTATGTGACTATAACACGCCATGTACCATTTGTCTTCCTTATTACCCAAGTTAATGATTCTATTAGCCACATCAAGAGTGTCCTCATAATTTGTCTGCATTTCCTTGTAATTTATGCCATTGTTCCAAGGAGGAAACCCCATGCAAGCGAAACATGGCACACATTTTTTAATCAATGAATCTTTCCTAATGTCTTTAAAGCATTTCATTTACAAAATCAGCTTTTATTAAGATGCCAATAGTTCTAACACTTGATGTAAAAAGCAAAATTAGGTCTATCAAATATGAGGATTTCAAGGATATCCATAATTTAAGTGTCGTTTTTTCCAGATTTATTCTTAAAGTTTAGCAGTTTTTAATGTCACTTAGAAAATGACTTGATTCTTTGAGAAATCTGACTGAAATATGCCTGGTATATTACTTACAGTATGCTGGCAGCATAAAATAATTATATGAATTCAGGTAATAGAAAGTAAAAATATAAATGTGGAGAAGTTAGTCATTCTTTTTTAAGTAGCAAGTAAGTACCACGACAGAGCTGGATTAGAAATAACTAGCAAAACCAAAGCAAGCAAGCAAACAAACAAAAAACAAAACAAAACCCTCTGTTCTCTCTATTCTGCCCCTTCCTAGGTGGGAGAACTTAGGGGTACTTCACTTCTTTGGACTTCAGGGACAGTTTTAAATAAAAACTGGCTTTCTTTTTAATGTGTGTACTACTTCATGTTGTTTTCTTGATTGTGACATTTTAACTCTTTTTTAAAAAGGCAGGAATTATAGGCTTCCAAGATTGAACATTGGTATGGAGCTCCTATAAAGATGAGAAACATCATTATTTGTGATGATTACATGGAAAATTAGTATCTAGCATGTTTAAAATGAAGTATTATGTGTGAAAATACAAGAGTGAAAAGAAGTGTATTATGACTGAGTAGAAGTCAAGACGCCTATGTCCTAAGTTTAATTTTAGCATAAAAAATGATACGTGAAATAGAATTTCAGGGTGCATAAAAAATTTTTAATTATGCAAAATTTAAATTTTTCCCCATTCCACCATAAAAATATATTTTACATTTTAAAATTTTATCATTTTTAGAAAGAGACTGTGCACATGTGCATACATGTGCACAAGGTGGGAAGGGACAGAGAGGGAGAAAGAGAATATCTTACGCAGACTCCACGCTCAGCATGGAGCCCAATTTGGGGCTTGATCCCGTGACCTTGGGAACACGACCTGAGCCGAAATCAAGAGTTGGATTCTCAACCAACTATGCCATCCAGGCGTCCCTATTTTACATTTTTGAAATGGAAAAAGCATAATATATACAGGGATGACCATGGATAGTTTCTTGTCATTCAATTCAATACAAGCTCCTCTTTTAGTAAGCTGAATTATTTTTTTATAAGCTGAATTCTAAATAGCATGTTCTTTTTTTGAGCAATGAAATGAGAGCCAACAGTTTTTTATAAAAAAACAAACATGTCATTAGGAAAAATAAATACATAGAAAAAAATAAAAGAAATGAGGAAAATAATCCAGAACTGGAAGATTGAGATCACAAACATTCATTTTGTATAAAGTTGTATTACAAATATTTTTAAATACTTCATAAATTGTGCCATCATTGATCATTTTATTTCTTATATTACACAAAATAAATGTGTTGTATTGTTTGTATTGTCACTCTTTTCTTTTTCTTCTTTTTTCTAAACTGATCTTATAAAAAGTTATGATCATACATAAAATACATTTGACAATTATTGATAATGTATGACATTTGTGCTTGAATTTAAAACTTCCCAATCATTTTCCTCATTGTCTGAGTAATAGAAAGGGTGCGTGGAGGAGGAAGAATGGCTAAAAAAAAGTACTTTGTAGTTCAGAGTGTGTGTGTGGTGGAGTTTTTCATAATAATGAATAAAATCATTCTCAATGCAAAAAATTTTTTTAACATTTATTTATTTTTGAGAGAGAGAGTGAGAGCAGGGGAGGGGCAGAGAGAGAGGGAGACACAGAATCTGAAGCAGGCTCCAGGCTCTGAACTGTCAACACAGAGCCCGAGGCAGGGCTTGAACTCACAAACCCTGAGATCATGACCTGAGCCGAAGTCAGACGCTCAACTGACTGAGCCACCCAGGTGCCCCTCAGTGCAAAAAATTTTAATGTTGTTCTTTGTAAAACTGAGTAAGTGATGAATTCCTCAATCTTAAAATGAGGTCTGTAATGTTGAATTTTAAATTAATAGTGGGCTCTATTCTTAGCTGCATCAGACCATTTGGTGGGGTGGGGGGTGAACCTTAGGAATTAGAAATGTAGGAATATTATTCACCCATAAAAAGCAGGAAATGCTGCCATTTGTGACAACATGGATGGGCATTGAGGACATATGCTAAGTGAAATGGGTCAGACAGAGAAAGAACAACACTGTCTGATCTCACTTATGTGTGAAATCTACAAGAGCCAAGTTCACAGAAATAGAGAGTAGAAGGGTGTTTACAAGGGGCTGTCAGGCCAAGCATAAGAGACTCTTTAAAAAATGAGAACAGACGGGAGAGGGAAGATGGCTGCGTAGGAGGACACTGGGCTCACTGCGCATCCTGCTGATCACTTAGATTCCACCTACACCTGCCTAAATAACCCAGAAAACCACCAGAGGATTAGCAGAACGGAGTCGCCAGAGCCAAGCGCAGACGAGAGGCCCACGGAAGAGGGTAGGAAGGGCGGCTAGGCGGTGCGTGCTCCACGGACTGGCGGGAGGGAGCCAGGGCGGAGGGGCGGCCTGCAGGCCAAGCAGAGCCCCCAAGTCTGGCTTGCAAAAAGCGGAGGGGCCTGACGGACTGTGTTCCGACAGCAAGCGTGACTTAGCGTCTGGGAGGTCATAAGTTAACAGCTCTGCTCAGAAAGCGGGAATGCTGGAGGACAAAGGGAAGGAGAGCTGCTGAGCCCCCGGACGACAGAGCTCAGTTTGGTGGGGAACAAAGGCGGTCGCCAGCGCCATCTCCCCCACCCATCCCCCAGCCAAAATCCCAAAGAGAACCAGTTCCTGCCAGGGAACTTGCTCGCTCCGCGCAAACACCCAACTCTGCGCTTCTGCAGAGCCAAACCTCTGGCAGCGGATCTGACTCCCTCCTGCTGCCACAGGGCCCCTCCCGAAGTGGATCACCTAAGGAGAAGCAAGCTAAGCCTGCCCCTCCTGCC
>NW_024412421.1:15762878-15849363 GCF_014898765.1 Herpailurus yagouaroundi
AAGAGCCCAATGTCCATCAGTGGATGAATGGAAAAAGAAGATGTGGAATATATATATATATATGTGTATACATACACACACACCCCAAGTAATGGAGTATTACTTGGTAGTCAAAAAGAATAAAATCTTGCTATTTGCAACTACGTGGATGGAACTAGAGGGTATTATGCTAAGCGAAATGAGTCAGTCAGAGAAAGACAAATATCATACGACTTCACTCATAGGAGGACTTTAAGAGACAAAACAGATGAACATAGGGAAGGGAAGCAAAACTAACATAAAAGGAGGGAGGGGGACAAAACGTAAGAGACTTAAATATGGAGAACAAACATAGGGTTACTGGAGGGGTTTTATATATATATATTATATATATAATATATATAAGTAATAATAATATTATTATATAATATAATAATATAAATATTATAAATAATATATATAATAAATAAATATAAAAATAAATATAAAATATATATTTATATAAATATAAATATATAATATAATAAATAATATAATAATATAATATAATATTATATATTATATATAAATTATATATAAATATATTGTATTATATATTACATATTATATATATTATTACATATATATGCAAATATATTATATATTATATATAATTATATAAATTTTATATATATATAAATTTGCATACAAGTTAGTTTTATATATATATATGCATGTATATATATATATAAAACAGTTGAGATGATCATAAAAATGTTAAGCTTTATCAAATGGCCTCTTCAACTATTCACCAAATAATGCAAATTAACTGATCTATAGCTAACATTTCTTGAGTATTTTCTATGTTCTAAGCACTATTTTAGGCACGTGAGATATATAATGCATATAGTTTTCTTAAAAATTCCAAGAGGTAGGTAGTAATACCATCCTATTTTATAGAAAATAAAAATAAGGCACAGGAAATTCTACTGGGGGTTACTCACTGTAACTGCTTGGATGGCCTTTCAGAAATGCCCCAGGATGGAGAGGAAAATTGGCCCTGATATCCTTGCAATAAATAAAAACAAGCTGCCCCCAGTAAAAGTGAACTGCCCCAGGGAAAGGGGTAAACTTAAGGTGAAGCACTTCCTTCTTTTGAGGGCAATTACTGGAGAAGTACTCTGCTATTGGTACTCAGCAGCCAAGAATTCTAGCTTCTAGAGAATTGGTGCCTCAGTCCTAAAGGTGGATCTCAGCAATGCACTCTAGCATCTTGTATACTGCCTAACAGACAAGCCCTGGATGTATGATATAGCCACAGATAAAGAAATGAATGAAGGGATGATTAGAAAAATATGTCTGGTTTATCATCCAAACAAGAATACCTATTCAATTTTCCTAGTATCATATTCACCATGTTCAGATTTCTAATTTTCATTTGGAAGAAGTACCACAATCTGAATTATCATCAAGGAGTATTCATATATTCCAAGTGATGAATATGGAACATGAGAGCCATCCTGTGGAACAAAAAGACAACACTAACTGTCTTAGTGAAGACAACTGGCCACCAGAGACAAATGGAAGGAAATGCACTGTCTCAAAATACCACCACAAAGAATAATAACTCTAGAGACAACACTGAAATTATGTTTTAATAAACTAGAACAATAGAGGAGGAAGGGAATCACCATATTCTGAGGTTTTTGCTGAATGTTTGACTTTTATTATCAAACTTAGTATTTAAAACTCACTGAATATTAGGATAGGACAACCAGAGGAGGAAGTTGATGATGAAGATTCAGAAGGTAAAGTAAGTTGTCTACAGTGATGTGAGAAACAAGCCCACTGACCCAATCAAAGGAGGGACACGGAGACTCAGAGCACAGTGAAGTGAGGCTTTAATCAACATTCTTGCAAAAGCGGGTATCTGATGGACACGCACACTGGGGGTGGTTACAACAGGCAGTTTATCTCCTAGAGTGAAGTCCCTCCCCTGATTCTTCATTGGCTCAGTACTACAGAGGTTACAGCCTTACACAGAAGTCATCTATGCCCATGTAAGACCAAAAAGTAGTCTGATTTGAACAAATGTATATTCATGGAGGTGACACAGAGACTTCAGTTCTTTGGTGCATGCTCTTGCAAAGCCCGCAAAAAATAAGCACGTGAAATGGAGAGGCGAAGAACCAGGAAGTGAAGTGTCTAAGGGTTTGGGACTCCATTGTGCAGGGTGGAGGGATTCGTACATATTTCCAGCAGGTTGTAAACCTATTGTTAACTAGACAGCACAGCTTTTATTTGGTATTTCTGAAAATGAACCACTACTTCTCACAGGTGATGCAGCTAAAAAGTGATGCACCTTATATTTAAACACAATTGTGTCTAGATCTTGTCTAAAGACGCTGTAATCACTGTCTCTAAGTTTTATGTTTATTATTAAACAATCATGATTGCAATATGAGACATTAACACACATTTTATAGTTTGCTATAAAATTTTATTTTTGAGCTTAATTTTATATTTTTTTGTTTATAATTTGTTCAATAAGCAAAGCAAAACAATGACAGTCCTTGTTTTACATACAAGAAGATTTAGGTTTAGATGAGGGCTGCTTTTGTCTTTTCCATTCTCTGGGCTGCTAGAATGATGGAATTTCCATCCTCATTTGTCACCAGAACTGACGACATTCTGGGTTTAATTTGAACAAACTGAACTGAGCAGTGCACAAAATACGCACAGGGTGCTGTGGCTCATTTCTTTGGTGATGCTTTCCTTCCAAAATCACACATGGAAGGGTTTCAAAGAGGCTAAGTGGCTTGTCCAAAGTGACTCAGCTTGGACATGGCTAAGTCAAACCACAAAAACAGGTTGTCTATTTCAAATCATTTGGACATATTTTTGATGTAACAGCTGTAGCTTTTGATGTGATGGTAACACGATTCTTAGTTTTTTATTTATTTTTTTATTTTTTTTCCCCTGAGTTCCTGCTTCTTCTAGTTCTTGCTCTCAAACTGATTGCAAGGAGAAGCCAAAGTCAGATGAGACCTGGGACAATCTCCTGTCCCAGATAATGACCATATTGTTTCCTCTGCCTATTCCTGCAATCTCACTGAATAATATCTGACATATCTTTTTTGTTCTACAGGAATGTAGGAGGTCTTTCATTTGACCACAGGAGAAAAACAAAAAAATAAGCTGTTTTCTCTCTCTCTTTCTCTTTCTCTTATATTTCAGTTCACATAAAATTCTTTTGAAATCAGATGACTTTTGCTTCAATCACTTTCAATTTTATTGCAGCCAACAATCTCTGTTACCCATTTTTCATTTTTTTATGTCAAAGGATTTGTTTAATCTCAACTTTTCTCCATTTAGATAGTTACTTCAGAGAAGCTTTAACCTTTTATCAGCCAAGTAATTTGCACGTTCTTTGGAAAACATCTGTATTCCAGAAAAGAGAGAGAGCACACACGCAAGCAAAAGAGGAAACAACTCTACACGTAAAGGAAATATTTAGATAAAGGCAGAGAAAAGTGAGAATCTAAGAATCAGGTGTGTGCACTGGTAGCTTATGACGAAATCAGCTTTAAGTTTTTCTTGAGACTGGAGCACAGCCTTAAATAGAGTAGGAAAATGCAATTCTCCCTACAAGCCACTACCACTCTAATGCATTAAAATTCTACAAATGGGATTTGGGGCCAAAGCTGCCATTCATTCATCTGTCAGTTCACCCATCTACTTACTCATTTGTTCTCTCAATATTCATGAATACTTAATGTATCTCAACTACTAGTAAATCATTTCATTGCCTTGATTTGGTTCCTATATGCAGGTCTCCCTCAGAAGGTATTACCAGGTCTTCAGACCATGAACTGACTCCATATTCCAACATGATAACAAAAATGCTAAAGGAAACATTGGTCAAAACTGTTAATTTGCTTATCGTTGGATCATTTTTTTGTAACTCACTTTCTTATACATTTTTTCCCCATTAACTTTCTTTGGACACATTCTACATTTCCTAAAATTCTAGAGTGATCCATTCAAGTAAACTGCCAGACTAATTTTCAATTTTCTGGATAATCTTAGCATTTGTCATATACCTGTCCTGAGACAAGCTGAATCTTCTTCTCTTATTAAATGTATCAGCTGAAGTTTTCTTTACTGAGGAGGGAGCTGATATTTATCTCAAACTTGTCCAAATCCAAAGCCTTTACTATTTCTACCAGAATAAAGCAACAGGAAGCTATTCAGAACTGAAGAACCATTGAATATTACTATAAGATCAGCCACCTAACTGTTTTCTACTTTTCAGGATTGATATTTGTTATGGTTGTGTATCACAATGGCTTCCTGGTGGTTTCCCATCTCTCAGTCCACTAAGCCATTTCTGTGAATGATCTCCTCTTCTAGTAAAGCAGTTGGTACCTTCAAGTTTAAGTGCATCTGTGCATAATTTTAATATGCAGGGCCCCTTCCTCTCTGCCACTAAACCCCTCTCCTCTCAAGTATGCAAGTGGCTGACATCTACCCTGCAATGGTTAGTTGTATTAAATTGAGAAATAGTCACAGGTCATAAACCTCCCAAATAAATTGTGCTCAAATAAGATGTGCATAGAAATTCAGGTTCCAGATCACATTTATTTCCAAGTTGCACTGTGTTCACATTTCCTCTTGTTCCTGTAATGAATCCTTATTTATTTAATGATAGTGATTATATGCCTTAAATTACCAGAAATAAAATCCATTTCCCTCAGCACTGGGCATATATATGAGAACCTTCAGTTGTGTATTCTCCAGGCTCTTTTTATAATGGCACTAAATACATATAAACAAGCATCTGTTGTAGCAACTTAAATGTTTTATCCTTATGTACTACTACATGTATATTAAAAACAGAATGTGTTATTTAAAATATTAGTCATGTTCATGGATTGGAATCATTATTTGTGAATAGCTAGCACATAAAGATCACCAAGCAAATATTGCAAAGTATACTTTCTCACTCAAATAGGCGTATCTTCCATTTGACTCTGTGTATTTTACATCTATTATTCAGGATCATGTTACAAAGTACTCAGAATATACATCTACAAGAGGTCACACCTCTTCTTGCTTTAGGTAATTTTAAAGAAAATAACTACACTTTCTTAAGCTATCCAGAGACTCAAATACAATTTTGACATTTGCTGCCTTGAAATAATGGTGCTGATTATAATTAAAATTAGAATAGAAATTGAAAATTAAAATGACAAAAAAAGAAGGCCCTGGAGTTCAGAAAAATGTATATAAAATAGGGTCATGAAAAGAGAGAAGAGTTTGAAAATAGTATGCTGACAATGATTTTAGGAATAAAATGCTAATAAGTATAACAGAGGCTTATACATTCTATGTAGAATGAGGTGACTCTTACCCTGCTATTTTGGGTGCAGTGACATTTGATGTGTAAGATATTAGAAGGAACATGAATTAAACTCTTCAAAATAAGAAAAGTCAGAATGTAGACATTGTCTGAGATTCCTTTCATTAATTTTACTGCTTACAAATTCAAGTGGGATTGCAGAATAAAGCCAATTTTAGAGACACGCCATTTGACCCAAGCCCCTCAAAAAAGATAATATTTAACCTCCATCTCCAATCTATATTAAAGTGCTTTGCCCTTGAATTATCCAGTAAATGGCTTTCACTCTCTCCTCTACTTTGTGCATTTTTGAAGGCATATACTAAATATCCCAGGAACAGAATACTCTACATTGAAGACTAGCTTTTGGATGGTAATTTTGTGAATCATACACCAATTATAAATTAATATTTACCTTCAAATAAAATATATCATTTTATGCATAATGACAGGTGTTCTGTCATTCATTTATTCAGTTTTTTTACAGATCATGTTGGCTCTCTTTTACCATGTAACAAATTACTATAAGCTTAGCAGCAGAAAACACAACAAATTTGTTACCTCATAGTATTTTCATAGGAGAGAAGTTCAGTAATGGTGTACCTGGATTCTCTGCTCAGAGTTTCAAAAGATTACAATCAAGGTGTTGCTACAACACAGCTCATATGAGACTCAATGACCTACTCCAAGCTCATTCAAGTTGTTGGCAGAATTAAGTTCCTTCTGATTGTAATACTGAGGTAACATTTTCTTTAGCTTTTAACATTTATTTATTTTTGAGACAGAGAGAGACAGAGCATGAACGGGGGGAGGGCCAGAGAGAGAGGGAGATACAGAATCTGAAGCAGGCTCCAGGCTCTGAGCTGTCAGCACAGAGCCTGATGCGGGGCTCGAACTCATGGACGTGAGATCGTCACCTGAGCGAAGTCGGACGCTCAACCTACTGAGCCACCCAGGCGCCCTTCTTTAGCTTTTAACCAGGGACAAATCTCAATTTCTAAGGCTGCCCAAAGCTCCTTGCCAAACAGCCTCTAAAAGAAGTTCACAGCAACACTGTTTGCTTTCTTCTAAGCCAGCATAAGTATTTATCTGTAAGGTCTTCAATAGGACCAGCTGTAGGAAATAGTCTGCTTTCAAAGGTCTCACCCTTTATGTCAGCCTCACCCAGCATAATCTTCTTACTTAAGGTCACAAAAGCCCACCCTAGCAGTACCTGGATGTGTTTGATTGAATAGCTGACATAACATGCATATACATTTGGGGCCTAGATCTTGGGGGAGAGTTTAGAATTTTCCACCTAACTCAAAAAATAAACAGATTAACATATGGAAAGGGAAGCAAAAATAATATAAAAACAGGGGGGCAAAACATAAGAGACTCTTAAATATAGAGAACAAACACTGAGGGTCACTGGAGGGGTTATGGGTGGGGAGGATGAGCTAAATGGGCAAGGGGCATTAAGCCCCTCCCTGGGTCTTATACATAGGGGATGAATCACTGGATTCTACTGAAATCATTATTGCACTATATGCTAATTAACTTGGATGTAAATTAAAAAAATAAATGAAAATAAATAAATAAATTTAAAAATATACACTTTTAAATTAAAATATAATAGGTGCACCTGGGTGGCTCAGTTGGTTGAGCATCCGACTTTGGCTCAGGTCATGATCTCACCGTCTGTGAGTTCAAGCCCCATGTCAGTCTCTGTGCTGACAGCTCAGAGCCTGGAGCCTGGTTCGGATTCTGTGCCTCCCTCTCTCTCTGCCCCTCCCCTGCTTATACTCTGTTTCTCTCCTTCTGTCAAAAATAGACATTAAAAAAATAATAATAATAAAATAAAATATAATATAATATATATATGTGTGTGTATATATATATATATATATATATATATATATATTTGCTTTACTGTACCAAGGAAGCAACATTGTCTTGAATAAGAACCTACATGTGAGTTTAGACTCAGACTACTTTGAGTTAACATTCAGCCTCTTGGGAAAAACTCTTTACTTCCTTAAGAGTAAAATTTTATATCCCATATAGGTAGGATGCCTATATATGTTATTCTACCCAGGAAGATTCTAGCTTACCTCTGTTTTTCTGGTAATATTAACAGTGTTCCCTTTTATTCTAAAATGCAGCCATGTTTGGGAACAAATCACACAGTCTACTTAACATTAGGTTATTAAGAGGATACAATATGAAAATGTGCATAAAATCCTTCAGTGTGTTTGCCTTACAAAAGGTACTCAAAGCCATTAGTAGAGATGTCCCTTTTTCATCAGCCCGAGCTTGTGTAACTGTCATTGTACAAAGGATTTATAAGTATAAACACTATGCCATGTTTAATAATAAATACAAGAAGATAAATATAAAATAAGAACCTAAGAATTAGGATCATGAGTTATACTTAAGAATTTCAGAAAATTAGGAAACAAAACTCAAGAGTCAAAGTTATATGTATTTGTGCTGGAAAGAGAAAATTGAAGTCATAAATTTTGGAGGTGGGGGGGAAGCTAAGTGAGAGTTCTTAGAAGAGAAAATTGAAATGATTCTTAAAAAATTAATATAATTCCCATGAATTAAGAAGAAAAGGGAGGGAAATCTAATACATACATACATACATACATACCAGAGAACGGATTAAAACTTCTACATGGATAGGAAACAGAGTGATGTTAGGGTCTGGTGACAGAGACAACAAAGTGAAGTTCATTTCAAATAGTAAAGGATTTTGACAGCTGGGTAAGGAATTTATATGTTTTTAATAGGTGATTGATACAATCACAGCCTGTCAAATGATTATGAGGGGCAAGGATTGAAAGAGGAAACAGGGTCAGGAGAAACCTGAAGAAAAATAATGGAGTCTCGAGTTAAAATAGTGATGGCTTGAAGAAGGAGGAAAAGGACATAAGGGAGAGAAATGGAAGAACATACACACACATCAAAGCAGTAAATGAGTGGATATCAATCACTTGCAAGATGGATGAAGGGATCTATTACGTAAAAGTATAGAAAGGTGTCAGTTAGGTAGTGCAAATTCCAAGATTTAAGTTATCAAATTTACAAAAAGAATTGCTCAAGTAAGGAGACTATACCCAGGTATATAAATTATTATTGAAGGGACTCAAAAAGATGGAAGAAAGCAGAGCTAAGTATGGTCTATATTTCATTATACTGAAGAGTTAGTACAACAAAAAGCATAGCAAAAATCTGACAAGGTAGAGATAAAGGTGGCCTTTTAAATGGGCGTATTTCTTTTCTGATTGCTGGGTTTTTGTCAACAGTGCTCCTATTTTATTGGGTAAGTAGTATAATTACAAAAAAAAAGTTAAATTAAATATGTAATATACTAACTAGAGATATGCTCACATCTTGTCTAGTTAGTTCTATCTTGGGAAAGGTCTTGTGGAGATGTTTGGAAAAAAAAGCATGGTGCATGGAGCCTTGAAAGAAAGGCTATGACACAGGAATATTAAAGTTATATTAACTCAATATTATATATATACACACATATATATGCATAGATATAAATATATACACATATGTAAAATGTTTAAATATGTTTGTTTTTACATATATCTGTGTCTACATATATATGGTATAATGCATATTTTACATGCATTTGCATACATATATTATACATATGTGTGTGCACATATTTTTCCCACTGTCCCATCAATTCAGCTAACTAATAATCAGCACAATAGAGGAGGGAGAGGACAGGGAAAAGCCCAAGACAATAACCGTATAGATGTTAAGCTCAGTCTGTTGCTTGACTTACATTTTTCTTATTTTCACCTTAGATGTTTGGGCCCACCCAGCACGGAGTGGAACCGAGACACCACTATGCATATTCTCAATTCTGTTAAGCATTTTATCTGTTTAGCTTAGTCTTTTTCACCCCATTACTTCCAGTGATCCAGGGAGAGTATAGGTTTTAGCAGCTTCCTTGACTGCCTTTTTTATACTCCTAGGAAGTTTAATGGTCTCCCTCTGCATCTGGTAACTGATACCATTAATTAGACCTGACAAATTAATGATAGGCTATATTAACCACATTTGTCTAAGCATTACACAGATATCTCCTGCTTCCAGTGGGAATCATTTAGACTAAAGGAAAATATTTAGAATCCTGGATTCACCCATAAAGTCAGGTTTCCTAATCACAGAAGTATCTCAAGTAAGATTTAGCGAAGGGATGGACTAAAATTCATTTCATGCATTTCATCCAACAGCCGCAGAGCAGTTGGTTTGAAATCTCATCCTAATGGTTAAAAATCATCAATAGTTCCCCATTATTTCTTAGCCAGGGAAGGCACTTCATGTTCTGCCTTTCCTAACCTATATCTATTTCCTTTCACACAAATATTCCAATCTGGTTGAATTATTTGCTTATCCATGTCTTGAAGGGTAATATCCATTTGAAATTGATTTCACCTAGACAAGCTAGGTTTGGCTGTACCTGCTTGTTTCATCCTTATTTTAGATCATGAGAGTGAGCAAAGCAAAGAATATACAACTTCAGTGTTCTATAGTTCCAGCGTCAAGAAATAGGTGGTAGTCTGGGTAGAAGAGCTGCAAAGCAC
This sequence comes from Herpailurus yagouaroundi, assembly GCF_014898765.1. Lineage (NCBI taxonomy): Eukaryota > Metazoa > Chordata > Mammalia > Carnivora > Felidae > Herpailurus > Herpailurus yagouaroundi. The sequence continues at coordinate 15,772,830 of NW_024412421.1, forward strand.
TGATTCTTCATTCAAACTACCTGTTCGGTACTATGCCAAAGCCTGGGTATGGAGTTGACACAGCAAGGGACAATCCCGGCATGCAGAGGCTCCCAGATCAATCTTCTCAGACAATAGGTCATTTGGGGAGTGGAGATGGAAAAACTGGGGGGGGGGGGGAGGGGCAGGCAAAGCCTCAGGCTCTAAGGAATTTTGCCTCAAGAAGAGAGGTCAGTACAGAATTGTGTTATAAAGGAATCATAGCTACTTAGCTGAAACCACATTAGAATATGTTCTGTTTTCCAATTTGTCCCAAGGTCAGAGCTAGATCAACATGTCTTACAATCTACTAGTAAGTACCATAAGTGACTCCACGGTCAAGCAGTGAAGGACTCATACATCAGTGAATGATCATAATGCTTTACTTCTACAGGTAGGCTGGACACAGAACTCCCTAAGGACAACAGAACTGAGGAGTCTAGAGATGGCCCTAAGCATTTAAGCACAGCATTCAAACTACCCCTCTACATTCATCACTTGAGTTGGAGGGAGGTAAGAGAGAAAAAAGCAAGTTAAGTATCAAACAATACAAGGTATATGATTAAAAGTTCTTTTCAGTGGTACTCATAGACCAGTAGTAAAGTTTCAAAAGAGGTTGCCATTCAAAATTTTCAGTATTTCAATCTGTCTAGTCTGGGTCCTGATTCAGAAAGTATAAGTTTACATGTATTCCCTAAAGCAAAACACACAAAAAATATTTTCTCTTCTGTAAAATAGGGACATTAACACTGACATCATGGAATTACCATGACTATTAAGAAAGAGGATAGGGAAAGGGTACCAGAAAATGCTGTCGATGCTGTATCTCATCCCTCTGGCCCATGCTGCATTCACCTGTAACTGTGATGGGGTGTTTACAACATGCTAGCAGCTTCCTAACTCAGGTAGCTGCATCTCTCAGCCTCTCAGCCTCTCTGCATCTTCTCAGCCCAAGAATTTTCTCCAGTATCCCTGGGCTATGCTAAACTGAAAGCAGCTCTCTATTTTCAAATGTGTGAAATTAAAACCCAGGGGGTAACCCTCTGCTATTAGAAAGTAGGAGTTGGTATATAAATAGCCCAGTCTCCAGTCCTGAGTCAATAATTCTGAGCATGCTCCTCAAGATTTCTCAACAGTGTCTTTGAGCTTCAGTTACCCACAGCAGTAGCTAACATATCTTCCAGTACCTTTCTTTCCTTCTCATTTTACTTACTTCTTTAACTATAATTCCTGATCATCTCCCAACTGAAGTACCTGTACTCAAATTGTTATTACTTCAGTGTCTCCTTTTGGAAAAATCCTAACTAAAATGGGACATTTCCCCCCTTTTAACCCTTTACTTCATAATAATGTTATACCTATTCAAAGATTTAAGTTAATATTTTATCATTGATTCACTTGTTTATCTCCCCTATTAAAATGTAATCTCCTTAAATATAAGAAGATTTTATTTGGCATTCTAATTTTAATATTACTGTAATCTGTAAGAGATTGTTGAATGAATGAATACAAAAAAATGTGGAGATGGACATCCATGAATTTTCCTATGCCTTACTGAGTATTTCCGTTATCAATATAGCAATAATTCAGCTGGCATAGCAGATTGTAATTTCCATATGCTCTGAGGATATAAACCTTGCCTCACCATAGGCCTGACTTCAAGGACCTGAGCTTCCCTCTCTCCTACAAAACTAAACAAAATAAACAATACTAGACCATTACAACAGTATAAACATTTGGCAATTTCAGGTAAGTTCAAGCAAGTGTATTCACAAGAAAGCATATTAGAATAAGAACCTCAGGGGCATTTGGGAAAGTTTGGGAAAATGAGATAAATAAGGTGACCTTGGATGCTACTTTTTCTACTCCAGGAACTAACCCTCTATTTGGAGGCACTTCCTTCCATCTGAAATAGTTGTTCAACAAGTTGGAACTGACAGAAGACATAATGTTTTACTGCCATGTGTCAGGCAGCTTGGTGCATTTCATGCCTGAATAAATACAAAATGAAATTTTAGCTCAAGGAGATGGTATAGTAAATGGTTCTTCATAAAGCAAGGAGTAAGGAATATGTCTCCCATGGAGGAATTCATGGTGACATGTATCTGATTTATATTTTAATTGCCAGAATAAAATCAAATATCCCTAAGTTCAGGCATGCTAATGAACAAGAAACAGAATTAGCCTTTTCTGTGCCTATTGAATTGTCTAATGTTTGCTGAGAGAAGCAAACAGAACATCATAGATCCAAATATTACCCCAAGGTGTTTTAAGCACTATAACTTGCAGATTAACATTGAATGGCCTTTTATAAGAACCTTTTGAAATGATACTGAATCTTCAGCAACATGGTTTCCCCATAAGACATGTTGCAAAGATTTGTTAAAATTGTCTATTGAATTTCATTAAGTTGACACATATAAAGTAAATCTGACTTTTGAGCCAAGTTTTCAAAACTGGCATGGACAAACCTTGGTATCCTATTTGCCATAAGAATTTATTTATTTTGGGGGGCGCCTGAATGGCTCAGTAGATTGAGCAACTGACTGATTTTGGTTCGGTCATGACTATAGGGTCCTGGGATCAAGCCCCGTGTTAGATTCACACTAGACTCACACTGAGCACGAAGCCTGCTTAGGATTCTCTCTCTCTCTCTCTCTCTCTCTCTCTCTCTCTGCCCCTGTCTCCTGCTTGTTCTCTCTCTACCTAAAAAACAAACAAACAAACAAACAAAAAACAATGTCAAGGTATCCTATGATTATCTTCTAATAGCATTATGATCTTACATTTTTTTTATGGTCTTACATTTAAATCTAATGTATTTTGGGTTGACTTTTGTATATACAGTAAGATATAGTATAATTTTGTTCTTTTGCGTGTGGAAATCCAGTTTTTATCAAACCAGTTGGTACATTATACAGAATATATATATATATATATATATGTATATGTATGTATATGTATGTGTATATATATGTATATATGTATATAGTCAGGCGCATACATGCACAAAATTCTATACAATTGCTATATAATACTGATTCATTGAAACTTTATAATTAGAAAAGCCACTCTGATTCTCTAGTAACATTTTTGTCTTATCCATTTTGTCACATATCAGACTAGACATTCATATTTTCTTATTGTTGCCAATTGCATGGTATGACTTTTTCTATCATTATACTTACTATTTCTATCTTTGATTTTTTTTAAATTTTTATTTATTTATTTTTAGAGAGAGCATGAGCAAGGGACAGACAGAGAGAGAAGAGAGAGAGAATCCCAAGTAGGCTCTGTGTTGTCAGCACAGAGCCCAACGTGGGGCTTGATCTCATGAACCATGAGATCATGACCTGAGAGGAAATCAAGAGTTGGATGGCTAACCACCTGAGCCATCCAAGCACCCCTTTATTTGTATCATTGAATCAAACTGATGTTTCTAGTAGAGAGCATGTAGTAGAATCTTGTTTATTTGTTTTAATCAAGGCTAGGAACATTTTGATTGGATAGTTTATTCTATTAATATTTGGGGTAATTAATAATTGATATAGTTTATTTATAGAGCTTTTATTTATTTTTTAGTGTTTTTAAATCTTTACTTATTTTTGAGAGAGAGAGAGAGAGAGAGAGAGAGAGAGAGCGAGTGGGGGAGGAAGAGAGAGAGGGAGACACAGAATCCGAAGCAGGCTCCAGGATCTGAACTGTCAGCAGAGAGCCAGATGCAGGGCTCAAACACACAAATGTTGAGACCATGACCTGAGCCAAAGTCGGAGGCTCAACCAACTGGGCCACCCATGTGCCCCTATTTATAGAGCTTTTAAAATATCTATTTATTTATATCTCTGTTTCTCCTCAACTTTTGTTCTTTACTGGAGCTGACATTTGGTGTTGTATTATTACACTGATACTTCTTTCTCCCATCTATCAATTTAGTGTGATTTGAGAAATATATGGGTTACATAGAACCTAGAATATTATTTTATAGGCATAATTTTATATATTGATCTTTGAATCAGTTAAGAAAAGAAAATAAATGAAAAGAAAAGAAAGGAAAAATTATTCATAGAAATTATCTTTTACAATTACATAATCACATTTACCAGTGTTGTGGTTTAGTTGTGTTTTTTGTTTGTTTTGTTTTGTTTTTTTCTCCTGTGGATATAAATTAAGGTTTAGGCACATTTGCTTTCATCTGCAAGAACTTCCTTTGGTATATCTTATAAACTGATCTGATAGCAACACATTCTTTCAGGTTTTCTTTGCTATGAACTGTCATTTTTTTTTCTTTTTTTATTCTGCATTTCAAAGGATAGTTTTGTTGGGTATAAGTGCCTTCACTGATTTTTTTTTCCTTTCTTTATAGTATTTTGAATATATCCTATCTCTGCTTCCTGTCCTCTGTTTTGTGTGCTGGGAAGCCAGCTCTTAATTTTATCAGACTCTCATTGTACATAATTAGTTGATTTTATCTTGCTGATTTTAAGATTTTCTCTTAGTTTTTGCCTTTGCATTACTGTTGTTTGGACTGTATAATTTTATCAATCTATATCTAAGTTTGTAAATAATTTCTTCTGCCAGTTCAAACACATTTTGAACCCTCGAGAATATTTTTCATTTCAGGTGATATCATTTTACATTTTATTACAGAAATCTCAACCTGCCATCTCTTAAATAGAACATCACCAAATGAATAAATGATATGTGAAAAAAGAGCCACTGACCTCTTGGCTGCACTCATCTGAAATTTAGACTTTAAAATGTGAATCTGGGAGGGAAGGAGATTCTGGTGGACTTTTCCTCCCAGCAATCCTGGGAGCTGGGTGAGAAAACCTCACCTTTTGGCAACATCACCTGGAGATGTGCTTCTCCAATACTGAGTTGGGAAGAAGATGACTGAGGCTCAACTTGCACCAACTCTTACTATACTCATTGAGATTTAACACATTTTCTTGACTGAATGTTTCTGTACTTGCTATAATCCTAGGACAAATTTAATATACTTCTGATACTTATTTTTAATAATTTTCACCAATTTCAGTTGTTTTCCAGTAGGTCAGATTCATGGAGTTTCTTACACAGCCATTCAAGATGTTGTCGTAAAATAGTTATCTTTCCTTATTCATATTTGGTGACTGCTCATGTTTATATAGCCCAGCACTGTAAGAAATGCTTAAGTTTAAGAAATGTTTAAGAAATGCATTTGTAAATAAACAGACAAATAAATAAATAAAAATTTAAGTGAGCAAGAATGAACAATTCCAATATGTTGGCCAACATTAAATATGTGTGAAGTTGACTGGCCTCACAGACAAGGTTATAGATACATAAATATAGATATATAAATTAAAGATATATAGATTATAGGTACATAAATGCCAAGTTACTTTCTACTTCTTTTGAAAATGAATAAAGGATATGTTAGGTTTCAGTTATAAGCCCTTCTTATACCTCAGAATCCAGGTGTATCAAGAAAGTAGATTTGATCACCATGGAAACAAGATATCTCTCCCCTCTACATCTTGCTCAACTAATAAGAATCTTTCAGTATAGATTATTCTATGCCTTCTAGAGAAGCTTGGGCCATTATCAATTCAAAATGAAAAGAAGGCACAAAGGATAATGAACACCCCTCTTTTCAAATATCATGTGAAACAAAACTTTGTAAAGAATCTTTAAAGAGTATTTCAAGGAAAAAATACATTTTATTTGTATTTTTTCAATGGAAAGAGTCTATTGACTTCTTTTTTTTTTTTTTTAATTTTTTTTTTTAACATTTATTTATTTTTGGGACAGAGAGAGACAGAGCATGAACGGGGGAGGGGCAGAGAGAGAGGGAGACACAGAATCAGAAACAGGCTCCAGGCTCCGAGCCATCAGCCCAGAGCCCGACGCGGGGCTCGAACTCACGGATCGCAAGATCGTGACCTGGCTGAAGTCGGACGCTTAACCGACTGCGCCACCCAGGCGCCCCAAGAGTCTATTGACTTCTTAAGTGTCTGATATATATCATCTAATAGTCGCAAAGCCTGAGAATTATGGTTCCCAAATAATAAACATTTCAACAAATAAATTAAGAAATCTGAGTTGTAACTAAGGGATATCTGTAGTCAAAACATATTATCTTTCCCATAGTAACTGTACATTCTTTCAGTGGTAGCAATAAAATAAATCCATATTATCTTAAAATATGTATGCTAGTCCTCATCTTCTGCTTCTGTTGTCAATACACAAAAATGGGCTCTTTCAACCATGAAACCAAAACATCCTGGGGCTCAGTAAATGGTATTTAGTAAAACTCTTGGCTTTTTACATTATTTTGTTTTGTTTTGTTATGTATTTTCCATTTTTAGTTTATCTGAAATCTAGCATTTGGATGGCCAAAGAGGATGATTTTGTTCCTAAACATTTAAAAACAAGACAAATCAAATGCATTTTTTATTATTGGTCCTGCTATAGTAATGAAACAAATATGTTTAAAAATAACATAGCAGAGCAGAAAATGGGCTTGGTATCAGATGTACCTCACAAATCTAGCCCTGCTACTCTTAAGGCAAGGCTCTAGATAATTAGCATTTTGCAACACCATAAAAATGCTTTTATTATATTTTGCATTAATTTGTCTTGGCTGGTTTGTCTTTTCTCATACTTGTAGAAGAAAACTTATCTGTGAACAAGCTACATTGGTTGGAGGAGAAATGGGTCAATAAAAATGTGAGATGTCTTCTTATATTATAATTGTTTCTTAGTTACAAATATAAAATTCATTTAAGTCAATCAGTTTCTCAGGGTTTGTGAAATCCTAAGATGTGGTAATAACGCTTAACAAATGACTATCTCTCAAATAATTATTGACTGCCAGTGAGCAACTGGGTTTCCTGCTTGCTTTTAATCCAAAATAATCACATGAGTTTTGAAGAAACCACAGACAAAACAATATCCTTGATATATGCACATGTAATCACTGTTAATCCCCCCACCACTTATTCTCTATTATTAAAAGAGGGAGAGTTCTTTCTTTGAAGACATATTAGAATGAAAAATTTGCACAACTCTTCTACAGTGCACTGAAATTCATTTCAAAATTCATAATAATGGTCATTTAGTAGAAATGTTTCAATTATTGAAAAACACTTTTTCCTTTTAGTTTCCTGAAAAAAACAAGACTGCATAGGTGGGCGCCTGTGTGGCTCAGTCAGTTAAGCATCTGACTTCGATTCAGGTCATGATCTTGCAGTTTGTGAGTTTGAGCCCTGCGTTGGGCTCTGTGCTGACAGCTCAGAGAGCCTGGAGCCTGCTTCAGATTCTCTGTCTCCTCCTCTCACTGCCCCTCCCATGCTCATAGTCTGTCTCTCTCTGTCTCTCAATAATAATAAATAAACATTTAAAAAAAGAAAAAAAAAGAAACAACTGGATAGGAATGGTAACTCATTTAGAACATTACAAAGATTTTGATGGGAAAGAAGGACACATTTCACATGTGTGTTGCTCTAAAAAAAGGGGGGGTGGGTAATAAGCTCTTGTGTACAAAAGAAGCTAAACCAATAGAAAGTATATCATTGTAACAACCAGAAATGAAAAGATATCAAAGTGATTAAGGATGCTGTTTAAATCTACTGGATGGTAGGGTTTCAACAATGAGAAGTGATAATTGGTTAATCCATTCTTTGCCACCCTACCTCCCAATTTTGAGATGCAATTTGCAATGCATTTTTCTCCAAGTACCAATCCTGGGGAAGAAGACTGCATCCTGCAAATCTTGACTTAGATGAATCTACTCTATCTTTTGGGACCTTCTCTCCTTTCCTTAAGAATTTAATTTTTCTCCTGCTTCTTTCTTGATTTTCTGTAACATTTCCACTCAGGGCTTCTCTTTCTTATTTTATTTTCTCTGTTAGTAATATTAAAACTGGTGAAAGAACTCTGTTTTCCTCCATAAAGCCTGGATCCAAATCTTCTTTTTTTTAAAACAGTAGGTTTTTTTTTTTTAATATTTATTTATTTTTAGGAGAGCAAAGTTGGGGAGGGACACAAAAAGGGGGACAGAGGATACAAATTGGTCTCTGCACTAACAGTCTGGCATCAGTGAGCCTGATGTGGGCCTTGAACTCACAACACGCAAGATCATGACCTGAGCCAAAGTTGGATGCTCTACCGACTGAGCCACCCAGGTGCCACTGAATCCAAATCTTCTTTACATAAATTAATTATGCACTTCCCATGAAGTGCACATTTTTTATAATTAGGATATATAAAACATTTCAAACATCATAGTTATATTTAAGTATATAGGAAAAAAAGAATATCAGCTTTATTTAGTGTCAGAATAGGCACAGCTCACTACCCGGCATTTTAAACTAGTCAAATTATTTCATTTGTATAACAACTGTGAAAAATATATATTATTATACTTATTTTAGCAGAATGTAATGCTAAGTCTCAGCAAGAATAATTTGGACCAAATTGCAAGTTTGCTTTGACTTCCAATAACCCTCTCTTTCTCTACCTTACCACATGACATTGCTCTGGTGGCTAGTAAGTTGGAGGTTGTAATCATCTACAGACTCATTCACTCATACGACTGGTTGTTTATTCTAGCTATCCCCTTATGTCTCCTTAGAATTTAACTATCTGTCACCTGGAATACTAACATAATTTCTGATGTGGCCTAGGACTCCTTACAACAGCTTGATTACAAGGGCAGAGCAAGGGGAAAGAGTCAGAAAGAGGGAGAAAACTGCAAGGAAGATATTGTGCCTTGGATGACCTAGCAATGAATAGCAAAAAATGTCACTTCTGCTACTGTGCTTTTTATTGTTTGTTTGTTAGTTTGTTTGTTTGTTTAGAGAGAAAGAGAATCCCAAGCAGGCTCCATGCTCAGTGCAGAGAATGATGTGGGGCTCGATCTTACAACTGGGAGATCATGTCCTGAGCTGATATCAAGAGTCTGATGCTTAACTAGCATAGCCACCCAGGTGCCCTTGCTACTGTGTTTATTAAGGTCGTAACAAGAAAGGAAGAAATAAACCTCCCACTTGGCCAGATACTGGAAGAGCATGTGGTACTGAAATACAGCTGTGGACTTTTTAGAAAACATATTCTAGTATAAGTTTATTCATGGCCCAAAGCAGACTTTCTCCACATATTCTGAATTGTTTATTTATTTTTTTTCTTTTCAACTTGTTGATAGGATATTAGAGATTAAGCAGAGTCCAAAAGCCTCTGGAAATAAATCAGTTTTCATTAAGTACATGATTGGGTCTTTGGAAGTTGCCCTAACAATTCTCACTAACCTTGAAATTAACCAGCACAGTACCACAATGAGTTTTCAATGTAACCTTTTAAGATAACTGGATTTGCACTAATGCCCAAGGGTAGAGGGATAAAAACAAAACAAAACAAAACAAAACAAAAAACAAACAAAAAAAAGAGTATGCTATATATTCCCCTGCAGTTTATATAGGATGTTTAACTACAACAATAGTTAAATTTCTATAATTGCGCATTGCAGAAAATCCATAGAAAGTGTTCATTCTCTCTAAAGGGATGATATACATATATCATATATATATATACATATATATAATTATTGACTATGTTCTTTCTCATTTCCCCTAAGATTAATTCTGAAACAGCTATGGTCCTATAATCCTGTTTGTTTTCATTATAGGTGTTTTCAAAATAATCAGCATGCATTAATTAGAAATATATGTAGTATTAGGGCTGAAGTGATTGAGAAAAAACAAACAAGCCAACAAAGCCAAGGCTTCACGTTATGAAGTTTATGCAGCGGTGGTAATCCTTATCAAAGAAATCTATTCATTGTTTGCAATAAATGTAATACACTTATAAACTCCTAATATTTGATCCTCAAAATGTTTGCTCTGCTTGGAATTCCTTCAAACATCCTCTTTACTTCACTACTTGATATTCTAATACTGACCATCTTTCTTGATTCACTGCAAGAGCTCCCTTACGAGTTTATATCTCATAGGGGCACCTGGGTGGCTCAGTCAGTTAAGTTTCTGACTTTGGCTCAGGTCATGATCTCATGGATCCTGAATTAGAGGCCCCTGTAAGGCTCTGTGCTGACAGCTCAGAGCCTGGAGCCTGCTTCAGATTCTGCATCGCCCTGTCTCTCTGCCCCTCCCCTGCTCATGCTCTGTCACTCTAAAATGAAAAAAAACATTTAAAAAATTAAATAAAGAGTTTATTATCTCATGAAAACATACCCACCTGAGACACGCACTCCTGGAAGGTGAAATAGATGTAGTTTCCCCTATTTCTCCTGCTAGGATAACTAAAATTCTAGGATATTATATATAAAACAAACATAAGGAGATCCCAAACATTGGAGAGGACAAAGGCTAAATAGGGAACTCAGGGCCCTAGAATTGTTCCTTGGAAACTTCTCTCATAAGTTCCTTGGGCTTCCTTTTGCCTTTTATAACCCAAGCTTGGAGCTGAAAAAGTCAGCATCCCAGAAATACTGATGAGCACAGCTAAAAATCACCAATAAACGTCTGTTCCCTCAAGCCAAAATGCAAGAAAAGGGGCAGCCTGTCAAGAAAGAAATCTGTTTGACAATGACCAATGTAATGTAGCAAACACCACAGCCAAACTGTGGCCCCACTGCCATCCACAACAGGAAAGGCTGAGAGATCAGTCTAGATTTCCACTCTCATCAGGTTGTAATGAAATGTTCCGCCACTCCCACCATGGTGGTATCAGAGAAGGCCAAGTAGGGAGCCAGGACTGTCACCCTGACAGGTGGTAACTTTCACCCTACTTCTCAACATGGTATTAGAGGAGACAGTGTTAGCATCCTAGACTCTGAGTCCCAGGTACCCCTTTAGATGAGTGGGGAGAGGGACTGCATTTTAGAAATTTTGCTCATGATTTTCTGAAATTAGAAATATATGAAAGTCTATCAGCTTTAGAAACCCCCCAAAGAGATTAAAATTTCAGAGATACAATAACTTGAATTGGTACATTTTTTTAAAGCAAACATATTTGTGACTTTTTTTAAAAAAGTATGATTTCAATAATGAAGGTCCTTAAGCTTAGCACTTCCTCCATCATCCCCTTACCTAATCATTATACCCTGTATTCCATTAAAAAGTTTCCCTTCATTGTTGCATGTATTTCCACATATCGTCTTACTTTAATTGCATCAGGAAAATCCCATGATTTCACCTTTGAATCTGTCAGCTTTCCCCCAGAACAAGTCTAAGTGGTCTTAAAATTCAGGAGAAGCAGTAGGGGGAGCTCTGACAGCATCAATTCCAGGGGCGTAAATTTCCCTTCCATGAAAGGACAATCTCACAGACTCAATGAGGATCTCACAATACACCTTGTAATTTCTGAGAACATTTGAGATGATCTTTGTAAGACCAAAAAAAAAAAAAAAAAAAAAAAAAAAAGGAAATAGTTTTAATACCCACCTAGTGTCCTATCTTTATGAAGCTCTTTGAAATCGTTGAAAAAAGATCACCCTACCATATACCTGGCTTAGATTCTCCAATCTCATACCCATATCTTTTGTGTCATTTTAAATGTCAAGCATTGAATTAAAAATAAATATCTAAAACTATTTGGTGCAACATTGTAAAATTTAATTTGTCTCAATGATGGAAAAGTGAACAAAGAAGGTACCCTCTTCTCTACTCATTTGTCTTTCTGCTCAATCATGTTTTTGGATTTCCTGATCTTGAAGCCTCATTCTAATTTAACTCTCGTGTTCCCCCCAAATCTTCAGGTTACAATTCCACTGACTTCCCACTTGCCTTTCTAATCACAGCCAGTAGTTTGAAGGAGAAAGAGCCAGTGACCTTCCCTGGAAGAGGTCCCTTGGAAACTTCTCTCCTGAGGTAGTGGGGCTGACAGGAAAAAGAAATTCACAGCCATATCTACTAATGGCATTTAGCAGCACTATTAAAAAAGGAAACCCCTTGGCACAGCCAACAAAGGTCATCCAGAAAGTAGCAGTGCCAGCTTGCAGCAATTCCAGAATTGCTTCCCATCATAAACCCTATTACTCATCCTCCAGTTTCTCAGGTTGTCTCCAACTATTCACCAGCAGCCATTCTTGGACCATGGCCACTAATAGTGCCATTGTTCTAAAGTCAGGAGACAGATTTCTTTCAGGTACAGAAACCTAAAATGAAAAAAAAAAAAAAAGTACGGACGCTCACTTTGCCAGGAAACAAAACAATTTTCATGGCTTGCTCACTTTTTGTCATCCAGACTCAGGATATCACTTTAGCTGACCCTAAATCTCAACTTCTTTATTTGTAGAACAAGGACAATAATGCCCATATTGCAAGGCTGATGTTGAAAGAATAAGAGATCATTCAGGTGGTTTTTGACACAGTAAAAGAGTTTTATGAAGACAGTAATATTATGTTTACTGTTATGTTACTCATTTCCTCATGTCCTCATTATACTAAATATTTTAGGAAGGTCTTAAAGCATCTATTTAATGATTGCTGTTAGATGAAGTATTGTTTTTTTCCCTAGCATGTAATTGTTCTGAGAGGTACAAAGTGCAAGTGAAATGAGTGCCACTTAAAAATATCCCCAGTTGCAAACTATCCATTTACAGTAAGTGATCACCAAGTATGCTCTATTACCTCTGCTACTGAAGATACTGAGAACACACTTGGTTAGAATTATAGAAGGAATAGTAGAATCAGCAGGGAAAATTAGCAAGATCCATTCTAAAAACCAAACTGGGAGAATTAGGAGACTCATTTCAAGAACTAAATCCAGAAGTTTGAGAAGGTTTTTGTTTTGCTATGGAGTCAGTGTCAGGGAATACATTTACAGAACCTTTGTTAGATTACAAAACCATAACTCACTCATATATAATCATAGTATTGCTTTAAATGTTTCTTTGAGGTTATGAACACTTACTATCTACAAAGCATAAGTAAATGTGAATTTCCATTAAGTGGGTATTTATAAGTGGGAAAATTATGGTGGTTGCTTTGAAATCCTCAACAAACATAAATTTCGCATCTACTTTTTGCATTATGCTTAGCTATAGGGTTATGAAAGTAAATAAGCCATGCCCTGAGTCTTCAAAATTTTCATAGTTCAAAGGGAAGGAAGGTATTGAAACAAATTGTTATGTAATAACACAATTACTACAGTGTTGTGAAACAGGCATTGTTAAGAATGATCATGGAAGCATTCTTGGGCAGTCAATATTGCAGAAAAGGGTTAAATAAATGAGTATCATTTGGCCAGATATACTATTTGCTTGAGGGATTGAGATGTTTTAGATGTGCTATTTGAACAAAAACAAAATGAAAAAATAATATAAAATCTCAGTTCCCGTTATTTTCCCTTGAGAAATAATGGAGACTTCACCATTCAGGGTGGTAATTAGGGAGGCTCCAAAGACTAAAATGGGAGGAGGCAACTAGCAGAACAGTCTGAGATCAAGAAGCCACGTGAAAAGGGATATAGGAGCTACTGGTCTGGCTTTAAGAAATCACTTAGAGTGGAAAATAGAAAGGACTAAGGTTTCTGTCACTATTTTTCCCCTCAAAATCATAATCTTATTGGTTATTCAGATCCATAAAGGGTCATTGGCTTTGGAGAAATTGATTCCAAAAGTTTTTAAACAATATTGTATAGGGAAAACACAGAGTAGTGTTGACATTGCCTTGAACAAGCTGGCAATACTGAGCAACTTTCTGAATGACTGAAAGAAGAAACTTGTAACCTGTGCCTTAGACCATGTCTATGCACTGGCCATGCTGGGAATTATATGCTATTCTCCATTTGTCTGGGATCTCCAAAGGTTAGGTAGGGTTTTACTTTACTTACTTTGAACGGACAATTTGGGGTTATAACTAAAATTTTTGGTATCAATGCACAATCAGAAGTAAGAATCCAGCAAGAAGGGGGGAGTTCTGAGGCAGGGTGTTCATTCTACAAAGGTAGGGAATATTTTAGCAAAGGCTGAAGCAAACACAAAATCCAAAATTTTGCTATCAGGGGCAGTGGAAAGAATGGTCAGGTAAAATTTAGAATGTCTGACAACGGAAGTACCAGACATATTCTCAAGGAGCATTATGTTTCAGTAGTGCTCAAGGACCCCAACTGAGGTCTCAGCAAGTACCAGAGGACAGACAATTATTTGAAGGCTGGATGCATCAATATCAGCTTGGGAGCAAATTTTATGGATTCTACTGCCACAAACAACAAATAAAAAGAGACTCGGTTTAGAACTTGTAGGATGCAATTCAATTAGTGGCTTTGCCATGTTATGGCTTTTTAACTGTAACCAATTATTTAATATAACCTAGCCTCAGTTTTCTCAACTGGAGAAAAAAAGAGAGAGATGTGTATTTATTACTCAAGATAATTACAATAATTTTTTGGGATTATGTCTTATTTAACGTATGGGTTTTTCACATACTCTACTCATTCCTTGAAGCCGCTGAGATGGAAAACCACTGAAGACGATAACCACTATAGAGTCCCACATGTGGCACCAGGATAGGTCTACAGTACTGTGAGATTGAGCTTTAAAACAGTGCTTTGTGTGTATTAGGCACTCAATAAATATTTGATGAAATAAATGAACTGATATAATCACTCTTCAATATTAAGAGGACCTGGATGATTCAAATTTGCTAGGAATACCATTAATAGAAAGTGCTATAAAACAGCTTACCTCATTGTTCCCTTTTTATACAGAAGAAATTAGGGCAGGGGAAAGAAATTAAGCATTTACTCAGGACAACCAGTTAGAGGCAAGGCTAGTATTTAAACCCATGGTGTTAGTTTTTATTTATTCTCTTCATATCATTTTGTTTTTATTAATTAGGTTAAATTGAGTAGAAAATCCAAGAGATCCTTGGGGAAATATTTATTTATTTGGTTCCCGTGCTCAATGACTGTGCTTTCAGAACAATGGTTCTTAAAATATAATATGCATGGGGCCCCTGGTGGCGCAGTCAGTTGATGATCCTTTTAGTGTCCGACCTTGGCTTAGGTCATGATCTTAGGGCTGCTGAGTTCAAGCCCCTCGTCAGGCTCACTGTTGTCCGAGCAGAGCCTGCTTCAAATCCTCTGTCCCCCTCGCTCTCTGCCCCTCCCCAACTTGCATGCTCTCTTTCAAAAATAAACATTAAAAAAAAAGTATATGCAACACACACACACGGAACACATCTCAGAGATGAAGTTTCATTTGTGTGTGTTGTGTATGTGCACACAAGAGTTCTTTTTAGGAGGCTTACTCCCCATAGATACTGATTTATTTTATTTAAAGTAGAACGAACCCACCTGCATTTTTATATAGAACAAAGGTAATTCAGAGGCAAATTGTTTGTTTTCTATTTAAGAAATACTGCTTGCATTCCTTCCTTGTTTTATTTCCCAACCATTTGTCCACTCAGGAATTATTTTAAAATAAAAATTAATAAACATTTAAGTGCTACAACCTAACTGAATAAAATTGTATGGTTTTACCATTGATTTCATGGTTATTCAAATAGAATTGAGATTTCCATTGTAGATTTTCCCTGATCCCATTCCCATCTCCCTACTCAAAATAATTATTCTTCTGATATTTTTTCTGTTCAATTCCAACATATGTTTAGTATATTATTATTATTATTTACCTATTTATGTAGCTATAATCTATGTTTGCAACTGTCTGTCATGTACTTAAACTTTATATAATCTTACCATGCAGCATGAATCACTCACTATCTTGCTTTTTTGATAATATTACAATTTTGGAATATTGGTGCATATAATTTCAGTCCATTCATTTTAATTTCAGCACAGGATTCTAGGCCATGAATATCTCATACTTGTTTTTATCCATATACTACACATGTGTATTTTATGCTTATTCCAATTTTTGTTATTAAAAATAATGTTGCAGTTCAAAACTCTGGTACTTGTTTTTCTAAGTATATGCCTAGAAGTAGTATCTTTACTGGATAGGAATACATGTATAATATCTTTAAAAGTACTTAGCATAAAAGTGAGAATTTTGGGCAATTTAGTTAATCTAACCCAGCTCAATTTATTTGCCTAAAAATGAGGACAGTAATTCCTACAGGATTTCATAAAGATTAAGTGGGTCATCTTTTGTGAAAGTCATAGGAAATTGAGAAAACAAATAGTCTCCAATTTTTTTCTTTCTCATTCTAAATTGTGTCTATGGACAGAGAAGTGAAGACACAAAACTGTCAATGAGACAGTCAGCATTTCATACGTTTATCTAAGCCAGAGAATTCACCCATATAAATGAGAGATATCTGCATTCTGCCTGAGTTTGTCTGAGTAACTTTTACTTTGATATTCAGAATCATCATCTTTGAATTTCTGAGTGTGTGACCTGCACAGGTGGGTGGTGTGTCTGTTTCTCTGATTTAAAAAAAGAAAAAAAAAAAAAAATAGTGCCACTGAATCTTATTTCTTATTCCGTCCCTTTTCTCCTCCTCTATTTTATATTCATTTGCTTGTCCTCATTGAGTTTTCTCAGGCTTTTCAACCAAATGCAAACATTAAATGAAGGCTTTCCTGCAAATTCAAAGCAAAGCAAAGCAATTCCCCTAAAGGAAGAGAAGGCAGTTGATTGTTCACAGACACAGTGAGGCTCAGCAGGCACCTTTGGAAGGAGAAAGGGAGGTCCAAGCTAAGAATAGAAGGCCAGGAAAATAGTGTTGCCTGATACAAGTTGCTGGGATCCAAGGGAAAGAAATTAAAATATATAGATTTTAGTTTTCGTAGGTACCAGTCTCTGTCCTGCGTAGCCTCATCACTGACACAAGACAGGACACATGACTGCCTATGTTTAAAGATTTCAAGGTTATGGAGAAGGTCAATGTCACTCCTGTTTACCCTTGCCTGAGAGAGACTCATTTTCTCTCATATTGTTGGTTTTTGACCTTCCCAAATCCCCAACTTATCAAAGACTAGTTTTAGTTACCAAACTAAAATTATATGCATAATTGTATAGAATGCACAATTTTCCTGAACAAATATAACATAATCATATCATTTACCTTTGGCCCAGAAATTCTAACCTAAATGCAGCATACAATAATACTATGAAATCAGGAGAAATATTTATATGGAAAGCTATTTATTTCATCATTCTTTAGACTCACAAAAAAGAGAAATCATTAAATGCGTGATAACTGAGGAATAAGTAACTGAAGCATCATATATTCATGTTAGGAAATGTTATGCAGCCATTAAATTGAGGTGTTAAAGAATTTGCAAACACACAAAAAGTTATCAAAGGAACAAAAATGAGGTAAAAATGTAATTCGATTTCAAGTGTGTTAATGCACACACTTTACATAAAGAAAATACATAAAATGACTAGAAAATGCAAATAAAAGTCAAAATTGTTTATATTTCTCTGTCCAGACTATAGTACTGTAGATATTTTTTCATAATTTTGTATATTTTAAGTTTCAATAAGTATGCATTCTTTTAATAATCAGAAAAATACCTAAATTATGGCAAAAAATTTAATATTGTCATTATTTACATGTAGTTTTTTTGTAAGATTAGAGAACTTGAGAATAAAAAGAAAGTGTTTTGCTAGTCAAATATTACTAGTTTACAGAACTAGTAAAATTATCCAATGTGAGGGCCTCGTTTCTAAAATGAATTTATATAACCAGCCTGCACACAGTCCACTAGTATCCTGAGGGTTGAACAAACAAATCAGAACGAAGGTGTTTTACAAACAGATCATTAAACATGCACACCACATTTTGCCACAGCGATCCAACTTTTTTTTTTTTCCCCATATGGGATAAGAGGTTTGTCTTATTTCCCCTAAAATTCCTCTCTGGGCCTGAAGGTGTTGAATTATAAGAAGCAGAGACAGTCTCCCATGAATGGACTTCTGTTAGGAAGGTGCTGTGGAAAATGTATGGGCTTTCAGGTGAAACAGATCTGGCAATTTGGGGAGTTTTCTCACATGGAAGGTAAAATTAACATCATGCCTTTCACAGGGTTGCTCTGAAGATCATTGCTGATGACATCTCTGAAATGC
Organism: Herpailurus yagouaroundi; assembly: GCF_014898765.1. Taxonomy (NCBI): domain Eukaryota; kingdom Metazoa; phylum Chordata; class Mammalia; order Carnivora; family Felidae; genus Herpailurus; species Herpailurus yagouaroundi. The sequence goes on from NW_024412421.1 coordinate 15,790,888, forward strand.
CTGAGGGCATGGTTTAAAATGGGTTTGATAAATGTGCTGCGCTCTCTCTTACAATGCCAACTTTTTAAACAAGTGGCAAGCGTTCTGCATTTTCTATTTCCACTGGTGGAGGTAATTAAGAAATATGCAAACACAATTGGGTTTATATAATAAAGAATCAAGGGGCGCGTGCCTGGCTCAGTCTGTTGGGTGTCAGACTTCCGCTCAAGGTCATGATCTCACCATTCCCCAGTTTCAGCTCGCATTGGGCTCTGTGCTGACAGTTCAGAGCCTGGAACCAGATTCAGATTCTGTGTCCCCCCCATCTCTCTGCCACTCCCATGCTCATGCTCTGTGTCTCTCTGTCTCTCCATAATAAATAAATGTTAAAAAAAAAAAGGAAAAAAAATCAAGACACAAAGTCCTCAATCATAATAGCAAAACAAACAAAAAACCCTACAATAGTCACTTCCTGTGTCAACCACTTAAACCACTACCATTAGTATAGGTAATTTCTAGTTGGTAATCATAACTTGTGTAACAGCTGTCAAAAGACCAGAAAAAACAAATGAACATTAATGTGGTTCCTTTATTATTATAAACTCAATGGGGAATAAACAGACATGTGGACATGGTGGAAGAGACAAGAGATTTGTTTTGAGTCTGTTTTATAAGGACATTTATCTAATGGAAGGACCTAATCACTTCCCAAAGGCCTAAAGCCTAATACTATCACATTGGAAATTAAAATTTCAATATATGATTTTTGGAGGAAGAAAACTATTCAGCCTAGAATGTAGATATATACTCAAGAACTGAAAGCAGATCTTGAAGAGATATTTGTACACGCATGTTGATTATCACTGTTAATCACAATAGCTGAAATGTGAAATCAACTCAGGATATGTATTAATGGACGAACGAATAAGCAAAATGTGATACACACACACACACACACACACACACTCACTCACTCACTCACTATGTAATATTGTCAACCTAAAATAAAAAGGAATATTCTCACATATTCTGATAGTATAAAATGGACATTTGAGGACACTGTTCAGTGAATACGCCAGTCACAAAAAAAGGTAAGTACTATTGATTCCACTTATTTGACATACTTAGAATGGTCAAAATCACAGATAGAAAGTAGAATGGTGGTTCTCAGGGGCTGGAGGGTAGGGAAGGGGGAGTTCTTGTTTAATGAGTATAGAGTTTCAGTTTTACTAAATGAAAAGAATCATGGAGATGGATGATGGTGCTAGAGGCATAACATAATTAATGTATTTAATACCACTGAACTATGCACTTAAAACTTGTTAAGATGAGGAGTGCCTGGGTAGCTCAGTCATTTAAGCATCCGACTCTTGATTTCAGCTCAGGTCATGATCTCAGGGTTCATGGTTGATGAATTTGAGCCCTGTGTAGGGCTCTGTGTTGTTAAGCATGGAGGAGCCTGCTCAGGCATTCTCTCTCTCCCTCTTTCTGCCACTTCCCTGCTCCCTTGCTCCCTACCCCTACCAGCCTCTGCCCCTGCCTGCTGGCTCTCTCTTTCTCTCTCTCTCTCAAAATAAATAAGTAAACTTAAAAAAATGGTTGAGATGTCAGGCACCAGGGTGGATCTGTCAATAAAGCATCCAACTCTTGATTTCAGCTCAGGTCTCACAGTTTGGTTCCTAAGTATGCAGGCTCTCTCTCTCAAAATAAGTAAACCTTTTTAAAAAATGGTTAAGTTGGTAAATTTTATGTTATGTTTATTTTACCACAATAAAAAAAATTGGAAACAAAGAATGGTAACTAATAATCTGGGGGAGGGGGGATAAAATTTTTAAAAAAATAGATGAATTCAAGGGAAGACAAGAAAGAAAAAATAAATATGAACAAAAATAAGTGTGATAAGTAAACAAATATTAAGTTGATTTAACCAAAATCTTTCTTTACATTAAATACATGTAGATACGTTTTCCATGAAAAGACAATGGCTGCCAGGCTGGATATATAAACAATATGCTGCAATGATATGCTACTTATATGAGACACAATTTAAATACAAGAGCACAGAGTTTGAATGTGATTGAAAAAAGATGTGTAGATGCTAACAAAAGCCTATATAGCTGTACTAGGTTTAGGGAGATTAGCCTCTAAGATAAGAAACATTATAAGGTGTATAGAAGGGCATTTTATATTATTAAATGGATCAACCTATTAGGCAAATATATTAATCCTAAATTGCATTGATCTAAGACTGTAACTTAAAATATATGGAACAAAGCTTGCTGAACTAAAGGAGAAATGAACAAAATCCAAAATCTTAGAAAAATATATTAACATATCACTATGAAAATTTGATAGGATAATCAGACAAAATTTTTAAAGACATAAAACAGTTCAACAAAATAATTATCAAAATTACCTTAACTGATATATACAGTATACTGCAAAGAAAAACTTCAGATGTGTATTTTTTCAAGGGTATATAGAAAAACTATCAAGATTGACCATATGCTATCTCTTAAAATTAAGAGTCTAAACAAATTTTAAAGAATTAAAATCATGCATAGCTAAATATCCTAACACAATAGAATCAGTTTAAATATCAATAAAAATGTACCCAGGAAATATCCAAATATTTGAAAATAAAGCAATATAATTCTAAGAATCCATGGGATGCACAAGAAATCATAATGTTAATTGGAATGGCTGCCAAATATATTAGAAGAAAAGTATGATGAAGATAAGAGCAAGCAATGAAATGGGAAACATTCATCCATGAGAGAAAATGTACGAAGGCAAAAGTTTGATAAAAATTGTAGAAGCAAGAGGAGACACAAATTACCAGTATCAGGAATGGGAACATCATGAAGATCCTACCGACATTTAAGAAATAATAAGTTTTATGAACAATATTTTGAAAATTCATTTTGAAAATTTAGACAAAATGGAGAAATTCTTTGAAAAATATAAATACCAAATGGATACAAGGAGAAATAGAAAATCTAAATCTACATCTATTTGACTGATATTTATGTAAAATATTTATGTAAAATTTTTCCTACAAATAAATTTCCAAGCCCAGGTGGCATTATTTAAAACTTCCCAAAATTGGGGCACCTGGGTGGCTCAGTCGGTTGAGTGTCCGACTTTGGCTCAGGTCATGATCTCACAGTTTGTGAGTTCAAGCCCCACATCGGGCTCTGTGCCAACAGCTCAGCCGGGAGACTTCTTCAGATTCTACCTGTCTGTCTGTCTATCTGTCTCTCTCTCTATCCCCCTCCCCCACTTGTGCTCTGTCTCACTCTTTCTCTCAAAAATAAATATAATGTAAAAAAAATTTTTTAAATAAAATTTTCTAATATTTAAAGAATAAATAGCACTAGCCTTACACAAAATTTTATGGAGGATACAATATGAAGGGATTCTTCCTTACTCTTTCCAGAAGATTATTACATATAGCCTTGATATCAACACCAAAGACATTTCAAGAATGAAAATTCACAAAGCAATCTCTTGCATGCACACAAATGAAAATATCTTAATAAAATATTTAAAAATGAACACTACATTATTTAAACGAGGTGATACACCACATCCAAATGGAAACTGTTCCTGAATGTTAGGTTGGTTTAACATTTGAAGTTTAATCAAGGAAATTCTCTGCACTAAGGAATAAAAGAGATATGATTGTTTCAATACATGAAAAAACATTTTATAAAATTCTCCACCAGTTTATGAAATAGACTCTCTAGAACTAGGAATAAGAGGGCACTTAATCTGATAAAGAGATTCTATAAACACTTTACAGATAACATTGTACTCTACGCTAAATTATTAAAAACTCTTCCCACAGATCAAGAATCAGAAAAAAGATTTCATTTATTACTACTTTCATGAAAAGTATATTAGAAAGTTGCTATGGTCTAAAGGTTTATGGTTCCCCAAAATGCATGGTCAAAGTCTAACACCTAAATGTGTAGGTACTAGTATATAGGGCCTTTGGGAGGTTATTAGGTGATAACACGGAAATCCTTAGGCATAGGATTAGTGTCCTATTGTTTTTAAGCTTATTTATTTATTTTGAGAGAGTGAGAGAAAGAGAGAGAGAGGGAGAAGAGAGCCCAAGCAGGGGAGTGGCAGAGAGAGGGGGAGACAGAATCCCAAACAGGCTTAGGCAGAGCAGAGCCTGACTTGATTTCAAAAACCATGAGATCAAAACCTGAGCCAAGATCGAGTCGAATGCTTAACCCATTGAGTAACCCAGGCACCCCAGCGATTAGTGTCCTTTTAAAAAGACATTCCACAGTTTCCTAGTTCCTTCCCCAATGGGAAAATACAACAAGAAGTGTACAACCTGGAAGAGGGCTGTCATCAGATCAGGTGGATCTAACCAATAGGATATAGAAGAAAACACACACACACACACACACACACACACACACACACATCACATATATATGAGAAAGAGATATATAAAAATTTCCATGATTTTTATAAGAAAATTTAAAAAATCATAGAACATATGTTAATATTAATAGACAAATTTAGGAACAGCAATACATATGCAATTATGTATTGCTTTCTATCACTAGAAAAAAAACAATTAGAAAATAAAATGGAAAAGTTAAAGGTAACAGTCATAATTGTATCAAAATAACATCAAATGTGGGGCGCCTAGGTGATTCAGTCAGTTAATAGTCCAACTATTGATTACAGCCCAGGTCACAACCTCAGGGTCATGAGATAGAACCCTGCATCAGGCGCTGTGCTGAGCATGGGGACACCTTAAGATCCTCTCTCTTCCTCTCCCTCTGCCCTTCCCCAAAACTCATGTTCTGCCTGTCTCCTCTACTCAAAAAAAAAAAAAAAAAAAAAAAAAAAATCAAATGCAAAAAGAAAATGTAATGTGAGATATGTAAGACATTTACATAGTAAATGAGAACAGGGGGGAGAGAGAAAAATGAATCAAATACAATAAATGAATACATAAATGAATCAAATACAATAAAATTAAATAATCTGCTATTAAAATATATAAAGTAGCATGATTTATGACAAATGTACCACTCGGGGTACTGAAAAAATGCAAGTCTTTTCAATAAATAGTGAACATGCACTTTTATATTCATAGTGGAAAAGTGAATTTATACTCCTACCACACACCATAAACAAAATCAATCCCAAATGGTTTATAAATTTAAAAGTGAAAGTTGGAACAATATATATTCTAGAAGGAAACACATAATATAACTATGGGGTAGGAAAAAAATGTATAAACACAAGTAGTGCTTACCAGAAAAGAAAAAAATTGTTAAAATGAGCTACATTAAAAATAAAATTTTGAATTTGTATCAAAAATTCCTTTAAAGAATAAACGTAGAAGCCACCAAGTAAGAAAAACAATTTTGCAGAATATATATTTGGCAAAGGACTCATACCTAGAATATATATGAGACTTTAACAAATGAATAATAAACAGAGAGACAAGCCAACTAAAAAAAAAAAAAAAAAAGACAAAGAAAAAAGAAGACGGGAGAAAGGAATGATATGAGGGAGGAAAGGAATTCATCAATTTTTGAATAGTCATTTCAAAATAACTGTATTTCCAAATGTTCAATAAAAATGTGAAAAATTGCTTAATACCATCACTCAATAGAGAAATTTAAATAAAAACCTCAATTAACTGCACTATTATACTAAGTCACCTGCATGACTACATATAATCTAAGTTCCCAAAGAAATATATAAAATCTGAACTTCCACACTTGGACAACCTCTTTGCAAATTTGTTTGAGATTATCTGTTAAAACCAAACATGTCATGAGATCTAGCAACCCCACTCCTACATAGGTAAGCAAGAGAAATGTCTACATACGTACGACAAAGGCATATACAGAAAAACCATGGATTGCAGATGTTCTTCAAGAACACTTGTTCTGAGAGTGTTCTGCAAAATGAGCAAACATTTCTAATAAATTTTAATTAGATAGTGAGAGATGTCTTGCAATATGAGTAGTACATGATGTCAAAAGCCACATGATCACAAATGAGCCAATGGTTCTTCTCTCTCTCTCTCTCTCTCTCTCTCTCTCTCTCTCTCTCTGTCTCTCTGTGGGATTGTAGGTGACCATCCCACTTGGATGCTTGGTGTCAAGCTGTGGTGTGCGGCAGAAATCAGTGATTTTTCATAACATTGGAAAAGTGCTTGCAGCTAGCACTATTTTTTTTTTTTTTTTGTCACTTCAAAGCATCTATGGACAGTCCTTTGCTTTTCCATACAAGAGGAAGCTTGGAAATGCTTTACTTTATTCTAGGTCAGGCTGCCTGCAGACACAGATGCTTTCTTCTGCTGCCTTATTGCCAGTTACATGAAATACAGTATATGACAAGAGTTTATTAATACTATACTATAGTCAACATCTATAAAAGTGTATACAATGGCCACCATTCATAAAAAAGCTTGAAAAGAAAGGCAGTAAGAAGATGATTTCAGTGGAAGCTAAGAAGGAAATCATTGAGAAGTATGAACGAGGTATGCCAGTGGCTGAATTTGCAAGATTTTGTAAGAAATCTATCTCTGTATCAGGTCTGCAAAGGAGGAGAAGAAAAAGGCAGAGGAATCCCTCAATTCAAATGAGATTAGGAAGATGTGTAAAATGTGGGAACCAGTGCAAAATTTTGTAGAAAAGCACCACCCGAACAAGGCTGTAGCAGCACAAGTGATAAATGTGTTTAATGCCAACGCAATGTCACGTTGCCGCAAAAATCTCCAAAGGAGCCAAAAGTGTCATTGATAGGTTCCTTGTTAAAGTTGCATGAAAAGAAAAAGATTCCATTGAGCCAACAGACAGCAGCGATTCCACGAGTGATAGGTTTTTATATTTTCTTTATTATTTTGTATTATATTACAGTATTATAATCATTTTTATATGAATATTTTTGGGTGATGGAATGAATCCTCTGAGGTTCCATTATTTCTTATGGGGAAATTCACTTCGATACACAAGTGCTTTGGATTACAAGCATGTTTCCGGAATGAATCATACTCACAAACCAAGGTTTTACTGGATAAGAATGCTTACAGCAACAGTACTCATAGCAGCCCAAATTGGAAACAACATAAATGTCTATGAAGAATATATAATAGACAAATAAATGGTGATATATTCATACAGTTAATTAACCTAAATGCAGCTATAAGTTTTAACAGTTCTCTGTATATTTTTGATAATAGCCCTCTATCAAAAATGTCTTTTATAAATATTTTATCCCAGGCTGTGGTATGCCTCTAATTCTGACAGTGTCCTTTTCATAACATTTTTTTTTTTATTTTAATGAAGTCCAACCTATCAATTATTTCTTTCAAGTCTTTGGTGTTATATCTAAAAACACATTGCTAAAGACTTTGCCATCTGGATTTTCTCCTATATTATATTGTAGGAATTTTATAGTTTTCTATTTATATTTTATTCTATGATCCATTGTGAGAATTTTATTTATTTTTGGCCTGGATTTTCCAAAGCATGAAACTTAAAGTCTAAAACCCCAATCACTCCGCAGAGATACTAAGGATGGGGAGGAAATAATTTCTTTCATTTATTGAAGATCCAAATGGAGTCTGGTAACATACTGAATCATGTGGGAAATAGAGTATCTCAGAATACATCATGTGGAAAGAGGCCTGGCAAATTGGTCTTCTTTGATGGTAATTCATTTAATGGATCATTAACAGGTATTACAGAAGGTAGATAAAAATGGATCTCTTTGTGAAATAAGTTTTGAAAAATTTTACTTAACATGCAACACATGCCTTTACCATAAAAATTTTAGGGTCTTTAATGTATTAATAATTTCTGTGACTCTCCAAATGGGCAAAACATTGACAAGATTTTCCCCAGCTCATTTTACTGAACATAGAATATTTTTCTTGGGAAACTGATATTTTGAGTGAAAGCAAAATATTTTATAGATAAGAAAATAAACTCACAACATGAAGTTCAGCATTAGGCCAAAGGTCATTCAGTTAGCTATTGGAACATTTGGGATTGGCACCAACTGTCTAATCACAAACCTGCAGTGATTTAATTTCCATCTACTTCTCCTTGAAGGAAGGGAAAACTCATTCATTAAAAAAACTATTTATAGAACACCTATTATGGTATTCTGGACATGATGAATGTCACTACAATGGTCATGCCTTGAAACTGAACTCTAGTGTCCTAAAAGAAAACATTTTCGTGGCACCTGGGTGCGCAGTTGATAAGCAACTGACTTCAGCTTGCTTCATGATCTCATGTTTGGTGGATTCGTGACCCATCTGGGGAATCTCTGCTATCAGCACAGAGCCTGCTTTTGAATCCTCTGTTCTCCTCTCTCTCTACCTCTCCCTCAACTGACAAAAATAAATAAAATATTTTTTAATAAAAAAAAAGACAATTTTTATCATGATATAAGGGAGCATGTCATGATGAACTGAGCGACTATTCTAAAGTTTTAGGAGTTTATCTCTTCATGTATACATTGTCAACTCTATTCAGCCCTTTATAATCAGCGTGGCACCAAAATAACCACGTGCCACTTATGTCATTTGGGGGCATTCATGACTTGCCCTAGTGACCTAATTTATCATAACTATATATATTTAGGCCTCTCTGTGCCATGACTTTGTGACGATGCTATTTTTTGTGATTGGCTATTGTGCAGTCAGAAATATTTTTGTACTGATGATGAGTTTATATTTTCCTATAAAAACACCATTAGCTAAATTGTTCTGTAATCCATTCCATTCTTGCAGAGTCAAATAAATGCAAACTTTGAGCACATGAATTCTTCAGGGCATCAAAAAAAGGCTTGAGATGACAGCCCTCAGTGAGAATTCTGAGCAAGGATTAACATTATGAAAGAGCTTGTCCATCTGTTAAAGAAAATCTAAATCTGACTCAACTTGAGCACAACACATGCATTTTTAAAGTAAAGCTTCCATTCAATGAATCTAATAGTCCAGGTAATGCAATGTTTATTATGAATGTTACACTATGAACAGGAAACTAATTTTAATGTTTAAATGTCTTACAGATTCACAATTCAACTTTGGTAAAGTGGCTGTTCCTAATAATATATTTAAGAGTATCAAGAGTAAGAGTGGATATATTTGTAGAGTTCATTTGTACAATGCCTATGTATCAAGGTTTTCCATGCCTATTACAAGACAAAGGAAAACAAATTTGAAACTACACAGAAAGTTTTCTTAACAGAATCTTAAATTCATTAGTTAATTTTGAAAAAGTTTACAAAAACTTTTGTTTAAACAAGTTTTGATCATTTTTAGCATAAAACAAACAAAATTCTGAATATCCCACTATGCATGCTCACATGGGGAGAGAACAGTCTCATTAAAAATTATGATCTCAGGGGTGGCTCAGTTGGCTAAGTGCCCGACTTTGGCTCAGGTCATGGTCTCACAGTTCATGGGTTTGAGCCCCACATCGGACTCTGTGCTGACAGCTCAGCCTGGAGACTGCTTTTGATTCTGTGTCTCCCTCTCTCTCTGCCCCTCCCCGCTTGTGCTTTGTCTCTCTCTCTCTCTCAAAAATAAATGTTAAAAAAAAATAAATTAAAAATAAAACAATTATTAAAAAAAATCTCATCCTGATAATAATCTGGAGAAAAGACCGAGAGCTCACAGAACCATGGGGGTAATTGGTATGAATCTTAGCTCTTTCACTTACTAGTCATGTGACCATGGGTGATTGAAGCAACTTATATGATCTCAGCTTTCTCATCTAATAAATAGACACAGTGAAAATAACTGTGTCATATGTATTAAAAAGTTATTAACATAATATAATTAGTATGCTGTTTAGGATTAAATAGATATGCAGGAAATACTTGCATCTTTTCCTTTCATGAAACAAGTTTTCTTAAAAAATCCACAACACTTCCTAGTGAGTTTAGTGCTAGAGAAAGGAAGAAAGGCCATTTGCTCTTGTCCCGTTAATTTACTGAAACAGGGCTATATTGTGTAATAAAGTAAGATGCTGTGAATCATTCAAATAAAGAAGATTGAACAAGATCCAATTTATATCACAAAATCCAGTAGTTTCAACACTTGGGTCCCTTTAAATACATCTCCTAAATGGCATCTAGGTCATATGCAGAATACTAGGTTTTTAAAATACAATCTAAATTATATTTGGCAGTTTATAATACTATTATGGCACTTCTCCTTTGGAAAGATGTAGTAATGAAAATCTCACTTATCTTCTGCATGAGTCTGACAGGACTGCTATCACCAAATACCACAGACTGGGTGGCTTAAACAATGGAACATTATTGTCTCAGTTCAGGGCATTAGAAATCCAATATCAAAGTGTCAGCAGGTTTGATTCCTTCTGAGGTCACTCTCCTTGACTTGGAAGTGGTCCCTTTATACTGTGTCTTCACACAATTGTCCCTGGAGCTCTGTGCTTCTGTGTCCTAATCTTGTCTTCTTATAAGCACACCAGTCATATCGGATTAGGGCCCACCTTAATGACCTCATTTTATCTCAATTGCCTTTTAAAGGTCTTATTTCCAAATGCAGTCACATTCTAAGGCCCTGGGAGCTATGTTTTTAACATACGAATTTGGGGGTGTGGAGGTGTGGGAGACACAATTCAGCTCATAACACCTTTCCATCATTACAAGTAGAAGACAGGGCAAAATATATAAAATATTTCTTTTCAGACATTGAATTTTGGGCAGCACAGGAATATTATCTCCGAGAGAAAGGAAACAAATGTGAACATTACTGTCTCCAAATCAGGATGAAAATTCTCAAAGCAGGGTATAGTGGTGTCAGTGAGCTTAGGAGACAAAGATCAGACTTGAGGGAATCTAATGTTGCAAGGTAGAATTTTGGAGGAGGTTCATCTATCTATCTATCTATCTATCTATCTATCTATCTATCTATCTATCTAGAGAACCACAAAACCTGAAGGGGAATCTATTTTTGTCTTTGCCAAACTAAGTCTTGTATGCATAGAGTAAAATTCTAGGAGTCCTTGCAAAAGCCTAGTATGCTATAAACAGAATCATTCTCAGAAATCATACTTGGTAGACAGACTTTCTAGTTCTGTCAATTCAGTGTAGGGTTTTCATTTATCACTTGGGCATTCAGTAGAAACCCTAAAAGACCCACACCTTAATAGTAAGGCTAAACAATTCCTAAAGTAATAGGTACTCTTAAAACTAGCTTAATACAAGTCTCAACAGATTAAAAATGATAGGCAAGTCACTTAATTCTTTCATAATAAAGTTCACAACATTTTAAAAAAATATATAGCATTATTCAGACACTCATCAACATAATATTCACAATGCCCAACATCCAATCACAATATGTGAGGGCATGTCACTAAGTCAGAAAATTCTTTTAATTGATCAATAAAAAAGATATAGAAATGATATAAATGATTAAATTTACTGGCAAAGTAAACTTATTTTATTATGCTTAAGGGTTAAAGAAAACATGTACAAAATAAGAATAGAAATGGAAAATATGAAAGAACGAGATGATACATCTACAAAATAAAAATATAATATCAGTAATTTAATTATTCAATGGATGGCTTATCAGCAGGCAGACATTTCAGAAGAAAAGATCAGTAAACTTGAAGATCGAGGAATGACACAATCCAGACTGAAAAACAAGGTAAAAAAGACAATATTTTATAAGAACAGCTCTAGTAATCCATGGAATAGGATTAAGAGGTCAAGAAAGAGTGGATAAAATTTACTAAATTTGATGAAAACTATGCACCCACAAATTCAGTAAGCTAAAGAGAATCCAAGTAAAATAAACACAATAAATCACATAGACATATTCTAACCATATTGCTGACTAGCAGTAATAAAAAAAAAAATAGAGAATAAAAACTTATTAGAAACAAAGATAAAATACAAGAATGACTCCAGTTTTCCTTTGTGAAATTATACAAACCAGAGAATAATTGTTAACATTTTTAAAGTTCTAAGAAAAAAGACAGAAACTAGAGTTACCCCAGTTATCCATCAAAAATGAAGCTGAAATAAAATTTAATCAGAAAAAAAATTAGATATATTTGTCCAACAGATTTCCACTATAAGAAACAGTAATTTTTCAAATAAAATTAAGTGAAGATATTCCTCAGACATCAGTAAAAAATAATTCAAGTTGGAGATTTGAATCTTTGCAAATAACACAAAACAAACAGTAAACATATGGACAGATATGAAGACTTTTCCATGCTAAAAATTCCATAAATATTTCAGATTTTAAGTGAAAATAACAATTATGTGTCACAAAATCCTAAGACTTATACAAGTAAAATATAGACAAATATAATACAAAGGTCAAAAGGAGGAAATTAAAATCATATGCATTATATGTTAAGTGATCCAATATTATTGAAGGTTAAATTTTTGCCAAAGCTTATGAACAGGGAGTGAACAATTAATATTTCCAACAAATTGTGCTGGATCATCTGGATATAAAATTTGAAAAAAATTGGACCTTAATCAGCGACTTATCCCAGAAAAAACTTATCTTAAAATGAAAAAGAATCCTATGATCCAAAATTAAGGAAATAAATAACATAATAAAAAAGGGCGCTCATCTTGAGATTTAGAAACTTCACAAAACAAGATACCAAGGTGGTCAATGAACACATGAAAAGATGTTCAATATTTCCAGTCATCAGAAAAAAAAAGAGACATTATGAGATTTATCTACAAACACTTGAATAAATAAACATTTTTAAACTGACAATATCAAGTGATGGTGAGGATATAGAGAGAAATTGGAACAAATATGTATTGCTGGTGGGAATGCAAAAAGATATGACAAACTTTTTGAAATACTTGGACTCTTTCCATACACTAAGTCATACACTTACTATATGGAATTGTACTACTTGGTATTTCCCAAAGAAGTGAATGTATATTTGCTCATAATTTTTTTTTTTTTTCTGGATGAGCATGGTGACTTTAATCATAACAGTAAAAAAAAAAAAAAAAAAATGGAAATAACTCACATTGTTCAAAAGGTGGACGACTTAGTAAATTATGATTTCTTAGACAATGGAACACGACCCAGGAATAAAAGGGAACAAACTACTAAGGGGTGGGGGTTGGAGAAAGAGATTATGGCTAGAAAAGCAGAAAGGAGGGAATTTTAGGGAATGGACAATAATTTATACAGTAGTCTTTGTTCAGTGAAATCTCATGGAATGTTGTGAGGATGTGACATGAACTTTTCTTTAAACTTTTTTGTAAAGTTTATTTATTTATTAATTTTGAGAGAGAGAAGTGAGCTCAGGTTAGGGGCAGAGAGAGAGAGAGACAGAGAGAGAGAGAGAGACAGAGAGAGAGAGAGAGAATCCCAAGCAGTATCTGCACTGGTCAGCTCGATCTTAGGAACCATGAGTTCCACTGAGAACCACTGAGCCACTCAGGCATGCCAACATGAAATTTTCTTTACAACAAAGTCATTTTGGCTTTTGTGTCTACAATCAATTATTGAGGGTGTGGGTGTCAGTCACAAAAAAATTAAAAGACAAGGATGTTTTGCAGATAACGTAACAAGATCCAATGCAGATCTTCACTTTGTGGTGGTAACAGGAAACATTGCAGTGGACAGACTTTTAATATATAAACAGATTTTAAAATATGCATGTCTATGTGTATGTAAACTGATTTAGATATAGATACAATATAAGTGTGTGGACATAGATATAATATGGATGTGGATGTATATATGAGTAAAGACATAGGTATAGATATAAAGTTGATCAGCCTTCCTTATGGATTGAATGTAGGTAATTAAAGATGTGGAATCAAATATGACTGGAAAATTTCTGTCTTGAGGATTGGTGGATATGGTTTAATTTAAAAACTACGGAACACTGGGGGAGAGTGTAGGAGAATTAAGAACCATGTTGTCTTAGGGCTACAGCAACACTAACCAAAAAAAGAATGCAGCACCAAAGCCCAAAGATATCTCTGAGCAGAGTTAGGAAAATGTTGCATCTACTGCAATGTCCCAGAGGTGACAACTCTATCAATTCTTGATTAAGATTACCATGGATGCATGTACAATTTGGTCCCACCACGGAGATATCAACAGATAAATTAAATTAAAGATACATGTGGGCAGAAAAAAAATTGCATCTATGTGTTTATGAGTGTGAGCTGGGCCTGAAATATATTTAAAACAGATCCATCCAGGACTTGGACTTCTGAAAATACCAGTATAATCAGAAGCTATTTTTCTACAAATCTTTGTAAAGAAGCAAACAAGCAAGTAAAATTCAGGTAAATACCAAGAAGAACATGTGCTCTATCATGAAATAAAAGTAAGCCCAGACTGGGAAACTAACTCTAACTGGGGAATTCAGGGGATTCACACAAATTTCTGGAACCTCTGCAAAATCATTAGGTTAAAGTGACCAACATTAAGGAGATATTTCTATGATGCTCAATTTTCACATAAAGATGGAAATATTTCCTCTCTGGCTACATGATAGAAATGGTCAACCTATTCCAGAGGTAACTGAATTTGGTGGTTTTGAAATCCCTAGGCAGGTCTATGGTTTGCTTAGGAAATTAGGAGCCCCATCCTTAACGCCAGTTGAGGTGACATAAAGGCCTGGAGGAAGGTACCTCTTCAGAAAAGACAAGAGAAAACACCAAGAATCTCGGTTGGTGGATTCTAGATCTAGCCCTTCTACTCACCTAACAAGTACAAGTAGTTTCATGTTCTTATCCCTCAGTTTCATTACTTAAGAAATGGGAATAGGGGCGCCTGGGTGGCGCAGTCGGTTAAGCGTCCGACTTCAGCCAGGTCACGATCTCGCGCTCCGTGAGTTCGAGCCCCGCATCGGGCTCTGGGCTGATGGCTCAGAGCGTGGAGCCTGTTTCCGATTCTGTGTCTCCCTCTCTCTCTGCCCCTTCCCTGTTCATGCTCTGTCTCTCTCTGTCCCAAAAATAAATAAACGTTGAAAAAAAAAAATTAAAAAAAAAAAAAAAAAGAAATGGGAATAAAGCTCACTTCACATGTAGAATTATAAAGATTAAATATATTCTGAGCCAAAATATTGTTTTAGGAATCTAAACAATAAATAATATTATTTTCTCTATTTATTAATTTATTTAACAAATAGTTTTTGGATTCTTACTACATTCAGGGCAAATTTAATGGTAATAATCAGATACAAAAATCCCTACCCATCAGGATATTACATTCAAATAGAAAACATTTAGACAATAATCAACAATTAATTAAACCAATGAAATATAATGGGGAAACATAAAGGCAAGTGAAATAAAAATTTACAAATGAAATGGGGTATTTTTGATAAAGCTGATCATGATTGTACCTTGAACACAAAAATGGATCAAATGTAAGATCAAGTCATGTAGTTGTCCAGAGGAAGAATATAACAGGTAGATAAAGCACTAAAGCAATAGTCTTGAGATAGAAGCCACTTTGGGGTCTCCAAGAATAGTTAGCACCTTAGGCTGGTGTGTGACAGGGTATAAATGAGAAGAAAGGGGGTAAGAAGATCTCTGAGCATTTGATTGAAGTAATTCAGATGGGAGATAACTGGGCCATCAACTCAGATAGTGGAAGATATGAAAAGAAACTTAGTCACATTTTGAACACATTTTCTGAAGTTCAAAGACAAAAGTTGCTTATGGATTTGATTATATATACGAGAAAAATACAGGAATAAAAGTTACTCAATAGGTGTTTGGGTTTAGTCAGGTTATGAGTTATTTAATAGGCGACTTTTTACCTGATCTCACAAAGCAATATACAGGGTTAATTTTTATAGTGTCTAAGGACTTCTGGGGAATTAAAATGTTTGCTAGGCATTAGATGATGTTATGTGAACACTAAATGCATAGTTTCCCACAGTGTTTCATAATTAAAACAAATAATTATACAATTAATACAAGTTAATTATAAAATAATTAGTATAAGAAAAAATCAATAACCATAAACCTACCACCCCAATACAACCAGTATTAAGAGATGGATAGATGTATAGATAGATAGATAGATAGATAGATACTCTGCAATTGCAAATATACCTTAACATTTTCAGGAATTTGCTTTGAGTAGAATTTAAATGCATATAGACACAGATATATATGTTTAAGATCAGAATAATGAAATTTATCGCGTGATTCATCTATACATCCCTCTAGTCATCCATATTGCTTAACAAACTTATTTAAATTAATTAACAATATGGCAATTTTTATTGACAGTGGATTCACAGATAGGACTTCTGAAGCATCCAGATGAACTGACAGTTTAGAACTCTAATTGTCTTCTTTGCTTATCATCTCCATATATACAAACCACTAAAGTGATCTGCAGGACAGAAAGACCTTAATGAGGACATAGAGTAACTGATAAAGAGAAACCATCCTGAATCTAGCAAAAGATTAGGAAAAAATTCTACCATAGCCATTTCTTTTTCTTGCTCCCATTGATTTGACTTGAGAAATTCATTGTAACATGAAAATTTTAAAAACCCTGCAGATCTTGAGGGAGGAATTTCATTAAATGCCAATGTTCAAGTAATAGCACATACAAATAGAATACATGCATCTGTGAAATATTAAATATCAATGCAATGTATAGTTATTCCAAAGTCATTCATTTTGTATAAGATGTTAGGTCTTGATCCTCCTTCCAATTTAACTTTGCTACTCTATTCCTGACAGAATTTTTTTTTCAAGTAGTGACTATGCATGTGGGTATAACAGCAGTGTAGATTTTAGCTTCATACTGCATGCATTACCCACATCAGGGTCACAATTAGTTAAAAAGAAAACACTATAAAATTTGATATTTTAGTGTTTTGGTTAAGTATCCTTTCTGGTTGTGTTATATGTGTATGTGTAATTAACCATTACAAAGAAAGAGAGAGAAAGCTGGATTTTTTAAAGTTTTAATTAAGGCAAAATTAACATCACTGAGCATGGAGAGTCAAAGTTGATCAAACCCAATCCTCTGTTGTATATTAAAGAACTAGAGAGTCACTGGACAGTTTTGAATACTGGGTTTAAAGCCCAGCTTTATTTTGTGACATTTGACAACTTAGTTAAATGCAGAAAATTGAAGTTCCTTTACCAGTAACATGAGGCAACTAATTAGCTCAAGGACATTAAGATAAAAATATTAATTGTTTAAATACCTTGAATTAATTTAGCAAGCATTATGTAAAATAAAGCATCAATGAATTCAATCAGACGCAAGGCTTCCTGAAGGAAGGAACATGAGCTACAACCTTAAGGATGATTAGGAGGTGGCTTGGTTGATAAAAAGGATTGGGGAAGAAGACGGCATTCTAGGCATGCACAGAGGAATAAATGTACCGGAGTATGATGCTTTAGGATGTACTATTATTTTAGGAGGACAACACAGAGAGTTCAGGTTACTAAAGAGATTATAGTCATAAGTAGGAGCCTTGCTTAGAAAGGTGACTGACTCAGAGTGGACCTTATATCAGACATATTGGATTAATAAGCCAAGACCATACAGCCATGTAATAAAAAAGACAAAACTGCATGATTAGATGACCTTATTTATCTTAAAGTGTACTGATTGTTAGTAATACTCTTGGTCCTGATATCAGAACCTTAATATTAGAAATTAATGGAACAGGATCTTGATACTGGCTTTTTTTTTTTTTTCTGTTAATATACTAAGGTTTCTTGAAAAGGTTTCTTAATGGCTATAGATCTAAGTGATATGCAAGTGTACCTTTACATCACTTCTTCTGAGCGGATGTTATCCACTCCTCTCTGTGAATCTAAATTATTCTTTCTTAGACTAGGTAAAACAATTATTTACTCTATGAACATTTTACTCAGTTTTCTTCATCAAGATTTTACTTTCTTTACTTCTTAATTTTACTTTACTTTCTCATTTTCTCTGTTTTAACACTAACAGAGGCTAGAGTCTAAAGGGAGGAATAGATTCCCTCAACATTATTTCCATCTAAAGATCCCTTGTTTACACAGACATATTTCAGGTGCTGTATTAATGCATTCAAGCCAATTTATTGATTTTCTTTCTCATTAAGAAAATTCCAAAATAAAAGGAATGAGAATAGTAAAATAATTAAATATATGAAAAACTGAATAATGATTCAAGGGATTCTTATTATCTAAACTGCTTCTTCTAATACATGATGATGAAATTTTACTGTAATTAAATGAAACACATCATCCATAAACCAATATTGTTCAATTTAAAGACTCTACAAAGGATCTAGAAAGAGCTATATTCCCCCATTTTTAATGACTTCAAACCAGTCAAAACTTATTCCATAAATAATTTTGCCTGTGTTTGTAAATTTGTAAAGACAAAAATTTAGCAAATTGCCAAGTGCTGAGTCTTCAGTCACTCATTTATTCATTAATTTATTCCATGCTTCAGGGGCAGCAGAGGATAAAGAAGGAGAACTGGACTTTGACCAAACTGAGGGATTTTGCATCACGTATTTAGAACTCACACTTTTGTTTCTGTATAGTGGGAAATTTGAGATATTATAACAAGAAATTGGTCTGGTCATTTGTGGTTTTTCAGTCAGCTTGCTCTTGCCCAAGGAGGGAAAGTGGATTAAGGGACTGGGAGGTGGGGTCAAACAGGGAAACTGATAAAATGGATACAGATTAAGAAAACATTAGATTTGTGTGATGGTGAAACAATGAAGTCTTAAAATAAGGTAATGACAGAATGGTTAGAAATGAGAGGCAGGATACAAAACACTTATCTAGTAGAACTGTGTAATTTGGAGCCATGGCACAAGACAGGAAGGACAAGCATTGTGATGTCTTTCAAATAACAGGTGGCAGTATTTACAGACCAAGGGAACCATACCATTTATTTATTCTATAAGGCTGTGAGGGAGGATTTAGTTGTGGGGTAAAAGATCTTGATTATTAATGACTAATGATTTGAACATCTTAAATTCTTAGGCTATGGAAGAAAGATGATCACTTAAGAATGGAACAAAGGTTAGAATATATGGGGTGGGAAGGTGGTCAGGAGACAATGTCATCACACCCTTGCTGACATTTTCTTCTTTAAACTGCAAAATAACTTCATTGCAGTGATGGCTTTATAAATTCAATCACACTTGAATGTGGGTTGAATTTTAAGGACGGTGTCACCCAGTTTGGTGGTATCAATCCTTTAGGAAATGCAAGCGGAGAATCTTGATGCAAATTTGTAAGAACTAAAAACTTCTAAGACCGGAAGGAGAAACCAGAGGAGAATGATAATTTGAATAGACTAAGATTCTGCCCATTTGTAATGTGAACTTCATTTTCATACCATACACTTATGTAGGTAGTCTCAAGTTCTCAAGAAACCATTCATACACAAACCGTGTTTTGTGTGTGTGTGTGTGTGTGTGTGTGTGTGTGTGTGTGTGTGTGTGTAATGTGTGCACACTCACCATCTTTGAAGGAGTAGCTAATATGGTCCCATATTCCCACTGTAACCAAAATCAGAAATAGCACACCAGCCCAAAAAGTTAGAGAGTACTGTATTCTACCTCATTCCAGCCTACTATGTAGATCAGCAAAGCAGCAACATGATAGGGTAGAACCACTACTAATCCTAGAAACAGTAAGCACTTTCATTACTTAATTGAGTTGTGATTGTTTCCACAGTCCAAATTCTTCACCTCCCTGATAGACAATGATGGAATGGAAATCGGCCTTAGTGGTTTCTTTTAATTTCATCTTATTTAAGCACCTTGACAGGTGAAACCAGCTATGGACTCAGGTAAGGCCAAGGCAAGCAGCTTTGCACAGAGGCAGTAGTAACACAAAAAATATATCAAGAGGCTGAGGAAAAATGTCATGGTAAAAACCAAGATCAGCTCCTGAGTATGTGATCCATCATAGTCTAACATTGATACAATGGACTGGGTTTAAGTTTTGTTTACTAGCGTTATACGAAGCTATATGCAACTATCATCAGGGTTGGCATCATGGAGATGGACATGTCAGATATTAGGGATTTAATTAGCAAGTGTTTGGAGATCCAAATAAGAGGGTCACTTGGTAACTGATTATTTGATATCTAATTTTGTAAATGATCTCCTTTGTCTTCAATACTCTACTTAGTCTATTATAATTCAGAGAAAAAAAATCAAGTAATTTGAAAAGTGTACTATATTTTTAGTTTAGAAAGGCAGGGAGGGGTTATATCCTATTCAACTTACCATATGGGAGTTAAGTTGATTTCCTTAAATTGTCTGAACCCTGATTTCTTTATTTGTAAACTAAGGGTAATAAAACCCAGCCTGTCTCCTTCTTGGCATTGTTTTGGAGACATGGAGGGAAAATACTATACAAGTATGACATCGATGCTATTGTTGTATTATTTATCCTGTTTGTCTTCTAAATTTGAATGCCTGAGCTGTTTTTAAGGTGCAGTGAGGACACTTTTGGCAAGTCCAAAATTCTATAGGCATTTCAGTGTTAGTCCCTAAATACAGTGGGCTTTTATTTTTCTTTTACAAGTGTTAAAACCAGTATTAATCATAAAATCATTTGAAGACTTTAAGGTTTTCAGAGTCACCAAATAAAAATGAGACTATACATAAATTTAATGTATGCTTGGGTCATTATCCAACCCAACATTAAATGGGGTTATTAAAAAGGTACATTTATGCATATGTCTGAGTGAACGTATGCATGTATGAATGTGTGAATACGGATGTATGCTAGTTTTTAGTATACAGAGGTTGTCCCTTTTAAAGTCAGTAATAATAATGAGATTGACTTATCATATAAACATGTGCCTATTCAAATTAATACTGCTCTTTTAACACATATGTAGAGGGGTTTAGGATGAAATATTTGTTAAGAATATTTAAAACTATGGAATAAATAAGTGGAATTACTCACATGGCATAAAACTTTTGTCAGAGGTCAATCGCTATTGTGATTAACTGGTAACTGGATTGGTTCAGAGTATGAAAATAAACATTTCTAGTTGGATTACATATGCCATAAGCATAAGGCCATTTTGAACTAAATGTATTCCAATACCTACATCAGTTAAATATTGCATGAGTATCATTCAAGGTGCTAGTTCAGCAGGAAGCCTGGGCAGAGGAAATGACTTCCTTAGGTAAAATGATGAGCTCATTTAATCAGCTTCCAAATTCTTGACAGGGATTAATCTTCCATTAGGAAAGTAGGAAAGTCCTCCAAAGAAAACACATGGAGTGTTGTCTGCCATTTTAGCAGTGAGGGTTTCTTTTTTATTGCAGCCATCAAATGGCTTCTATGTTAGCACTTTATACATTCATAGTTATTTGCAGCTTAATCAAAATTAAATTCTATTATTATGAGTAATAATAAATATCATTTATTGAGCACAAATTATATGTTAGGCACTATGCTAAGCACCTTGCATGCCTAACCACATGCTAACATAAACTGAGTATCAGGTACTATTTATATACTAATCTTAACACTGTCTTGGTAAAGTTTATAATGCTAATATGTGGCAGTGCTGGAAGTTGAAACCTTTCAGTTCACTCAGAGGTAATTAGATAATGACTAATGAGGTAGTCATTTTTCTTACTCCCCTAATTCTTTGTAACAATAGAGCCTAATGAAGAAAACCCCAGAATTTAACTAAAAAAACATTGGATGTGTAACCTGATTTTACCATTTTTACATGAACTTGATTCCCTAATGTTAGCAACTCAAGTCAGCTTGTAGGATGATACTACAGGAGTGAGAAATTCTTGTTCTGTATCATGCATGTTTTTACATATCGTACAACCAGTGCTAACACATCCTCATGTTTATATTATGCAAATTACTTAATTTCTGTAATAACATTTTCTCATTTGTAAAATCAGCATTAAAAACTTGTCTTGTAGGTGTGATGATATAGCAGATAATAAATATGAAAGTACTTAACATAATGCCAGGCACATAGTGCTTACTAATAAAACATTAGACTACTCACCATTTTCTACGAACAATAAACAAAAGCTAATCTAAAATCTATCCATGCATAGACTGGGAGTGAATAAACCATGGTTTCTCAACCTCAGATTAATATAATATGATCTCTAGCAAGTAGTAAAGAAATAATCATAGAGTCTGAAGAGATAATCCTAGGGCATGTGGTCAGAGTCAAGGTGTTGCCATGGCACAGACCTTTGGCCTAGATGTAATGGTAATTCAGTTCAGAAGGAAAGGAAAACTATGAACAGACTTATGTAACGAGTGTTAACATGTCACCCAGTATTCAAGTCAGAGCTCTTGGCTAAAGACTTCTTTTCCTGGGACCTATTGAGACTACAAAGTAGAGCAGGGCTCATGTGGGTACAATAAATGGAAGAAAGATTCCTAATAAATTTCAATAATAATTTTCTTGAATAGTACTCGAGAAAGGTATCACATAAGTAACATCTACAAAGAAGTATTTTTAACACGTTTCATTTGCACTTAGTCAATAAAAGAGTTCCATCATGATCACTTAAATTCCTCTAATCCCTATACCATAAGACTAAAGACACACACACACACACCACACATGCGCACACACACACACACACACACACACACACCTGTTTTTGTAACTATATAGAAATTTAGGTGAAATCTATGAAATTCAAGTTATTAAAGTGAGATTTGTGCATCATAGAATAAATTTTCCTAATGAAACATTCTCTTTTAGATCTATTACCCCTCTTCAGTATTTTGCCAGATTTTTACATCAGAGAGCATGGTTCCAAACCCTATATAAGGCAGAGCCTTGGAAAAATAAATGCCCTCTCAAAAACTGGGGAGATGGATATTAATTTGTGACTAAGTGGGCTTATCCAATGTCATATCTCACAGCAATCCAGTAGGCATAATTCACTAACAGCTCCTAGGAGGAAGTTGGAGGCATAAGAAGCCGTGGGTTAGGGGGTCATAACACAGGGACCAAGTCATTTACTTTTGGACTAAGTAAGTGAGCTAAAGATTCTTGCTGTATTTAAAAGACCTTGATGATAACCTGGTATGTGTTGGCAAAGAGGGTGCCATATTACACCTGCTCAGGCCTGAGACAGCAACAATAGGCACTGCCAGGGTAGATGAGACCAGTGAAAATGGTGGCTCTTCACTGGATGGAGAATAAATCCTCCAGGTTCAGTTAAATGCTCTTTGGTGTCAACCCTAGACTAGTTTAGATCCCTGTGTTATACTATACAACACCTAAAGCCCAACTTCTGTGTTCCAACATATTTACTCAATAATTCAGTTACCAGTCTTTCTATTAATTATTTCATTTCTTTGATCAGAATTTATTAAATATCTACTTTATGTGAGAAGCCATCTAAGCATGTTGCTCTGCTTACACTCAATGGTGAAAGAGATATGTATACTTTTTACCTCTTACCATGAAGCTTGTGAATCTAAAGGAACATTTCATCCATGAGTCTGCAAAGGCCAGAGACTACACAGTTTTCATACATAAGTCACCAGTGTCAACCCTGTTGTCTGATATGTGGCAAAAGATTTTTATTTGATGATAGGATTTAACTAGATGATCCTGTAGGATTGCCCAAGCTCTACTATTCTAAAATGATGAGGATAATGGTAATGATAATAATGACAATGATAATTTTTTTAATTTCATTTATTTTGAGAGAGAGAGAGAGAGTAGGGGATGGACAGAGACAGAGAATCCCAAGCAGGAACCATGCTGTCAGTGCAGAGCCAGATGCGGGGTTTAATGCCACACACCATGAGATCATGACCTGAGCCGAAACCAAGAGTCGGACACTTAACCAACTGAGCCACCCAGGTGCCCCATCAATGACAATGATAATTTGATGACAATAATGAATATATTTTATTGTTCCCTAAATAATAGGTTCTCTGCTAATTACTTCACATAAATTAGCTCATGCAATATAAGCATATGAGTCAGATATTATTCATCTTCATATCTTACATATGAGAAAAGTGAGTCCGAAGTGAATGTGGACAAAATCTTGAAAAGAGATCACTGATCTCAAGTCAAGATGTCTGACTCTACACCTGTGAAATGATACTTGCTCCTTTCTGCAGAAACATCTACCAGTGATAGATAAATATTACTGTGGGTAACAGTAGCACTGGAGCAAAAACAC
This sequence comes from Herpailurus yagouaroundi, assembly GCF_014898765.1. Taxonomy (NCBI): domain Eukaryota; kingdom Metazoa; phylum Chordata; class Mammalia; order Carnivora; family Felidae; genus Herpailurus; species Herpailurus yagouaroundi. The sequence goes on from NW_024412421.1 coordinate 15,815,064, forward strand.
ATTCTTAGTAAATACAAATTTTAAAGACAGAAAAAAAATGCCTGCTAAATACAATTTGGGATTTTTCTTCCATCCATCACATTCAATGCAGCTAAAAATACAGGCAACTTTTTACAGCCTCCCTTGCCATTTAACTTACCTCTCCATTACTTTGGCAAAAGCATCTCCATGGCAACTAGTCTCTTCCAATTGTGTTTACACTAATGTTTCCATTTTAACTACTGACTTTTAGAGTACTCACTAACTCTGGCTTAACTGTAAGTTAGAAGGACACGCTTGTAAATGGTTAAAAAGTACTAACAAAAAGACATCAAATAGAGCTAGAATCATTCAAAGAGAAACAGCAGTAGTAGCAACAGTAGTAATAATAACAGAGGCTGCTACTCTTTATTAAATTTCTATGGCATATCAAGATATCTGGGGGGAGACCCCTATTTATGTTCCTTCATTTCCTCAAATAGTCCTGTGAGATAGATATTACAGATGAGGAAACTGAGGCACGTGAAGTTAAATAACTTCCCCAAGGTTCATTACTAGCTGATACAGCATATGTACCCAAATTTGTCAGAGTCTATAGACCAGTCAATGAAAAAAAAATCTTAATGGTCTTTGCAGTTCAATTTTAAGGACACCAACAACTGCCTTAATGCTAGTTAATCTCTGGCAGATAATTTCCATGCCAATTGATTTGTAATGACTTTTCCAGAAGCAGAGCTTGACTGAGATTTTTGTGAAAGTATTTATTAAGGGTAAAAAGGTACTAATGGGATACTCCAAATTCATTCTCTTCTTTCTTTTCTCCTTCTCTCTCTCTCCCTTTCTCTCCCCCCATCCCCCGTCCCACACACACACAAAACTTTAAACCCTAAACTAAATTCTAGGAGACAAAAGTCTGCATCACTCAATTAAGATCAAGGGTCCACCTCTGGTTCCATGAAATCTGGCCAAAAGGACAGGATGATATAGTAAACACACTGATGTCAGTACTTCATACAAGGGTTAATTTTCAATAAAGATGAACAGACAAACATTTGAAAAAACATTCTTCACATTTAGCTTCAAGTAAGTATATGTAATACATAACAGATTATAATTACTGCCATAGTAGATACATAAACTCTGTTAACAGCTTTAATGTAGTTTGTATTATTTAACCACCTGACTAGCCCTTTGAGATAGATGTTATTTTTCTCATTTTACAAACAAGTAAAGAACTGAAAGAGCTAAATAATGTGCCTGAATCACAGAGGTGCAGCAGTAAAGTAGCATTTCAAGTGCTTTTTACCACGCCATGCATCCTCACATCCTGGCTGCCTTAACAGATCCAGTATTTCCAGGGGAACTTCTGTGGGAGTGTGAGAGTGTGTGTTCCTCTTATGATTCTCCCCATCCTTCCTCCTACATTAAAACAGGGTCAAGAAGGCCAGCTCTGGCCACAGCAGGCTCCTTTTAAGGAGCAGCACCAGGGTTCCCCGGAAACCATTCATCTTCCCTCCCATACTGGGAGACCATCCAGAGCCTGCCATTCTCACTGCCAGACTGTTTAGATAAATATCTCACAGATAATCTTTTTTTTTTCTTTCTCCCTGCTCTCTTCTTTTCTACTTGCACCTCCCCTCCGCATCCTCTTCCCTCTGCAATTTCCGAGGAATTAATCTTAGATAAGGGTAAGATTTTTTAGATAGGAAGAATTTCCAAGGATTCATTTAATGTCTAAGCAGCTCTCAGAAATTCAATTTTACTACCCCATATGGAGCACCTAGGATGGGCCAAACTCCAGAGTAAGATTTGAAGATTAAAAGGAAATGGGTGCCTGCATGTTGAGCAATATTAAGGACCTATTAAAAAATAAACCTTTGTAAAGAAGAACAAAATGTTTTTTTTTTTTAAATACTGAGGGCTTACCATGTTCCTGTTATTGTAGTTTCTTTGTAAAAATTCTTATCTAAACCATGTAAGAATTGTGTTAGATACATACTATCTTTGCTGTTTTACTAATGAAATATCAAAGTTATGGTAATATGGCTAAACAGGAATCCCACGTGGGATCTAAACATGTACTTTTCTGACTCTTTTCAGTACCCTCTCTTATCTATTCTACAGTTCGGTGAAGTATAATAAAATATTGAACTGAAGGGTATAGTAAAACTCACTAAAATGCCATGTAAGACATGCAGACATATAAAATGTCCCACCTGAATGCAGAATTATGAATTCTGCTTTGTATTGTGCTCTTCGCAACAAGATTGCCAGGAGTTAGGATCCTAGACAAGACTTCAATAAAAGTCACAGGTCACATGCTTTCATCTATTTATGGAAAGCTACAGTTCAATACTCTGAGGAGCTAGGAAACAGGTATCTAGAGTCACGGAAAAAATTAAGGGGGAGGAAGAGAACGAAGATGCCAAGAACAATTTAGATGAACAGGGAAGGTCACTGATAGTATTCTTAGAGAATGGGAAATGAGAAAGTGGAATGAGAAAGCAGGCTGGCAGTCTAGCACATCAGAAGGTGCTATAGTAGACGGTTTAAGAGCCTAAACTCTGAGTAGGAACTATCTCAGTGCAACTCCTCAGTCTGCATCTTGCTCCCTGTCTGGCTCTCACTAACATATTTACCACTTACAGCTTCAGTTTCCTCATCTTTACTTTTATTGTGAGTGATCAAATGCAAAGTACAGTGACTAGTATTAGATAGGCATCCAAAACATAGTACCTGAATTTCATGGAATAAATCTGCAAATTTATCGCATTGCTTGTCTTTATTTCACTTAGATTTGAATCCTACCTGCCTCCATCTTTGAAGGTGCCAGACTTTGATGTCCTGTAGGTGCCAGCATCCCTAGAGAATGAAACAGAGAATTTAATTTCTAGAAGGAGGAAGTAAGGGTACAAATACAACATATTTGTACATGACGTTCCCATTTTCATCCCAATAAATGTGCCCAGAAGTAAATTAGTGCAGTCACTAGGGAAATGGGATCCTTTCCCTTGACCTTCACCTTTTCATAGAACTGCTTTCCTGACACTGGTCATCAAGAAGGGATAGGAGGGACCCCATTTTTAGCAAGTCCTTTGGAAGAATGGAAGATGTTACAGAGTAAGCCCATGGGATAAAGCCAATCTGAGTTTACCACAGCAGCCACAGATGGATGTTGATGGAACTGGCAATTAGAGTGTCCCAGCATCTAATATGAAAAAGGGGAATATTTCTGGCTCTCTTAAAGATGTCATGGTATGCTACACATGGCACAGTCTCTCCTCTGTCCCCCTGGCAGTAAACTGCAGTGGGATTAATAGCTAAGCTTGCTGGAGCTGGTTTCCTGATAGGGCTATTTTAAATGATGGCAGTAAGCTGTATGTTACAACTTCCACATGATGACCCCTTCCTTCCCATACATGCTTCAGAGGTGGTTGATGAAGAAGGCCCAGTGTGATGATGAAGCTCTGAAGGTCTCCTTAAAGGTATAGCATTGCCTAAGGGCAGAGTTCTCAGCAAGGTCTGGGCCCCCTGGGTAGTGGTGGGAAATGTAGAATGAAAGAATAAATAATTAAGTAAGATTTTAAAAGATTTATAGAGAGAAAATCTAAAGTTTGAATTACTTATTAGAGGTAAAGTAGATATTTTCACTATTTCAACAAGTGTTATCAGGCTTGGAACACTGGCTCAGACTATGAATATGTTGGTTATAATGTTTTATGTCTGTTCTTTTGGCTGAAGTTATGTCAACTGATTGTGGATGTCCTGGTTATCTCCTGCCGAGTCAGCTCTGACAGGCAGTGATAAATATCTTTGATTAATAAAACATTAGGAATCAAATTAAATATTACTGAATACATGTAGTGTCTTTGGTCGACAAGATCTTTCAATATATGCAGCCTTTTCATGAGTGGAAAATAGTAACAACTTACAGTAAAAGTTAAGGTTTACTGGGCACCTACTGGGTGACAGGCACTGTTTTAAGGGCTCACAAGTATTATCTTTTTAATTCTTTCAACAAGCCTGTAAAACAGGTTCAGTTTCTATTTCCATTTTACAGATGAGAAAAGTTTAGTACTTTGGCCAGTGATTTTTAGAGTCCTCTTATCCATTATAATATATTTTAAAAATATAATGATGATGATGATGATGATGATGATAATATTTTCAGTACTGTAGTAGGCTGAATAATGGTCCCCCAAAGATACCAGGTCCTAATCTCTGGAAGTTGTAAATATTCTGAGATTAGAAGATTATCCTTGATTATCTTGAAGTTTCCTAAATCCAATCACAAGTCACTTCATGTGAGAGGCAGGGAGGGATTATACAGACAGATGAAGACAAGAAAACGTGAAAATGGAGGCAAAGACTGGAGGGATAGAGCCACAAGCAAAGAAATGCCATCAGCCACCATCAGCTAGAAGAGGCAAAGAATGGATTCTCCCCTAGACCCTTCAGAGGAAGTATGGCCCTGCCTATATCTGACATCCGGATTTCACCCCAGGGAAAGTAAACTTCCAGCCTTCAGAACTCTGAGAAGATAAATTTCTGTTGTTTTAAGCCACTAATTTTGTGACAATTTGTTATGGCAGCCACAGGAAACTAATACAAGTTGTGAAAGATAATTAATAGAGAACTTATCAAACTTCTTATTTTACTTAAAGTTTAGTGAAGATATTTGGGCTAGAGCCATTCAGTGGTAACTCATAGAAATAGAGGTCAGATTTGTTGACTCCTAGCCCAACATTTTCAGCTCAGATGGAGTATCTCCTAACTTCCAACTAGCATATCCTCTTGATTAATTGCATCGAACCCTTCTCCCACTCCTGGGAGCTCTTCCTGGTTCAGAGAAGTTTTAGTTTGTAGAACGGGGCTTCTTTGTTGCTACCTCTCAATCAAGATCTTCACACAGAATATCTTGTTTAGATACCTATGCGACTTTTGAAAGAGATGTAATTCTTCTATGTTGAAAAATGTGCATAATTACTTCCATCATATTTATAATAAAAGGTAATATATACATAAAGGGCTATCCCCAAGTAAAACACATTTGATTTTTTTCATTTTACTGACTTCCTTATCAAACTACTACTATTCTTGGGAGAGATAAAACACTAAGTTTTTCTGCGGGACCCTGTTTCCTGACTTAAATGATTCTTTCTATTTAAGTGCATCAGAGATCCATGGAAAGGCAACATGTTGCACAAGAAAGAAAAGAGGGTTTCAAGTAGAAAAATTCTTCTTTGAATCACAGGATATGCTGCCTACAGGATTACATGAGATAAAACCTATATTCTTTGATCTTTGGTTTCTTCATCTCTAAACCAGAGATAATTGCGTTTGCCTGATCTTTTCCAAGAAGGCTTTGCGGGGGTGGGGATAGGGGGCTGAAAGGATAATGGGTCCACCTGTACTTTGTTAAACTGGAGAAATCTAAATATGAAGGATTGTAACTGAGATTATTAAGTCCATAGTTTTAAGGATATATCTTATTTGTGTTAAACCCCTATGTGTCAAAACAGGAAACATGAAATTATTAAGCCATTTAAGAGGCATTTATCAGGGCACCTGAGTGGCTCAGTCAGTTAAGCGTCTGACTTTGGCTGCTCTTGAGTTCAAGCCCCACACTGGTTCTCTGCTGACAGCGCAGAGCCTGGAATCTGCTTCAGTTTCCGGGCCTCCCTCTTTCTCTGCCCATCCCCAACTCATGCATGCGCTCGCTCGCTCTCTCTCTCTCTCTCTCTCTCTCTCTCAAAAATAAACATTTAAAATTTTTTTTAAAAATGCATTTAGGGGCCCCTGGGTGGCTCAGTCGGTTGAGCATCCGACTTCGGCTCAGGTCATGATCTCAGGATCTGTGAGTTCAAGTCCCGGGTGGGGCTCTGTGCTGACAGCTCAGAGCCTGGAGCCTGCTTCAGATTCTGTCTCTCTTTCTCTCTGCCCCTCCCCCGCTCATGCTCTGTCTCTTTCTCTGCCAAAAATAAATAAACATTAAAAAAATTCATTTATAGATACTACGTTAGATTGTAAAGATAATCTTCCAGATCTAGGGATAAATCTACATTGTATAGCATTAAAATAGAATACCTATCTTTGTCACCATCCCCTCCCCTTTTAAAAAGTAATACACTGATCTCTCACTCATTCTTTGTGACCTCATTTAATTGTTGTCTCTTTGGTGACAGCTTCCACAATCCATCAAGGTAGATTATGTTTTGGGGGCTTTGTTTATCTGTTCCATATCCAACAGTGTTTATCCCATTTTCCTGTACTAGCACTTCCAACTAGTCTCTTTTTCAAGGCAACTTCTCCTGCTAGTTCCCGGAACCTTTGCCCTGCACAGTTTATTTAAACCAGCCTGTAGCATCCATCTACTAATCAAGCAACCAGAATGTCAATGGGCGACAAGCCATTTTCAGTAATGGCATCCAGAGATGTCCATAAAAACCAAACTCTAACATCATCTTTCTGCTCATTTGCTCTGCTGAAGAGCTGACTCCTGACTCAATTAATTTCCTTAAATATCTCTTTACCTCATCTTACTTGGTACTACTTTCCCAATTTGGTCTGGTTCCTTTCCGTAACTATAATTTGAATTCTACCTCTAACCAAGCGGACTTCTAGCTCAAAAGTAAATACTCCTGGCAAGCATACTTGGACCCAGGATCTCACAATAGGACATTTAGAGAGTTCTTTGTAGAAAACTCACGCTTTGGCCCGAATATTAAACTAGCGAGTGTGCATATGATCTCATCTCCCTATAACCTTTATCCCTTTGAGCAAGACCTCTGATATATGTAGTACATGATCACTGAACACATGATGAGATTAAATCTTAGGAATAGAAAAGTACTATACTCTGACGATCTCATTAAGATCTATTTATTTACTATAAAGACCTGCATTAATCTCACTTCAATAAAACTATAATGAGCACCACCTGTATGCTAGAAAATAGAGCTATAGTTCTCATTCTGGAGATGCTTACAGTAAAGTCCTAGAGACAGAGGAGCGCATAGACTGCTACAATACAGCCTACTGTGAAGGTGTTTAGATGGGGAAAATGCCAGATACTAAGGACATAGAGGAAGACAATGTATACAAGCCAAGGAGGAGCACAAGGATAGATTCTAAAAGGAAATAGCTTATGAAAGAAGACCGGGACTTTGCCAGGTGAAGAGAAGGAGAAAGAGCAATCCTCAGTAATGCTCTCTTTTCTCTTTATTTCCAACATTTTTCAGGCATATTGAACATCCTGCAGTGTTTTAAACTATTTGTGCATAATCTCCTCACTTCTCTCCACCTTCTTTTAGCCCTATGTGTCTTCATTTGTAAAATCCACTCTGTAGTTAGTCAGATAGCATAAATAATAACAGCAACCATATCTCAATGTTTCCAGTTATAAAATCAAATAAATTTTATACTAGGCCTATCATGAAAGCTAAGGGTTATATTGGAAACTGTTTAAAGTGTGATCTTTGGGCTTGTTTCCCCCACCATTAGTTTTATTCAAAAGATACAATTGGGTGTTTTTGTGTGAAAATTGGTAAGATGATACCATTCAGTGACTACAAAAGCTCCGTTCTTTGGAATTTAAACCCACATTCCAACTAATGTGTGACATTACATTACATGGTCTGCTCTTATGAATGAAGGTAGTGTGTTCTAACAGTCTTATTTAAGGCTTCAAAATACAAGTCATGTTAGCACTGAATAACAGAATTATTTAAAAGAACTAAAGGTTGGGGCGCCTGGGTGGCGCAGTCGGTTAAGCGTCCGACTTCAGCCAGGTCACGATCTCGCGGTCTGTGAGTTCGAGCCCCTCGTCGGGCTCTGGGCTGATGGCTCAGAGCGTGGAGCCTGTTTCCGATTCTGTGTCTCCCTCTCTCTCTGCCCCTTCCCTGTTCATGCTCTGTCTCTCTCTGTCCCAAAAATAAATAAACGTTGAAAAAAAAATTTAAAAAAAAATTAAAAAAAAAATAAAAGAACTAAAGGTTGTCACCAATAGAGATTGAAATGGGTCAAAGGTCGAAGGTGACTACTGGGTTCATCTGTATGCAAATGCTTTCCTAGAAGTATGATTCTTCACCTTTGATTTTTAGTAAGACCAGGTAGAGGAGCTTCTAGTCTATGCAGTATTATCCATAGCATCTTAATTATAATACATCTAGAGGAATATTGCACACTTCAAATTAGAGGTTATATAAACAATAGCAAAAGGAAACACAAATTTTTGCAGGGTCTGTCAGCCTATTCGGTGTTAGTAATTTGCTTAAAGAAAAAAAAAAGTATTTTCTGCCAAGTGCTTCACCTTGCTCATCCTATTTATGACCTTGGGAATGAGGTATCATCATTTCAGTATAAAGATGAAGACTTTTATTTAGTTAGGTAATGCAATGTACCAGATCAACTGCTTAGAACTCATATAAGCCAGGTTAAAACCCATGCTGTCTGGCCTCAGATATCAAACTTTATTTCCCCCATTTCCCCCAGGCATCTGTCTACAAATGGTAGAAAGAAATTAAAGCAGAAAGAGGAAAATAGCCAAATGAACCGATCTACATATGACTGGTCTTGAGGAACTCCAAGGGCCAAAAAGTCAGACTAAGGTTACAATTTCCTCTTAGAGTTGAAGAAATGCAGAGCAGAAACTCTCTTGCCCCCTGAGAACATGTCCTTCTTTGGAAAATGGCTATCACCAAACACAAAAGAAAAGTGATTGCATCACCAACAATTCAATCAAGTGAAACTAAGGTTGTGAAACAAAACACTCTGAATCTGGAGGTGGTGGTAAGGGGCACAGAAATGTTGGGCCTTGAACTTTGTTGAGCCTATTCTCATCACATCGGTCTTGATTTCTATGGGACAGTCATTCTCCACCTCTTCCTGAGCAGGACTTTTGTCCTCACTTTCTGACAGCTTACTCCCAGAACCAAAGCTAAAGAATATCAGCCTCTCTTTTTGTCCAGACCCCAAGGCAAGGCTAATCAGTCAACTGTGATTTCCATTCTTTTGGGACCATTTTGATGATTTAAAGTGCTCAGACTAGGAAACAAAAATGAAACAACAGTCACAATTACTAACTTTATGGTTTTCGAAGCCTTGTGCTAAACTCAATTTAAATAATTGGGGATTGTTAGTATTATTTCCATTTCCTACATTAGGAAACTAAACATTTAAACTAAAGGTATAAAGTTGGTCATTGGCTGAGCTTCGGTTCAGAATCTATTTTCTTTGATTGCAAATGCCATACTCTATACTGGGAGAAGTCATTCTCTGTGAGTCTATTTTTCTACATAATTCAAACCAAACCCCTACCTTGTACTATTGTTACAAGAAATAGATTAACATGAAAAATAAATAAAACACACTAAGATTCAATAATAGCATTCTTCTCAAAATTTTTCTACCAGACTCCTTGGTAACAATACATTTTATCATATACTAGAGTATTCAGTATATGTTAAATGCTTAAGAAACATTTGCTATGTGAAGAAATAATTGATCAAATGAATAAATTAAAAACAAAAACAAAGAATAAATGGATGAATGGATTCAAATCTCTTGATAGTCTTTTTTCTCACTTGAGTTCTTCCAGATGTGTAATCCTTTCAGTCTTCTAGAGACCAGACAAGAGAAGATTTGGAAGGAAAGGTCTACCAGACATTCTCCTCCTCCCTGGGTGAAAAACTGTAATAGGAGTTCTTAATCTTTCAATCATTTGCCCTTTCTCATGTTTGTAATTGATGCTGGCTCCCTGGATCCATCCGGTAATAGAGAAAAAAGCCAACAGTGATGGAGAAGTTTATTTCTACCACTATAAACATAAATTCATTGTTAAGGTAACATATAACAATATCTTTCCATGAATTAATCATCAGGTATATATTGAGTCACTACTCATATGCCAGGAAGCTCTTGCAAATAAAAAGATGAAAAAACACAGTTGGAATTGGAAAAATGAAATTTCTAACATTTTTTTCATTGTAAATTTTTTGAGAAATTAAAAATCTAAATGTGTAGCAACAGACGGACACATTAAATTGTAGTACATTTATATCATTAATTACCATGCATCTGTAAAGAGACTGAGATATTTCTATATGCTGATGCAAATAGAAATATGCTGATGCACAGCCTTGCAAAGCATAGGGCTAAATGGGAAGGGAAAGAATGTGTTATCAATATGAACATAAGGATTTCTCTATAGAGAATACACACTTATAATATGATTTTATGTCCATTTACCATAACACGGTCCCAAATATTATGCAAAACACAACCCCATTAATGTAAAACAAAGTAAATGCCATAGTATCTATATATATGTGCATGAAAAGGAAAGTGATGGGATACATACTAAGCTGTTGAAGGTGGCTTCCCCTGGAGGGAAGTAGATTTTGAGGTTTCTTATCATGTGCTACATATTTATGACGTTTATGATTAAACAAATAAAAGTGTTAGAGCTTACTCTAGGATCTCACATTTTATGAGGATGATATGGTATATGGGCATAAAATCATTTTATAGGTATATATTCTGTATAGAAAAATCCTATGTTCATATTCATAATACAGTCTTATTTGTGAATTTTGTTTGTAAAAGAAAAACAGTTATGATAACAAGTAAATTAATTCGGCGCATCACTTGAATATCAAAGCAGGGTCTTTAACTTACTAATGGAAATGTCAAAAATGATCAAGTCCCCATTCCTTCATTTTACATGCATGAAAAATTAGGCACAGATAAGGAATGCTACCTGACAAAATCACACAGCAAATTACTAGCAGAGCCTAGGGAAATAACATGGATTAGAATTCACATTTAGATTGATTATTTGGGGCTTCTTTTGATTCTAAAATCAAAGAGAGTAAATAGAATTTGATGTACAATATATTAACAGACTTGGTTATCTTAGTGGCTCCAGGGTATGTTTATTTTACAATACAAAGTAGGCAGAGGTGATATTTAACAATTAGAAAACACTGAAGTATGATTATATTTTGCTTTCAGCATTAGGCTGCTGAATACCACTCCTCCCATTTTCCTTTGATCTCAGTCTTGCAATTTGAAAGCCAGAGGAGTGATAAATGGCCATGAAATGCAGACAAAGATCCCTTTTGTTTGTCCCACAGAATAGGAAGATGGTCAAACTGATCAGTCATCAAGGTATAATGATCTGAAATAAATACCAGCCTCTTTGATGTGGCTTAGGATGCCAGCATCAGGGAAAGAGATCATTCTTCTGACTATCACATAATTGAATGATTATGTTGGTTTGTGAATGGGCTTCCTTAATTGGTAACTGGTAATTTGGCATCCTGACATGAGTATACGGGAAACATGATCCTTCACCCTGCACAAGGGAGAGAAGATTGAACTGAGAGGAATGAATGGGAAGAGAGCCTTTCAAATTAGAAATAATTGGAGCAGGGAGCAGGTGACTGAAAAAGGCACAGAAATTACTCCACCTTCTCTCAAAGAAGTGACACTGAGTCATATGTGTGAGCCCATAGCAGGTGTGTATTTTTTAGAAACCATCAACCAAAGACTGCAGCCTTGGGGATGTTCCATTTACAAGAAGGATGCAATCTAAAAGGTTTAACCATCTTGATATTGGGGAAGTCTTAATAGGAAAACACAAGGCCACATGAACTAATAGGTGAAGCGCATCTGAAAAGGTCAGGAAATATGAGAGATGTTAAAAATTAATATATTGGAAGAATATAGATGTTAAAGCTAGCAAATATTGTTTGTGAAACCTGCCATTGTTATGTACTTACTGTGCTACCCTGAACATATCAATTAACTTTCTATAATTCATTTTCTTCCTCCTCAAAGAGATAACAATGGGATCACAATTGTCCTTTTTGTGATGAATGAAACAGTTTTTGAAAGTGGTACTTTCTAGGAAAAAGTCTAAGTGGCCAATGGGTCTTCCCCTTCCCTATTGTCTTTTAGGTCATAAGAAGGTAAAGTTTATGGCGTCAACATTTTACCAAACCATAGAGGTCAATTGGTAATCCCCATTTACTCATTAACACCTTTCTGAGGAATCTCTCCTTATTTCACACGTGATAAGCTTTGTTTGAGATTTATAATATTTCTTTTAATTTGCATATGCAAAACCTCCAAGGCTATGATCATTTCAGTCTATTGCAGTTTTTACATACAGTCTCAGACCCTTCTCTCTAGTTCCAGTATCTTCTCACTAGTATTTGAACATTTCCAATTTTGGGTATTTTATTTGCAATTCACATACAAACTAAGATTAAAAATTTCCAACCATCACCCAAATTTTCTTCCAGGATATTGTTGATTTACTTACACATGTGTTCTTTGATTAATGAACTCAAAATTATTTCTCAAGCACTTCCTAAGAGCCAAGAACTGGGCAAGGCACAAAACCAGATACATCTCCTACCTTCATTAATCTTAACTATCGAGATGAAAATATAAATAAATACAGAAATGACCATGAAAGGAAGAATGTGTTAAGATATATGAAATAAAGTTATTAGATACCAAGAACACATTTGATAGGGAGAACTCCAGGGATGATCAGGGGTGACTTCCTTGAGTAAAGGATGTGTGCTGTGTAATGTCTATGTGCATATGGGTGTGATGATGATGGCAATGATGGTGATGTTGATGATGATGATGATGGTGATGAAGATCATGTTACCCCAGGCAGATGGCTAAGCTTGTGCAAAGGTTCTATAACTAAGGGTAATATGGTATATTCAAGTGAAAGATGGATCAGCATGCTTAGAAAGCAAACTGCTAAAGGGATTATGGTAGGAGATGAGGTTGGAGACATGAAACATATTAACCTCTGTAAGACTCATTTTCTTCCTCAAACTCAGATGACTTTGGCAGGGACCCTTAGACCATTTCTTTTCCCTTATCCCCTAAATTCTGTCAGCAGAATGTATAATGTGTCTATGATAACTATCATTTTCACTATTACTTTTAGTTAAAATTGCAAATTCTACACAAGAGCATGGGCCATTTCAATCTTGCCTATATCTTCTGGCAGAAGAACAAAATAAATTTGCATTAGATGAAAGTATCAATTATCTGCAACTAATGTCTTTCCCCTCTTCCTTTATAGGTACCCATTGCCAGTGGTTCTCAAACCATGGGGTTCTTCATATTATGCCTTTAAAGTGCCTCAATATTCAGATATGCAAACCTTTTATTCTCAAATTATATGTATAAACTCAGGCTTAGGCCTAAGAATATGAGTGTTTAATAAGGAGATTCTCTGTTTACAAACTAATATTTGAGAACTAGTACACTATGTACATTAATAGTCTTTCACTTTTTGAATGAGAGTTTAACCTTTGATTAACTTCCTCTGCTCCTGTGGAGATTGGATAAAGGTAGATTGTAAAGTGTGCTGTTAAGCAGCATTGCTTATGGTACAAACAACTCCTGATTAATAGATTATATCTGGATTGAGGCTTCTGTGGATGGATGGATGGATGATAAAAATTTGATGTGGAACCATAGCCTTGACATGTAATAAGAAGACTCATAATTGGCATGTCTCATGTTTGGATCCCAGCAGCTATCCTCTGGAGTGGTAGAGAGATACTGCTAATGTTGGGATAAGGATACTAAACTAGGCTGGATCACACACATGCAAGACATGAGTTTTCTTTTATTACCTAAGCTGTCACCTGGTGGAGATAAGGGGAACGGGCAAAAAATAGTTCTTATCACCTGGTGGAGGTAAGAGGCGCTGGCCAGCAAGTGCTTGGGCTCCTGCAAAGACCTATTGACCATCTAGTACCTTCAGCCCTGTACCTCCAGGGCCACATCCTTCTGAGTAGCTGGAACTAGATGTGGCCTATAATAGCTCTGCAAATCTTAATATTTATGTGAAGGTAAGAAGACTAGCCCCTGGTGGGTACTGTTTCTGGCATAAATATGCATGCCTTCTCAAACCGTGTAATCCCCTACCTTTCTATTTTGTTCATAGAGTCTCTTCCTCTTAGGAACAGCTCCACACCCTTCTCCACCAGAGAACTGAAGCTTATCTTTCGAGGTTCAACAAACACTTCTTTAATTTTTTGTTCATTCTCAAGGAGGAAGAATGTGTTGTCTTCTCCGTGCTCATGTGGTACCATGTCCACATTCTTCTTTAGCACTTCACTATCTGAGTTGCTGTCATCTTTCAAGTGCCTGCGTCTTCTCTTGGGGGCACAGTGTGTCTATGCATTTTGCATTTCCACTGTTTTACACAATTCTTCGAGCAGGAAAAAAAAATACGATCAGCTGTTTGTTAAACTCCACTAAATCGCGTGGTTAGAGCTTGGTATCTTGAGATCGAGTACTACTACTTTTTCAAGATTTAGGCAATAGCTAAATTTTACCTTAAGGGATTTTATTCCTAAAATTCTTTATGTGCCTCCCTCCTGGGATTTAGTTTCTGTCCTTTAATGACTCATATTACTACAATTGTTGTGTGGTTGTATTATGATGACTATACTTAAAGAAATTATTGTATGCCTACGTTTGTCCCCTCAGAATACCACACACTTGAGAGAAGCAGCCTTATCTTACTCTTTACATGGCGTAAAATAGCAAATTGAAGTGTGAATGCAAGAGAAACATGCAATGGAAAGTTTGTTAAAATACTTTCAACTGTACCTTTATAATTTAATGATTTAGGATTACTGCTAGATAGGAATCTGCTTATGTAGGTTGTTAACATGGGTCTGATTTTGCTAACTTAAAAGAAACATATTTTGCTTTGTTCTATAATCATTATTTTCATTTAAGCAGGAATTTGTGGCTCACGAACCACTTTTGTATGCATTATGTCATCTGATCCAGATACCAGTATCTTATAAATATGGAGAAGGCATGGAATAAAGAAAGAGTGATGATTTACAGCCACACAAAGCTGTGTTCAACTCTGACTCCAGCACTTGGACAAACTTTAAATTCTCTCATACAGTCTGGTATATAAAATGAAGATATTGAAGCCTGCTATTATTTATAATATTGTAAAGTTCTGTCAGTGATTATCTTCTTTTGAAAAGTAAGCAAAGAGGAAAATATTTCAGCCTAGCTACAGTTGCAATTATTTGGATGAAAGGGAAAAGTGCTAATCAATTACTGCTGAGTACAGGAATATGAGTCCCTAGTGTTAAACAATGTCATTATTCTGAGCAACATCAAGAGGTTTTAACAAATAGGAATTAGATTTCTATGCACATTTTTGGAGATCCTAAGTAGACACATTAATGGCATCATTTTCTGAGGTAACAATTTTGGAATAGAGGGTAGAATGAAGGGTAGAATCATCCTTCACTTGAGAAGGATCAGAACTGGCACTATAAAACCCAGCAAAAGGAACTGGGAAGAAGCATTAATTATAATGATACTTTAAGATATAACTAGACTCCCCGGATTTCCCTTTTAACATCAGCTGGAAATGAGAGCTTAGTACTCACCATTCAGGCCTCACTCCATTTACAAAACTAAATGTGCTTAGCAAATTAGAATATCATGTCTACAGTCTAGGAATGAGAGATTAGCCCCAATGGTTGGTGCTATTTTTATTTTCTATTTCCAATTCACCACGAACAAAATCTTCCATTCTAATTTCAGAGTCCACTGTGAGAAAAAAATAATGAGGAAGAACACCTAGTTTGATTCTCATGTGGACAGGCAATGAGAAATTTTAATACCTGTGCCCTCTACCACTCTGCCCCTAAAGCATATGTAATTTAAGAAGATAAGCAGATAAGTATGGAGGCAGGTAGACAAGTTAGATACATAGGTAGGTGGATGGAAACAGGACAGATAGACAGTTATAAATAGGAGGCCATAGATATTTAATTTCCCTATATCATGGCCTCAGTTGTTGATAGAATAGTAACCTCCACTCCACTCACACACACATACACACTGGACAGCTTTAGTTTGCTTGTTTTATCTCTATTACTACTCTGCCCCACCAGCCATATGCTTCCTACTTTAGTGGATGTATCATTGCTGTATGTCCATTTATTTACTTATAAATTTGAATATAGTTCCATATTTATTAACTTTTTAACAATTTAATAAATATGGGACAAGAGGAAGATAATTTCATTAGACTTTAGTTCACCATCTTGAAACAAGTATGCTATTTCCATAATCAATACATTTGTGATTAATGATATAAAAAGTAATCTCTGCTTATCACCTTTTACAGATTTCTCTGTAGAAATTGAAGATTTGTTTTCATTATTCAGTTTACTCTTTGTAGGTTAATTTATTCCCTTTGAGGTTCCCACAAAAACATGAAAGGTGAACTCCCCTGGTAGCTTTTCAGCTGAGAAGCACACAATACCCATCATAAATATTGAACTTATCAATTATCGCTTACTGTTCTCATTTTAATTTATATAACTAGTTTTTCATTCAGATCTGAGTGAATCTAAAGATTAAGATTTGATTAAATGTACTAAACAAACATGTAAGTTATTCCTCCAGCTCTTTAGTGTTTAGAAAAAGAAAAAAAAAGTATGTCTCACAAAATGATACAGAAGCCATGTTAATGAGTATATTTGTACTATCTATTACTTGCATTAATTATAGCTATTCTCTTTTCCTTTTTAACTTCAAAGTACTTTGTATCAGTGACAATTAATTGGAAAGACCATCACGATTCTTCCTGACACAGATCTGGAAAGATTTGATTTTAGTTTTACCTCTTCATTCAAATTCAAGGCAGTAATTTACATGTCTCATGATATCTAGTGGCTTTGGAAAAGTATGTTCAGTTTTTATACCATCTTGTATGTACACAGAGCATACAACTAGTTTCAAATGAAACTAGTTTCAAATGAAAAAGAAAAAAGAAAAAAGAAAAAAGAATGGAGAAAAAAGAACCCACACTTTGTGACATACTTCTGAAATAGTGACAGGCAAACAACTACCAACGTTACCTCATTTATAAAAGATGCCAGGTTTTCTGTGATATTTCTCCAACTAGAGTATTTGAAAAAGTGTTGCATCGAATTCTATGTAATGAATGGAGGTGGGCATATATAACTGTCTCTACCAATGTGAGCATTTAGCCCAGTTCCAATTTTGCTATAGAAAGTTTTTAATAAAGTTTCCCCTTACTTTTTGTTCCACATGGACAAGATTTTAAGTATATTATCGCTTTTGTTTTTATTACTGTTGTTATTTCTTTCCTCTTGGATAAATATCTTTGAATATAAATACTGAACAAGAGCAAAACATTTTTAAAATTTCTATAGACGCTGGGGTGCCTGGGTGGCTCAGTTGGCTGGACATCTGGCTTCAGCTCAGGTCATGATCTCACAGTTCATGATTTTGAGCTCTGCGTTGGGCTCTGTGCTGACAGCTCAAAGCCTGGAGTCCACTTTGGATTCTGTTTTCCTCTCTCTCTGCCCCTCTCCTGCTCACACTCTGTCTCTCTCTCTCAAAAATAAGTAAACATTAAAAAAATTTTTTTTTTAAATTTCTATATATGCCGACAAGCTTTGGTCTCAAAATACTGCACCAATTTTTATTTCCACTAAAATTTTATGAAACTATCCTGAATCCCACACTGCTTCCACCACTGGATATTAATAATATTTATTTTTTATTTATTTTTAAAATAATGTCTCCTATAAAATTTTTTGATTGTACCTGTAGTCAATAACGATGGATTCTAAATTTAAAAAAAGATGTTAGGAAGGCAGACCTCATGTTAAGTATGTTCACTGAAATAAAATAAATTTTAAAATAAAAAAGGACACACAACCAATACAACTGTTGATATATTATGCATTTCTTTAATTACTATTGAAATTCAACCTCTCAAATGCCTTAGTTTTTAGTATGTTCTTGACACTGTGAACTGTCTATATGATGTTTTCTATTTTTGTTGGTAAGTTGATTATTTTTCTTTTGATTTTTTTTGTCCTTTAAAATTATATTAAGTAGTCAATCAACGTTATACATATGTGTAGTGCTTCCAGGGAGGTGAATCTCTTATATATTAGTATTTGCTATCCAGAATCAATTCCTCTCTACTTCTTATACAATAAAATCTCTTCTGTGTAATCTTCCATTAGTCTCTGTGATCTATTTTTTTTTTTTTTTACTATTTTATTTTAGGTTTTAGCTGTGTCTTTTGTTAACATCCTTACTGAATCTTGTGATATTTATAAACTTGCTGTTAAATTCTACCTGGTATAAACCTAGGATAACATTGGTTTGCAAGAAATCTTTGCTGAATCAATCAACTCAAACTGGTCATCCTCTACTCAAGAGTCAGCCAACATTCTTTCACAGGTAGTACTCAGCTCCTACCTAGGATGCACACCTCTGATATATTTCTCTATCTTTGATGTCTCAAGGAGTATTAGCAGAGTGTCTGGAAGAAATCAGTTGTTCTACTATATATTATTCTAAGCTGTTCCAGTGAAGGAATTGTCAGGCCACAAATGTGCTTCTCAGAGCAGGATAAGAAGAAAGTAGTCCTCATTAGATGATGATAACAAATGATGGTGGTTTTCTATTCTCCTTAAGAAAAGTCTATATCAAGTGTTCAGCATAGGACATGGTAAATCGTAGTCTCACAAATTTATTAAAGGACAAAATTTTTATTCATTGAGAATCATTGTTATAGTTTTTGCTAGGATAGATTACTTTTCCATATATTTCTAATCCTCCTGCCCCTAACTGCATTTGATAAAGTCCCCCTTTCATCTCAAATGAGATGGCCTTGACTGTGTGACTAGTTTGACCAAAAGGGTGTTGGCAAAAGTGATGCACGCAGAGGCCTCATATGTGTTTGTACAGTTTGACTTGCCTTTTGCACATCAATGACCCACCATGAGAAAAGTATGCCATAGGCATCTGCTGGCCCTGGATTCTGAGCCCCAGAACAAAAGCTCATGGAGCAGATCTGAACCCAATCCAGATCCTAAAACCACATTTAACTCCATCTGCATGCTGAAGCAAATCCACCCAGCTGAGATGCAGACAAGCTCGGCCAAATCACAGTTGACCTATAATTCCTTGACTATAAGAATGAATGTTGATTGTCATAAGCCACTGAGTTTTGGGATCATTTGTTATGTCAATTGGACAGTAGCTAAAAGGTATATTACTGGTGCTCAGCGGCATCCATAATAATAGTAATAGATTGCCAAGGGCTTACCATAACTTGTCTCGTGTGATCTTCCCATAATTATAGAACATTTTTTTATCCCTAGACACAGAGAGTTTAAATAACATGTTCAAATACAAAAATAATAGGTGATGTACTTAGGATTGGAACCCAGGCTGTCTGAACTCAGTATCTGTGTTATTTATGACCATACCAGACAGCCCCTCTAAGTGACCAAAACATGACTTCCTAAGAAGATAACATGAGATGTTTTAAGTGCTTTGCAGGCATATCTGATATTCTTTGTGAATACTGGGATTCTGACCTAATCTGACATTAAGAATACAGGTGAAGCAGTAACTTCCAATCTCAGTTACTTGGAAGAATCTCTCAGAAGTGGTAGTAGGAGAAGAGGAGTAAGGATATTCAGGGTCCAACCTGGACATTCTGAAGCAAAAGCTCTATGGGTAAAGACTATGAATATTTATTTGCAATACACTCCTAGAGGCAATCTGGAAGGAGCTAGGCTTGCTTCTTTCCAAGGGGCCCTTAGGCTAGGAATGATAACCTTTATTAAGAAAAAAAGTCTATTTATATTTTCTTTCCAAAATCCCAGGTTATTTGAATGTCTGTTTTTACCCAGAAAGACTGTCATGCCCCGTATAGTGAACCAACATAGATTCATCAAGAGAAACTCCACATTCCCCATCTTGCTTAGCAGTATGACGTCATGAAAAAATTATGACACAAGGAGTCAAAATGTTGGTTTCCAACCCCAGCTCTGCTTTACTAGGTGTGTGACTTTGAACCTGCCAGTTAAATTAACTTTCCTTATTTAAAATAAACAAAACCCAGCATAATAGTCCTTATTGAGTAGGGTTTTTGAGATATTCACTGAGATAACATGTCTAGAACACCTGTCCAATGACACAACTTAATGAGTACTAACTAGGGACTATGTTACTTTCTTATATGAATCAAGTTGTGCAGAAGGTTTGTCACAGCAAGAAAACAAAGAACTCTGTTTTAAATGCTCAGTTTTTAAGAGTTCTATGAACAGTGGATGCTAAGTGAGTGCTTTCCCCCCAAATCACAATTTGAGACAGAGTATACATAAACACAAGACTGTGTTTTAGGATAGCATTGCCATCATGCCTTTGTTAGGCTAAAAAGAGAAACCACATGCCTGACTGGTTCTGATCCCAAAGCCTTGACAGGATTCCAGATTTCCAAAACATGGCATTGTCTCCAGGTGGCAAATCTCATCTGGAATTTCTCCTTATTTTCTAACTTGATTTAGAAATATGATAATGGAAGACAATTATGTCCATTCATTTATATGTTGTGTATGCCTGCCTATGCCTAATTTAAAAGAATACTTTTTGATATTTAAAATAGGTTTTTTTGGTTGGTTGTTTTTGTTTTAGTAAGTCTGAAAGATAAATATATATGGTATTAAACAAGAAAAAAATACAGCTGTTTGTGTACAAAACCATATTCTTTCACATCTCAATCTATCCTGCCTGTTTCCAGACAGGCAAACCAATTTGTCAGCTCTATATGCATACTGGGATATTGAAGCTTATCGGTGTTAAGTAATAAGCTCAAGGAATTATAGGAAACAAAGAAGAATGGCACAGGGCTCATTCCATTAAAACTTGCTGAATCATTTTTTTACACCACACACAAAAATAAACTCAAATGGTAAAGGCATATATTTGAATCCTGAAATTATAAAAAAGAACATAGACAGTAATTTCCTTGACATTAGGCATAGATACACTTTTCCAGTTATGTCTCCTCTGGAAAAGGGGAGAACACCAAAATGAAACCTATTGCGACTATACCAGATAAAATGCTTTTGCACACGGAAGAAAACCAAGAATAAAAGAAAAGGAACCTTTTGAATGGGAAAAGATATTTGCAAATGATTTATGCAATAAAAGATTAATATCCATAACTCCATAGCCAAGAAACATATTAAATAATCTGATTAATAAACAGAACTGAACTTTTTCGAAAGAAGATATACAGATGGCCAACAGACATCTGGACATCGGAAAGATGCTCAATATCACTCATCATCAGTGACGTGCAAATCAAAACCACCATGTGATATCACTTTATACCTGCCAGAATGGCTAGAACCAAAAAAAGGAAAAACAAAAACAAAAAATAACAAGTGTTGGAGAGGATGTGGGAAAAATAGGAACTCTCATGCACTATTGGTGGGCATGCAAATTGGTGCAGCCACTGTAGAAAGCAGTATGGAGGGTCCTCAAAAAGTTAAAAATAGGATTACCACATGATCCAGTAACTTAATTACTGGGCATTTACCTCCTAAAAAAACCCCACTAATTTGAAACCGTATATGTACCTCTGTGTTTATTGCAGCATTATTTATTTTAGCCAAGATATGAGAGCAACCCAAATTCCCATTCATAAATGAATGGATAAAGAATATGTGATATATAATATGTATATAAAATGGATCATATATATATATATATATGTATATAAAATGGATCATTGTTCAGCCATGAAAAACAATGGAATGTTGCCATTTGTAAGAACATGGATGGACCAAGAAGATATAATACTAAGTGAAATAAACCAACTGGAGAAAGACAAATACCATGTGATTTCACTCATATGTGAAATTTAAGAAACAAAACAAACAGGGGTCCCTGGGTTGCTCAGTTGGTTTAAGCATCTGACTCTTGGTTTCAGCTTAGGTCATGATTGCTTGGTTTGTGAGTTCAAGCCCTGAATTGGGCTCCATGCTGACATTACGGAGCCTGCTTGGGATTCTCTCTCTTTCCCTCTCTCTTTGCCCTTCCCCCTTTCTCTCTCTCTCTCTGTTTCTCTTTTTCTCTTTCTCTCTCTCTCTCTCTCTCTCTCTCAAAATAAATAAAATTTAAAAAAAAAGAAATAAAACTTTGGGGAAAAAGGGAGATAGGGAAAATAACAACAACAACAACAACAAACCAAAAACCAAACCAGATCAAAAGCACCCCAGATTCTTAAATACAAACTCTGGTGGTTGCAAGAGAGGTGGATGGTAGAATGAAAAAAATAAAGGGGATTAAGAGTACACCTATCCTGGGTTGCCAGGGTATCTCAGTTGGTTAAGCATCCAACTTCGGCACAGGTCACTATCTAATGGTTTGTGAGTTCAAGCCCCGGATTGGGCTCTGTGCTGACAGCTGACAGCACAGGGCCCACTTGGGATTCTCATTCTCTCCCTGTCTCTTTGCCCTTCCCCCACTCTGTCTCTCTTTCTCCTTCTCTCACTCTCTCTCTCTCTCTCTCTAAAAATAAATTAAACTTAAAAACAAAAGTACACCTATCCTGATGAGTCTGGAGCAATATAGAGAATTGTTGAATTATACTGTACATCTGAAACTAATACAATCCTCTGTTAATTGTACTTCAGTTAAAGAAAAAGTTGCTGATATTTGGGGGGACGGTGTCCTTTTGGAAATTAGCATGACTATCAAGGTGCCAAACTTCAGCATCTGGTTTATCTTCTAAGTTATCACCACCACATCCCTCAGTTCCTAGGACACTATTCAGTTGTATTATTTGCAAGTAGACCAGCATTTAAACAACAAAAACAGGGGCGCCTGGGTGGCACAGTCGGTTAAGCGTCCGACTTCAGCCAGGTCACGATCTCGCGGTCCGTGAGTTCAAGCCCCGCGTCAGGCTCTGGACTGATGGCTCAGAGCCTGGAGCCTGTTTCCGATTCTGTGTCTCCCTCTCTCTCTGCCCCTCCCCCGTTCATGCTCTGTCTCTCTCTGTCCCAAAAATAAATAAACGTTGAAAAAAAAATTTTTTTAAACAACAAAAACTAACTAAAAACAAAACAAAACAAAACAAAGCAAAACCCAAATCCTCTGATTTCAGTGTGTCCACAATTTTGCAAACAGCTATATTGTTAGTCTACCCATCATCCTTTTGTTATGAAGTACAGAATCTCATGACACCATACACAGGAACCCACTAATGCCTGTGAATGGACACAGGGGTGAGAATTGGCCAGTTCTTATTCCTCCTTTTTTCTTTTCTTCATCTTTTTCTTTTGTTTTCTTTTCTACCCCCCTCTTTTTTTTTCTTTCTTTTGAGTGACTGCTGGTCTCTCCAGGCCCCTGGACACTGGAGAGAGCCAGGACAAGTTATGAGCTCTAAGCCTTCAGACACACAGTCTTATCCCTCCTCTCCCATGGACAGGCAAAGGGCATGGCTGAGAACATCATGGACATGTACATATAGACACAAAGGAAAACAGGACCCCAGCATGCCACCCACCTCAACAGAATGCTATATTGATACTTCTCAGGAAATACCTCAGCAAAGCATCCTGGAATAAACCCTCTGAAGCAGGAATAGAGAAATCATGCTCTGTAATCAGTAAAAAGAAATGAGTGAGAAGCCAAGGCTGATTACTAGGAAGTGAAATTTGTAATGAACACACTACCAGAGGAAGATACTATATCAGAGAACGAGGTGTTGAACTCAAAAAAATAGGCTCAGGAGCATGTCAAGGTGCAATGATCAATAAGTGACAG
This sequence comes from Herpailurus yagouaroundi, assembly GCF_014898765.1. NCBI lineage: Eukaryota > Metazoa > Chordata > Mammalia > Carnivora > Felidae > Herpailurus > Herpailurus yagouaroundi. The sequence continues at coordinate 15,838,743 of NW_024412421.1, forward strand.
AGTTTGGAACCATATCCTTAACTACTATGATCATATGTACTGCACAGTTTTATGATATTTAGCTACTTGGCTGTATGGGTTGGATGTCTACATGGAGGTAGGAATACATTTTTATTTCATAATCTTAATGTATATAACATTATTAATCCTAATGGAAGACATGCAAACATGGGAGGAGGTACATGAGAAATACTTTGTCTTCTCCATAATTTGGAAAGAAAAATAAAATGCTGAAGTAAAGTTTGTACACATTTTTATGTTTGGTGTCTAAATGTCCTTACTTTAGCAAATAGGATATCCTAAGTAGATGATGCGAGCAAGGAAGAGCTCTTTCCCTGAAAGAATTTGAACAGCATAGCTATACTGTATCAAATTTAGTAAAAGGGAAAGGTGGCTTTCATCAGGGACTTGGCTTTGGCTTTGGCCATAATGTGCTGGGAAGCATCTAACTCTTAGAGTCGTGTGTGTGTGTGTGTGTGTGTGTGTGTGAGAGAGAGAGAGAGAGAGAGAGAGAGAGAGAGAGAGGGCACGTGTGCACACGTGTGTGTGTGTATGTGTTCCCATTTTGGACCTGCTGATTTCCTTTTCTATTTCCAAAAATTACTCACTGCCACCACTGCTAGGACCTGGTTTCCTTACCAGAAACAACAACAAAAGGCTCATTTGGTGATTTCTGAGATCATGAGCTTGATCTACACTAGGCCCTGTTCTTGGCAAAAAGGCCCAGAGCTATATGAAAATAAGACTCAAATCTCCTATAGAATTGTTTTTTCTTTGAGATGTCATTACTTCAGCTCTTGCTTCAAAATATTTCTGTTCCTTCATGTAATCACGTTGAATAATCATTTTGAAAAGTGTTTTCTTTGCACGCCTACTGTTCTGTGTCCCTCATTTTTGTCTGCACCTAATTTGAAGGCAAACTGAAGTCAGGAATATAGAGAATCATCCTCCAGCCATCCATTAATTGAAGTCTGGGAGTAAGGTAATGCTATCTAATGAGACTGAATCAAGTGATCAGCACAAAATACTGATTTTCAAATACATTTTATCTAACCATTTGAGCTGCCTTGAAAATTGGCATAATTACATACTCTGAGCCTCTAAGATATGGTAATTCTTGATTCAGATATTTCATTTCACAGGAGAGGGAATAAGAAGGCAAGGTTTGATGTGAATGACTTCAGTACCCATTGACGTGAGCAGAGTACCCTTTTCAAACAGATATGAAAGAAATGTAAATTATTAAATTACCTGAAGTGATTCTGAACAAGTAGACCCACCCTAACATCTCCTACTACAAATAAAGCCTTTATCTCTTTTTTTCTTTTACAGAAAAGGACCACATAATCAAAAGAATTATGAATATTCAGAACAAAAATGAGATTGGAAAATTTATGGTGCTCATATAACGAGAGGAAAGAAATTACACTTTTAATTCATTGAGTCACATCATATTCATTTCAGATTCCCTGGTTGGGCACTTTGTCCTCAAGACAGGATTCATTACGAAGTAAAAGCAATTTTAAAAATATATTTTACTGAATTATGGCAAGAAAAACACCATAAAATGACTTCAGTTAAAAGCTAAAGTAATGTGTGTGCAGGCATGTGCATGTATGTGTACCCATGTTCACACATTTTGCAAATATGGTTAGATGTAAGAATAAGCATAGATGAGAGGCAGCCTCAATGTTTCCAGAAAGCAAACCGAGTTGTATGTGACTATGATTTCAGTGAGGACAAATCATATCTCAAAAATGAACATTAACGTCTGCCTACTATGTTCCAGCAATTGGATATTGCTATAAAGCTGACTATGCCAGTTTCTGCCCAGAGGAACTTAACAAGTAGAAGATACAGACATGTAAAGAGATTGATTCAATATACTGTAAAAAATACCATGATCTATTTGCCTCATATAGACTGCTATATGCTGGGAATGTATGTAAGTGTAGGGTCACCACTTTCCAATCTGCTTTCATTTCATAATTTTCTGATATTTTTCCATTTGTCCCCTCATAGTAATTAGTTTTCTATGATGTGAAAAGCTGGGCACATTGCCTCCCCAACATTTCTTTTGGAAAAAAACAAATCTGGTTATGGAATTTTCTGAAACTACGCAAACATTGCTGATAAGTCACAAGAAAACAAATTACAATTTCTGAGAAAAATAACTTTTCTTGTTGCCTTTCAAAATTAGAAAATGGTTTTGTGTAAGGTGTTTGATACAGAGATATATAAATCAAGCCATTGATTTTTATCCTTACAAACAACAATATTTATGTGATAACATGAAGAGGAAGAAAGCTGATTGCTCATGGAAAAAATATCATAAAGTCACAAAAAATTACTATGAAAGAGAGTTATTTTTCCTATTTTAGCCACTTCCCAGAAGAGAGTATTATGCATAATTATATACACACACACACACACACACACACACTCATATATACATACATATACATATATATAATGTACTTAAAATACTTGTAACATCATTTTAGAAATCTAAAGAAAAAATGTATTAAATTTTCAAAATAAGGCAATTTTTTCTCAATATTACATAAACAGATGTAAGTTGCAAGACATGTAGAGTACTTCAGAGTGTCCAAATCAGGCAAACTAGAGTTCAAAAAAAAATTTGTTTAAAAAGGATAAAAATGGCATTGTTGAAAGGATTTGAAAGCACTTCTACAGATTCTAAACCTAGCTACAACCCAGCTTGTTTGCTCATCATGTGCTAATGCTTACTCATAGAATTTTAACTATAATAGCAATAAGAATATGAGTGGCTTCTATTCCACTTACATTAAACACATACATATGGGGAAGTGGGAATGGGCCTAAAATCTAACTCTTTATATACCTCACCATTTTTCCCCTCTTCTCCATTATGTTGCTATCTTTTTATTCTATAGTTTTGTAACACACCTTTGATGTTAAATTTTATGTGTCAACTATGATGTTAATTTTATGTGGGCTAAAGGATGCCAAACTAGCTGGTAAAACATATTTCTGGGTATGTCTGTGAGGGTATCTCCAGAAAAGACTGGCACTGAACCAGCAGACAGTGTAAAAAGGATCGCCCTCACCAAAGCAGGTGGGCACCATCTATCCGCTGAAGGCCGCGGTAGAACAAAAAAGGAAAGGAAAGGAAAATTCGCTCTCTGTGTGAGCTGAGACATCCATCTTCTCCTGCCCTCAGATATCAGTGCTCCCGGTTCCTGGGCTTTAGGGCTCAGACCAGAATTTACATCCCGGGTCCCTGAATTTTAAAATTTTTGGACTCAAAGTGAATTATACCACTAACTTTCCAGGTTCCCCTGCTTGCTGATAGCAGATTGTGGGACTTCTCAGCTTCTGTAATCATGTGAGCCAATTCCTGAAATAAACCTCTCTCTCTCTCTCTCTGTCTCTCTGTCTCTCGCAATCACACACACACACACACACACACACACACACACACACACACAGATTACCACCTGAGGCATATTTTAACTCATCCCCTCACTTCCTGCTCCAATATCTACTGATTTACTGTATTTATATCCTCTGGCTGGGCTGTTCATTATCATTGCAGAATTCCTCACCACTTCTTGAATACATTTAACTCGAGTCAACAGAGAGAAGTTCCTAAGTGTCCCAGAAGTTACCAAGCAAGAGTTTTGTGTCTGTTTTGTTAATGACTTTTAGAAGGAAAAGGGCTTATTTTAAGGTCTGTCACAAAACATAGATTGTAACAATAAGAGGATAAAGACAGAGACCCTATCCTTTCTCTGACTTTCACCAATTTATAAGCCATCTAAGATTCTAGCCATCAGTCCTGACCTGCCTGTTTCTGATTCACATGTCAGAGAAGAGAAAAAAGAGTTCACAAACAGTTCATTACCTTATTCCCCTTCTCTTATTTTTTGTAGCAAATGTGAACAGTGCAAATTCATGTCAAAAGCCATCTCTACTATAATTTAGACTATAAATCCTCAAGGCATAAAAGTACAGCCATTAGTTTATGCTAAACCAGACAAAAACTGAAGGACAAGAGAATTGCCCTATGAGGAAAGGGTAAACATGAGAAGGAGAGGTAAATAGACTTCAATTATTTGGCAAGGATCAAAAACTATCCAGGGCCATTTAAGATACATCTTCTATTCTAGTAAAGGTTACAGCATAGACAAGATTGAACAAGAATCTGTTTAATATAGCACATCCAAAATAAAATAAGGATATTTTTTTTACATTCACCTTAGCTTACACTTATGTGATAATATTCTGAGACATTTTATAATTTGAAATGAATATTGAAGAAGGTTATGGGATCCATTGCTGGTGTGTCATTGTGTTATATAGGCTGCCACCATTTTGTGTGCCATTATACTAAATGGTTTGCTTATCCATTCTCTATATATTTATTGAGTATCTATTATATGCTAGTGTGTCACACCTGTTCATCATTTCAAAATCTACCCGATCACTCAATCTCTTTCAAACATATTCAATAAGCTCCTCTCTCTCATGTGGCATGTTTTTCTTTCTTTCTTTTTTTTTTTTTTTTTTTACTTTTTTACTATGTAATAGGATACACAAAGATTTGTGTAAAAAAACACACAACTTCTGCATTTGATAAGTTCAGAGATTTATGGAGAAGACAAATAAAAATTGTTTCAATTCAGAGTAATGTGTTAAAATGGGGTGACAGGCACAAATATAGACACAAATATTCACTGTTAGAAGGATTGCAGAAAATGTCACAAGAACAATGGCACTTAATTTAGATGGATAAGTAGGAATATGTGAAGAGGAGATAAAAATTCAAAATGTACATGGTTTTGTATGCTTGAGGATATACATGAGTTCCATGAAAACAGTGTTAAGATTCTCGGAAAGGGAAAACTGTGTGCCCATGGGACATGTGGCGATGCCTGGAGCCATCTTTAATTGTTATGACTCGTGGGGCAATGCTTTGGGAATCTAGTGAGTAGAGGTCAGATATGCTGCCAGATACTCTACAATGCATAGGATAGTTTCCTCATCAGACATGAAAAACTATTCAGCCCAAAATGTCAGTAGTGATTTAAAGGAAGTGGGTAAAGAACCAATAGAAAAAGACATCCGAAGTGAAGTCAAAGACTTCAATATGGAAGTCTGATGTTTCATTATGGGTAATGAGAGGAAGTATAGTTTTCATGGGAGAATTAAATGTTTACAATTTTATTTTCTAAGAAAATTATTCAGGTCAAAATATGGGAGATAAATTTGTTGACACTGAAACTGAGTGCTGTGATACAAATAATTAGACTACTGTAATAATTCTTATATTAATTCTGGTAAGCAATTAAAAGAGTATGAAATAAGACAACAGAGGTACAGCAAGTTACAGAATGGCAAATCAGAAGGAAGTACATACAACAGCAATTAGTGAACAAAAAAACACAAGTTTGAGAGAACTCACTAATTCACTTCGTGCAACCTATATGAAAAGATTTACATTTGAAGCAAGATGTAAAGAAATAAGTGTGTCTACAGGAGCAACACAACTCGGCTTGAATTCCCATCTGCTATTTTCCTCCTTTGTTCTTTTAAAATAGTTTGTATTTTGAAAACTCTAGATCCTTGGTAATTTGTTGAACCATATCATCTGATAGTCCTGGAATCTAAGGATGTTTGTTCACATTATTTATTGCAAACAGGCTTTGTTAGCTTAATGTTATTAAGGAAATTCTCTCACAAATCAATGCCCAATATTCAGAATGTAATATATTCAAATAAACACCCATATTCTACAAAGACAAAAAATATGTGCATAGGTTTTTCTTGTTAATTTTTAATTTTTTGTGTTTTTAAAAATTTCTTTTAGTATGAAAATCTTGAAACCTTCCCTGACTCATGTGCTTAAGCAAAGTAAGTGTCTGTGATTCCTTTGGAAGATGCTTTACAGATGGACAGGGCCTCTGTTTTTTTGCATTAAATAGAACCAAATGCCGTGTTACATTTGTACAGCAATGAACATTTATGCAAATCCAAAGAGTAGGCAGGTGCAAGAGCAAATTTCTTAATGCCATTTGCTCTGAAAATTATATAAAGCTTCTAAATCTATGCTTTTTATAGTAGCTAAAGGAGTTTTGTTTGGTATTTTTAAACAATAACACCTGCTCTGGGCAGAGAAGTAAGTTCCCATACAGCAGGAAGTGGGCTGCTTTTGGTGGGGAGAGGAGGGCCAGAACTTGTTTTCAATAAGTAAGTAATGAGACAATAAAATAAAATGTATTTTGAAAAGCTGGGGTGGGTAATGGAGGTAGAAGTAGGGGGGTGGGAGGGGAGAGATTTTGCCTTTTGCACTGACAGATGCAGACAAATGGCAGAAATTCAGCCCAGCCAAGGAGATGGCAGAAGTCCACAGGACTCCATCTGGGGCCTGTTTCTTTGGCCTCTGAAACCTGGCAGGTCTAAATTTCCCTTTTTCTTTCCACAGTAGCTTAAAATAAGAAGACCTTTGTATCAAATTATCTGACTGTCATAAGCTAGTGACTGCCATTTCTCTTCTGCTTGATTAATGTACTTCCATTATTTTCAACCCAATGCCACAAAATCAATAGTGATTAATTAAGGTCAATGATTTGTTCATTCAAATCCCTTTACCAAAGCTGAATTCTCCTATATTTTGATAACTTCCTTATTTATCAAAAGATGCTGAATATACATTTTTTCTTCTTTTAACATAGTTTAATGCATGATTTGTTCATACATTTGTCTGCTCTTGAGGATGCTAGTAATTCACGATATGTTCATCTTTCCTTTCAAGAGGTCTTATCATGTGTTGGCAAGAAACAGTGGTGCTGAAAATGAAGAAACTCCTATTTCATCCTAGCTGTGCCATTAACTTCCTTCACTCACTCAGTCACTTAATAAAGTTTCATTGATTTTCCTGAGTATAATGACATTATGGCTATGACAGCATCGCCCCATTCATCTCAAGGTTTGTCAGCTGTTGTGATTTTCTGGACTGATGTCCCATTCTCATTAATGCCTCCCTGTACATCCCCCAGGAAACTATAATACATAATCTTTAGAGGGATATAAGTTAACTACTCTTTAGCAAAGGATAAGCACGGAATAAAGACGATATTTAACAAAGGAAAAGCAAGAAATAAGAAACTTGTTCTGTGCCCAGCAACATGCTAGGTGTTAGAAATTCTGAAATGGGTAACATTAAGCCTCAAATCTTAAGAAGCTCAACTTTTCCTCAGATATGAGCATAGATATATATCACAATAGGAGGACCTGTGTTGCTTAGTTGGTTAAACGTCTAACTCTTGATTTTGGCACAGGTCATGATCTCATGGTTTGTGAGTTTGAGCCCCATGTTAGGCTTCTAATTGACAGCACTGAGCTGGCTTAGGATTCTTTCTCCCTGTATCTCTGCCCCTCCCCTGCTTGCTCTCACTCTCTCTCTCTAAAAAAAATTTTAAAAACACTTAAAAAAATAAAAATAAATATATCACAATAACAAAATATACAATTTTTATATCAAATGATGGAATAGGCATGTTTGTGGGACAGTTCTATAGTTACAGCATAATTTACTAACTCTGTGGCCTTAAGCAAGACACTTATATCCCTAGGCATTACTGCCTCTTCCATTTGCCTATTCAGATCCACCCATACCCTTACCCTTGGCCTTGATATATTTGCTTTTCCATATCCTTCCATACAAGGTATCTGAAACAACTGTTTCCCTCAACTAACAGCCCCAACCTTTTTGAATGTGGTCTTCCCTGGAGGCTTTTATCCTAAATTCTTTCATTTCTCTTGTTCCATTGAAATCAAGGGTGGCATCAACTCTGCTCCACAGTGCAGGAAAGAATGTATGTAATATTTTGTATATATTTTATCTACACCTTATAAAATATTCCCTTTAATTATAAAATTATAAAAACATTATAAAATTATAGCTTTGATATGTCATCAATTTCCTACTCAAATCCTAATTAATGCACAGTTTAGACTGAAAGTGATATAGAGTTGTCCATGGAAGAATGGTGCCCCAACAGATAGCATTTCATAGTCATAAATATATAGGAAATTAAAGTACCTGAGGGAAACAGATAATAATGTGATGTCTTTATCAGATTCCTAGGATAAGAGGCTCAGAGATGGAGACTTACCTATTAGGAGTGTCCTGAAAATCAACATCTGTAGTGGAATGAAGGTAGTAGGGTTGTTCACAAAGAGGAATTTAATTGTGATTGAAATGCAATAAAAGAATCAGACATTATGTGGGGAGCTCTGGTGATGGGTTGATCCTTCAGAATTGTTCTGTCTTAAGGTAAAGCAGCTAGACTCTGACAATGACCAGTCAGATGATGCCGGCATGGGTAGGAGGGGGCATCATCTTGGATCAGGCGGCTCTGTTTAGTAAGGAAAATTCCCCAAGAAAGACCAATTGAGAGTCTTTAGCTGTCTACATTCCCAGCTGCACTGAGGAAAGAGTGCCTGGGTACAAAATAGATCTGAATACCTGGCACAATACAATATCCATTATTACACTTGGCATAGAAGGATATTTTACATTGTGATTTGGGGAGTATCATAGGAAAAATGGGAGACATTAAAAAGTGTCTTACCATGAAAAGTCTTGCTAGCAGAGATAATTAATTGTAATTAGTAGTGAGTTATTTATCCTTTGGGGACTCATTTGAACATAAAGACCAAGAGCTGGCTACATCTCCGAGATTTTTAGGACTTTAACTTTTTTGCATGCATCTAGTTGCTACTCCCATGTATGTCAAAATGAAAATAATAATTACAAAATCAAATATATCCATATACCGATCTGCTTGAATGAGCAAATTGTTTTTAAAGAAAACAGAAAGTAAGTAGCTTTTACTAAATGCCTACTCCAGGCCAGTCCCTGTGGTATTTTCCAACCTGCTTAAGTATTTTGTGCCTGTATTATGGAGTGCCTTTTGTCTCTTCTGTATTATAATTATACATGCACACATTTTTCAATCTGGTATACTGTCAAGATAAAACCATTAATTTTTTAGAAATGGGTTAATATTCTTATTCTACTACTTAGTTGTTATGGGGCCCCTGACTGATTCATTAAGTTCACTCAACCTCAGTTTCCTTGTATGCAAAATAAACTCTCCTAAATTCTATAATGTATATAAATGCCATGCAGAGTGCATGAAAGATAAAGGTACTCAATATTGTATTTTACCTCCCCACTCTCTTGACACATGCTTTCATCTTTCAATTACTCTTACGCTTCTTTCTTCTCTTTCTTCTTCTTTCCTGCTGTGCTCCTTAAGAACAGAATATAAGCACAGCACATCTTATTTTTACAATGGCTAAAATAATGTCTTATGTTTAACAGTGTTTCTCTAATTGCAGACTTTGGGTCACCAGTTCAGAGTCACCAATGTCCTTAGTTCTTACAACTTGATTCAGAATATCAGAGATTAAACCTATGTGTTTTTTCAGCGTTCCAAAGTTAGTCTTATCTACGTGTACTCTAAAAACTATAAAACACTGATGAAAGAAATTGAAGATGATGTAAAGAAATGGAAAGACATTCCATGATCATGGATTGGAAGAACAAATACTGCTAAATGTCTATACTTCCCAAAGCAATCTACACATTTAATGCAATCCTTATCAAACTACCAACCACATTTTTCACAGACCTAAAACAAATAACCCTGAAATCTGTATGTAACCACAAAAGACCCAAAATAGCCCAAACAGCATTGAAAAAGAAAAGTAAAGCAAAGGCATTACAATTCTATACTTAGTTGTATTACAAAGCTGTGGTGATTAAAACAGTATGGTACTGGCACCCCCCCCAACATACACAAAGACATATAGATCAATAGAACAGAATAGAAAACCCAGAAATGAACCCACAACTATGTGGTCAATCAATCTTCAACAAAGCAGGAAAGAACATCTAATGGAAAAAATATAATCTCTTCAACAAATGGTGCTCATAAATCTAGATGATAATATGCAAAATAATGAAATTGGACCACTTTCTTATAGCATATACAAAAATAAACTCAAAATGAATTAAAGATTTAAATTTGAGACATGAAACTATAAAAATCCTAGAGGATAACACAAGCAGTAACCTCTTTGACATTGGCCATAGCAACTTTTTTCTAGATATGTCTCCTGAAACAAAGGAAACAAAAGGAAGAATAAACTATTTAAACTTCATCAACATAAAAAGCTTCAGCACTACAAGGAAAACATTCAGCAAAACTAAAAAGTGACCTACAGAATGAGAAAAGATATTTGCAAATGACATGTCTAATAAAGTGTTAGTATCCAAAATCTATAAAAAGCTTACCAAACTCAACACACACACACACAAAAACAAATAATCCAGTTAAGAAATTAAAAGAAGGGGAACCTGGGTGCATCAGTCTGTTGAGTGTCTGACCCTTGATTTCAGCTCAGGTTATCACCCCAGGGTTATGAGATTGAACCCTGCATTGGGCCCGATGCTGAGCATGGAGTCTGCTTAAGATTATCTCTCTCTCCCTCTGCCAATCTTACCTCTCTAAAATTAAAAAGAAAGAAAGAAAGAAAGAAAGAAAGAAAGAAAGAAAGAAAGAAA
>NW_024412421.1:15849373-15906946 GCF_014898765.1 Herpailurus yagouaroundi
AAAGAAAGAAAGAAAGAAAGAAAGAAAGAAAGAAAGAAAGAAAGAAAGAAAGAGTCAGAAGACATGAATGTCTATTCATCAAACATACTGCTAATGTACACATGAAAAGATGCTCAATATCACTCATCATCAGGGAAATACAAATCAAAATTACAATGATATATCATTTCACACCTGTAAGAATGACTAAAATTAACAACACAAGAAATAACAGGTGTTGGTGAGGATGTGGAGAAAGGGCAACCTTCTTACACTTTTGGTAGGAATGAAAACTGGTGCAGCCACTCTCAAAAACAGTATGGAGGTTCCTCAAAAAGCTAAAAATAGAACTACCCTATGATCCAGCAACTGCACTACTAGGTATTTACCCAAAGGATAAAAAATACTGATTCAAAGGGACACATACAGCCTAATGGATAAAGGAGTTGGGTGCACACACACACACACACACACACACACACACACAATGGACTATTAGCCATAAAAAGAATGAAATCTTGCCATTTTCAATGACATGGATGAAGCTAGAGTGTATTATGCTAAGCAAAATAAGCCAGTCAGTGAAAAACAAATACCATATGATTTCACTCAAATGTGGAATTTAAGAAATGTAACAGATGAACATAGGGAGGAAGAAATAGAAGGGCAAATCATAAAACAGACTCTTCACCACAGAGAAAAAACTAAGGGTTACTGGAAGGGAAGTGGTTGGGGAACAAATTAAATGGCTGATGGATATTAAGGAGGGCACCTGTGATGAGCACTGGGTTCTGTATGTAAGAGATGAATCATTAAATTCTACTCTTGAAACTAATATTACACTACATGCTAACTAACTGGAATTTAAAGAAAATTAAAAAAAAATCTGATGTTCAAGTCTCCATAAAAGAAAATACCCCAAATAATCCAATTTAAAAATGGTCAGAACATACGAGTGGACATTTTTCGAAAGAAGACATCCATTTTGCTAACAGACACATGAAAAGGTGCTCAATATCACTAATCATCAGAGAAAACTAAAATCAAAAGTACAATGAGATATCACCTCACACCTGTCAGAATGGCTAAAATCAACAACTCAGTAAACAGATGCTGGAATGGATGTGGAGAAAGGGATCCCTCTTGCACTCGTGTTGGGAATCCAAACTGGCACAGCCACTCTGGAAAACAGTATGGAGCTTCCTCAGAAAGTTAAAAATAGATCTACCCTATGATCCAGCAATTCCACTACTAGGTATTTACCCAAGAATACAAAAATACTAGTTCAAAGGGAGAGAGGCACCCCTATATTTATAAAAACAGTATCTATGATAACCAAATTATGGAAACAGCCCAAGTGTCCATCAGCTGATGAATTGATAAATAAGATATGGTATATAATTAAAATTAAATACACACACACACACACACACACACACACCACACACACAATGGAATATTACTCAGCTATAATAAAGAATACTTAGAGAGTGTTATGCTAAGGGAAGTAAGTCAGTCAGAGAAAAACAAATACCATAAGATTTAATTCATAAGTGTAATTTAAGAAACAAAACAAATGAGAAAATAGAAAGAGAGAGAGGTAAGCCAAGAAACAGACTCTTACATATAGAGAACAAATTGATGGTTACTAGAGGGGGCAGGGGATGGGGGAAAAGGTGATGGGGATTAAAGAATGCACTTGTGATGAGCACTGGGTGTTGTATCACTAAATTGTACACTTGAAACTGATATCACACTGTATGTTCATTAACTGGAATTTAAATAAAAAATTTTAAAAAGACAAATTTAATCTTAGGTGGAAATTTGGGAAACACTCTTCCAGTTTATTCATGATACGTATTTGCATAAATATATGTGCTATGGTATCACTGTTTTTTTCTGAGGGAATGTTAGTACCCAGTGATAAAAAGAGAGAAAGATAAACATGCTTCTTTTAATATGCTGGTCCTTTTGTATCAATTCTATGAAAATGAAATGATGAGCAGGGGTCCTCATGTTAGATTGGATTGGCAACGTCCTATGATATTATAAACCAGAAGGATGCTGGATCAAATTAGGCCCCCCCCAACATTAATACTTTATCCAGACAATCTGAAGAATTCATTGAACTCTTCTCAAAATTTGCTTATTTTAAAATGGAGAAATAAAACTTCCTTGGGTCTTTAGCCCTATCTTACATCATTTAGGTTCTTCTGTTATAAAGAGACACAACATAAATAAGACTCAAAGACTAGAAACTGGAGAATTATAGACACCCATGTTATTAAAGACCTTTGTTAGTAGAGATTTCTGTCATCACACTTAACCATTTCTCTTCCTTGAGGGTCAAGCGGCTACTACATCATGCTTCTAAAATCTTGACCAATTTCATTTCTGTCTTGATTTTTTTCTGGCTTTGAGTAAAGGAGTTCCAAGGAGTATGAGAGCCTTCTTTGTATACTCCTGCTGATTTCATTCTAAATTTTGATATTATATGCATTGGCTTACCTTTAATCAAGAACTTTGTTTTTCTTTTTTTACCTTGTATTATTATTTTTTAATTTTTTTTATTTTTTTATTCTTGACATGGAATGAGTCTGGTTCTTCCATACATATTATATGTGATTTCTGCCCATTTTTTATTTATTATATATGATTCTGCCCATTTGGGAAATTAGTGGTTATTATTTCAGCTAAATATTATCTACCTTTCATAAAAATAATTAACTACCTTTATTTCCAGTATTCTGAGGGATCTTTAAAACTAGGAAATCCTAGTAACTGGCATTGGGACCAGTCTCTGTTGGACAATGGAAATAAACCATGATTCTTCTTCAGCAAAATGTATAAAACTCAAGAGAATTAATAAAAACAAATGGAAATTCTTTTGTCAGAATCAGGAATCTTCACCATTACAAACTGAGTTAGTAACTAATACTCATTTCCAGTTTCTAACATATTGCTGATCATGTACATTAGCAGAATACACCTACACATCAGTGTTTTTCCACACTTATTAACATTCTATACCCAAACTTATGCCCAGTTAGCCTTAGTTTTTACTTAATAAGTAGTGTTTTCTTTATGGCCTCCAAACTGTATATTTTATATGATTGGTGTTTATTTGAATCTTTTCTAGTATGTAACTTATCTTTCTTTCTTTGATTATCTAATCCCTAAGATTCCCCCCATTCCTTGGCCTCAACTCTATACAATGCAATCCACATCATGGTAAATCACTTAGTATTCAGCTAGGAACACACTAGCACTTCAAATAAGAAGGATTGTAATACCCATGGCCAAATTGATATCCCTATTCATCTTTCAATGTATGAACCACATAGCTAGATAGAGGAGCCTTATATATTTTCTATATTCTCATGCTGAGTCCTATTTGTATGTACAGTACAAAACCAAAACATGTCTTTGACTTCTGTTGTCTAATTGATCCTCAAACCTTACAATGGACTATGTCAAAATCTACCCAGATATACCAGCAAATTGATCATTAAGACAAGAGACAAGATTGACTTTGGCATTCTGGGCAACTCTTGAGTTGTCCCGATAATTTAAGCAACAAAGTTAATATGATAGGAAGTTATTACAGCATACTTGAAAAGCACCATTCTGGAAAATTATGTTTCCTACAGGGTTAGTTTGACTCAAAGGAGATGAAGAAGTTGCAGATAGTTTATAAAAGAGACTTCAACTGCATTGAAGAAACAAAACAAAACAAACAAAAAACCCAAACCTCTAGAAACAAACCATGATAGCATCTTCTTAACACCTTTTTCTGTTGTTCTTATTTTATTTTTTAAAACATTTTTATAAATAAGTTATATTATAAACAAACTGTAGAAGAAATATTCCAGGAACTAGATATTAAAAGAAAACTGCCTGAAAGGAGAAGCACAACACAAATTTTATTAAAAAAAAACCCAGAAATATAAGCAAATGACCATATATATGTAATATATGATACATGTATGTGTATATATATAATATATATAACCGTATAGCATATAATATAGCATACTTATAATGTATGTATATAATTGCAACACCAAAGCTGTAGTACGGGTTCTAGTTGGTAATGAGATGTGGGGAATAAGCTTATGAATTTCCTGGGCTTGCACCAATGGGTTAACAAGGCATGAAGAATTAGAAAACCATAGGATGTTCATACCCAAGTTTGGGTAAACAAGATATGGTAAATAGGTATAGACAGGGTAGGGCAAAGGCCCCAATATAGAACAAAGGGATATGAGGTAAATAAGATTAGGTATTCAGGGCAGAAACACCCCCCAATTTAGTACCAGAGCAGAAAGCTGCTTTCACAGGAAGGAAGGACCAAAGTAGGTAAATAGGTAAATAGGGCTATAGACTTCTGTGGGGCAAAGTTGCCCAGAGTGGAGCTAATTGCAAAAGAAAGGTGCCTTGTTGACCCTGGGGTAGCATGCTCTGTCTTTCTTGTCCCTTAGACCAGTTTAGGTAAACAGAGGTGGTGTCTCATATCTGGTGTAAACAACCTTCTGCCCAGTGCTAGGCTTTTGTTTTGTATTAACCCAAACCCCTAACCCCTCCCCTCCATGTCTTCAAAACCCCCTTTCCCTGAGGCCCATGAGTTAATGTTCACAGTTTCATTGTCTCTTTGTGCACTTCCATCCCTATGTTTGTAAGTTTTCTGATTGTAATAAAAACGGA
The DNA here is from genome assembly GCF_014898765.1 of Herpailurus yagouaroundi. NCBI lineage: Eukaryota > Metazoa > Chordata > Mammalia > Carnivora > Felidae > Herpailurus > Herpailurus yagouaroundi. The sequence goes on from NW_024412421.1 coordinate 15,854,057, forward strand.
GCAAGGACCCTTAATTGGGGCTCTTGTCTTCTCCCAGACGTTAGCATCTCTTGCATTTAATACTGTGTCCTTGTTTCTTTCTGGACAGGAAAGAACTCTAGACCCAGACTGCACAACAATCGGACTCACAAAACAAAAACGAAGAAGTTTAAACAATTGTATAAAAGTATAACAGGCAATAGACACAACAGGAACAACATTGTCATCTCAACTAGAGACCTGACAATTTCTGGAGTGACTACACAGCTCCTTTTACCTCCTCATCTGCACAGGCCATATATGGCTTCCATGAATAAGACTAAAAGTGTCTGTGGGTCATTTTGATACAGAGGAGTCTTCCCTTCAGTTCTCCACCAATCTTTTATACCATTTGAGAGATATAGGTCCAACACTTGCCTGACTGCCCTGCTTCACAAAATCAGGTGTGTTCCCAAATAGTAAGTGAGGCCAAACAGCTGTTTACATTTATCTTAACTCTAGTGTTTCCAACGAAATATTACTGGGTGATGAGGAACACCAAGGTCATTCCCAGCCAAGCCTACAGAGACTAGGCCTGATATTAACCTGTTAGTCACCATTATTAGACAACAATGCAATATGGTAAATGCTAACATACAGGCATGTAAAATTCTATCCAAGAAAGGAAGAAAGAGGGGTGCCTGGGTGGCTTGGTCAGTTAAGCATCCGACTTCGGCTCAGGTCATGATCTCACGGTCCGTGAGTTCGAGCCCCGCGTCGGGCTCTGTGCTGACAGCTCAGAGCCTGGAGCCTGTTTCAGATTCTGTGTCTCCCTCTCTCTCTGCCCCTCCCCTGTTCATGCTCTGCCTCTCTCCATCTCAAAAATAAATTTTAAAAAGTTAAAAAAATTAAAAAAAAAAAAAAGAAAGGAAGAAAGAGAGTTTAATCCTATGTGAGGCACTTAGGAAAGGCTTCATACTAAAAGTAACATTTGAAAGCTGTTATTGTTATTGCCATTGTCGTTGTTGTGGTTGTTTGAGAGAATGAAGAGAATTTTCAGTGGTTGAACAAAAAAGCTAAGGGCAATCTGGACACAGGAAAGAGTAGGTAGAAAATTAGAGAGACTTACAGATATTTGGGAGAAAGGATTTGGGATTTCAAGATGTTAGAAATATTTTGAATACAGAATGCAAGAGAAATGAAACTAGAAGATAGGCTGGGCCCAACTGATCTGACTTTGTAGAACTGAAAACATCAATACAAATTTCTGTAATTACTTTAAATGTTTACAACTGCCTTTATTTAGGTATATATTATAAAAATATCAACATTGGTACCTATTTACCATAATGTTATTTTTCCTTGTAGACAACAAAATCACCTTAATTAACAAAAGAGAAGAATATTGAGTATGTTTTACTACCTCCACTTGAAGGACTGTACATTCATTGACAAAGAATACATCTGATGGATGTATGTAATGAAGTCTAATACTGCATAGTATATCAGGCCTCTCTGAAATAAGGAGGAGTTGACCGAACTAGACCAAGCAGACTAAAAAGCACCACAATTTCCAAATTGGGCAATATGCAGCCTGATGCACTGTCATCATTAAGGAATTCTTTTGTGTTTTAATATTTACTTATATAACTTATCTGGGGGCAAATTCGATATTTTGCATAAACAGGACAATACCTGTTAAGTCCCCAAAATATTTTTAAGGTATTTTCTTACTCTTAACCTAACATTAACATCAAGCCAAATTCCTGTCATTTCTCTGACAATATTGAAATAAGACTACGTCAAAAGGACAAAAAGCCTCTGAGTTAAATCCCAAGGAATTGAGGTAATTTTGTTCTGAAATCTTCTGCATTATTATGTTACTACTTCTAGGTCTTTAGAAAATTTATACTGAACTGGTTTCTTGTGAAAATGATTCAGTTCTAAGACATAATACTAAGATCAGTGCATTAGTGAAATATAATTTAGAGGGATTTAGAGTGATACCTGTTACATTCTTCTCACCCAAGCTTCTATGACTACAATAAGGTCTTTATTATAAAAATAATGTAGCAGTTTTGGGGCTATTCACCTCATTCTTTAAATTCCAGAGCCAGGGGCATCTGGGTGGCTCAACTGGTTAAGCATCTGACTCTTGATTTTGACTCAGGTCATGATCTCACAGTTCTTGACATCGAGCCCCAAGTCAGGCTCTGCTCTGACAGTATAGAGTCTGCTTGGGATATTCTCTCCCGCTCTCTCTCTGCCCCTGCTCCCATCTCTCTCTCCAAAACTAACTAAATAAATTCTAGAGCCAGACTAGTTTAGATATATTAATAAAACAACTTCACCCCTTAAATACATTAAAATAAACTTATATAAAGAAATATCTGTCCTTTCTCTGTTTTATTTTAGAAATTAGAGAAATGGGTACTTTTTCTGAAATGACTTGTATGCTCATTATTGGCAATTTGTGAGTTCAAAAACTTTGAATTATCAGATAATATTATCTATTCCCTACACCTTGGATGCAATCAGATCAATAGTTATGTGTTTTCTTCTAGAAATTTTATATTTTAAAATTAACGTCTTGAATAGTAGCGCTTAGTGAAAGAAATGTCTTCATGTTGGTGAGAAAAAATTAAGACATTTTCATAAAAGTACTTTTTGTGCCTACAGGATACTACAGTGGTAGGATGTATCATGCTTTATATTGTGATTTATATATTTTTTGGATTTGTAGGCAACTTTCAGTATTGAGCAAGATATAAGTGAGCATATTTGAGAATAAATATATATTTTTTTGCTTTATTTTCCTGCTTTATTTTTTTCTTGATATTTATTTTTTAAGTTACCTGAAACCAACAACACACACACACACACACACACACACACACACACACACACACACAGAAATGCCATTTGTCATTGTGGGTGAACCCTCTGGGTGAAGTCTTTTAATTAAAAAAAAAAACTTTTATCAATCCACTTTATCATTTGACATACTTAAAGCTGAATACACAAGATTTCTTTATGAATAAAATTATAGAGGTTTCACATTCAATGCAGCTCAGATCATTTGCTTTAAAGTTCCACATGATGAAGAAAAGTAATTCCAGAAAAAAAAATGAATGAAAATTTCATTTTTCAAATAAAACACATTTTTAAATCACCAGTTAAAGTCATTTAGGGTAGTCAAGGTCCCAGCAGGAGGAGGAGGGAAACAGACCATGCAAGCTGGCTAATTTAAGTCACTATTTATCAAGATATGGTAGGAGTATAAGGAAAGAATCAAGGGATAGTGAAGTACTCTATATCTAACAATAGCAGAAAGATATAACAAATACTGGGACTGAGGAAACCAGAGGAAATGGTGATTATTGGAAAACTAGAGAAGTGAGCTGCATGGACAAAGGGACCTGGTATTAGCCTGTGTTAAGGGACATTGTGGCCCACAGTAAACTGGCATGCAAGGATTCGTGGGGAATGAACACTGAGTCTCCTCTCATCCCCTGATCTCATTTGGTGTCCCTCATTGGCCAAACTGATATGGCTGGCAAAGAGTATAGGACAGACCCATATAAACCAGTTTCTGGGGCAGAACAGGGTAAAGGAGAGTCAAGAATGCATATGAGTTACCAAATGGAAGCACCCTTCGTCTTAAAAGAATTCTATTATGAAGGGAGGAGATTACTGGCTTGCGAGCAAATAATTATTCAATGTATCCTTTCCTTTGCAAATATGAGTAGAACTGTATATTATAAATTAAAATGGAAAAAAAAGTATTTTAAAGATGCATTGTTGAAGTTCAGTTCTGGGACTAATTTAGATGTTAACCATTATAGCTTTCACAAACTGCTTATTTGTTCATTTATTTACTGCTTGCTATGTACCAGACACAATGCCATGTGCCAGGCATGCACTCTATCATTTGATCCCCCCATAAGTATTGGAGAGTTTGAGTCTTGCCCACAGACACACAAGCTAGCAGAGGCAGAGCCAAAAATTTAGCAGATATGTCTAACACCAGCACAATTGAATATGTCACTCTATGTGCATTCGATACTATACCTCTATCAGGAAAGATAACATCACTGTTTTTTATCACTGCCTTTCCTCTTCCATTAACTCCCCCGCCCCCCCCCCCCCGAAAAGGCAATGATCATATTCTGTTTTGGTTTCTGTTATTGTTGAAGGCCTATGTCAGCATTTCAATCAACTCTTCCTTCCAGGCATTTGTTTCTGTTATTTCTCCTTGGAAAGGATCCTGAGATGCAGTAACGATACAGGATTTTCAGAAGGGAGTATTCCTAGGGTTAACATCTGAGGAAGGAGAGTTGTTTATCTGATGGAGAGCTGGATGTCTGTCCAGGTATGGGGGCTGAGCCTTGTATCCTTCCAGTAATCATTTGCATCATGGTGTGTGCCTCAGGAGACACCTGGCTCTGGATGTTGTTGCTTTCTTCAGCTGAGACAGTCACAAGGAGGAGAGACAACTGGGGGCCAAAGGGTCATCTTGGCAGCACTCCCATCAGGTGAAAGAATGAGACTTTCATTCCTAAAGGGAGACTGTGCAGTGCATGACAGCATCCACCATAGTAATTATCCAAAATAATATAAATTATAAGTTTATAAGAAAATAATATATAATTTATAAGCAAAATAATATAAATTATGCACACACATGCTTTGCACATGTATTCTATCATATGCATAAATGCATTGTTTAAATAACAAATAAGGAAATTACAGCATAGTGGATTAGACAGCTACTGCAGTAACATCTTATAAAATATTTAATCTACATACTTACAGACACAAAAGTATATATGTGAATTTCTAGTTAAACCTGCAGTATTCGTAGATAGAAAAGACTCACTGAAAAGTTTATCAATTGCTGAACGTTAGAAATCAATGTGTTTAGATACTAAAATTGTTTTAGATTCTTTTTTTTTTTATAATTTTTTTCAACGTTTATTTATTTTTGGGACAGAGAGAGACAGAGCATGAACGGGGATGGGGCAGAGAGAGAGGGAGACACAGAATCGGAAACAGGCTCCAGGCTCTGAGCCGTCAGCCCAGAGCCCGACGCACGGCTCAGACTCCCGGACCGCGAGATCGTGACCTGGCTGAAGTCGGACGCTCAACCGACTGCGCCACCCAGGCGCCCCTGTTCTAGATTCTTAAGTTAGGGCAATTGATTGCTGTGCATTACAGGCACAATTTCTGAATTCCTGCATTCAAATGATTAATGATATTGTAGTTTCTACATGTTTACCATCACATAAGAAAAAACTAAATAAAGCCTCTGTGAGTCATCCTGATATTCTGCCCATAGTTGGACAAATTGTTTATTTTTTAATTTAAGGTTGCAAAGTGTCATGCACGAGTGTGTCTCCTCCCGAGCTATGGATCTCAAAAAATTTATTCTGTAGCCAAGGAAAATGATACAGAGAAGTCAAGTGTTCCTTTAAGAAGAGTTCCGGGGGGGGGGGGGGGGGGAAAACCAGACCAGAGTAAAGCTACAAGAGTAGATGTGACAGAGAAAAGGAAAGCAAACAGCTGTACTCCGTATATTTTATTTATTTTAATCTTCACAGTATACATTAATCAAGAGGTATTTTCAAATGAAAAGTCTTAGGTAAAGACTTTATAGAGGAACTTGCTCATGGTCACATGCAATATTTTTAAAGCGAGGATTTAAATCTTGTTCTACTGACCTAAAGTGCAACTTTTAATCCACTGTTCTGGTTCACCTGCTAGAAAACTCTTTAAAAGGTATGCTTGCATTTGGGATATCTAACTGGAGGCACATATATGATGAGTGTACTAGCATAATACCAGCCTGCCTTCTTTTCCCACTTTCCCATCTGCAATTTTTGATGCAGAATTGTTCCTATTCCTCTTTGGACGAGAATGGGTATAGATGTATGAAAAACATGAACTCTTAAAAATGTTAAAATCTAGAGCAAATGAAGCATTAAAGTGTTCAGATAAAAGTCTAATGAAGTTCCTTGTGATTCACTTGGAGATTTGGTTTAAGATTTTTCAATTTCTGGACAAGCCTGCACCTGTCCACAGATTCTGCTTCTCCTCCTTTAATAATTCAGCTGCTGACAGTTGGAGCTTTACTTCTGCTTCATTAATCTGCTCCTGGGAAGTAGTATTTTCTCAAAATTTTGGTGACATTTTCATTTCTCATCTTAAAGGATCCCTCTCCACCTCTTCTAGAGGTCGCACATTTCTACCAACTCAGACAGATGGACTCTCTCATTCTTATTCAACGTGGCAGTGTTGAAAATCAAGTGCTCACTTTTTCCCTTTGATTTACCACTGCTCATTTACATCTTTGCCCATTAGATAGAAGTGTCAGTCTTGTCTCTTCTTTTGTCTCTAAATCATAATTCACTGAGTTTCCACCCTTGGAGATATTTTGAATTTTTCTAAGGATGTAAGGGGTTCTTTTTTTATCATCAATGAAATGTTAATCAAATGAAAGTAAAATTACTATAATACATTAATTCCTCAAACAAACTGCAGTGCAAAAGGACCATGGCGTATCTTAAATGTATAACTTTTTTTTTTCAGTTTCAAAAGATAGTCTATTTAAATACTGATTTTTTTCCCCTGCTATTTTTCCTGGTTTAATTCTGTGTCCCTTGCTTGGATGCCAATGCATTGAATAAGTAACCTTTTATGTTTGTTTTCCAAACTCCCAAACATACTAATGTTATCCATATTGAGACATATTTATAAAGTCAAATATTAAAACACATGCTGATGTGTTTTGTTTTGTTTTGCTTTTCATAAGTCAGAACATTTGAAACAATCAAGTTCCACAAAAGAAAGGATGGATTTGGAGCACAAAAGATTTAAACCAAGGCTCTCGTGCTTACCGACTATGTGACACTGAGTCGGTAGCTTAATCGTTCTAAGGCTCATTTTTTTTCTCAGCTCTAAAATAGTACAATTGTCAATGCCTATCTCATAGCACCGATATAAGTACCAAATGAATCACTGCATGTAAATTCTTAACACAGAATATGAAACACAGTGGCTTCTTGAAAATGTTCTCTATTATCATTGATATGAAGAGTCTGGGAGCAGAAGACATATTGCTCTCCAGTGGGAACTTGGTGATTCACTTTGAGTTTCAGACTTTCCATCTTTGAATTGGTAAAAGTATACTTAATGTTATTGGCTGAATTGTGTCCCCCTTCAAAGTAATATTCTGAAGTCCTGAACCCCCACTACCTCAGAATTTAACATTTAGAGATATAATCTTTAAAGAGGTAATTAAGTTAAAATGAGGTCTGTAAGGTAAGTCCTAAGCCATTATGACTGGCATTACTAGAAGAATAAACTGGGACACAGACACACACAATTCAAGGGGCACCCATATAAGGACACAGTGAGAAGGTGGCTATATGCAAGCCAAAGACAGAGGTCTCAGATGAAACCAAACCTGTCAGCCAAACCATAATCTTGGACTTTGAACCTCCAAAATTGATCTATTGTTTAACCATCAGTGTGTGGTGGTTTTTTGTTTTTTGTTTTTTGTTTTTCGTTTTTGTTTGTTTGTTTTATGGCAGGTCTAGGAAATCAGTAAATTTATCTTTAGTTATAAAGTATAGCATACTGCCCATATATAGGAGGCACTTAATATTTATTTCATTTCCCCAAATTATGATACTTCTAACTTTCCTTATTTTATAATTGTGTAAATGTCTTTTTCTCTTAAGAATATAATTTCTTGATGTCAGTAATCATAGTACCCCTACTTAGCACTTCCTTCTATAGCAAAAGTCAGTGATTTGCAACTGGGGCTTTGATGATAATTGATTAAATAAATAAATGGACATATGAATAATAGTGAGGCTGAATTTTCTATAGGAAAACTAAGAATTCTGTTTGGACCTCATGTGGTTAAATTTAATGACAACTTTATCTCCAACATCCTGCAATTGCCAGATGGCTGTAGCCATTTTAACATAATACTAATTGGCAGCCTAGAAGCAACACATTACAGGAAGATTTTTCCATGTAATTCTCCTTATTTGGGCAGTGTAGAAATGTTTACCTCTTATTTACCTTAAAGCCACATGAATATGGCCTATTTAATATTTTATTTATGTCTTTTTCTTTGTTATTTGTGGTAAGATTATTAATGGAGCATAAATAGGTTAGCTAAATATTCTTACCAGCCACAAAATAAATGCAAACATGCATAGATCAGTAATGCCTTACTTGAAAAGTGTTCTACCAATATTTTCCAGAGAAATTTAAGGGATTTGTGCAACCTGAGTTGACTTGAGACAACCAAAGAATATTAGCACAGCTGATGCCAATGAAAAGTTTGTATGTAGAGACAATGAAAGTTTAAGAATGCCAATACAGACTACCATCAAGAACACTATAGTACATTGGACTGAGTTCTCATCATTGGGAAATAACAATCTTTTTCAAATTGATTCAGCAAGCCTATCTAACCATTGTAAGAGAGGTATCTGATTTCATAAGATCATAGTTTGTCTTGCCCATTTGCAGGTAAATCATTTGTCAATAACTTCATTTTGAATCAGGCTACATGAAAAACTTAATGTAGGCACCAACAAAGTATTTCCCAATGTATGTCCTGAGGAATACCAATTCTTCTGCTTGTTAATTAGTAAAATAAAAAAAATAAGTAGTGGGATACTTTCTAGTCAATTCTATTTTGGAGACCAGGACTCAGAGTTAAACTGAATTCTGACATTCATAAATTTGCAGAAATTTTAATGTTAAGATTATCCACACTTATCATTCAAAATGTACTTAACCATGAAACTAAATTTAGAGAGTGACTTACAGGTTCATTGTACTATAAAATGCACCAAAGAAACTGCTGAAGATAACAGTAAACATTGTCAGCTTGAAAATTAGATTTTTTTTTTTTTGTAAAGAAGGATATACGTCAGAAGAGGGTTGAAGCTTAGGAAGAAGAAACCTTGAGAATCCCTATTAATAAGTCTCAGGAGTTAGCATGTAGGAAATCTCTTGGCTTTGGCAAAAGACTGGGTGTTTTGTGTATGTTTTCTTGGTTTGGTTTTGTTTGGGTTTCGTTTTGTGGCTTGGATTTGACCTTACTTATAACTCCTTCTGCTTGAAGGACATGTGAGGCCAAATACAAGTTGCTTGGTTAAGTCACCTAAAATACGAATTAACACATAATCCTGGGCCAACAAACAGAGGGAGATAAAGGACTATGGAACAGAATTTCCTACTGACAAAATAAGGTCTCAGTACTTGAACTATTACTCAGTATGACATAACAGTGATAAGTACTGGAGGTAGCTATTCTACACTTGTTCTTAAAATGAATTCATTATCCCAATTGCCTAGCACAGTGTTGAAAAAAAATTTTTTTTAGGCCAAAGATTTATTGAGACATAATTTTAGAGTAATTTTATCATCCAAAAAAGAAATGCTGTACTTTTCAGTTGTCACTCTCTACTTTCCTGCCTGACCCAGGTCTAGGCAACCTACTTTCTCTGTATATAGATTTCCCTATTCTGAAAATGTCTTATAAATAAAACAGTATGTGGTCTTTCATGATTGTCTCTTTTCATTTAGCATAATGTTTTCAAAATTTGTCCATTGTGTAACATATGTAAGTACTCCATTTCAGTTTATGATTGAATAATATTCTATTGTATGAACATGTCACATATTATTTATCCACTCATAAGTTGGTGAACATTTGGGTTGTATCTACTTTTTGACTATTATTAATAATGCTGCTATGAACATGTGTGTATGATTTTTGTTTGTACATTCACTTTCACTTCCACTATGTATACCTTGTATACATGGAATTTCTGAGTCAAATAACTCTGTGCTTGACTTATCGAGGAACTAACAGTTTTCCAAAGCAATGGTACCATTATATAACTTCCAGCTGTGTATGAGGGTTTTGATTTCTTCACATCATTACCACCACTTACTTTTGTTTTGTTTTGCTTTGTTTTGTTTGTTTTAAAATAAAAGCCATATTACTAAGTGTGAAGTGGTATCTCATGGTGATTTTAACTTTCATTTCCATAGTGATTAGTGATGTTCAGGATCTTTCCACATGCTTATAGGCTGTTTGTATACTTTCCCTGTAGAAATGTTTATTGGAGTTCTTTGCCTTTTTTTTTTTTTTTTATTATTTGGGTTGTTTATTTTCTTGCTGTTGAGTTCCAGCAATTCTTTTTATATTATGGATGTTAATACCTTATCATATGTGATTTTCAAATATTTTCTCTAATTACACATGCTTTCACATTATTGATGGTATCCTTCAAAGCACAAGAATTTTTCATTGTGATGAAGTCCAATTTATCTCTCCCTGCCCCACCCCATGATCACTTGAGCGTTTGATGTCATATAAAAGAGACCACTACCTACCTAATCCAAGGTTACAGAGATTTATCCTTACATTTTTTACTGAGAGTTTTATAGATTTAGCTCTTGCATTTAAGTCAGTAACCCATTTTTAGTTAATTTTTGCGCTCAGTGTGAAGAATGAGTCAACTTCATTCTTTTTCATGAGGATATACAATTGAATTATTTGTTGAAAACCTATTCTTTCCCCATTGAACGGTCTTGGCATTTTGTTGAAAGTCAATTGACCATAGACATATTTTACTTCTGGGCTCTCAATTTTATCTCATTCGTGTATATGTCTACCCTTATGCTAGTATTATATTGTCTTGATTACTATTATGTTGTTTTCAGTTTTTAAATCAGGAAGAAAAAGTTCTCCATTTTTAAAACATATTTTATTTATTTATTTATTTATTTATTTATTTATTTATTTATTTGCCTATTCTGGGTTCCTTGAGTTTCCATGTGAATTCAGGAGCAGCTAGTATATTTACAAATAAGCTGGCTGGTATTGTGATAGGGATTGTGATGAATAAGTAGATCATTTTGATGAGCATTTCCTTCTTTACAATAGTAAGCATTCTATGTTAATACCTTTTCATATATGATGGCATCCTTGTCTCTTCCATTATCAGCTTTTTAGAATCTTAAAAGATTAATATTTTTCATAGTATGAGTTTTGCACTGATTTTGTTAAATTTATTGAATGCTTTTAGGTGTTGCAAATTGATCGTTTTTTTAATTTCATTTTGGGATTGTTTTTTGCAATTATATAAAAATATAATTGATTTTTGCATTTTCATCTTGTATCCTGCAATCTTCCTGAAATTGTTTAATAATTTTAATAGATTTTTTAAATCGATTCCTTAGGATTTTCTATGTAAAGATCACATTATCCTTGAATGGAGTATTATTCTTTTTTCTTTCTAATATAAATAATTTTTATTTCATTTTCTTCCTAACTGCTGTTGCTCCAAATCTAGTATAATATTGGATAGAAGTGAAGAAAACAGATATGCTTGTAATGTTCGTTGTGGGTATTGCATAGATATTTTTTTATCAAGTTAAGTCTCTTTTATATTTAGATTGTTCAGTGTTTTTATCCAGAAAGAGTGTTGGATTTTCATAAATGCTTTTTCTGCATCTATGGGTATGATTGTGTTTTAGTTGTTTTGTTTTGTTTTTATTGTATCAATATGCTATATCACATCATTGATTTCTAGGTGTTAAACCAACATTGCATTCTTGGGAAAAATCCCACTTGGTCATGTTGTATAAAGCTGTTTATATGTAGCTGGATTTTATTACTAGTACTTGGTGGAGTATTTTTGGGTCTTTTTAGGGTAATTTTAAAATTATTAATTTACTCTTTATTTGTTCTACTCCTATTCAGATTCTCTCTTCCTTCTTGAGTCAGTTTTGGTAGTTTGTGTCTTTCTAGAAATTAGTCTATTTCATCTAAATGCCTATTTTATTGGCATACTACTGTTTGTAGTACTCCTTTATAATCCTCTTATTACTCTAAGTTAGGTAGTATTACCTACTCTTTTCATTCTGATTTTAATAATTTGAGACTTGTATCTTTTTTTAATCAATCTACCTAAAATTTTGTCAGTTTTGTTGATTTTTTTTCAAAGAAAAAAACAACTTTGGTGTGATTGACCTTTCTCTATTGTTTTTGTTTTGTTTTGTTTTCTCTTTCATTAATTTACACTGTAATCTGTATTATTCCCTTCCCTTTGTGGCTTTGTGTTTATTTTGTTATATTTTTCTATTCTTTAGGGTAGAAGGTTTGGTTTTTGACATTTAGAACTTTATTCTTGTTTTTTAATTTTTATATAGGCATTTACAACTATAAAATTCCCTCTACGAATTGCTTTAGCTGCATCCTATATTGTTGTGTTTTCATTTTATTTCTCTCAAAATATTTTCCATCTTCTCTTGCATTTTCTTCTGTGACTCATTGTTTAAGAGTATACTGTTTAATTTCTACATATTTGTAAGTTTCTCAAATTTCTATCTGCTATTGACTTCTGTTTTTATAGCAGCATATTTTTTTATTTAATTTATTTTTTAAAATTTACATCCAAGTTAGTTAGTATATAGTGCAACAATCATTCCAGGACTAGATTCTTTAATGCCCCTTAGCCATTTAGCCCATCTTCCCTCCCTGCTATTGCCTTCTAATTTTATTCTATTGTAGTTATAGAGCATTTTTTATGAATTAATGTTTTTATTATTACTGATACAGTTATATATATATATATATATATATACACACATATATATATACACTATGTGGTATATGTATATATACTACGTGGTATATATATATATATATATATATATATATATATATATATATATACTTACTTTCTTCCTTTCTGTACATGTAACATGTATGTTGTTGTCTACCCTTCATTGGTGCTCTTTTAGTAAGTGATTTTTAAAATTTTTTATTGTTTATTATTTATGAGAGAGACAGACAGACAGAGAGCAAGAAGGGAAGGGGCAGAGAGAGAGGAAAAAACAGAATTGGATGCAGGCTCCAGGTTCTAAGCGCTCAGGACAGACCCCGACGCGGAGCTCGAACTCACTCACAGACCATGAGATCATGACTTGAGCTGTAGTCGGCTGCCCAACCGACTGAGCCATCCAGGCACCTCTAAGTGATTTTTTTTAATCTTTCATTGTGAGGACAACTCTTGCAACAATTTCACTGCTGTGGCTGGAGGCAAATGAGTATATATTTTTCCTGAAGCTAAAAGGAATAATACTGCATCCACAGATTTTTCTGGTATTCAAGGAAATATTTGGTGAACAGGTCCCCAAGAAAATACTAGTTTTTATGCTACTATGTGTTGGTAGGTACCCAAAGGCATTCTAATTTGATTAAATAAATAATATATCCTAATTATGTACTCCAAGAATGCAAATGAAGGCATTATTACACCAACTTGAATGATTTTACGTATGTGGTTTCAATTCATTCAGATAAGTGCTGTGGAAGATAAATCTGGTTTGGGTGAAAGGATCTTGAGTTCAAGTTAAAGGGATGTAGAGTGTACAGTATTTTTGGTACATCCAAGAATATATGCTTATTAGTCAAAGGCATGCTACAGTAAGGCATTAAAGTAACTAAAAGGAGGACATCTGTGGCTGAAGAGCAAGGATGTACTTACAGTCTCAAACAGGCATCTTTTGTTTCAACTGATAGATTACCTATGGTTTCAACCAGGCATGAGATAAGATCTATAGCTGTAAAATTATTTCTAATCCTCACTGGAGATCAGACTAAATGTACAGTTCTCAGAATTATCCTAGTTAGGTTTGTCTAAAAAACTAGGCAGTATAATTTTGAAGAGTCATAGAATAGTGACATCAGATGAGATAAGGCGGTATAGGAATGGGACTGATGCTTCCAACAAGTTTATATTTATCTGGTCAAGATAAAAAACAATTGATGGGGAGTTTTGTGCTGTGGCTGAGTACAAAATATTCATACTACTACATTTAGGGTCTCCTGTGAAAGTCATTATGTATCAAGAATGGACTTCAAGTTCTGTTTGTTGGAAGAACAAAATAACTCTAGATTTTTTTTTCTTGTTCTGAAGGCAGATATTCTTGATCAAAAGACTTTAGTGTTTCTTCCACTAGAAACTTGTAAAAATATAAATTAATGTCTTGGTATTGTGGCTTCTGTAACAGTCTCTTGTGGTTTTTTTTTTATTTTTTTTTTGCACTTTAATTTTATTTTTTATTTTTTAAAATTTACATCCAAATTAGTTAGCATATATTGAAACCATGATTTCAGGAGTAGATTCCTTAGTGACACTTACCCATTTAGCCCATCCCCCCTCCCACAACCCCTCCAGTAACCCTCAGTTTGTTCTCCATATTTATGAGTCTCTTCTGTTTTGTCCCCCTCCCTGTTTTTATATTATTTTTATTTCCCTTCCCTTATGTTCATCTGTTTTGTCTCTTAAAGTCCTCATATGAGTGAAGTAATATGATTTTTTTCTTTCTCTAATTTCATTTAGCGTAATACCCTCCAGTTCCACCGATGTAGTTGCAAATGGCAAGATTTCATTCTTTTTGATTGCTGAGTAATACTTCAGTATGTGTGTGTGTGTGTGTGTGTATGTGTGTGTGTGTGTGTGTGTGTGTGTGTGTATATATATATATATATACATATATATATATATATATATATATATATATATATATATATATACCACATTTTCTTTATCCATTCATCCATTGATGGACATTTGGGCTCTTTCCATACTTTGGCTATTGTTGATAATGCTGCTATACGTATGGAGGTGCATATGTCCCTTCGACACATGCACACCTGTATCCCATGGATAAATGCCTAGTAGTGCAATTGCTGGGTCATAGGTAGTTTTATTTTTAGTTTCTTGAGGGATTTCCATACTGTTTTCCAGAGTGGCTGCACCAGCTTGCATTCCCACCAACAAAGCAAAAGAGATCCTCTTTCTCTGCATCTTTGCCAACACCTATTGTTGCCTGAGTTGTTAATGTTAGCCTTTATGACAAGAGTGATGTAGGATTTCATTGTGGTTTTGATTTGTATTTCCCTGATGATGAGTGATGTTGAGCATTTTTTCATGTGTTGGTCAGCCATCTGGATGTCTTCCTTGGAGAAGTGTCTATTCATGTCTTTTGCCCATCTCTTCACTGGATTATTTGTTTTTTGGGTGTTGAGTTTGATAAGTCCTTTTTAAAAATTTTTTTTAATGTTTATTTATTTTTGAGAGAGACAGAGAGAGACAGAGCATGAACAGGGGAGGAGCAGAGAGAGAGGGAGACACAGAATCTGAAACAGGCTCCGGGCTCTGAGCTTTCAGCACAGAGCCCGACGTGGGGCTCGAACTCACAAGCCGTGAGATCATGACCTGAGCCAAAGCAGGACGCTCAACCGACTGAGCCACCCAGGTGCCCTGATAACTTCTTTATAGATTTTGTATACCAACCCTTTATCTGATATGTCATTTGCAAATATCTTCTCCCATTCTTTTAGTTTTGCTGATTGTTTCCTTCGCTGTGCAGAAGCTTTTTATTTTGATGAGGTCCCAGTAGTTCATTTTTGCTTTTGTTTCCCTCACTTATGGAGACGTGTTGAGTAAGAAGTTGCTGCAGGCAAGATCAAAGAGGTTTTTGCCTGCTTTCTCCTTGAGGATTTTGATGGCTTCCTGTCTTACATTTAGGTCTTCCATCAATTTTGAGTTTATTTTTGTGTATGGTGTAAGAAAGTGGTCCAGGTTCAATCTTCATGTTGCTGTCCAGTTTTCCCAGCACCACTTGCTGAAGGGACTGTCTTTATTTCATTGGATATTCTTTCCTGCTTTGTCAAAGATAACTTGACTATACATTTGTGGGTCCATTTTCGGGTTCTCTATTCTGTTCCATTGACCTGAGTGTCTGTTCTTGTGCCACAGTCTCTTGTGTTTTAGAAGAGTATGATTCAATTCACCAAGGCTACAGCCCTTTCACATTGTAAACTAGTGAAATTAAGTTTGTGAATTGGAAAAGCCAAAAAATTACCCCTGGGACTTAAGAAAATGTGAGAATGAGACCAAGAAGCCATGATTCCCTATCTATCTTCCTAAACACTTACATAGCCTCTCTCATCTTGGAAAGGAAGAAAGGTTTCCACTATGTCACCTGAAGATTGTGAATGTGACCTAGATAATTCTTTAATAATTTAGGTTTAAATACTGCCTTTATTGTCTACTGGAAGGGGGAAAAAAAACCTTCATTCCTTAGAATGAAATTGTGGTAAAACTAGTGTACCAAAAAGTGCTAAATGGAGATTAAAAAAAAAAAAAAGATTGTACTTCCAGGCAAACTGTATAAATAAATTTGGTCATCCTCTAAAAATACTTTCAGCATATGTAAATCATGGGAAATTGTTAGTGTGTGTGTGAGGGTGGGTGGGTGGTGGTGGTGGTGGTGGTGGTGGTGGTGGTGGTGGTTTAAATAACAACCAAACATTATTCTCAGCCAGAGGAATAAACAATTTCTCCACAAGAATAAGAAAAACTTGACATGCAAGAAAGATCTAATTTGGAATTATAATGCTATAAATAATCTTCTCACTGAGAATGTGATATTTTATCCCTTCCTGGAGTTCTCCTTTGCTACTTATCTCAAGACATTAAATTTTGTAATAAATTTTAATATTCTTAGCTTCCTGTTTTAATTAGAACAAGAACAGAGGATAAGCAAGATGATTGCCTGGCTTGGTGCCTAGCTCTTTTATAGATTTCCAATAAATTTTTTGAAAATGATTCACAATTGGTATCAGAGGAATGAAAGTTGAAGAAACTTGAGCTGTCTAGCACATAAAAGTAAAATCTCCATGTTGGCATTCTCAATATCCACAGTTGAATGGGAAAGAGATGTTGGATGTGATTTGCCCTGCTTCTAAGAAAAGTTAGTTTAACACAAGGAGGTTTTGTTCACTATAAAGAAAAACAATAAGAACAGTCCCACAGTAGTTTACCTTGTTGGGCTTCACTCAATAGTGCAATTCACCGACTAAAAACCATCAAATGTCATTCTTCTTTAGAGATAGTCTTACTTGGGTGACCTAAAAGGTTTACTCCAGTATGAAACCTATAAAAATTTAAATATATCTTGCTTTCAATTAATTTGTTTATTCACCCATTAATTCATTCATATTTAATTTTGAGTATCTACTTTCCCCCTTAATTGTGTTAGTTATTAATTATCAGAATTTTGTGTTTTTTTAAAACTTTTTTAAAGTTTATGTATTATTTTTTGAGAGACAGAGCATGAGGAAGGGAGGCGCACAGACAGAGGAAGACAAAGAACCAGAAGCAGGCTTCAGGCTCTGAGCTGTCAGCACAGAGCCTGACACAGGGCTACAACTCACAAACTGTGAAATCATGACTGGAGCCAAAGTTGGAAACCCAATCAATCAAGTCACCCAGCACCCCCCAAAATGATCAGAAATTTGGAATTAGACAATGCCCTTGTTCTCTCGTCGCTTCAAGAATAGTAGAGAAAACAGGACACAAACAGTGACAATATCATGTGAAAAGAACTGTAACTGAGAAAGGGGAAGTCATGGAAGCAGAGGGCAGGGGCTTTTCAGCCCCAATACTCTTCACAACAGTATGGAGTATTCAGGTACCACTAAGGACATTTCACACTGCTCAAGATACTTATGGCAAATGTCCTGGGACCAAAGTATGGACCATCAAAGAATCAAGAAGCTAGGGTCGTGTTTAGATAGATGGGAGAGACGGAATAGAAAGCCTATTTTCACCGCGATCCCTACCATTCAATTAATTGCCCAAGAGGTTATTCTAGTGTAGTATTTTCTTCATAAATGACATACTATCTATAGTTACACTCATTACTGGATTCCTGGAATGTAAGGTGATCTTACAAAATGAAGAAATGGAAATTTTAAGTTTAGTTGTGCAAGTGTTTTCTGAGATTTAATTGACTTGACATTTTGAGACTTACTCCAAAGGTTTGAAAACATCAATTGTGAAGTCTCTCTATCAAAGACTAAGGAAAGCTCATTTAGCCTTTCTGTAAATATTTTCCTAGAAACATGGTTTCAATATGAAACAATGTTTTTTTTTTTCAGGTGGTAGTATGCAATATATCAAGGGAAAAGATTTTGTCCCAAGTAGCAACAAGAGGTAGTAAAGTGAAATTATTGTAGGTATCTTTGTTGTGTAGGCACTCCTTGTATATTTCTCTTCTTACTCATGCCCACTCTTTCACAGATGAGATATACTATTCATTCTTCTAAAATACAACCATAGAAGTCTATACTAATACATTGTAAATAATAGAGCATGGTGGACTTCTATGTTCCTAATTTCAAAGATTCCAGGTATGTGATATTAGGTTGATGGCTTAAAAATTTATTTTATAATTGGTGACCAGAGTGTTGGGCTGGGAAAAAAGTACACATTCACACACATGCACGCTCACACACACACACACACACACACACACACACACACTCACACATACATGCACTGACATTTAGTTGGGACAAAATTTGCAATTCATTAGCTAAGGATATAGAAACAGATGAGAGACAAAGGAGATTAAGCTGTATTTGTACATTTTTACTTGGCCCTAGAATTTTTAGAGAGACATAAGTCACATACGCTACCCACACAGAGGAGGGCCAATGACAGTGTAAATTTGTAACATTTATTGCCTTGTTATTTCCCTTTTATGTCTGTAGCTTACAAAAACATGTATACCACTTGAATCATTACTTGAGAATATTTACAAATATCTAAGGCTTTCTTTTTTTCTTTTTTTTTCCACTCCAGTTATACTGAAATACAGTTCATGTAACAGAAAATCCATCAAATTTAAGCATAAAAAAACACAACCATATCCATATCCAATTTTAAGACCTTACTGTCACCTGCAAAAAATATATTCAAAAAATAATTAGGGATTATTTTCCTTATCCTTTTATCCCCAGTCTTAGGAAAATACAAGTCTACCTCCTGTTTTTATGGATTTGCCTATTCTCAACATAATACATAGTCTTACAAGATTGTGTTCTCTCATTTAACAAAATATATCACTGTCTATCTGTGTTGTAATTTATATTAGTACTTCATTCCAAATTATGGCTGAATAACATTCCATTGTGTGAAAATACCATATATCATTTATCCACTCATCAGTTGGTAGGTATTTGAATTGTTTCTCCTTTTGGACAATACTTTTTTGAACTTCTGTGTACACTTTTTTTTTGTAGATATAAATGTTTGTTCCACTTGGATATTATACCTATGAGGGAATGTACTAGGTTACATAGTAAATTTATAATTAACATTTTGTGGAACTGGAAAAATGTTTTCCAGATTGGTACCATTTTATATTACCACCAGCAATGTTTATGGGTTTCATATACTTCTCATCAGAGTCAACATCTGTTTTGTCTATCTTTTTTTATTATAACAATCCCAGTGAATACGGAATGATATCTCATTAAGGTTTGATTTGTGTTCTTTAATGACTAATAATATTGAACATATTCTTGTGCTTATTATACATAAAACATCTTCTTTGGAGAAATGTCTATCTAAATCTCTTGCCTGATTTATTCTCAGTTATCTATTTTTGAGTTATAAGACATATTTATATATAACGTATACAAGAACCTCGTCCAATATATGATTTTGAGATATGTTCTCCCATTCTTTGAGCTGTCTTTCCACATTCTTGATGGTATAATTTGTAGAATAAAAGTACTTACTTTTGGTAAGGAACCATTTATATCTTTCTTTTGCCAATTGAGCTTTTGGGATCTTATCTAAGAACAAATACCTAATGTGAGATCACACATATTTGTTCCAGTATTTTCTTTTCCTGTTTTTTTTCAATGTTTGTTTATTTATTTATTTAGAGATACAGAGAGAGAGAGAGAGAGAGAGAGAGAGAGAGAGAGAGAGAACATGTGAGCAGACAGGGGCAAAGAGAGAGGGAGAGAGGGAGAGAGAGAATCCCAAGCAGGCTTCACACTCAGCATGGAGCCCAGTGGGGGGGGGGGGGGCTTGAACTCATGACCTGAACTGAAATCAAGACTCGGACACTTAACCAAGTGAGCCACCCAGGCACCCCTCCAGTATTTTCTTGTAATAGTTATTTTAGTTTTAGCTTTTACACTTAAATTACTGCTTAATTTCATTTTTGCATTAAAAATCCTGTAGAGGCCATCTTCATTATTTTACATATAGATAACCAGTGGTCACTATACCATGCATTGAAATCCCTCCTTTGAAATGTCTAATACTCTTGTCAAAAAATTATTGACCACTAGGGCACCTGGGTGGCTCAGTCAGTTAAGCATCCAACTTAAGCTCAGGTCATGATCTCACAGTTTGTGAGTTCAAGCCCCATGTCAGGCTCTGTGCTGACAGCTCAGAGCCTGGAACCTACTTGGATTCTGTGTCTCCCTCTCTCTCTTCCTGCCCCCACTCACGTTTTCTGTCTCTCTCTCTCTCTCAAAAATAAATGAACATAAAATAATTTAAAAAAAATACTGACCAGAAAAGTTAGGGGTTTATTCCTGGACTGTTTATTCTATTTTATTAATCTAGATATCTATTCTTTTATTTTTTTAATTTTTTTTAACATTTATTCATTTTTTTTGATAGAGACAGATCATGAGTGGGGGAGGGGTAGAGAGAGAGGGAGTTACAGAATCTGAAGCAAGCTCCAGCCTCTGAACTGTTAGCACAGAGCCCAAAGCAGAACTCCAACTCACGGACCGTGAGATCATGACCTGAGCTGAAGTTGGATGCTTAACCGACTCAGCCACCCAGGCGCCCGTATCTAGATATCTATTCTTAAGCCCAAATGACACTGTGCTGATCACCATAGCTTTGTTGTAAATTTTGAAATAGGAAGTATGAAGACTCCAAGTTTATATTCTTTTTCAAGATAAATTTGACTCTTCTAAGTCATTTGTATTTCCATATGAATTTTGTGATAAGTTTGTCGCTTTATGCCAAAAAGCCAGATGGGATTTGGATACAGATTGCATTGAATCTGTAGATCAATTTTAGGTATGTCCCCATTTTAACAATATTAAGGCTTTCAGTCTGTGAAAATAGGATATATTTCCACTTATTTAAATATTCTTCAATCTCTCAGCAATGTTTTGTCATTTCAGCACTTCTTTATTAGTTTTATCCCTAAGTATTGTATTTTATTCTTTCAGATGCTATTGTAAACTGATTTGTTTTCTTCATTTGATCTCTACATTGTCCATTGCTTATATATAGAAATAGAACTAATTTTTGTATATTGGGCTTGTACCCTGTATCTTAGCTTACTTACCAGTTTTATTTATTTATTTATTTATTTATTTATTTATTTATTTAGAGCGTGCAAGGAAGGGACAGATGGAGCGGGAAAGAGAGGAGACCAAGCAGGCTCTGGGCTGCCAGTGAAGAGCCCAACGTGGGGCTTTAACTCAAGACACTGAATGAACATGATGTGATCCAAAACCAAGATTCTGATACTCACCTGAATGAGACACTCAGGCACCCTGTTATCAGTTCTAATTGTGTGTATGTGTGTATGAGTGAACTTCTTAGAGTGTTCTACATAAAAGGTAATGCCATCCAAATATAGAGATAATTTATTCCTTTCCAATCTAGATGCCATTTATATTTCTTCCTTAATTGTCCTAGAATATCCTGTGCAATGTAAGAGGAATGGTGAAACCGGGTATTCTTGTCTTGTTCCCAATCTTGGGAAATAATATTCATTCTTTCACCATTAAATAATGATGTTAGCTGTGGATTTTTTTTCCTTAAAGTCTTTTATCATGTTGAAATGTTTCCCTAGTTTTATTACTTTGCTGAGTTTGGTTGGATTTGGTGACACACTCTTTTTCTGCTTATATTGAGATGAGTATTTACTGGACTTTTTGTCTTTATTCTTTTAATATTACATATTACATTAATTTTTAGATATTAATTGATGTTTTAGATATTAAACCAACCATACAGTCCTGGGGTAAATCTCTCTTGATCATGGTGTATAATACTTTTATACACTGTATTCATTTCTTAACTATCTGTTGAAATGTTTTGCATCTACCATCATACAGGGCATTGGTTTGTTGTTTTGTTTTCACATGCTATTTTTGCCTTTTTGGGGTACGATTTTAATCTGTCCTTAAAGAATACATTCAGAAATTATCTAATTTAAGGGATGGTAGTATGCTAAGTGAAATTAGTCAGAGAAAGACAAATATCATATGACTTCACTCATATGAGGACTTTAAGAGACAAAACAGATGAACATAAAGGGAAGGGAAACAAAAATAATATAAAAAAAGGGAGGGGAACAAAACAGAAGAAACTCTTAAATATGGAGAATAGAGGGTTACTAGAGGGATTGTGGGAGGGGAGATGGGCTAAATGGATAAGGGGCATTAAGGAATCTACTCCTGAAATCATTGTTGAATTATATGATAACTAATTTGGGAGTAAATTTAAAAAAATGAAATTAAAAAAAAAAGCTTGGAAGGAATTCGCCAGCGAAGTCATCTGGTCTTGGGCTTTACTTTTTGGGATGTTTTTAATTACTAATTTAATATCTTTATTTTTTATATGTATATTTAGGGTTTATTCTTATTTTTGAGTCAGTTTAGTTTGTGTCCTTCCAGGAACTTTCCCATTTCATATAATGTATCTAATTTGTAGGCATGTGATTCTTTTATGTAACCTTATATATCATTTAATATTTCTAAGATTAGTAGTTATGCCCCCTTTTTATAAATGCTTTTAGTAATTTTAATCATCTATATTTCTTTCTTTGTCAGTTCAGGTAAAGTTTTATCCATTTTATTTACCTTTTCTGAAATATTTTTTTTTTTTTACTTCACTAATATTCTCAATTGCTTTTTTTAAATCTTTTAAATTTATTTTTTCTATGATCTTTATTATTGACTTTCTTAATATTGCTTTGCATTTACTTTGCTTTTGTTTTTCTATTTTCTTAAGGTAGAAGATTGTTACTATTTTGATTTTTTTTCACATGTGGGTTAGCGTATAAATTCCTAAGTATTGCTTTAGCTGCATCCATAAGTGTTTGTATGTACTACCTTCATTTTTCTTCATATCAAAGTATTTGCTGGGGTGCCTGAGTGGCACTCAGTTGAGTGTCTGACTCTCAATTTTGGCTCAGGTCATGCTCTGTCAATAACATCCATCTCTCTCTGCCCCTTCCCTGCTCACATGACATGTTATCGCAAAAAAAAAAAAAAATAGCATTTGCTAATTTCCCTTATGATTGGTTACCAAATGGTTCTTTAGTACTATGTTGGCAATTGCTATATGGTATACAGGAATGGATAGATAGATAGATAGATAGATAGATAATTATAATCATTATTTTGTGTAATCTTATGTACCTCTAAAAAGTTGAGCAAAGAATAGAAACAAACATATATCTGGAGACTTTGTTGTACTAAAGTTTCAATTTACCATTTCTTTTTTCCTTATTTTTTAAATGTGAATTTGAGCTTCCATCTGGTCTCATTTCCTTATTTCAATACAACTTTTTCTTTCCCCTACATACCTCCTTTATGCATTTTACTATTCAATGTATTATAGTTTTATAAGTTATAAGCATAACATACATTATTTACTATTATTATTTAAGCCATTTTAGAATAAAGAAAAATATATACATAATTATGTTACCTTTCATAGTAATCTACAGAATTATCGTTACCAGGGCTCCTTGTTTTTTTTTTTTTTTAATGTTGATTCAAATTGCTGTCTGATATCACTTTTTTTTCAAGCTTAAAGACTTTCTTTGGTATTTCCTTCAAGCAAATTCTTCTAGTACTAACTCCCCATGTTTTGTGTATATGGGCATATGTTATTTTCATTTCCCTTTTAAAAAACAGATTTACTGGATGTAAAAATCTTGGTTGTCAGGGTTTTTTTTAATATTTGGAAAATATGTTATTGTAATTGTCTAACTAAGACAATAGACAGATTTACTAAATACCTCAAGCAAAAGAACAGAGAGAGAGGGAGAGGGAGAGAAAGAGAATGAGGATGAGAAGAGAAGGAGAAGGGTAAGGGGAAGGGAAGGGAAAGGAAAGGGAAGGGGAGAATTCTCTAATTATTTGCAAATTGGCTTTGAGATGAGGTAGTTCTTCAATGCTTAGCCAGGCCTTTTACACCTCAGCCTTTCTTTCACATAGTGCTTACACTGAAACTGAAAATGAGCTAGAGGCCAAAGGTTCTTCTCAGTTCTTTTAGGAACATGTTTCCTGCCCCAGGCATGCATATAGACTTCTAGATACCAGATACACGTAGGAGTTTCTCAAAACTCTTATTCTCCAAAGTAAGTCATTCTTCAGTTTTTCCTCTCAGGCTTTCAGCATGACAATTGTTTACCCTAACTGTTACCTTATTTCTTTTATATATATAAAAGAATTGCGGGGGAGGGGTAGAGAGAGGAGGACAGAGTATCTGAAGTTGCCTCTGCCCTTACAGGCTGACAGCAATGAGCCCCATGTGGGGCCTGAATTCACAAACCGCGAATCATGACTTGAGATGAAGTCAGTTGCTCAAGTGACAGAGACACCTGGGGTGCCCCTGTTACCTTTTATTTACGTGGAAGGAGCCCGTTCATTTGCTTTTCCATGTTTTTGAGGGATACCCCCATGGAGCCATACTTTACCCTGAGAGAGTCTGATTTAAGTGAAACAAAGGTAAATCTTTTGCATCAGTCCTCAAGGGGACCCCACATGTTTCAAAACAGTAGACTGAGAATAAAGTTAGCTCTGCTAAATCCAGAATCAGAGACCTATATCAGGAATGTGGGCTGCTTGGAAGGCAAGTTATCAATCATCTTCAAGACAGCCACAGAGGCAAGGAGGCAGTAAGGTAAGAGTAGGTTAAAATGCTACAAAGTTCTCCTACATTGTTTCAGTCACCTTACTCTTAACTCAGTGTTTTCTTGGTTGTTGTAAACTTTTGACAATTTTCCAGAGTTCTGCCAACAAACTGCGTTTTTGCCTGCTTTTCTTCCCTGTGGAGGGATGGACCATTTCTATGGTCCCTTTCTATGGGACCCTTTCTATGTCACTGTCATTCAGTAAGGAATCCCTTTCTATGTCACTGTCACTCAGAGATTGTTCTTAAACCCATTGTGCCGGTGAGAATTTTGTCCTTAGTTAATGGATTTGTGTATGGCTTGGGCAATGCTTCACATTTTCCCCACATTATACTCTGATTGTTCCTAAGTGGGTATAGCCCAGTACATTCATACAGCCTCCTGACCCCCAGATTGTGTGTGATTCTACAAGGGCTCTTTATGACAGTATCCCTTATTCTCTCTCTTGTCATTCTGAATTGTCTTGATTTTGTTGTTGTTGTTGTTGTTGTTGTTTTGTTCATATGTTTTATTTTTTGTTTGTTTTTGTTTCTGTTTTGCTGGTTGTTCTGAATACCATGAAGTTATGAACCCCCTATTTAGTGTCCTCTATGAAGTTCTCCATTGTTTTCAACAATTTTCCTACAGATGCAATTAATTCTCCATAGTCTGTTTCAAATATAGTCAGTCCCTTCAGTGGGATACATATCCTGCCATCCTTAATGCTGCCTTTACCCCTGCACCAGAGCTGTGGGCAGAGATATCAACCGTCTTCTCCCAGAATGACATACCTGCTCTATGAGTGAATGGCAGGCCATGATGTTATTCCTTGTTCTTGGCTTGTCTCTCCCAATCTGAAGCCTCTGCCTTACACACATTTGAGGGTGAGTGTGGCGAGAGCTCCAGTATTCTCAGATTGCCTCACCTAAGCTAGAGTTTCCACCATAAGTATTGAAGATACCATCAGGTAAAGGAACCGGGTCCTCTTGGCTATTCTCATCAAAACCACAGTTTTTTCATCACAAGACTGTGGACAATAAGAAACTTCTAGCAGCCTACCTTGCCCAGAGAGAAACAGCTCTGAACTGTGAACTGGAGTGAGATGAAACCCTCACATTGTAGCCATATCCACCTAGTACACAGCTCCTGGTGTAGAAGCTCCCATTACCTGCAGTGTGGAGGACTAGGAGTAGCAGCAGCTTCTGGCATACAAGTTACAAACTCTTTCATTGCCACTTTCTATACCCTTGGGACAATTTCTAGAGAATGTAAATGGTTTTAGTTTCTTTCTGTGTTGCTTTTTTAATTTTTAAATATTTTTTTCTACTAAAGTGGGAGTTTTATTGGAAAGAGGGCTCACTGAGCTACTCACTTTATCTTTCTGAAAGTTGCCCCTTTCTAGCCTACCCCACACCTTTTTGAATGCAACTCTCTTCTTTCTTTTTTTTTTTTTCTTTTTTCAACGTTTTATTATTTATTTTTGGGACAGAGAGAGACAGAGCATGAACAGGGGAGGGGCAGAGAGAGAGGGAGACACAGAATCGGAAACAGGCTCCAGGCTCTGAGCCATCAGCCCAGAGCCCGATGCGGGGCTCGAACTCACGGACCGCGAGATCGTGACCTGGCTGAAGTCAGACGCTTAACCGACTGCGCCACCCAGGCGCCCCCTCTCTTCTTTCTTGATTCAAGCTCAGCATAAGGATGGATATTTGGGAGGTAGTGGGACAAGGGCTTAAGGAAGTGTGTCTAGAAGACTAAGTAACAGGGCAAACTTAAGAGCCGATTTGTCAAGGTGACCTTGAGCTCTCCGGTAACCCAAAATGACATTTCCCCATAGTGATCAGGCATTGGCTATGTAAATACTGCTATAAATAAATTAAATAAATAAATAAATAGTATGATCTACTATATAATTATTTTAAAAATAATTTTTACCATAAAAAGTATAATAAAAATAATTTTCTTTTGGATATACATTCATCCTCTACTCTTCATTCAGACTTTCCATGATGTAGAACTTACCAGTAATAATAATAATGACTAGATACTTATTGAAGACACTCTTGGATCAGATGTACTAGGCCATTTCCATGAATCAAGCACCTAATTTTGATTAAAAAATCTGACTCCTTGGGGTGCCTGGGTGGCTCAGTCGGTTGGGCGTCCGACTTCGGCTCAGGTCATGATCTTGCAGTCTGTGGGTTCGAGCCCCGCGTCGGGCTCTATGCTGACAGCTCAGAGCATGGAGTCTGTTTTAGATTCTGTGCCTCCCTCTTTCTCTGACCACCCCCCCCCCGTTCATGCTCTCTCTCTCTGTCTCAAAAATAAATACACATTAAAAAAATTTTTAAAAAAATCTGACTCCAGTAGTGTTATTATTCACTCCGTATAAATGCAAATTTGAGGCAAAAGGATTAAGTAATTTGTTCAAAGTAGCACTGTTATCAAGGTCATCAAGATATCAAAGGTTATCAAGATATCATAGTTGCTATCAAAGGATTCAGGGTTAGAGTCAGGCAGCAAGACTCTAGAGACTAAAACCATGGCCTGACCATCTAGAATTTCTTCCTTAGAGTTTAGGAATAAGCTTACGTCAAAATTAAACCAATGGGGTCAAGAGATGTTTGGCTTTCAGTAAAATCTCTTCCCATATGGACATGAATCTCCGAATATCTTAGGGTCCTTCCTTAATCTACTACTATGTGCCTGTAGAGACAAAGACTGCAGCAAGGAAAGCAGCTAAAAGCTGGAACTTACTTGAGACTTGTTGAGACTTCAACTTTGAATCTAGCTGTGCTTTAATTCATGAGTACTTCAACAATTGAATGTTATTTAAGATAATACTTTTATACCAGTTGTTTCTGTTTCTTGAGTGTTTTAACTGAGGTCCACAGATTCCAAAGTTCAATGAGATGCCTTTAAAAATACAATCTTGGTGGCCTATCAGTGAAAACACAACACTTCAAAAACTGTATCTTGACAATATTGTCTCTTTCCTCTGAGGAAAAAAAAAAAAACATGCATATCTGTGTGTGTGTTGTGTGTTTACACAAGTGTACAGTCACAATTCTTGTTTTATGTCATTTTAATGAGAGGAAATACATACCTGTATGCATATTTCTGTGTCTATTTACATACAAATATAGATTTTATTATGGTCTTATTTGTTTGCTTTCATATTGGCAACAAAAATAAAATTAGGTTCATGATATTGCTTGTGAACACCAACACTCTTCCCAAGCAACCAAGAAATACATATTTTCTGAATGATTTACAACTTCCATGAAGCCCATTGAAAGACTGATAGTCTCCATTTTGTTATATAAAAGAAAATTATTATAAAAATATAGTTTATAAGCACATTTTGCTTGTTTGTTTCATCTAGCACTAAAAAACAGGACCAACAAAGTTGGGATATGCCCCAGAGTTATTTGCTTATCTTGTCATGGAACATTTAACTTAAAGGTCTGTATAACTCACAGAGATACTTCCATGTTTGTTCTGTTTGACTTCTGATATGTTTCTCCTAATCTTGACAACAAGAACAAGATTGTGGGCAGATCAAAATAAAATGTATATCATTCATCATGTTACTTGCCAGGAACCACAGAGAAAGGAACAATCAAATACGGTTTCTGATTCCCCACCTCTGACACCTCTTTCCCTCACTTTTTTCCTGTGCAGCCTACTATATGAATATGTTTGCAACAATATGATGAATCCTTTAGTGGAGACACGAGCAAAGTATTAATCATCTTTGCATACCCCACAATGCCTCTCTCAGGGCCTTTTACAAAGGAGGAACTCATTGAATAGTGGTTGATTAATATTTGTAAAATGCAGTGGGTTCACAATTCCAGTAACAGTCCACTACAATGAAAAACCTGTTTCTTTGTCTAAAGAATTCGTATGGAATAAGGTCTGTCTATCTATCATCTATCTCTGTATCTGTATTCATATATTTATTAACATCTATCTATCTATCTATATATATATATATCTTTACTTGAAAGGTTTTTTTTTCTTTGATTTGGGAAAATCTTATAGAGATAATTCTTTCCCTTCTTATTTTTGTATCTCAATCAAAATCTAATGGAATCATCACAGGAACTGTCAATATTTGCTTTTCCTCCTCTAGCAGGTAAACTGCGTTTACATTTATATATTTTATCTCCTAATCACCAACAATTTCTAACTAGGTCTTACATTCCTTCTGCTGTTTTAGGACAGTCCTATAATATAATAGACAATGAAAGACAATCCAAATACTTTTCTCCGTGGTTTAGATTGTTCCCTTCTTGGACTCACCTAGAGATAACACAGCCCTTCAGATACAAGCATACCCACTTTACCACTATAGTAATTAAATGGGGTATTATTACCCAGTGGGGATATGGCATTGGAGACCTTCTAGCTCCAAAGTTCAGAGTAAATTGTATTTCTAAACTTGGAATCAAGAAGAAAGAATGTATTATCAGCTTCACACAAAAAGGATCATCACCTATTGGAAACATCCTTGACTGAATGTCAGCTCATCTAGAGCTGATGCTAACACTGATTCAGTAATGTTCATGCACAAATACCTATATCTCTTAAGCAAAGGACATTGGGCAGTGGCCAGGAAATCAACTGTTTTGTTTATTGAGAGAGAGAGAGAGAGAGAGAGAGAGAGAGAGAGATTGAGAATCTGAAGCAGAATCCACATTCAGTGTGAAGCCCAACCCAGGGCTCGATCCCATAATCCTGGGATCATGACCTGAGCCAAAATCAAGAGTCGGATGCTCAAATGACTGAGCCACCCATGTGTTCCCAAATCTTTTGAACCCTCCATTAATTTAGGAGGGGACAAAGGACCTTGTATATCCTTTCTCCACATTTTGGTATTCCAATTTCTAATAACCTTCATTATAAAATGCTGATAATAATTTCTGTCACATAGTTTGGGTAAAGATTTTTTTCAAGATTCAAATTAGATGATAGATATGAAATTACTTTAAGAATCATAAAAACAGGCTTTGTTTCTCTTATTATAAGTTGACAACAAAGTAATTATTAAAAGAGTGAATAAAGGTATGATTCTTTGTGTCTTTACATTGTGTGACAGGCAACAATTTCCAAAACAACACAATAAAATTTTAATTGTTCAACACTTACTGCACTATGCCAAATCACTGAGTCAAGAGGAACCATGCCCAACTTTGCTTGTTTGTGCATTCAGGCTTGGGCTGATGTCTGTAGGAATTTCCATCCATATGTTAGGCAATGGCCTGGAGTAAAACATGCTCAGGATCACGGTTATTTGCCAGGTTAGGCTGCTATAATGCTTTATAGAACAGCTGGAATATGTTTTCCAAGGGTATGCAATAGCACCTAAATAGCTGTCGTGCTGTGATTTGGAGATTTTAAATTCATTCCCATGTTTAATTCATCATACAACTCTGTTCTGACATTTTAATATGCATATTTTTCCTTTCTTTCTTTGTTTGTTTGTGTCTTTTTTTTTTTTTAATGATGTCTATTTTTTTCAGGTTGCCTTTTCCATTTTAGTATATTCTTTAGTGGATCTCAGTAGCAAAACCAGCATTTGGATTTCTTTCAGAAAAGGAAAAGGCAAGAAAATGATTAAAACAGACAGCATTAGAGGACCAGAAACCTATAAAGGAAGGGAAAGAATGAGTGTTCAAGGATACCAAATTCAAAACAAAACAAGACAAAACATATCTGGCAAAAACAAATTTGAAATTCCAGCTCCTCTATTGAGTGCCTGTATAAGGTGAGATAGAAAGTAACTGAATTCCACTGGAAGGGCCAAGATGGTGGAGCAGCAGGGAAGTTCTCGGCTTTTCTCTCATCCCTGAAATGCACCTAGATCAGCACCAAACCATTTTTCACACCTAGAAAATTGATCTGAGGATTAACACAAGACAATCTGCATAACATGAGTCACAGAACTCAGCAGGTACAAAGCATGGAGAGGTGAACTGGGGAAGAGAGAAGCCACAGAGGGTAGAGAGCTATTTTTGCAGAGAGAGATGACAGAGAAAGGAAGGAGAGTTCAAGAAAAGCACTCCCCATGCCCAAAAATAGCTGAAGACTAAAACAAAGAGTGGAAACACCCACAAATGATTGAACAAGGGAGAAAGGAGAGGGTTTGAATACCATTAGGACTCTATAAGTAGGGGAGAGCAGACTCGGAAATTCTGAAGCTCCATACCTGGTAGTGCTCTATTAGGAAGGGTGAATCGCCAGGAGCAAGCAGTAAGGTCTGAGGGGTCCAGGGGCCACAGTGGGAGAAGCAGTTCCCCTGCTAGGAGGACATTTGGTAGAGACTCTATGGCCTCCCCACAGGCAAAGATGGACTCTGGAGAAAAGCTACATTTGCTGGAATTGGAACAGATACCAGGGTATCGTGAAACATGGTGTTGCCTATGTGTTGTGTTTTGCCATAATCTCTGAACCTCTGCTGCCACATGATCACACAAACTTTTTTCTGGGGCAAGCAGGCATCTGGTCACAATCTCAGAACCTCTGCAAAAGCATGACTGCATGGATGTTCTTGGGGGCAAGCTGGCACCTGACCATTGCCTGGAGAGACCCTCCTACAGAGTATCGGAGCAGGTCCAAGCCTCAGGGCTCTCAGAAGTGAGGTGTTTGGAAACACAGCCCCATACCGGATATAATTCAGGTGGGAGGTGCTGCCTGGCAGGCTGACTGCTTGGAAGTGGACAGGGTAGAAGCAGTGAGTGGAGGAAAGGTGAAGGCAGAGGAGGGGTACTTGACTGCTGGTCACTAAGAGCAGAGAGTTCTGGTGCCAGAGACTGGAAGCTGGATGATGACATTTTCATCTCATCCACATGCACATCACATCCACCCCAGTAAGCTAAACAGCTCCATCTAGTGGAGAATGGAGCCATTACACCAAGCCCATCCAAGGGAACCAACCAAGCCTTAGAGGGCCACCACAAGTCTCTTTGCCCACTTAGTGTAGAGACTATAAAGTGATTCGCAGTTAGACTTTTACAGAAAAATGGATGTAATTTCATTCAGATTTCATTCTGTTCACTGGTCCATCTATTCGAATTTTTTTTTCTTTTTCCTTTCTTATTCTTGGATACAGAAAGAGAAAAAACTTATTTTTATTTTATTTTTATTTTATGGGTTTTTAAAATGTTTTTACTATATTTTTATTTTTTATCATTTTTAATTCCATTTTACTGTTTTCATTTAATTCTATTATAGTCTATTGTACACTTTTTAAATTTTTTAAACATTTTATTACTTTTTTTTCTATTCTTTCCATTTTTCTCTACTCTATCAAGCTTCTTTCAACAACCAGACGAAAACACACCTATCTAGCTTCCTTTATTTGATTTTTGTGTTGTTTTTAATTTATTAATTTTTATTTATTATTTTATTAATTCTTTTTTCTTCCTCCAAAATGACAAAATGAAGGAATTCCCAACCCCCCAACCCCAAAAGAAAACAAACAGGAAGAAATGACAGCCAGGGACTTAATCAACACAGATATAAGCAAGATGTCTGAACTAGAATTTAGAATCACGATAATTAGAATACTAGCTCGGGTTGAAAAAAGCATAGATTCCCTTTCTGCAGAGATGAAAGAAGTAAAATCTAGTCAGGACAAAATAAAAAATGCTATAACTGAGATGCAATCGTGAACGGATGCCATGGCAGCAAGGATGGATGAAGCAGAGCATGGAATCAGCGATATAGAAGACAAAATTATGGAGAATAATGAAGCAGAAAAAAAGAGGGAAACTAAGGCAAAAGAGCACGATATAAGAATTAGAGAACTTGGTGACTCATTAAAAAGGAATAATATCTGAATCATAGGGGTCCCAGAAGATGAAGAGAGAGAGAAAAGTGTAGAAGGTTTATGGGAGCAAATTATAGCAGAAAACACTTCTAACCTGGGAAAAAATATGGACATCAAAATCCAGCAAGCACAGAGAACTCCCTTTAGATTCAATAAAACCGAGTATCAACAAGACGTATCATAGTCAAATTGACAAAACACATAGACAAGGAAAGAATTATGAAAGCAATAGGGGAAAAAAAGGTTCTTAGCCTATAAGGGAAGACAGATCAGGTTCACAGTAGACCTATTCACAGAAACTTGACAGACCAGAAAGGAGTGGCAGGAAATATTCAATGTGCTGAATCAGAAAAATATGCAGCCAAGAATTCATTATGCAGCAAGGCAGTCATTCAAAATAGAAGGAGAGATAAAGAGTTACCCAGAAAAACAAAATCTAAAGCTCACAACTACTCAACCAGCCTTGCAAGAAATTTTAAGGGGAACTTCTGAGGGGAGAATAGAAGAAACAAAACAAACAAACAAAAGACCAAAATCAACAAAGACTAGAAAGGACCAGAGAACAGCACCAGAAACTCCAACTTTACAGGCAACACAATGGCAACAAATTCATATCTTCCAGTACTCACTCTAAATGTCAATGGGCTAAATGCTCCAATCAAAAGACATAGGGTAACAGAATGCATAAGAAAACAAGATCCATCTATATGCTGCTTACAAGAGACCCATTTTAAACCTAAAGACACCTTTAGATTGAAAGTAGGAGGAGAGAGTTACATCTGTCATGCGAATGGTCACGAAAAGAAAGCCAGAGTTTCCATACTTATATCAGACTATCTAGATTTTAAAATAAAGACTGTTGGGGCGCCTGGGTGGCTCAGTCGGTTAAACGGCTGACTTCGGCTCAGGTCATGATCTCGCGGTCCATGAGTTCGAGCCCCACATCGGGCTCTGTGCTGACAGCTCAGAGCCTGGAGCCTGTTTCAGATTCTGGGTCTCCCTCTCTCTGACCCTCCCCCATTCATTCTCTGTGTCTCTCTGTCTCAAAAATAAATAAACGTTAAAAAAATTAAAAAAAAAATAAAATAAAGACTGTAATGAGATGAAGAAGTGCATTAAATCATAATTAAGGGATCTATCCACCAATATCTAATAATTGTAGACATTTATGTTCCAAATGTGGTAAAACCCAAATATATAAATAAATTAATCACAAACATAAAGAAACTCATTGACAATAATACCATAATAGTAGGGGACTTCAACACTCCACTTACAACAATGGGCAGATCATCTAAGCAGAAAATCAACAAGGAAACAATGGCTTTGATTGACACACTGGACCGAATGGACTTAACAGATATATTGAGAACACTTCATTCTAAAAAAAGTGGAGTACACATTCTTCCTGAGTGCACATGGAACACTCTCCAGAAGTGATCACATACTGGGAAACAAAAGAGCCCTCAACAAGTAGAAAAAGATCAAGATCATACTGTTCATATTTTCAGACCACAATACTATAAAGCTTGAAATCAATCACAAAAAAAAAAAAAAATTCAAAAGACAATGAATACTTGGAAATCAAAGAACATCCTAGTAAAGAATGAATGGGTTAACCAAGGGGTTAAGGGGGAAATTAGAAAGGTACATGAAAACAAACAAAAATGATAACACAACAGCCCCAAACCTTTAGGATGCAGCAGAGGCGGTCATAAGAGGGAAGTATATAGCAATCCAAGGCTTCATAAAGAAGGAAGAAAGGTCTCAGATACACACCTAAACTTACATCTTAAAGAGCTGGAGAAAGAACAACAAATCAAACTCAAAACCAGCCGAAGATGGGAAATAATAAAGATTAGAGCATAAATCAATGATACAGAAATGAAACTAAACAAACAAACCAAAAACAAACAAACAAACAAACAAACAAACAAACAAAGCAGTAGAACAGATCAATGAAACCAGGAGCTGGTTCGCTGAATGAATTAACAAAATTGATAACCCCCTAGCCAGTTTGATAAAAAAATAAATAAATAAATAAATAAAAAAAAAAAGAAGGAAAGGACCCAAATAAATAAAATCAAGAATGAAAGAGGAGAGATCACAACCAATACTGCAGAAACACAAACAATAATAATAAAATATTATGAGCAATTATACCAATAAATTGGGTAATCTTGAAGAAATGAACAAATTCCTAGAAACATATGAACTATCAAAACTGAAACAGGAAGGGGCGCCTGGGTGGCACAGTCGGTTAAGCGTCCGACTTCAGCCAGGTCACGATCTCGCGGTCCGGGAGTTCGAGCCCCGCGTCAGGCTCTGGGCTGATGGCTCAGAGCCTGGAGCCTGTTTCCGATTCTGTGTCTCCTCTCTCTCTGCCCCTCCCCCGTTCATGCTCTGTCTCTCTCTGTCCCAAAAATAAATAAACGTTGAAAAAAAAAAATTAAAAAAAAAAAAACTGAAACAGGAAGAAATAAAAAATTTGACCAAACCCATAACCAGTAAAGAAATTGAAGCAGTAATCAAAAGTCTCCCAAAAACAAGAGTCCAGGGCCAGATGGCTTTCCAGAAGAATTCTTCCCAATATTTAAAGAAGAGTTAACACCTATTCTTTTGAAGCTGTTCCAAAAAACATAAGTGGAAGGAAAACCTTCAAACTCATTCTTTGAGGACAGCATTACCTTGATTCCAAAACCAAAGACCCCACTAAAAAGGAGAACTACAGACCAATATCCCTGATGAACATGGATCAAAACTTCTCACCCAGATACTACCCAATCGGATTCAACAATACATTAAAAGAATTATTCACCACAGTCAAGTGCGATTTATAGCTGGGATGCAGGGCATGTTTAACATCCACAGTCAATCAAATTGACACATGACATTAATAAGAGAAAGAATAAAAAAAAAAAGGCCCTCTCAATAGATGCAGAGAAAGCATTTGAAAAATACAACATCTTTTGTTGATAAAAACCCTCAAGAAGTAGAGATACAAGGATCATACCTCAATACCATAAAAGCCATATGCCAAAGACCCACTGCTAATATCTTACCCAATGGGGAAAAACTGAGAGCTTTTCCCCTAAGGTCAGGAACACAGCAGGGATGTCCATTCTTGCCACTGTTATTTAACACAGTATGGGGAAGTCCTAGCTCAGCAATCAGACAACACAAAGAAATAAAAGACATCCAAATCAGCAAGAGGAATTGAAACTTTGACTCTTTTAGACAACATGATACTCCATATGAAAAACCCCAAGGATCCACCAAAAAACTGCTAGAATTGATTTACAAATTCAGCAAAGTCACAGGATATAAAGTCGATGCACAAAATCAGTTGCATTTCTAAATACCAGTAATGAAGCAGCAGAAAGAGAAATCAAAGAAATGATCCCATTTACAATTGCACCAAAACCATAAAATACCTAAGAATAAGTCTAACTGAAGAGGTGAAAATCTATGCACTGAAAACTGTAGAAAGCTTATGAAAGACATTGAAGACACACACAAAAAAAGGGAAAATATTCCATGCTCATGGATTGGAAGAACAAATATTGTTAAAATGTCAATACTACCCAAATTAATCTACATATTAAACAGAATCCCTATCAAAATAACACCAGCACTTTTCACAGAGCTAGAACAAACAATCCTAAAATTTGTATGGAACCAGAAAAGACCCTGAATACCCAAAGGAATCCCAAAAAAGAAAACCAAAGCTGGAGGCATCACAATTCTGGAGTTCAAGATGGGTTACAAAGCTGTAATCATCCAAATGGTATGGTATTGGCATGGAAACAGACACTCAGATCAATTGAACTGAATAAAGAACCCAGAAATGGACCCACAAATGTAAGGCCAACTAATCTTTGACAACGCAGGAAAGAGTATCCAATGGAATGAAGATCGTCTCTTCAGCAAATGGTGTTGGAAAAACGGGACAGCAACATGAAGATTGAACCTGGACCACTTTCTTACACCATACACAAAAGTAAACTCAAAATGGATGAAAGACCTAAATGTAAGACAGGAAGCCATCAAAATCCTAGAGGGAAAAGAAGGCAAAAACCTGTCTGACCTCGGCCACAGCGACTACTTACTCAACATGTTGCTGGAGGCAAGGGAAACAAAAGCAAAAATGAATTACTGGGACCTCATCAATATAAAAATTTTCTGCACGGTGAAGGAAATAATTAGCAAAACTAAAAGGCAACTGATGGAAAGCAAGATGATATTTGCAGAGGACATAACAGAGAAAGGACTAGTATCCAAGATCTAAAAAGAAATCACACTCAACACCCCCTAAAAAATAATCCAGTAAAGAAATAGGCAGAAGATATAAACAGACATTTTCTGAAGAAGACATACAGATGGCTAACAAACACGTGAAAAGATGCTCAACACCACTCATCATCAGGGAAGTACAAATCAAAACCACAATGAGATACCCTCTCACACCTGTCAGAATGGCTAAAAATAACAATTCGGGCAACAGATGTTGGCGAGGATGCAGAGAAAGAGGAAGACTTTTGCACTGCTGTTGGGAATGCAACCTGGTGCAGCCACTCTGGAAAATAGTATAGAGTTTCCTCAAAAAATTAAAAATATAACTACCCTACAATTCAGCAACTACACTACTAGGTATTTATCTAAAGGATACAGGAATGCTTTTTTTAAAACATTTTTTTTTTCAACGTTTATTTATTTTTGGGACAGAGAGAGACAGAGCATGAACGGGGGAGGGGCAGAGAGAGAGGGAGACACAGAATCGGAAACAGGCTCCAGGCTCCGAGCCATCAGCCCAGAGCCCGACGCGGGGCTCAAACTCACGGACCGCGAGATCGTGACCTGGCTGAAGTCGGACGCTTAACCGACTGCGCCACCCAGGCGCCCCCAGGAATGCTTTTTTGAAGGGGCACATACACCCCCATATTTATAGCAGCACTATCAACAATAGCCCAAATGCCCATTGACAGATGAATGGATAAAGAAGACATGTACACACACACACACAAATGGATATTACTCAGCAATCAAAAAGAATGAAATCTTGCCATTTGCAACAATACGGATGGAAGTAAAGTGTGTTATGTTAAGTGAAATTAGTCAGAGAAAAACAAGTATCATATAACTTCATTCATATGTAGAATTTAAGATACAAAACAAATGAACATAAGGGAAGGGAAGCAAAAATAATATAAAAACAGGGAGAGAGGACAAAACATAAAAGACTCTTAAATATAGAGAACAAACTGTGGGTTGCTGGAGGGATTGTGGGTTGCTGGAGGGATTGTGGGTGGGGATGGGCTAAATGGGCAAGAGGCATTACAGAGAACACTTGTTGGGACAAGCATTGGGTGTTATATGTAGAGGCTGAATCACTGGGTTCTACTCCTGAAATCATTATTGCACTATATGCTAACTAACTAGGATAATAAATAAATAAATAAATAAATAAATAAATAAATAAATAAATAAATAAATAAATAAATAACTAGCTAGCTTAATAAGCCAACAAACAAAAAAGAAAATGACTGAATTCCTCAGTAAATTTAGTTTCATTTAATAGGAGTTTATTAGTCTTTCTAAAAGTAGAAGTCGCAAGGCGGCTATCTAGAGCTAGAACAAGGATTTAATGATGTCATTCAAGACCCTAAGTCTTCCAATTTTTCTGTTCTATCATCTTTGGAGTGATGGCTTTACATCTTTCTGTATTTCACCTCAAAGTTACATGACGTTGCTAAAAGATGGTTGTCGTACCTCTAAATATTTATGTTGTATATACTAAGAATGAAGAGGTATGGCAAAAGGGCAATACATTTTATTTTAGGAAGGGGTCATCTTTTCACATCATAAGAAAAGTTCACCCAACCTAATTTATTCTTATTTCATATTAGCTAGAACTGGGTAAGATATGTGTCCTTAGACCAACTGGTCAAAATAATGCAGTTTCTAAAAATAATACAGATTACTGGTTCTTTGGGATGAGTACCAAGAGTCTGTGTTTTAACCAGTGCTTCAAGTGATTCTGATGCTGACTAACATTTGAGCACCACTCATATGATTGTAGGTTGGGTGGTACCTACCATTCTTAGGTGAAGCATAATTTACTTAGGACCTAAATAGACCATGAATGTGATGACAAGCAAGAAATAGGCCTAGAGAAGTATTGGGTATTGGAAACCTACATCCAAAGTACTCCTAGGAATGCATCTAGACTCTTTAGGTTTCAGGGCTTTTTTCCCCTATTTAATATGAGATTAATATCCCTCATACAACATTATAAAAGCAAATGGAAATAATGCAAGTGTAGCATACTCGATATTAACACTGAATGATAAAATCAACAGCAAACAAACCAAACAAGCAAAGAAACAAACCTGCCTTGCTACTACAGTGGAGTTCTAACCTGAAGGTGAGGATCAGAGTGAGAAAAATTAGAAATAAATTGGTGTTAAAATATGATACAAAAGGGGTTATGGCATCCAAGAGTTACTTTCATTGTCCAATGAAAATGCATCCTTTAGCCTGAACAACATCCAGAGTATGACTCTGCTCTGCTATAGCACAACACGTACTGTGAATCAACCCACAATCAAGAGAAAGCAATTAAATTATAGAGAGGACCTTCTTCCCGAATGAATAGTGAGAGTAAAGCATTTTACGCTAAATAAACTGAAGAAGCAAATATCCACAAAAATCAGTGAATTAAATGTAACATTGAAAGGGGACATTTATAAATTGTAGCAGAGATTCAGGATAAATTTCTAATAGGAATAAAGGCTTTTAAAATTGACAAATAAAAACATAAAAAAAAACATTAAAAAATGGTATGGGAAAAGAAAGTCACAGGGCACAAAAAGACGACAGAAGAACATGGACAAAGGAATTGAGACCACACTGTGGCTTTTTGGGCCATATTGTTAAAAAATCCCATCAGTCCTGTGGTAGAGGAAGAATTTAACCCTTACTCTCATAATGAATTGGATAATATTAAAAATTTGAATTTTATATTTATGCAACATTAAGTGCATTATGAACTCTGTCACATTGTCAGTCTAATGTGAAAGTTAATAACAGGGAGAAGCACATGTGAATACTAAATATAAATCCAGGGCTCAGAAGGAGTTAAGAAGAATCAAGCCTCTCCACCCCCCAACAGAATGTTATTTCAGCAGGCCTGTTTCTGAGTACACTTTCTGAAGCACTTAGTGAATTTTAGAATAGTACATAAGAGATAAATGGTTAATATTTTAAAACACCATGAAATGCTAGTGTGGACAGTAAAAGGAACCTATATGTGGTCCTTCATGACTTATGTAATGTCCCCATGGATAAATAAAATCCCCATGGATAAGTGTCGTTCTAATTATGTTAGTCAGGAAGATGGTTTACACCTGATCAGCTTGGTAACTAGCAGGAAAAGAAATCCATAGACCCTGTGATACTGCGTCTATTTTGTGCCTGACCAGGCTAATTTGTCAAGGACAATCAATTTGGTCACTGAAGAGAAACAGGGCATGTCTAAGGAAGACTTCTAATATATTTGTACTTCAGAGCTTTACCTGTCAAATGGGATATTTTTTAGAGTCAACTCATTGTTTCTTTGACTTAAATTCTTTCCACGGTGGAACAACAGTACAGTAATTTTTAAAATGACATATTAAGCAAAGGTATTTATTTATTTTTTACTCCATATTATTGTACTTGGAAACCAAAAAGAATGTGATTTTTAAAAAATTCAGTATGTTTTCTGTAGAAATAAGTGCACTGAATGCAATACAATCTAATGGGTAGACGTATGGGATCCTGAGTTGTATAAATATGCACAATGGACACAAGCAAACTACGTGGGGAAAACATTGACCTCCAGAGAATCCAAAGGTCACAAATTACCACTTTATCTAGGTCACTGTCCTACATTAGAACCTAAGAGAGGCTCCTTCTTTATTGTTAAATGAAAAGACTAGACCCACATAATCTCTCTCTCAATTCCTCCAGATTTAATTTTATGAATACTATATTTGGAAATATATGTGAATATACGTATGTTTTAAAATACATTTTCTTATAAGAAATTTCTATAGACATGAAGCACGTGGCTGTTTAAATACAAATATATTTAAATACACACACATATACACATTAGCATCCCAGCAAAGAGCAGATGGAACACAGATATTATAAGATTTAAATAATGTATTAATAAATACGCTATTTAAACATATATGGAGAAGTTTAAGTCACACCACAAAGGATAGTGCATTACCCCAAGGTTTTACCAACCCATAGGTATAAAGAGATAACTGAATAGAGAAGATTAAAGGAAACATAAAAGGAGAATGTCCTCTATTAAGGTCAACTTTGAGAGGAGCTTTCATTTAATTCAGAAACAACCAGTCAGAGGTGATTCTTTAGAGAGGAAATAAATACTCTGATCTCACTTTCCACCCCTGCCCTTCAGTCTTCTGTCATGTCTCCCAACTGGCCAAAGCCAGTAGGAAACCAAAGTGCAAAGAAGCTCCATTGGTAAACTTCATACCTGGCAGTCTCGGGGGTAGGGGTGGAGCGAGTAGAGGGAAGAACAGAGAAGAGTGGAAAAGAGTGGGCAGTGGATCTGGAAAAGCAAAAGAAAGATATCTTGCTTCATTGATTTTGTTTGCATTTAAATTGAATTATTGGACTCTATCCCACCAATACACTGAATTACTGTTTGATTTTCTACAAACTGCCTTTGTGCATAAATTAATCTATGTAATACTAGTTTACCTTGATAAATAAAATAGTTATAATCATATTATCCTAATACCGTCTATTTCAACAAAAAGTAAAAACTATGAATGCATGAATAAGATCTACCTTGGAGTCTTCCTTAGACCTAAAATCATACTTGGATATGCACAAGCAAATCGTACATTTGACATATACAGATCACATACATACACATACACTTGAAATAATTATTTCAAACTCTGTGGCTTTAATAATAATGTGTATAATTTATTACTTATCTACTCTATAGAAATCTGTATAGCAAAATGCCTAAGAATATTAGGCTCTGGATTCACATTACTTGGATCTAATCCTAGTATTGACAATAACTACCTGTGTGTTCTTGGTCAAGTTATTCAACATCTCCAAGC
The DNA here is from genome assembly GCF_014898765.1 of Herpailurus yagouaroundi. Lineage (NCBI taxonomy): Eukaryota > Metazoa > Chordata > Mammalia > Carnivora > Felidae > Herpailurus > Herpailurus yagouaroundi. The sequence goes on from NW_024412421.1 coordinate 15,895,859, forward strand.
CACAATTACTTTATGTACAAATTAGGTATTTTGATAATCCTAATGGATTTGGGGCAAAGAGAGAAATACCATGAAATATATAGGCAATGGGTCTAGCATGATTCAATTTAAGGGATGCTAGAATAGTGAGAAGTACTAGTAATAGTGATTCTCTTTATTCCTCCTACTTGGGGCACTAATATTACTATTACATTGTATGAAAAAAAGTAGCTAAAAATGTTTAACATATGAGTTGACTCCGCCTCTATTATTATAAACACTTAGAAGTCAGGTAAGAATAGTGCCTCACTGGCTCAGTTGGTAGAGCATCTGAATCTTGATCTCTGGGTCATGAGTTCGATCCCCATGTCAGGCATAGAGACTACTTAAAAATAAATAAATAAATAAACACATTTAAAAGTCAAGTAAGAATAATGTCATTGTGTCTCTGTATGTGGTTTTACTGAAAGGTGGAAGGCAGTTAAAATGAAATAATATGTGAAGTCCACATACTGGTCTCCAACTGAAAAGTAGCAGCTAATTCCACATACTGGTCTCCAACTGAAAAGTAGCAGCTTAGAATAGATTACGCCAAGTAAAACAATTTTCTTTATATGTTGTTACATGCCTTAAATACTAAAGAAAAAACTGTCTTTATGAGTCACACTGTACATTCATTTGTCTGCTTACTTGAAACTCCCAAAGCAATCCTAACAAGAGTACTATGTGAAACTGAGAATAACACCTCTTTCACTAGGGAACATTTCCTCATGTTTGTTGTTGATGTTATTGTTATCTTAATTCCAGAATGATGGAGGAGATCAGGAATATTCGTGAAGTGCAAGATTTGAGATCACCAATTTGGAAATGAAACCAAATAAAACAAATTCTGTATCACTTCGTGTAACAAAGGTCATTGAACATCTAATTACAGAGTAGAGAGAATTTTGAGGCCTGGAATTCAGTTCCAAGTTGATGAAATAGCAGGTCATGTTTAAATGGAAACTGAGGTCATATAGATTTATGGATATATGTGAAACATGGATATAGCACAGTGCAACACATCTTGACATGATAAACCTAATTTAGTTATGGAAAAAAAAAAACACTTTTTCTCTCTTTTTTTCCTCTGCAAATCTTATGAGGAAAAGGGACTAACAGCTTGTGTGTGTGTGTGTGTGTGTGTGTGTGTGTGTGTGTGTGTATTTATATGTGAGTGTTTGTGTATATACACATACATATTATATATGTAATATATACATAATTATATACATATAATACATATCATTGTACGAACACAAACCAGTAATAATTACAGGATTTTGCTTGTAAGGATATAAATGAATAGGTGAGGAAGGTATCACTATAATGATGGTCTTAATGTATGTCTAGGTGAATATTAGAAACAGTAATCTACATGACTGGATACACACTCTGGAATCTAACAATTTTCCTACTTTAAGATGGTAAACAAAGCAAAGTTGTTAATTGAGAGACAGTGTAGAAGCTTAGCCAAAGAGCATAGGTGTGTCTTAGTCAGCCTGTAGTTGAGACAAAAATAGAGAAATCTGGATTCTCACCCCTTCAAATCTTTCCCACTGTTTTAATTTTTTTTAACCTTTATTCCTTTTTTTTTAAATTTTTTTTTCAATGTTTTAATTTATTTTTGGGACAGAGAGAGACAGAGCATGAACAGGGGAGGGGCAGAGAGAGGGAGACACAGAATCGGAAACAGGTCCAGGCTCCGAGCCATCAGCCCAGAGCCCGACGCGGGGCTCGAACTCACGGACTGCGAGATCGTGACCTGGCTGAAGTCGGATGCTTAACCGACTGCGCCACCCAGGCGCCCCAAACCTTTATTCATTTTTGAGACAGAGAGAGACAGAGCATGAATGGGGGAAGGTCAGAGAGAGAGGGAGACACAGAATCTGAAAGAGGCTCCAGGCTCTGAGCTGTCAGCACAGAGCCCGATGCGGGGCTTGAACTCACAGACCGCGAGACCATGACCTGAGCCGAAGTCAGACGCCCAACTGACTGAGCCACCCAGGCACCCCAACTTTCCCACTATTTTAAAAAATAATCTTACCAAGAGCATTTAAACCACGCATACATATATTATAATATAAACACTACTGCATTCATTAGAAGATCATAAGATTTGTATCAGACACAAATGGGTTAAAATCCAAGTTCTACTACTTGGTAGCTGTACGAACAATGTTGACTAAAATAAACACTATGCCTATTCTGTTTTTTTTAAGCATATTTACTTTGAGAGAGAGAGAGAGCACAAGCAGAGGAGGGCCAGAGAGAGAGAGAGAGAGAGAGAGAATACCAAGTAGACTCCATGCTGTCAATGTAGAGCCAAACACAAGGCTCAATCTCATGAACCGTGAGATCATGACCTGAGCCGAAATCAAGAGTTGAATGCTTAACCAACTGAGGCACCCAGGTGCCCTGCTGTGCCTGTTTTCTAATCTATGAGCAAAAATAAAACTACAAAGGATATTTGAGAAATTCTGCAAATAAATATTTCAAACTTAGCATACATTCCAGAACTATTTCCAAATAAAATTATCTCAAAGGTAAGCTCAGCTTCTGGATCTGCCAAAATGGAGTAGCCCCCTTCTTCTAGGTCTTCTTTCTTAAGATTAAAACACCCTAGGAATACCATAATAACCAAAAATAGACAAACTCTAAAAGGTGGAAAGAACGTTGGCTGCTTAAGGAGCTTAACTCTTGAAGGGCACAGCAGTAAATCTCCCGGGTTGCTTTACTGCCTCCCATACATCCCACACAGGGAGTTGCAGAAGATTCAACCTTGAAACACTAATAGACACAGGATAAAAAAAGTTTTAGGCAAAAGTCTTGTTTTCCTTAGCCATAGGATAGGGGAAAGGGCGGCCTAATAAAAGGGCACCATTTTTGGCAATACCCACTCAAGTACAACCAAATACCAATGGAAAACCTAAATCGGGGAATAAGTGGGAAGTTGGTTTTTAACCCTTCCCTCCCCTACCTTGTAGGAAATGTCAGTAATGCTTCTAATTCCCAAACTAGGCATGTCAGCAGGACCAAGCACAGATCTGACCATCAGGATCAGGTGGTGGCATTCCATTTCTGCTGGGACCATACCAGTCAGGGTGAGCAATGAGCTGACCTTCTATCCCCACAACATAGAACCAGAAAATGTTCTGTTTCCATTGCCTAGCTAGTGACAGTGTGGTATGGTGGAGACCTGACCTGCATAAATATCAACAAGTCTGAAGGAGACAGCATGAGTAAGGGCTAGTAGGCACTCTGTTTTCAACCATCCTTAGTGCCAGTAATTCAGTGGGGAGCTAAGCTCTACCCCCATCCAATATCAACAAGACAGAACAAAGTGATGGAAGGTGTGACTACTTTTCACTCCTCTTCCACTCTCCCCCTTTGGTGGCAGTGGGTCTCAGCAGGGACCTAACCTTCCATCACCTCTATGCAGTAGAAGTGCATGGAGTCAGACTTCCATATCTACCCAGGCCCTAGTCAGCCACTCTCCTCACTCAGAGGAACTGAGATGGTATAAATCAGTGCTCCAGGGTCACTGAAAAGGTATCAGTGGGAAGGTGGGGGTGGGTGGGTAGGTAAATTCCATAACACCCATCTGCAAAAAGGTAATGTGAATTGGTGCCCACTTATCCTGGGGTGAACTTGGAGAGGCCCAATGGGGAGTTGAACATAAACACCTATCTATCCCTTCCACTATACTTTAAAAGGGAGACTGATTGTTTAAAAAGAACATATTCTAGAATCCACAGCTTCATAACATGAAATAAAAAAATACCCAAGAAACAATAAAAATTACTCAGCATACCAAGAACCAGGATAATCACCACATGCATGAGAAGATACAATTAACAAACATGAAAACTGAGATTAATCACTGAAATTATCTGATAACCATTTTGTTTTTGTTTTCCAGCATTGATATATTATTTGGCAAAACATTGTTTAAGTTACACACATGATGATGTGATACACGTAGATATTGCAATATGTTTATTTTACTATCATAAAAACTATTAAATGACAATTATGAATTACCTTAAAACAAGTGAAAATATAAATGTCACCAAATATATATGTTATAAAAAAAATAAATAAATTAATTGTCTCCTCCACTCCTTGCTGCCAGCCTAAGAACTTCTCAAAGGCATAGATAACTCTGTAATCATTTATGTGTCTCTGAACTACAGGCAAATGACATAATAAGGGGATTAACAACCTTGCATTCAACAAAGAATGGGTAGATGGATGATTAATCAAATGAATACATGGGTTATCCTCCCTAGAAACCGTTTCAAAATGTTTGTGTTTAGAAGAAAAGATACTAAAAAAGTCAGTCTGAAAGTTTCTAAATACATTTTTCAATACTCTTACATAATATTAATATTTGATTAGGAGTTTTTAAACATAAAAAGGTGCAATTGAACTATTCTATATTCTACTATTGTGAATAAAGTGTGATTATTTTATTTTTTGCAGAATTTTTAACTAACATTTATGACAAGCATATACTGTACATCAACTTTAGAACATCAGAGCGTATGAAAAAGTATATAAAAGAGAACATTCATATATAATGCCACCATCTTCCAATCTCCACTAATGTTTTTGTTCTCTAGAAATATCATATAAATATTAAATTCAGTTATTTATTTTCAAAGGAGAAGACAATTACTCAGATCAAATACTGGTAGAATAATTTATGTAATCAGCAAATGTGGTTACATAATTCATGAGTTCTTATGTCAGAACAACAGGTGCATAACACTGTATTAAAAATGTGTAGGTTTTCTGGGATACCACCTCACGCAGTCAGAGTGGCTAAAAATAACAACTCAGGTGGGGTGCCTGGGTGGCTCAGTCGGTTAAGCGTCAGACTTCAGCTCAGGTCATGATCTCGCGGTCTGTGAGTTTGAGCCCCGCGTCGGGCTCTGGGCTGATGGCTCAGAGCCTGGAGCCTGCTTCCGATTCTGTGTCTCCCTCTCTCTCTGCCCCTTCCCCGTTCATGCTCTGTCTCTCTCTGTCTCAAAAATAAAATAAATGTTAAAAAAAAATTAAAAAAAAATAACAACTCAGGAAACAACAGATGCTGGATGTGGAGAAATGGGAACCCTCTTGCACTGTTGATCGGAATGAAAATTGGTGCAGCCACCCTAAACAGTGTGGAGGTTCTTCAAAAAATTAAAAATATAACTACCCTATGACTCAGAAATAGCACTACTAGGAATTTATCTAAAGGATAGAGGAGTGCTGATTCATAGAGACACATGTACCCCGATGTTTATAGCAGTGCTTTCAACAATAGCCAAATTATGGAAAGAGCCTAAATGTCTATCAATAGATGAATCAGTACAGAATGTGTGGCTTATATATACAATGGAATACTACTTGGCAATAAGAAAGAATGAAATCCTGTCATTTGCAGCAATGAGGATGGAACTGGAGGGTATTATGCTAAGTGAAATAAGTCAATCGGAGAAAGACAGATATATTTTTTCATTCATATGTGGGACTTGAGACACTTAACAGTAGACTATGGGAGAAGGGAAGGGGAAAAAATAGTTACAAACAGAAAGGGAGGTAAGCAAACGACAAGAGATTCTTAAATACAGAGAACAAACTGAGGATTGATGGGGGCTGGGGCAGGGAGAGGAGATAATGGGTGATGGGCATTGAAGAGGGCACTTGTTGGGATGAGAACTGGGTGTTGTATGTAAGTGATGAATCATGAGAAACCACCCCCAAACCCAAGAGCACACTGTATATGTTAGCCAACTTGACAATAAATTATATTTTAAAATAAAATTAAAAAAATAAAAATGTGTGGGTTTTTAGGGACACCTGGGTGGTTCAGTTGGTTGAGCATCCAACTCTTGATTACGGCTCAGGTCATGATTCCAGGGTTGTGGGATTGCACCTCGCATGGGGTTTCATTCTGAGCATAGAGCCTACTTAGGATTCATCTCTCACCTTCTCTCCCTCCCTCCCTCTCTCTCTCTCTCTCTCCCTCCCTCCCATCCTCCCCCCCTAAAAATACAAACCTCAAGAGACTCATTGATAGAGAACAAACTAGGGGGTGACAGAGGAAGGTGGGTGGGAGATGCACTAGATGGGGGATGGGTATTAAGGAGGGCACTTGTGATGAACACTGGGTGTTATATGTAAGTGATGAATCACTGAATTCTACTTTTGAAATAAATATTGAACTGTATGTTAACTAACTAAAATTTAAATTTAAAAAGGATAAAAAATAATAAAATAAAATAAAATGATTAAAACAATCCAAAAAAATCAGGACTGTATTTTTTAGTTTAATTAAACACTATTTTTTGGCATGTATTGATCTACTTGGTCATTGAACTACCAAAGATATAATCATCTGTGTATTTACTGCCTTTATATAAACCAATTTTAAAAAGTCATCCCTTACTATTTTAAAATATAAAGCACCTGTATAAACAGAAATAAAAGGTAATGATCACATCCTTACTTTTTATATTTAGAAAATGCTTTAAGAGCATTTTGTATATAGGCATTTAAAAACTTTCTTGTCAGGGCGCCTGGGTGGTTCAGTCAGTTGGGCATCTAACTGGCTCAGGTCATGATCTCATGGTCCGTGGGTTTGAGCCCTGCATTGGGCTGTGTGTGACAGCTCAGAGCCTGGAGCCTGCTTCGGATTCTGTGTCTCCTTCTCTCTGTCCCTCCCTTATTCAAGCTCTGTCCCTGTCTCTCTCAAAAATAAATAAACATTAAAATTAAAAAAAAAAATTTTCTTGTCTATGTATCAAAGAAATTTTTCACCAAACTAGCGTTACAAGTTGTTTTAAATAAAATAAATATTTATCAAGCTTGCTAAAAAATTTTAAAAACTTAAAAATTAAAATTTGAAAAAAATTAAAAAGAATATTTTAATGTTTATTTATTTTTGATAAGGGGGAGGCCAGAGAGGGAGACACAGAATCCAAAGTAGGTTCCAGAATCTGAGCTGACCGCACAGAGCCCGATTCAGGACTCGAACCCATGAAGAGAAGATCATGACCTGAGCCGAAGTCAGTTGCTTAGCCAAGTAAGCTACCCCATGCCTGAAAAAATTTTTTGAGAGTTTTTACAGTGATATTTGATCCCTATCTCACATCATATACTAAAATTAAAAGCAAAAACTGTAAAGCTTATGTAGCATAAGAAAGAAAATAATACTTAATAGTACGGCCTTGAGTTAGGCAAAAGAAAAAAAATAAGCTAGGATACAAAGAGCTCTAAATATTAAACTAAAAAGATAAATGGGACTTGAGCAAATTTTAAAAATTCTGCTCATAGATGTCATAAAGAAAATGGGGAAAAAAAGAAGACACAGATGAGAGGAATATATTCACAATACCTGTATTCGACAAAGGATTTATGTCTAGAATATACTAAATATTTTTATGAGTTAATAATAATAGTAATAATAATAATAATAATAATAAACAAAATGCAAGCAATGCTGTTAAAACCAGGCAAAAGTCTCGAACGGACATTTCCCAGAATAAGATAAACGGATGGAGAAGAAGTACATGAAAATGTACCCAATATAATTAGTCATCAGACAGAACTAAAAGGTGATTGATACTTCACTTCCAACAAAATGACTTAAAATTAAAAGATGGACAACACTAAGTGTTGTCAAGAATATGGAACACCTAGGGGCACCTGGGCGGCTCAGTCGGTTAAGCATCCGACTTCGGCTCAGGTCGTGATCTCACGGTCCGTGAGTTCGAGCCCCGCGTCAGGCTCTGTGCTGACAGCTCAGAGCCTGGAGCCTGCTTCAGATTCTGTGTCTCCTTCTCTCTCTCTGCTCCTCCCCCTGTTCATGCTCTGTCTCTGTCTCAAAAATAAATAAACATTAAAAAAAAAGCATTTAGAATGTGGAACATCTAAATTCTTATGTACTGCCGATGAGAATGGACATAAACTGGTATGCTTTTAAAAACATGTGTTAGCTCCTGATAGTTAATTATATACCTACCATGTGGCTTAGCATTTCCACTCATTGATACTGTATTACTTTCCTATTGCTACTGTAACAAATTAACACAAAATTAGAGGTTTAAATCAAAACAGAGTTATTACCTCAGATTTCTGGAATTCAGGATCCCAAAGTAGGTCTCACAGGGCTAAAATCAAGGTGATGAGGGGGCTGCAATCATTTCTGGAAGCATGGGAAGACAATTCATCCCCATGCTTTTCCCACCTGCTAGAGGTCACCACATTTCTTAGCTTTGGCCCCCTTCTACCCTCTAAGCCATCAGTGGGCAAGTCTTTCATCATACCATTGTGACACTGACTCTCTTGTCTCCTCTTCCACATTTGAGAATACTTGTGATTATATCTGGCTAACCTGGATAGCCAGAAGATGCTCCCTATTTTAAGGTCAGCTGAATAATAACATTAATTCCATCTGCAGACCTCAATTCCCTTTTGCCATGAAACTAACTTATTCCCAGGTTCTGTGGATATCTTTGAGAGGCCATTATTCTGTCTACAATAGGTATTTATCTAAAATCAATGAAAATATATTCATGATACTCTTGCACAATATTGTTTAAAACAGCCTTATTTATAATAGCCTAAAACTAGAAATAACTCTAATGTTTATCATTAGAGCAGTGAATTTAAAAAATGATGGTTAATTATTAGAATCAAAAAGCTAACTCATTAAAAGATGATACAATTGGGGCGCCTGGGTGGCGCAGTCGGTTAAGCGTCCGACTTCAGCCAGGTCACGATCTCGCGGTCCGTGAGTTCGAGCCCCGTGTCAGGCTCTGGGCTGATGGCTTGGAGCCTGGAGCCTGTTTCCGATTCTGTGTCTCCCTCTCTCTCTGCCCCTTGCCCGTTCATGCTCTGTCTCTCTCTGTCCCAAAAATAAATAAACGTTGAAAAAAAAATTAAAAAAAAAAGATGATACAATTGATACATTAAACAATCCCCAAAACATGACACTGAGCAAAAGAAGCAAGATATAAGAGTAAATACTACATGGTACCATTTTCATGGCATTCAGGAACACCAAAAGTTAACTATGGTTATAGAAAGAAGAATACCGGTTCTTTCAGCAAGGCACAATCAACCGAGCGGGGGCAGAAAGAACATTTCTGAGACAGATTATGGAAATCTATTTTATCTGAGGTTGTGATTACACAACCTGTGTGTGTGTGTGTGTGTGTGTGTGTGTGTGTGCATATATATTTTGTATATGTGTTTGTCTATCAGTACTAACATCTACACATTTCACTGAGTGTAAATTTTACCTGATAAAACAAACTGAAAAACATATTGCAGTAATAAATAACCCACCTACATTTCTATAATTAAACAACAACAACAGCAAATAAGAAACAAATAGTAGTGGCTATGATGTAACTCTTGCTTGTTGCTGTGAAACTGCAAATAAAACTTTTTTAAGTATACTCTTTACGTTTACTATCTATGTAAACGTTATCAACACAAATGAACATAGAAATTCTGTTTTTACCTTACTAGAGAAACTTTAGAGCTTTTCAAAGAATGTACATCAGATATTATGTTTTCAACTTCATTGATGTATATGTGACCAAGTTGTAAAACATATAGATTTTACATATATTACATATACGTACATACATATATACACACACATATGTGTGTGTGTGTGTGTGTGTGTGTGTGTGTGTGTGTGTGTTTATTTATTTACTTGGAGACAGAGATAGGGCTCAAGTGTAGGAGGGGCAGAGAGAGAGAGAGAGAGAGAGAGAGAGAGAGAGAGAATCCCAAGCAGGCTCTGCACTGAAACAGAGCCACCCAAGCACCCCAGTGGTAATATATTTTTACTTGGAATTTTTACACATATTATTTGAATATCCTGATTTTTATGCATCTTTTGAAGGGCCTTTTACACTTAGCCAAAATAATTACTCACTGTTTAGATTTAAACCATATTTACCATCCAGTCTATACACTAATTGGTAATAATTCAAAAAATAAGGTAATGCATTTTATTAGTGTTACTACCTGTCTATATTTGAGGAAAAGAAAACCAATCATGAGATCATGTCAGCTATTTTCAGGGCTGCTCTGAAACCTGAACATTTGTATAAGAGTGAGACAGTCAGTCCTTCACTTTGAATATAATTCTAAGGGGCTCAGCCCACTTTTGACAAATTTTTACTGAACTTTTAAGCCACCTTAACACTTTCATTCTCAAATCTTTACACTGCCTGAATCTTTGAGTACTAAATGAGGACAGATTTCCTGAAAACATGGGATACTTTGTGCCACCATTTTTGCATAATCAACTCTGAACAAGTTGCAATAGTGTCCCACAGTTTAATTTGCTGCTTTTGAATCTTTTAGCAGAAACTTAAAGCCGGTCTAGAGATTTACATATGTTTCATTAATTAAATACTAGAAATAAAAATTATATTTTTATGAGAATCCTGGAAATTTTAAAATGTTAACTGTCCATTATAAGTTGCAGAAGAAACTAAATTACTTTAATTGCTACTTATAAACCATGGGACTTCACTGGCATGAATTATTTTTTTGGAATGCATTATATAGACATGATCTTTCAATGTGTTCAAAAAAATGAAATTGTAGGGGTGCCTGGGTGGCTCAGTCGGTTGAGCGTCTGACCCTGGCTCAGGTCATGATCTTACAGTCTGTGAGTTCGAGCCCCACGTTGGGCTCTGTGCTGACAGCTCAGAGCCTGGAGCCTGCTTCTGATTCTGTGTCTCTCTCTCTCTCTGCCCCTCCCCTGCTCATGCTCGGTCTCTCTCTGTCTCCAAAAATAAATAAAAAACATTAAAAAAAAATTTTAATGAAATTGGAGCACAGAACTTAGGTCCACTTAGAGAACAAACATTGTTTTTGTGAAGTACTAATGTGATATGGGTAGAGGTGGTGGTACAAATGGAGAATGTGAGTACAGATTATATTATGCAACATTCATCTTTACTTCTTTACTTTCGTTTCCTTCCTTCCTTCCTTCCCTCCTTCCTTTCTACCTTCCTTCCTTCCTTCCTTCCTTCCTTCCTTCCTTCCTTCCTC
>NW_024412421.1:15907046-15969896 GCF_014898765.1 Herpailurus yagouaroundi
TTCCTTCCTTCCTACCTTCTTTCCTTCTTTCCTTCCTTCCTTCCTTCTTTCCTTCCTTCCTTCCTTCCCTCCTTCCTTCCTACTTTCCTTCTTTCCTTCCTTCCTTCTTTCCTTCCTTCCTTCCCTCCTTCCTTCCTACCTTCCTTCCTACCTTCCTTCCTTCCTCCTTCCTACCTTCTTTCCTTCCTTCCTTCCTCCTTCCTTCCTTCCTTCCTTCCTTCCTTCCTTCCCTCCTTGCTTCCTACCTTCCTTCCTTCTTCCTTCCTTCCTTCCTTCCTTCCTTCCTTCCTTCCTTCCTTCCTTCCTCAGTTTCTTCTTTAGGATCATCCTCTCCAACACCTTATTCACACACATTTTAAAGAAAAAAAAAAGAGAAAAAATAAAAGAAAAATTTAACATTTCTATAGTTATATTTTTCTTTCCTTTTTTTCTTCCTACCCTTCTTTCTTCAGTTCCTTTATTTTTCTTCCATCCATCCAAACATTCCCCCTTCAAATTTCCTAAAACCTACTATGTTGTAAGCTCTGTGCTAGATTCTGGCAATATAAGGATGTGACATGCTCCCTGAGCTTTAGATTTGTACTCTCTTGTGGGTTTACAAATGTATAAAATGGTAAGCACTTCATACAGTGATACACAGTGAAATCTATTTATATGCAAGGCTTGGGTATCCAGAAGTACTAAAAGGTACATCGAGGTCACACAGACCCAGGTTCATAGCATGTCTCTGTAACAAAAGCAGGTTACTTCCCTTTTCAACCTTCACATCTCATGGGGATATTAAGAATAAGCACTCATAGTACATGGTGAGCTTAGAGTAATTTTTTCCTCCACTTTTATGTAGGGAAGATAATAGTGAACACACAGACTTCACATAGCCTTCTGACCTTAATCTCAGTTATGGAATCTTTCTTACTTGGTCCTGAAAATTATATTAGTTGTTGTACTGGGAATAGTATATATTTTAATCTCAGTGGTGGTGACCTATGTTTACTTATATTAACTCATTCAGCTATACACTTAAGTGTAGTGGTCTTAGGTGATTGTGTGTGTGTGTGTGTGTGTGTGTGTGTGTGTGTGTGTGTGTGTAAATGTGCATTCAAAAAGACAGAGACAGAGAAAGAGGGGAAGGGAAAAGAACGAGAAAGATGAAAAGGAGAAAAGAAAGAAAAAAGAAAATTGGGTGGTAAATATGAGTTTTGAAACACAAAAGATGATTTTTTAAAGATATCAGATGTAGTCACAGTTGGTTTAATAGAAAACTAATATGGACTTTGATAGAGTTACAATATCACAATATTTTTGAATTGTGTATACATTTTCTTTAGATTTGTTTTCTGAGTCAACCATGAAAATCAGACTTATTACATGGTGTTGTCTCATGTGATTCAATCTTCCCACCAGTCAGGTGCAAGAGAGAGTAACGTCTCTATTTATGAGTTCAATGATGCTCAGGGAGATGATAATACAGGAAATGATAAGAAGTGACAATACCTGGGCCAGGAAATCACAAAATAAGGTGCACTCACTTTCATCTTCTTCCTTTGGGTCTACTCAAACATTTAGACTCTTTAGTATTCTATTTTCTGAATCTTAGTTCCAGGAAAAATCTGAAGCTACCCTGAATTTTGTTCCTTCGTACATCACTTATTTACTTAAAAAATGCATGTGTATTTGCCGTTTTTCCCCTTTATTCTGAAATCTATCATTTATATCAAGGCAGGTCTTAAGTGGTTGATTTCATCAAGATGCCTTTGTTTTCTGGGAAAAATGCCAAGGTAGCTCACAGATTGAAAGGGAGAACTGCAGCTCTTTCTTCTCACACTTTGGAACTGGGTCATGAAGGGAAAGGCCTTCCTAAGTCTTCTCTTTCTACTTATCTCTCCCCAGTTTTACTCTGAAAACAAGCTTTCCACATATAGCAGTTAAAAAGAATGTCACAGCTCTACAGTCACACTCCTCAGCCTTAGAATTTGCCTTGTAAAAATAGAGCTTCTTCATCCAATCTGCAGCTTAATTTCTGAGAAGACTCCTTCTCTGCTTGGTTTAGCCTCAGTAATGCAAGTGCCCTTGAATTAATACTTGAGTTAACAATAAAAATCACTGGGGGAATAAAGAGTGTGTTTTACCAGGCCCTATGTCATGGTCCATCTTCACAGAGCTAGAGGGGTTGCTAAGATTGCCAGCTCAATTAGGACCACATGGAATGGGAGACATGTAGTTTTCTGAAGGATGGGATATTGAATAATTGGAATACACACCTACTAATGTGTCTAGCATGTAGACTCTCAAGGTTAATTTGCTTAGTAATCAAATAAAACCCTTTTGATTTACTATTATTATTATTATTATTATTATTATTATTATTTTATCACAGAGGGTATACTTATTTATTTCTTTACATATTTCTATTTCTATCAACTCATTTTCTCTGATCTCTCCTTGTGAAATAAAACCCATCAGTGCATTGGTTGTCCTGAATACATCCTCCATGTATTCCATTTTACTCCATCATTTTAAGCACTGAATTTATTCTCATTGTCACTGCCCATGTCCTAGACATAAGCATTTTACTAGGATTCTCTTTCATTCCTTCTCTATTCTTCTTTTGTCTTAGGAAGAAAGTATCAGATGCCTAGCAGAAGGTAATAGGAACTAAGAAGCTTAGTGGGTCAGATAGACATGAGTTCAATCCTGGAAATTTGCTAGCTGAATAACCTAGAGAAATGTACTGTATTCCTCATTTATAAAGTGGAAACAATTCTTTTATCTTGCTTTTTTAAAGTAAATAAGATAGAACATCTAGCGATTGCCTTATGAGTATGTATATAACTATATCTATAGCTTATATATGTAACAAATGCAAATAGTTTTACGGAAATGATCCACTTAAAGACAAAAGTGTTTCTTCACTCACCCCAACAGTTTGGAAGGTCCCACTGTAGACAGTAGAAAGTCATAGCTTCTTTGCACAGTTTGTAATGAACTGTTCCATATAATAGCACCATATTTTGTACTCAAGACACCAATACATTGTTATTCATTGCTATATACCTCATCCTTTGTGCATTTTTTTTGTTTTGTTTTGAAGAGTTTCTGTGTTTGCCTGACATGTTCTTGCCTTCTTTTTCCCCAAAGTCTTGCTCATTCTCCAGCCAGATTATACGACTCATATTCTACAAAATGTTTCCTAATATCCTAATCCAATTGCAAGCGTTGGTACTGAAATACCAACACATATATTTTAGGGTATTTAACAACTTGAATCGTACTTATTTCTGTATATGTATATGTCTACCTTGGATAGTTAATATGTTTCATTTATTTTTATCAGGTGCCCTTTACAATATACTCCAGCTTAGAATGTGGGCTATTCCTTGATAAACTCTCCATAAGAGAGAGAAACAAACTATTTTTCCTTAATATAGTATTTGTACTGTCTAATCCAGTACCTGAGATAAAATTGTTTCTCAAAAGTATATTGAACAGTTAAATAAATATGTGAATGCATGAATAAATATAGATGGATAGATACTTTGTTGATTAAAATAGTCTTGGGTATATGTGTTCATTCAGTAAATATTCACTAAATTCATACTTTGAAGTAAACCCTGTTTTTCTTTGCCCATATAAACATATCCTCATCAATTTACCATGAGACATTTATCATTCTAATTGTCTTGGAAAACGAATCTTTTTTACAAAGTTTCATTATGAGATTTCCTTAGACTTCAAAGTTTTCCACAAACTGTATCTGTCATTAATTTGCATCACACATCATGTTACAAAGATTTATAGGTTTTCTCTTCTCTACAACTTTGGAATGGTAAGGAGCTGCCAGCATTCAGCCAAGGGCCCCTTGATCCTCTTTATACTGTGCTCACAGTGCTGGGGAAAAAAAGAATCTGAACTTCTTTCTGGGCCCTTAGGGAATCTTTTGAGGCTAGTTTGCCCTGAGAAGTCTTATCCAAACAAGACATGCATCTTATTTCCTAAGAGGATGTTACACACAACGAACATATAGCTCTTAGCCAAGTATAAAAATTAATTTTAGCATCTTTTTAGAGGTGATAATATCACTTTATCAATTGATTAATATAAATCTATGTAAGTACATTACATGTAGCATACATTTATATGGAAGATTAACAAGGTATTAATATAAATATAACAAAAGCTTTCCTTATTTCAAAGCAAAATTATTTGTGGCCCTTTAAACAACAAGCTCATGGAGAAGAATATTAAAGAATCTTTGCATTTTGTGAACCAGCTCTATTTTGTTGGCCAATGAAGATTATCTAAAAAATGGAGAATATAGTTGATGATTCAAAGTTGGCCCTCAGCTCCACAACTCTGTGGTTTTAAAGCAAGTGTATATCTTGAATTGGATCCATACCAGCCCTCAGGCATCTTTATATTAGTGTGGTTGCTGAGTATGTTCAAGGAAATGGTTCATTTGTCCTTTTACTTATTAAATCAAGCAGTTTAGTAGTGCCTAACATATGTTGAAAACTTTCATAAGTAATTTATACATAGTAGTTAGTACAATAAAAATCACCCCTGACCTCATAGAACAGAATGTTTAGGGAGGAAAGAATGCCATAGCATAGGTCAACCAATAACCATGCAGTTAGAGAGTGAGAAGTGAGTGCTATGATGTTAGTAAAGAAAATACTATTCCAATTGAGATTAATTTTAAAAAGGTACTGGAATAAGTTTAGCTTGAACGACCTGATGAAAGAGCAGTTAACAAAAAATCAATGGAAGATTTATAGGACAAGAGAGACATGGAATTCCAAGATGAAGAGAATATGCACAAAGTATCTGAAACTAATATATAATATATTATATTATATATATAATATTATATATATTTATAAACAAAAATACAACAGCAACAACAAAAAGTGTTATTTTTAAAAATTCAAAGGAAAATTGGGGAAGCAGATTGTAGTGAAGGAAGGAGGGAGTGACACAAATCTGTTAGTCCCAAGATTATATGAAAATTTGTGGCTGATAAGGAATTTGAATATAATTTTATGTTCTATAGACAATGAGATTATTTTTATGTAAAGCCAAGTAAGGGCATGATCTAATCTGTATTTAAGACATGACTCTGACTCCTTTGTGGAAAACGATTTAAAAACAAACAACAAAAACATAGAAGCAACATGGGGAGCCTGGGTGGCTTGGGTCATGACCTCACTGTTCCCCAATTTGAGCCCTGAATCGGGCTCTGTGCTGCCAGCTCAGAGCCTGGAGCCTACTTCAGATTCTGTGTCTCCTTCTCTCTCTGCCCCTCCTTCACTCTCTCTCTCTCTCTCTCTCTCTCTTTCTCTCTCTCTCAATAATAAATAAACATTAAAAAATTTAAAAAAACACATAAAGGCAACAAAAGTAAAAATAGAAAATTTGGGTCTGTCCCCAGAGATTTCAAAATCAAAAGGAACCCCAAGACACCAGCACTCAATCCCTCTGAATTTTTGTCATTGGAATGTAGTTTAGAAAGGACATTGACATCGGGATGAGAATCTAAGAAAATACTGCTAGCCTGGATCTATCTATCTTTATCTGTCTATCTATCTATCTATCTATCTATCTATCTATCTATCTATCACTAACCTGGATCCCTCTCTCTCTCTCTCTCTCTCTCTCTCTTTCCCCTTATATGTGGTAACACTCTCCTATCTGAGGCTGAAATCAAGATATTTCTCATCCTTATGTGGTCAAAAAAATCTCCTATGTTTCTGCATTTCCAAAGGGATCTGGATCTTTTAAGTTATTCTTGAACATTTAGAAGGCATAAGTCCTGGACAGAAGAAACCAGCACTGGAATAAACTATTATTACCTAAGGAAATAATTCATTTGTCTTTTCATATGCATTGTCAATTCTGAGATATTTTGTGAAAGACAAATGACATGATAGATTTCTGTTGCCTAATATCTAGTATAAACAGCTTTATTTTGAGCCTATTAGGATAATATATATGTTATTTACTAGCTATGCCTTCCTGAGTAAAACACTTCAAACCCATTCTCCTTAATTTGTTCTTATGTCCAAACAAGGAATGCTGTTAACAATATACAAAAATCTTTAAAAGCTTAAATTTTATTTTTTTAAACTTTAATTTTTTTTTTCAACGTTTATTTATTTTTGGGACAGAGAGAGACAGAGCATGAACGGGCGAGGGGCAGAGAGAGAGGGAGACACAGAATCGGAAACAGGCTCCAGGCTCTGAGCCATCAGCCCAGAGCCTGACGCAGGGCTCAAACTCACGGACCGCGAGATCGGGACCTGGCTGAAGTCGGACGCTTAACCGACTGCGCCACCCAGGCGCCCCAATTTTTTTAAGCTTTAATTTTCTATCATTTTAGTTTTATTTTGAGAATGAAAAGGTTTGTCTCTTCTATTTTAGAGCTTGGAAATATTTCTATGTATGTTTCCTCATCTGAAAAGTCTTGATCTATAGGATTACTGAGAAACAGTCAAAGGGGTGGAATGAGAACATTCTATATTTCCCAAGCCTCTAGAGAATGCCAGATTCCTTATTCAATTTAACTTACATTTATCACTCTCTACTGTATGTCAGATATTGGATTTACACAGCTTCAAAATACAGCACCTATTCCCAAGGTGTTCATGGTCCAGTAGGACTAACTGATATGTAAATGACCATGATAATCCAGAGTGATAGGGGAATCAATGAGCTATTAATAAAATCATGATTCTATGAGATTGCACGTATGGATTTTATTTTCTTTGAGTTTCCAAGTAAATATGACTCTTCTGGAGTCTATCCTAGATTACTTGCTTCCTTAGCAATTTTCCACCATGTCTACTGACAGCTCCTATGTAAAAAACAAAACAAAACAAAACACTGATATGAGAACTATCCCTAGCCACACAGAGTTGAAAGTAGTTTCGAGGTCATTTTCTGCAAGCTGATCAATACGAATTGCACACCACACATCCACCCTGAATTTATTCCTGTAATTTATCTTAGCTTTGAGTGTAGTCATGGTTAATTGCTAATCCATATTCATTGAACATCACAAATGAGGGCAGAGTCAGAAGATACTTCAGGTACCATCTCATCTACTGTGGAAAAATGTTATGGGCTCAAATTTCCATCTTTTACAATTGCTTGGTCTCTACACTTCTTAAAATTGAGAAAAAAAAGGATTACTGCTCAAGAAGACCACAGAATTTGCGTGGTGATGCTTAGCAGGTAATGAATTCATTCAAAATAGGAACATAATTTAAATTGCCTCCATATAGCAATTGAATAGGCTTAATTGGATTGAGTTAGATATCTTTTTAGTTGTGAAATTATTTGTGCTTTCAAAGGCATCAACTCCAACATTGAACATGTAATTATTTGGCTTATTTCATGAACTCTACTTGAAATGATTTCTAAATTAATGTGCATAATGTGCATAATGATATTAATTATATTATAAAAAAAGCCTCCCCCAAATATCCAATCTGTACTTGAAGATATTTAATTGGATACTGGAAAGTGATACAAAGGGGGAGAGGAGAGAAAGACTGATAACTAATACTACCTCTAGACTTTGGCTTAATATTTATCATAAAAAGTTCATATTAATATATTTTAACTACTCAGCAATTTAATGTTTACCTATGACCTAAAAACCTCTTGTACTTTTTTCTTTTTTTTTTTAATTTTTTTTCAACATTTATTTATTTTTGGGACAGAGAGAGACAGAGCATGAATGGGGGAGGGGCAGAGAGAGAGGGAGACACAGAATCGGAAACAGGCTCCAGGCTCTGAGCCATCAGCCCAGAGCCTGACGTGGGGCTCGAACTCACGGACCGCGAGATCGTGACCTGGCTGAAGTCGGACACTTAATCGACTGCGCCACCCAGGCGCCCCTCTTGGACTTTTTTTCTATTTACAAAAACTTAATTTTTAACAGTAGTAATAGTAGAAATTACATGTGATCATCTGGTTCTGTACAAAGAATCTATATTAATAGACTTGTTAATCCTCAGAATTTGAGGTTAGGACCCTAGTTTTTCTTCAATTTTATTATTTTTTTATTTTTATGTAAATCCAAATTAGTTAACATATATTGTAATAATGGTTTCAGGAGTAGAATTTAGTCATTCATCACTTACATATAAAACCCAGGGCTCATCCCAACAAGTGTAAGGACCTATTTCAGATGAAGAGACTTGAATGTAGACAGACTACTAATCAGTAATCTTATTACTTCTTATTACTTCCTCATGGTCTCTGAGGAAGTAACTGGCAAAGTCCAGATTCAAACTCAGTTTTGTCTGAATATTTTTATAGATCATGCTGTTAACTTTGCAATATCACTGTTATTTCAACAGTTTATAGATAGAACTAAAATAGCATCTCCTTTCTTCCTTTAAACTAATTTATATTCAACATACCTTCTACATAATGCATTTCTTTATTTTATTTTTAATTTTTTTAAAGTTTATTCATTTTTTAAAGACAGAGACAGAGCAAGAGCAGGAAAGAGGTAGAGAGAGAGGGAGACACAGAATCCGAAGCAGGATACAGGCTCTGAGCTGTCAGCACAGAGCCTGATGCGGGGCTCAAACGCATGACTCATGAGATAATGACTTGAGCCGAAGTTGGCTGCTTAACCGACCGAGTCACCCAGACACCCCTGCATTTGTTATTTTATATGAAAAGCATTATACAGGTGACCCTTGAACAACAGGGGTTTTAACTGTGCAGGTCCACTTATACAGGGATATTTTTCTGTAAATACAGTATGCTATTGTAAGTGTATTCTCTCTTTCTTATGATTATCTTAATAACATTTTTTCTCAAGCTTATTTTATTGTAAGAATACAATATTTTATATATATACATATATATGTGTGTGTATATAGATAGATAGATAGATAGATATGATATACATATATTATCCAAAATATGTGTTGATTGTTTATATTATTGGTAACATTTTTTTCTCAAGCTTATTTTATTGTAAGAATACAATATTATATATATGTTATATATATCTTCAAAAATATGTTAATTGCTTATATTATTGATAACTTTTTTCTTGAGCTTATTTTATTGTGAGAATAGAGTATCTTATATGTATCATATATATAAATTATATACATATATACATATATATAATTTTCAAAATATGTGTTAGTCATTTATATTATCGGTAAGGCTTCTGGTCAACAGTAGACTATTAGTAGATAGGTTTCTGGGGAGTCAAAAGTTATACATGGATGTTCAACATGCATTTGGGGAAGATGTTTTACACCCTAAACCTGAAGTGATTTAACAGTCAACTATACTCTAAATCTTAAATTATATTCTACTTTCCACAAAACTTTAAAGTATTTATTAATCTCTACCAGAATCCACATTTTTTAGTCTCTCCACAACTTAAAATGAAGCTTCACTAGATAGCTGTATGTGAATCTAATTTATTCTTTTATTGAATATATTTATTATTCTTATTTCAACCATTAGGATCATAAGCTACTCCCCCGGATAAGCTGAGTATGTTGTAGACAGCTGGTTCTCGCCATATGAAATGTAATTTCTATCAGGTCTTCAAGTCATTACAGTGATCTCTCATGTTACTGATTCACCAACAATTCTCTATTCTTCTAAACCTAGGCTTCCTGAAGACTTGATTAATAAAAATACTACACCTATCTCTGCTTCAACCATATTTCCATTTTCCTGATAGACTGACTCATCAGTGTAGTGAAAGCAAATGAAAACAACAACAACAACAACAACAAACAATTAGAAATTAGATGAAAGACATTCACCCTACATTGCATAAGCAACATCAACCCTTTATCTTCTCTTATTGTCCTTACAAAATTGTCTTGTCTAAAATTTAAGAACAAAAACACAGAAATCTCAGTCTTTTGGCTTTCAGTGTTACATGCATTATTCTCTCCTGACCAAAAATTCACGTATAACATTTTTAAAGTCATAAAACAGATGAGACATTCATTTGCTTTTCACATTTACTTCTTTAAGTTTATTTATTTTTTGAGAAAGAAAGAGAGCAGCACATGGGGGAGGGGCAGAGAGAGATGGAGAGAGAGAATCCCAAGCAGGCTCCACACTGTCAATGAGTAGCCCAATGCAGAGATTGAGATAATGACCTGAACCAAAATCAAGAGTTGGATGCTTAACTGACTGAGCCACTCAGGTGACCCATACATCCTTTTCCTTTTAAAAGTAGCTTCTCACTGACTTATGGACAAAGTCTAATATTTTTCATAACTTTCCAGATTTTGTGAGTTTACAGATGATAAGACTGAGTTTTAGAAAGATCACAGTATTAACCTGTATACCAGGCATCCTGAGTTTATTTAACTATAAAGCTACCATTCTTCACCGTTGTAATCTACAGACCATCCAGGGCTTATCACTTTTAAGAAACTCTCTCACTGAGGGGCACCTGGGTGGCTCAGTCAGTTAAGTGTCCAACTTTGGCTCAGGTCGCGATCTCACGGTTTGTGAGTTCGAGCCCCATGTCAGGCTCTGTGCTGACAGCTCAGAGCCTGGAGCCTGCTTTGGATTCTGTGTCTCCTTCTCTCTCTGCCCCTCCCCCACTTGTGCTCTTTCTCTCTCAAAAATAAATAAAGGTTAAAAAAATAAAAAAAGAAAGAAAGAAAGAAACTCTCTCATCTAGGACCTGGAAGAAATTATGGCACACACAGAATGATTTAACAACAGAGAATGTAATTGAGGAATTATTCACAGAGTTGTAGATAAGGCTATGGGAACCAAGAAAAGATGATGAGTGACAAGCAGATTAATGATAGTTGGAAGCTGTTACCACTCCTAGAACAGATAAGGCAAAGGGGAATGACTGAGTTACCTAGAATCTGTATAAAAGGGGATTTTGGGGGAAGACCACCCAACCATATGTGTAAGGGAATTAAGCCATTTCCAGAGCCATAGCAAATCACAAAGGCAGAGGCAAAATCCTTATACTCTCTCTTTTTGTGCCTTTTTTTATCTCCTGTTGGTGCCTCCCTTGGCCAAACCCAATAGAAGTTAGAGTATGGGAACTCACGAGGGGCCATCTTTACACATCACAGAGCAAGACAAACAGAGAAGGCATGGAGAATGGATGTGGAGGGCAAATAAAGAATAACTAGCACAGAAACTTTTCTTTTTACTCCCCAGTGGTGTTAGGTGTCCCTCCAAGGAGCTTTTTTACATCTTGTCTTTTCTTCATATAAATTCTTATCACATTCTATAAAAATGTCCTTTTTAATTATCAGAGCCATCTCCATCCCTCAGCATGTGAGATCTTTAAGAAAAAAGATGGATTGTGACTTTGTGTTTTGTTTTGACAACTGCATACCTAGTGACTAAAATAATGAGTGGGATGTGTTTATTACTAATGCAATGCTGAGTAAATAAATGATTGAGAATGAGTACATGTAAATGACAAAGAACCTTTCCAAACTTTCAAAATTCCAAACGCTCAAAATTCCAAACAAGTTTTGCATGGATCAGCCTTAATACCTCATTAAGATTAGAGCATCTAACATATCTGTATAAGAGAAACTCAGAGTTGTCTATTTGTGTACTACTGATTTTTCCTGGAGGCTACATTTGCATAGTAAACTCTGTTATTACTTGGATTATTTGTTTATCTTGCATGGATTGGGGAATCAGCACAGACACAATTACAAGAGGAGTTGCTACATTACATTGCATAATTCCAGGAAGGACCATTCATATTATGATACACATTAGTGGTACCCTCTTGACAGTGTGCTGGAGCCCTAATAAGTAGCTAAAGCTTTCCCAAACTGTGGCCACTATCCCCACTACAATTGTTTTCAATATTCTCACTGTATTCAAGGAACTGCTGACAGTGGTTCTACATATCTGTGAAATAAATAAATGAACTGGTAGTTTGGTGTTGATAAACCCACACATTTAATTTAAATAATTTGGTACCTGGCTCACTTTCCACTAACGTGTTACATATATAGTATCTTGGGTAACTCTACCCAATAGTTACACCTATATCATAAAGTAGATACTAACCTACCCCAGTTTTTCTCATGTTAGAAGAAAAAGAAAAAAAATGAAGCCAACTGCAAAAGGTTTGGTAATAATAAAATCATATAATATTTACAAATCAAACAGCCCAGTGCACAGAACCTAATATAAGTACAACTAACACATTATCCTTCAGATCATTTCTAAATTCTGGGAAAATGAAGCAAATTAAGGGCACATTTCTTTCATTATATAATAAAATCCCTCTTTAATATCATCACTTCCATTTTCTTTTCTGGTTAAGATAGTCTGATAAAACACCATACCAAATCTCAGGCATTTGTTTACCTGTACTATTTTCTAATAATTTTGACATGGAAGACTATCAAAGACATTTATGGCCAGATAAGTAATATTTCTTCCAGAATATCTCTGTATCCCATTCTGTAAACTGTGAATTTGCCATATATATATATATATATATATATATATATATATATATATGGGTGTGTGTATGTGTGTGTAATCTTTTAAGACCATTTATTTGTCTACTGATACTCTGAAGAATTAATGAGCTTACTTCTTTGAAAAAAGGAAGGAAGCAAGCAGATTTGGGAGAAGTCCACTTTATGACTTCAGTGAACTGGTTGTGTTCTGATTAAAGAATAATGCTTAGAACTTCATATTGTCAACACAAGGGAAATTAGCATGTCCATATTTGAATTTAGTGCATCATTTGGCATGCAGTATAATGCCATAAATATGCTAGTACATGCCTACATAACAATTTGTGGCATGAATCACATGTAATATTTTCTCTGAGTTGGTTATAAAGTACATTTGGAAACCAAAATTAACCAGATGACATTTTATTATGCAGTTGGACTGATGTAATGTAAAATTTAATTACATAATATTTCACACACAGCTGTGACAAAACACATACGAGCTTCCCAGATTCACCAGCTAAGCTGAAATGGAGATCTTTTGGGGAGGTGACTGAAGTGGGATGTAGGCAAGAACATCCTCCAAAGCTGACTCTCCTCTGGATAAATGAGAATCTATTTATATGTCCTGAGGCTCTTTTCTTAAATACTCAAATGCCACTTTCACCAAGTTCCTCTGAGAGAGGGTAGATAGGCTTCAGAGAATCTTTTACAACAAAGCAAAACAAGCAATACAAAACAAGATAGTTCATCTGAATCACTTTGAAAAGAATCACAAATAGTTGGTGAGCTGGTCCTACTTTAATCCCCCTTGTGTTTACAAAAGGCTCAGATTTTTGGTATCTAATTGCTAGCAAACAGAAGATAATAAAATGCACTCATCAAACGAAACAGGATTTGAGTTCATTTTGTGGCTGCATGTTTCTGTCTAAAAAATCCTATCTGAAATGTGCTCAATGAAAAGCCATTTTACACCTAGAGAAAGAAATTTAATTAGAATCAAGTAAACGAGTTGCCAATATCATCAATTAAACAAGCATTTATTGAGTCTTACTATTTACCCAGCACTGTGTGAGAAGATGAGGAGATATGGGAGAATGATTTTTTTTAAGTCCTGTATATCTAGTATATTTCTTTCTTGAGGTTAGGTGGCAAACACTCTCATGGGCTACACCAGAGGACATTTGATGCTTACTAAATTCATACTTTCAAAATAAATCCATTTTTTAAAATAAGAATTTAATGACGTCCCTTCTAGACTACCTTTTCTGCTCTGACTCGGCATCCCTCTCTAGTACAAGGACTTCTTACTAGTTTTCAGGCTCTTCCTTCAGATGTGTTCGGGCAGAGGATGGAGAGAATGGAACTGAAGAGACAGAATCACCCTCACAGTCTTTGTAAAGGGATCTTTTTCTGGCCAACCTTAGAGCATCTTAACTTGCAACTCAAAGATGCAAATCTGGCTGGATATGTGGTAAATACATCAGTAAAGTTGACTCTCAGAATTCTGGGGTCAAATTACACACAGTGTTCCCAATTCATTAAAGGTAGCAAAATTCTGACAGCAAATCCATAGTGAGAAGATTAAGGAAAGCCAAGACAGGCTTCATTGTCAGTTTCTCCTTAGCAGATAGTCTTAATTCAATTAATCTAAATGCTCATTTGGGTAATTTATTGTCTCCCATCCCAAAACCATCCTGGCAATTAGGAAATTGACCTCAGCATTTCTCTACCACTGTATGGCCAACCCTGTTCAAGAGAGCATTTATGCTTCTATCCATAGTGTTTATTCTCCCTACAATATTCATTATATGGAATTCAACTCCTTATTAGGATATAATACTGCATTATTTCTTTAGGAATTCCCTCAGTGAAGGTTTTTCAGTAGTTCCACTATTAAAGCTTGTAATGGCTATTATAATAAAACATCACTGTTTATTTTGTCTCTACTACCACATTGTAGACCTCTTACGTATGTTTCACACTTTTTATCTGTGCATTACCAGTTTTAAACGCCAGGCCTGGTACAAGCTAATGGCTGAATTGAAGAAAAAATTAACTGAGATATCCCCTCTACAGAAGTTGTCTTGCAGATTTCTAAAATTCCAACCCCCAAAGGATCATTGCATTGAGGGGCTGTCAATCATTTCATCTGCAACAAAAATAACAACCACATTTGCAAACATCACATATGAGAAATATCTATTTGGATAAGAAAACAGCATTATAAGTTACTACAGTAATATCTAACCACCACACTCATTTATAATATCACTATGTTAACTGGACCTAGATAAAGTAAATTTTGGATTTTTCACAGTTCAAATTTTAATTTAGATCTACCTATTAAGAAACCATATCAGAATGGCCAGGCATTACCTATTTAATTTTTCAAGTCCACTTTACAGGTCCTATGTAGGCATCTTTGTGTACCAGAAAATTCATTAATTTAATAGGTATCTATATAATTCTCTCTACTAGAATGTAACCTAAGTTGTATACTCAGATATATATAGAATAAGGAGCTAAGCCATATATGAACTTATGCAGTGCAAGACAAGAGAAAGAGTCACATTATGGAAAGAAAAGGTGGAATTCACGTCTTGAGAGAGAGAGAAAATGCCTTATCAGTGATAGTGTTCCAGTTACTAAATCCCCTAGCTGTAGGACTTCCCTGCTTCTGGAGTGTATGAAATTAAGAGGTAAATATAAGTTATAATAAAAGCCCCCTTTTTGCGAGCCAACTTGCAGTTTTCTCTTATTATCTCAAACAACATATTTTTCTAAGTGGAAAATTGAATCCAATCATTTTTTAAAGTAAAAACCATTTCCAAGTCTTGACGGTTTTACTTCTATTATTTTATTGTTATTTAATTATCTTTGGACCCTTGACAAATGATCTCACCATTATAGTACACTGTTCCATCTTCGAAAATACTGACTTCACCCAAGTCATTCATTTCTTCAGAAAAATCTGAGGTCCAAAAAGACTGGGTGGCTTAACAAGGCTGGCCAAATAATGCTAAAATGTGTTATAACTCATTATCTCATGGTTAGTCTTGAGATTTGGCATACAATGCCCATTCCTTGCTCTTTTATTATATTGCCTCTCAATGCCAAGTCTTCTCTTTCTTGTATGAATAGAGATTGGAAACAAAACATGAAGGTATACTTTGCATACTTGATAATTAAAAAAAAAATAAGCTTAATGATAGAAAATGCATTTGGAAGAAATGTGATTTCAGGGATTTTTTTTGTTTGTTTGTTTTTGTTCCAGCACCAAATAATCTTGATCTGTGAAGAATACTGTAAGCTTTATTTTGTTGTATGTAAGATAACAGAATATGACTGAATTCTGTGCTTCACTTCAGTCCACTGCATGGGGACTTCACTGGAAGAAACTAAGTGCCTGAAAAAAAATTTATTAATAGTGGATGAGTTCTGTGTGTTGAGGGCCAGCTGGCACAGCTTATCCTACTTCTGACTGAGTGCTGAAGAGAGGATAAGCTGATAATGCTCTGTAAGCAGACTACCCTGTTCCTAGACAGTTTAGATAATAGAATATTGGTGCCAACCACTTTTATACAGCAGGGTTTCTTTTTAAGTGTGGTGAAATTAAAATAGACAAAAGAGTTCAAGATGTGCATCCTCCGTCACTCCTAGTTTGAGAGACAGATAGATAGAAAGATAAATAGATAGAGAGCCAAAGAAAAATTCTCTGAACAGATTGTTGTTAGTTCAGCATTATGTCCCCATGGAAATGTCCACTTGGCCAAATTATGTCCTTAGACCATGAGGAAAGAAACAGTTACTGTAATAAGTGGCAACCACAAGTAGATGGGGTCCTTTCTGGAAAGGGGTGTTCAATGCTTCCTAATGCTTAACTTCTTCTTACTCCCAACAAGGGTTCTGAATCAGATAGATCTGGTGTTCACATCCTGCTGGCTTTTCTACCTTTCTGTGGTGTAAAATTTGACAAGTTACTCAACTACTCTGGGCATTTCTTTCTCATGTAAAGCAGAATGATTCATACTTGCTTTATGATGCTTCTGTAATAATTACATGAAGTAATAGCATAGTGAGTGATGTAAACTAAATGTTGAATAAGGGGTGGTAGTAGCTTATAATACAAATGAGGATATCATAACAATAACAAAAACCTTATTTAAAAATAGCTGAATTCACACATTTTGAATACTTAGTAAAAGCATGTAATTAATATATATCTATAGACATAGATATAGACATAGATATATTTTTTTTAGCCCTTCCATGTTTTGTTCTCTTTTTCATTGAGAATTGGGTTTGATATAGAAATCTATTAAGCAGCTATTTTTTTCATAAAAATTCTGAAGACATTGCTGCAATAAATTTTATTATCTAATTTCCAATTTTACTTTTGACACGTTCAATACTTTATGCATTTACATTGTTTTGTACATGACCTGCTAGTCTCTTTAGAAGGTATTAAGAATTATCTTTTTTATCTTTGGTGTGCACACTTGCGTGTGACTGTGTGTATGTGTGTGTGCCTAATAGTTTGTTTTTCTTTAGGCGCATGTCGATCCTTTCAAATTTCCTACCCTTTGTTTTTATTGTTTTCTCTGTCTAAAACTTGTTGACTTATTAAATGTTGAGCCTGCTGATAAACTTTTTTATTTGTCTCTACTATTTTTCATATCTCTGTTCTTTTGGCTTGCTCTTTGAAAATTCTTACAATGTTATCTTTTAAACTTTCTAATGATTAAGGACACACAGCTTTTATTTTATTTATGTATAAAATATTTTTCATATTTCAAGTTTTTTTTTTCATTTTTATTTGTTATTTGCATTTTATCAGTTTCTGTTTGCTTATATTGGTATTTTTCATGTTGGGGAATTTCCTCAAATATCTGGTGATTTTTGGTTGCCCATTCAACCAAGTACTAAAACTTGCACATGGGAGAATTATTGGTGGCCAGGGATCACCTGTTTATGATCTATATATAGATTCCTGGCATTATCTTGGGGATATACATGTAGAGGTATTTACTGGGATCATTCAGTTTCTCTACAGAAAAAATTCTATAATTTCGTGATTTGGTGTGCATACTGTGCTTCTTAAATTTTGTGATTAGGATGGGTAATGAGGAAAGTGCCCCACGGTATAATATTTCTATGTAGCAAGTTTCTTTTCTTTGGTGAGAAGGAAGAGTCAGTGGGAGAGGAAAGAGTAATCTCCCATGAATGTGGCATGAAAAGGAAACCTGAAAGATGTCAACTGCTCTGTAAAAGAAAGAAGTATATACATAAGGAATCCCCATGTGTTTACACCTTCCTCACCTCCAAATTCTGTGCACCTCAAGGGACCTGCAGGGCAAATTATCCAACTTCTTAATGGTCTTCCTCCTCAGAATTCATTTTTGTTTTAACTCCTTCCCTTCTATGACAGCTACAAGTCCTTCATCTGGTAAATTTGTTAAAAAAAAAAAAAAAAATTAGTCTGCTCTTCTTTCTCTACCCATCTCTTTGTCATTTCAGCAAGTAGTGAGTTTACCCAACTTTTAAAAAAAATTATTATTATTTTTAATTCTAGTATAGTCGACATACAGCATTATATTAGTTGTAGGTGTACAATATAATGAGTCAACAATTCTATATTTCACAACAAGTGTACTCCTAATTCCCTTTACCTATTTCACCCATCTCCCCCCACTCCAGTAGCAATCTGTTGTTCTCTACAGTTAAGAGTGTTTTCGGTTTGTCTCCTCTATTTTTTTCCCAATTGTTCATTTTTGTTGTTTGTTAAATTCCACATATGAGTAAAGTCATGTAATATTTGTTTTTCTCTGGTTGACTCATTTACTTAGAATTATACTTTCTAGATCCATCCATATTGTTGTAAATGGCAAAATTTCATTAGTGTTTATGGCTGAGTAATAAATATATAATATATATTATATATATATTATACATATATAATATATATGCATATATATACACACACACATAAACATCTCTATCCATTTGTGTATTGATGTTATCTGTGGATACTTGGGTTACTTTCATATTTTGTCTATTATAAATAATTCTGCAGTAAGTATAGGGCATTGTTTTCTCTTTTTTACAGCTTATTTATTTGTGTGAGAAAGAGAATGTAAATGGGAGAGGGGCAGAGACAGAGAGAGGGAAAGAAAATGTCAAACAGGCTCCATGTTGTCAGCACAGAGCCCAATGAAGGGCTCGATCTCACAAACTGTGAGATCATGACCCGAGCCAAAAACAAGAGTTGAACATTAAACTGACTGAGCCCCTCAGGCACCCCTCAGGGATTGTTTTCTTAATTTACCTTTCTTTACTTCATTATTAGTTAATAGAAATGCAACAGATTTCTGTATATTGGTTTTGTATTCTGCAACCTTACAGAATTCATTGATCAGTTCTAGCAATTTTTTGGTGTAGTCTTTAAGGTTTTGTATACGTAGTACCATGTCATCTGCAAATAGTGAAAGTTTTACTTCTTCCTAACCAATATGGATTCCTTTTATTTCTTTTTTTTTTCTTTTCTTTTCTACTTTTTGTTTTTGTTTTTGATTGGTGTAGCTAGAACTTCTAGTACTTCCAAAGTGGTGAGAGTGGACATGCTTTTCATATTTCTGATTGTTGGGGAAAATCTCTCAATTTTCACAATTAAGGATGATGTTAGCTGTGGGTTTTTTCATATGTGGCTTTTATTATGTTGAGGTATCTTCCCTCTATACCTACTTTGTTCAGGGTTTTCATCATGAATACATGCTGTGCTTTGTTAAATACTTTTCCTGTATCTACTGAAATGGTAAGTTTTTTATCCTTTCTCTTGTTGATGTTATGTATCACATTGATTGCTTTGCAAATACCCAACCATGCTTGAATCCCAGGAATAAATCCCACTTGATTGTGGTGAATGATTTTTTTAACATAATGTTGGATTCGGTTTGATAATATGTTGTTGAGGATTTTTACATCTATGTTCACCAGAGATATTGGCCTGTAGTTCTCTTTCTTTTTTTTTCTTTATCTGGTTTTGATATCAAGGTTTACCTACTCTCTATCATCAATGCAGTGAGGCTTTAGGAGGGAGAAAAATGTAATGTGCATGTGATTACTATCCTGTATTACATTTATAAGAAAAATTACATAAAATGCACAAGTGATGGAAAAACAATACATTGAACTCAGTCTCATATGACTAATTCAGACAGGAAAATATTAAAATATAATTAACAAATGGGGTGCACAGAAGCCACACAGATGTTCTCTTAAACAGAAAGCATAACACAAAATATAGATGTGAAAATATAATGATTACCAGACGAGACCTGATTGTCTTCTCTAAGTTAGGAAAATAAAATATGCCTTCCCATTCTTAAATCATCATATTCAGTACTGAAAAGGATAAAGAAGAGACATGCATATGCTGATATGGAGATATGGATTAAACACTTGGAAAAATAATATGACAAAATGATTCAGGAATAATTTATACTATTTGTTTTATTAATCTTGATTCTGGCAATCTATTTTTTTTCTGGCAATCTATTTTATAGAGTGGTAGGGAGAGACAAATATTTTAATAATAAGTAAAGTGCATGTAATGAGTGAAGAAAGTAAGATAGAAATACAGAAAAGCAACATGAAAGAAAGAAAGAAAGAAAGAAAGAAAGAAAGAAAGAAAGATGATTGGAACTCTCAGTTCTCAGTATTTAAGAATCTTTTAAAAAATCTGGGGGTTTCTGGAAGGGTATTGGGTGGGGGCTGGACTAAAAGGGTGATGGACATTAGGGAAGACCCTTGTTGGGATGAACAATGGATGTTATAGTTAAGTGATGAATCACTAAATTCTACTCCTGAAATAATTATTACACTATATGTTAGCTAACTTGGATTTAAATAAAAAACAAAAACAAAATTTTTAAAAAGATTTGATACCACCTAATGACCAAGGCATTTTACTACAAAGAAATAATATGACTTGTATATGGGAAATATAAATTTGTTGAAACTGAAGAAAACACAAAGAAATGGAAAAACATTCTGTGCTCTCGGATTGAAGAGTACATATTGTTAAAATGTCACAGGGCGCCTGGGTGGCGCAGTTGGTTAAGCGTCCGACTTCAGCCAGGTCACGATCTCGCGGACCGTGGGTTCGAGCCCCGCGTCAGGCTCTGGGCTGATGGCTCAGAGCCTGGAGTCTGTTTCCGATTCTGTGTCTCCCTCTCTCTCTGCCCCTCCCCCCTTCATGCTCTGTCTCTCTCTGTCCCAAAAATAAATAAACGTTGAAAAAAAATTTAAAAAAAAATGTCACTACTACCCAAAGCAATCTACAAATCCAATGCAATCCCAATCAAAATTGCACCAGCATTCTTCTTGAAGCTAGAACAAACAATCCTAAAATTTGTATGGAACCACAGAAGACCCCGAATAGCCAAAGTAATACTGAAGAAGAAAACCAAAGCGGGAGGCATCACAATCCCAGACGTTAGTC
This sequence comes from Herpailurus yagouaroundi, assembly GCF_014898765.1. Lineage (NCBI taxonomy): Eukaryota > Metazoa > Chordata > Mammalia > Carnivora > Felidae > Herpailurus > Herpailurus yagouaroundi. The sequence goes on from NW_024412421.1 coordinate 15,928,014, forward strand.
TCTACTACAAAGCTGAAATCAACAGGACAGTATGCCATTGGCACAAAAACAGACACATATACCAATGGAATAGAATAGATAACACAGAATTGGACCCATAAACGTATCGCCAACTAATCTTTGACAGAGCAAGAAAGAGCATCCAATGGAAAAAAGAAAGTCTCCTGAGCAAATGGTGCTGGGAGAAGTGGACAGCAACATGCAGAAGAATGAAACTGGACCACTTTCTTACACCATTCACAAAAATAAACTCAAAATGGATGAAAGACATACATGTGAGACAGGACACCATCAAAACCCTAAAGGAGAAAGCAGGAATAAAACCTCTCTGACCTCAGCCACAGAAATTTCTTACTTGACACATCTCCAAAGGCATAGGAATTAAAAGCAAAAATGAACTATTGGGACCTCATCAAAATAAAAAGCATCTGCCCTGCAAAGGAAACAATCAACAAAACTAAAAGTCAACCGATGGAATGGGAAAAGATATTTGCAAATGACATATCAGATAAAGGGCTAGTATCCCTTTATGGATGAATGGGTAAAGAAGATGTGGTTCATATACATAATGGAATACTACTTGGCAATGAGAAAGAATGAAATCTGGCCATTTGTAGCAACATAGATGGAACTGGAGGGTATTATGCTAAGTGAAATAAGTCAGGCAGAGAAAGACAGATACCATATGTTTTCACTCATATGTGGATCTAGAGAAACTTAGCAGAACACCATGGAGGAGGGGAAGCAGAAGAAATTACAGAGAGGGATGGAGGCAAATTATAAGAGACTCTTAAGGACTGAGAAGAAACTAAAGGTAGAAGGGGGGTGGGTGATGGGCAGGGAGGAGGGCACTTGTTGGGATGAGCACTGGGTGTTTTATGGAAACCAATTTGGTAATAAAGTATATATAAAGAGCTACCCTATGATCCAGCAATAGCACTACTAGGAATTTATCCAAAGGATACAGGAGTGCTGATTCATAAGAGCACATGTACCCGAATGTGTATAGCAGGACTTTCAACAATAGACAAATTATGGAAAGAGCCTAAATGTCCATCAATGGATGAATCGATTAAGAATATGTGGTTTATTTATACAACGCAATACTACTTGGCAATAAGAATGAAATAGTGCCATTTGCAGCAACATGGATGGAATTGGAAGGTATTATGTTGAGTGAAATAAGTCAGTCAGAGAAAAACAGCATATGTTTTCATTCATATGTGAATCTTGAGAAAGCTAACAGAAGACCATGGGGGGAAGGGAAGGGGAAAAAAGTTACAGAGAGTGTGACAAGCAAATCATAAGAGACTGTTAAATACAGAGAACAATCTGAGGGTTGATGTGGGGGGTGGTGAGGGAGGGGAGAGGTGAAAATGGGTGATGGGCATTGAAGAGGGCACTTGTTGGGATGAGCACTGGGTGTTGTATGTAAGCGATGAACCACAGGAATCTACCCCAAAAACCAAGAGCACACTTTACACACTGTATGTTAGCCAATTTTACAATAAATTATATTAAAAAGATAGTGATTTCAAAAACAAAAAATAGTGTTTTCACATATAAGAAAAATACTATGTACTACTGTCATTAAAAAAAAAAATTACTCACTAAATTATGCACACATGTAATATGACCAAAGCCATTAGAATAAGTGCTTAAGAAACACCCTAGAAAGAAATATATTAAAATATACCCAATGGATGGTTTTGTGTAGTTAAATAAGTGAGTGGTTTTTATTTTTCTGCTTTTCCATATTTTACACTATCATCTGAACATCTAGATTACATCTAACATTGAAGTAGCAAAATGAATTAAAAAAAAATAGTGTTAGGATGAAAAAAGCCTGTGAGGGTTTTTTAAGGAAAAGTAGGCCTCCACACCCACCATATTGAGCCACTGCTCTCCTGACCGCTTACACATAAACTCACAACACTAGTTCCTATTCAGGCAAGAAGCCCTCTCACTACTAATTTCATCCCTTAGTAGTTGAGACACAGGCCTTCAGGTTAGTCTAACTTGTTTTAAGAGTTGGATTGTATTTGGGATGAGCACTGGGTGTTGTATGGAAACCAATTTGACAATAAATTTCATATTAAAAAAGTTTAAAAAACAATATAAAGGGGAGGAAAAAAAGACTTGGATTGTACTCTTATACCAAAATTTCTCAACCTTGGTATTGTTGACCTTTTGGGTTCCATGACTCTTTGCTATTGGGGAAGAGATGCTGTCTGGTGCATTTCAGAAAGTTTAGCAGCATCCCTGGACTCTACCCATTGTTCTATTTCAGTGGAATATCTTTAGTGACAACTAAAATGTTTCCAGTCATTGCCAAATGTGCCCTAATGTACAAACTCACCATTATTTCCAAATTAATGCCCTGCTAGTTACAGGACTTCAGAGAAGTTATCAACTTTTGATTTCCTTTTACAAATTAGGCTATTAATATATTACTCTCAGAGTTGTAATTGTTAAACATGTTTAACATACCTTGGCATATAATCTGGCCGGTGGAAATTCTAATTACTATTATTGTTCTTTTACAATTATTGTTAGGGCTTGAACTATGTCCCTCAAAAATGTATATGTTGAAGTCATAGATCTCAGTAATTCACAATGTGGCCTTATTTGGAGATAGGGTCTTTACAGAGGTAATAGAGTAATATGAGACTTTTATGGCACACCCCTGTTCAATATGATCGATGTCATTATCAAGGAAGGAAGTTTTGAAACATATAAGCACATAAGAAAAACACCTGGAGATGAAGGCAGCTATCAGAGTAATATTTCTATAAGCTGAAGATTGCCAAAGTTTGCCAGAAAACCATCAGAAGTTCTACTGTGTAAGCCACCCAGTTCTTCGCACTGTTATGGCAGCCTTAGCAAACTAATATAAGTATTATTATTTTATTGTTGTCATTGTTATTATCATTACTATTTCTCCATTAATCCACCTATATTCCATAGCAGCTTACTCCTTTGTAGACATTAAAAGAATGTTAGCGATGCCTCTGCTAGGCAGTAAAAGATAAGAGATAGAAAATAAAACTGCTTGAATTCCATTATGATTGTTCAATATCCAGCAACAGGATTTATTTTAAAAGTATGAACTTTTGCTGGATCCTAATTCAGGTTATAAATGACAAAGTGTTAAAAACTTTTCCTCATTTCCTTAGAGTTACTCAGCTTTATAAAAAGTCAAAGTGACTTGAATAGGTGCTTCAGAAATTTTTTTGATAGAGTGTAATTGTAGATCACAGATAAAGTTTATGAGGAAAATGGCTTAATAGGGGGGTGACTGGAGTGAAAATTGGGCACAATGCATTCTGGTCCTGCTTTGGACTTTCCACAATCAGTTTACTGATTGGACATTAATTTTCTCAACTATATAATGGCAGATGGTTACACTAGTGATCTATAGGTTTCCTTGAAGCACTGATGCGTTATATTTTCATAGAGAGAAAAGAAACAAGAGCCAATGACATCAATTTTGGTTGTCTCTACAACAGGTAAGTTCATATATAATACTTGTCTCTTTTGATTATGTTTCTTGAAAGATATAAACATGTCACACAGACACACATACACAAGCTCATTAAGGATTGTGCAGCCATCCTTATCTACTTATCATAGAACAGATGAGTAAAGTCCCCTTGGGAGAAAAGCATTGATATTGTTCTTTCACAGAAAATGCATGTAGTCTTTCTAAGAGCTCTGGCACAATTCAAGACTATGTACAAAATCTGAGAAGCCTACACAATGAGTACCCTAAGGATTAACTTTACAAATGCCATCATCTTCAGTTCAGGATAATAAAGAATAAATATTAGCTTTCCCGTGTAACATAATTTAATTTCCTTTCCTGTTTGGGGGGGGGGGAGGCTAAAACCATTTAATTGGTTATATGAAGAAAAGTCTGTTGATATGTCCCTAAAGCAGAAACCAACCAAAAATCTCTCACAAAAGACCAATCTACCAAATCTAACGTGATAAATGCTCTCTATACACACATATACCTTCCAAACAACATTGTTTGCATGAAACTAAGGTTCAATCAGTGTAACCTCTCAAATTCTAAAAGTATCAAATGTTATATTTTATTCTATTTATTTATTTTTATATGAAATTTACTTCAAATTAGTTTCTATACAACACCCAGTGCTCATCCCAACAGGCACCCTCCTCAATGCCCATCACCCACTTTCCCCTCCCCTCCTGCCCCACATCAACCATCAGTTTATTCTCAGTATTTGAGACTCTTTTATGGTTTGCCTCCTTCCCTCTCTGTAACTTTTTCCCCCCTTTTCCTCCCCCTGGTCTTCTGTTGAATTTCTCAGGATCCACATATGAGTGAAAACATATGGTATCTGTTTTTCTCTGCCTGAGTTACTTCACTTAGCATAATACCCTCCAGTTCTATCTATGTTGCTACAAATGGCCAGATTTCATTCTTTCTCATTGCCAAGTAGTATTCCATTGTGTATATAAACCACATCTTCTTTATCCATTCATCAGTTGATGGACATTTAGGCTCTTTCCATAATTTGGCTATTGTTGAAAGTGCTGCTGTAAACATTGGGGTACAAGTGCTCCTATGCATCAGTACTCCTGTATCCCTTGGGTAGATTCCTAGCAGTGCTATTGCTGGGTCATCTATTTTTAATTTTTTGAGGAACCTCCACACTGTTTTCCAGAGCGGCTACACCAGTTTGCATTTCCATCAACAGTGCAAGAGAGTTCCTGTTTCTCCACATCCTCGCCAGCATCTATAGTCTCCTGATTTGTTCATTTTAGCCACTCTGACTGGTGTGAGGTGGTATCTCATTGTGGTTTTGATTTGTATTTCCCTGATGAGGAGTGACATTGAGCATCTTTTCATGTGTCTGTTGGCTATCTGGATGTCTTCTCTGTAAAAGTTTCTATTCATGTCTTTTGCCCATTTCTTCACTGGATTATTTGTTTTTCACGTGTTGAGTTTGGTAATTTCTTTATAGATTTTGGATACTAGCCCTTTATCTAATATGTCATTTGCAAATATCTTCTTCAATTTCCTTCATGAGGTTTCTATAGTTTTCAGCATACAGATCTTTTACATCTTTAGCTAGGATTATTCCTAGGTATTTTATGATTCTTGGTGCAGTTGTGAATGGGATCAGTTTCTTTATTTGTCTGTTGCTTCATTATTAGTGTATGAAAATGCAACTGATTTCTGTACATTAATTTTGTATCCTGTGACTTTGCTGAATTCATGTATCAGTTCTAGCAGACTTTTGGTGGAGTCTATTGGGTTTTCCATGTATAGTATCCTGTGCAAAAAGTGAAAGCTTGACTTCATCTTTGCCAATTTTGATGCCTTTGATTTCCTTTTGTTGTCTGATTGCTGATGCTAGAACTTCCAACACTATCCCTGATCTCAGGGGGAAAGCTCTCAGTTTTTCCCCATTGAGGATAATTTTAGCTGTGGGATTTTCAAAAATGACTTTTATGATGTTTAAGTATGATGTTTTAGTATGGTAGTTTTTTTTTCTTCCGTAGGATACTGCATTAAAGGGAAGATAGATTATAATGGTGATGGTGATAATGGATCGATGGATGGATGGAGAGACAGACAAACAAAATCACCAAATGCTTTGTTTACATAACCTCGTTTAGAAATATTTGGAAATAATATTTTTCTGGTTTAGTTTTTCATTTAGGGTCAAAAAGTTTTCAGACAGGGTTGCCTGGGTGGCTCAGTTGGTTAAGCATCTGATTCTTAATTTGGCTCAGGTCATGATCTCACAGTTCATGGGTTCTAGCCTAAGTAGAGCTCCATGCTGATAGCATGAGCCTGCTTGGGATTCTCTGTTTCCCTCTCTCTGCCCCTCCCCCACTAAGGCACATTCTCTAGCTTTCTCAAAAATAAATAAATAGGGGCACCTAGATGGCTCAATTGGTTAAGTGTCCAACTCTTGGTGTCAGCTCAGGTTTGTGGGTTTGAGCTCTTTGTCGAGCTCTGCACTGGCAGTGCAGAGCCTGCCTCTGATTCTCTGTTTCCCTCTCTCTCTGTCCCTCCCCCTCTTACACACAAACTCTCTCTCTCTCTCTCTCTCAAAGAGAATAAAAATTAAAATGTTAATAAATAAACACATAAATAAATATTTTTCTAAAAATATTCAGACAAAGCTCACATGTATAAACCCTGAAACTACATGTTTTTATGCCCCAACCATAATGTGTTTCTGTTCTGATTGAAATTTAACCTTTTAATCCAACCCTTTAATTATCCAATGTACTTGATCTGGACATATTGCAGTGATCTGTGGCAAAACAAAGAAACAAACAAAAACAAACAAACAAAAAAAACAACAACAAAAAACTTCTAACAAAGGTAAAACCCAGTTGTGAAATGAGGGATCTGTCTGCATTTCTTGCTACCTGTTTCTCCACCCCTAAAATATGCACACATACACAAAGACAGAGACACGAAGAAAAGCAAAGAGGGAAAAACACCCACCAAATACATAGTCTTCAAATAGTCATTTTCTCAATTTGGAGTGCTATCACCTGCCACAGATGTTTACCTCACTTGTCTCTCTGGACTTTCAGATATCCCATCCATTTGAATTTTCTTTTCTTGCAGTGCCCTTCCTTAGATAGGACTTCCTGGTTCCCCACTGATAACACTCTGGCTCAGTACAAACTTAGAATTGCACTTGATATCAGATGATCTCTTGAAACTTAGCAACCTGAATTGTTTATCTGTATTAAGTTTATTCTAACAAGTCCTCCTGAAATATTTCCAATACATGATATTAGAATAAGCTTGGAAAGCCACAGGTGTTGAGTGTATCTAGTTGGGCAAAATAATCAACCAGTTGAGCAAAATAATCAACCAACAATTTTGTTTGTTTGTTTTTCTTCTCTTCCACTTTCCATTAAACAAGGTACCATTTTCATTAGTAGAGGTTGAGACAGGATAAAATTTTCACCTGTGTCATAAGAGAGACAAGTGGAAGCCATCCATAGAGATTTTTATTTAATGTTAGTAAAGTTGTATCTTGGAGGAGTGTGTTATTTATCTATAGAATACAACAGAGTATTCATGTCAGTGAGGGTGAACATCCAGAATACATTATAATCCCTTATGGAATCAAGTGTTTTCTCTAGTAAAGATTAAAGGACAACGCAATTGAAATCATACTCATTCTGTTTCCAATCGATTAGTTTTCTCTCTGAAGAGGTGAATTATCCCACAAGATAAAATAAATTTGAAAGCATGAATTTGCTCATGTAACCCTAGCACTGAGATATGTAATGCAGATTTTTGTGTATTTTTGTGTCTCTCTCATAATCCTCATTATGTTGTCAGATTTTATTTTTCTAGTTATTATTTATAGCTCCCATTAGTCTACAAGTGACATTTTGTGTCAGTAGCATGTGCCAGAGATTGTAATTTGAAGTAATGTAATAGTACAGAGAACAAGGTAAAAAACCAAGAGGCTGAGAGGCAAGTATATGTGATTCTTTAACTGCTGCATCCAAATTACTTGGCATAGTGCCTGACAAAATAAAAGATGATTCCTAAATATTTTTTGTAAAATAATTTGAAAAATGAGTAAGTGAATTTAAGTATTGCCATTTTGCCTCTTGTTCCTTTTTTCAAAATATGTTAAATGTGAAATTCTTTCTTTTGCATCTCCCACTCCTCTTTTGTTGGAGGCTTGAGGGTATATCAATCTTAGGCCTAAAAAAGGCTCATCAATGATGAGCGGTGGTTCATTCAATACAGTCCTTAGACTGTATCCCTGATATTCTGTTTTCATCCAGCACATTCCTCTTAGGTAATTGGAATTATGGCAATGGTCTCAAGGTATTATGCCAATGCAGATAAATTTCAAATAAAGGTCTTTAATCAGTTTCTGTATGACCTCTGAATCTATATGTAGCTGTGCCAGTTTTCTGTCTACCATTATGACACGAGCTCCACAGACAAGAGTCTCAAAATCCACTTTTTTTCATGCTCTCCATCCCTGATAACTGTGTCATATTTTTGACTGTTGTCATCATGTGGCCTCTTGACTCTATTCATTGTTTGTTTCTGCTTTTTGCTCTCCTTAACCCATCTTCTTTGGAATGATGATCCTAACACAGTTGTTAATTCACTGTCCTCCTTTGGTAGTTCATAATGATATATCTTATAATTTGCATGCCTCTTCATAAAATAACCATGCCTCCCTAACTGCTTCATCTTTGACTTGATAATTTTGAAATTCCCAATGACTTTATGGTTATTTGAAGTATAATTTGTATTTTTCTAGACAACTGAATATGCAAATCTCTCCATCTGGAATACTTTTTAAAACTTACCTAAGTTGCAAATGCTTTTGTTTATTACATCTCATCTCAAATATTTCCTCCCCTGGGAAGATTTGACAGACTCTCTAGGGAAGATTGTGAGATTACATTTCCCGCATGTGTATTTACCGTGATCCTCTAAAATTTCAGCTGGATTGAGTGGAGGTAGATGAATTTAGGGAGTCCTAGAATGAATGCCCTGGGGAGGAGTGGAGTGTGTTCTGTGTTCCCCCCCAAAAAATGGCATATAAAACCACATGTTCATACTTAAAAATTTGCATGAAATCGTGCCAAGAATAAAATCAGAAAAAAAATTAATATAAGCCCAAAGTCTAAATAATAGGGTTGAGAAGATCACAGTTGCTAAGTTATAGAGCCAAAAGAATTAGCTAAGGAGAGAAACCAGGAAAGTGAAGTGAATAGATTAGCAGAAGGAGGCAATCACCAGTTGGTGTAGATAAGTTCTGAACCTAACATTATCTAACTCTGTTGCAAATACTGTCCCCCCCCCCTTATCTATGTCCAGCTGTTGAGAAATGTCCACATTTAGAGTCACATAGACAGTGAGATACATAGCAAAGAAATACCTCCTTGACATAACTATCTTCATGGTGGATTTTATAATCCCTAATTCACATATTTCTCTCAAATAGAATATAATCTCCTTGCAAATAGAGATGATGTTTTTTTTTTACTTTTGATAATACTGCTCATTTAATTCAATATGTCTAAATGATCTTAACTTCAAGATATGATTTACACAAAAATTATGCATGAGATATGTTACATTTTGCTGTTCTCAATTTCAAATCCCAGTGTGTATTTTATAATTGCAGCACACATCAATTGGGACCAGCCACGTTTCAAGTGCTCAGCAGGACACGTGACTGGTGGCTACCATATTGACTAGCCTAGGGATAGAGATGATGTTTTAATTATCATGTTAATTCTGTATTTAGCTGAGATCTGAACCACACTAAGGGGCAGTGAATATTAGTTAAATTAACAAATGAAAAATCACCAACAGGCAACAACAAGAAAACCACCTAAATAACTGAATGGTATTATAGTTATAAGAATCCTTCCCAGAAGGTTCTACTGAAACGTTTTACTGACCTAGCTTAATTAGGATGATACCAGCTCTTCCTTCTCTCCTATCTATGTCTCTGCATCTCTTTACTGCTTCTCATGTAAGCAGCATCCTAGGAGGCACTCAGTAAACCTGTAATGAATTTGGAGATGCATTCCCAAAGAAGTGATACTGTGAGAAGAATGATCTCATGCTGAATTGAACTCATTTCTGACAGGGGCTTACACTATCCCTTAAAACAGTGGGCACTCCAAAACAGCAGCCAAGAAAGGCAGCAACTGCAGGGAGATTCCTCTCCCTGCTGATGATGGGAGAGTTTTCAGAATGAAACTTATTGATCCTTGATAAGCGAATGTTGCAACTGTGAATTCTCACTCCATGATATTGAAGTTTAAAGCCCATTCTCAAAGACGTTGTGCCTAACCCACTGACTCTATTGAAAAAAAAATTGATGAGGCTTCCCTGTCCCTTAGTGATGTGTTCCTGGAAAGGCTTTTTTTCCAGGATGTCAGCTCATTTTGAGAGAGTCACAGAATCATCTATCTCTTAGGGAGGCAGATCCATTAGGGAAATAATCTAATAAGGATGGGAGATGGCCATGCTCTCACTCGCCAAAATAAGTTGCTTGCTAACATTTCTGTTTTGAAATCTCTTAAGGTAGCATCTGCTTTATAACTCAGCCATTATCAAAAGTTAGAAAGTATATTTTTGTTAATTACATTTTCTAACAGCAACAAGAGATGTGATTCAGGATCACAGAATTGTGTGTTTCAAAGAAAACTCAGAAATTACCTAGTGGTAATTGTATCTGAATACAGTGGTCAGTGTATCTGAATTCCTGCCTAGACATTCCTCTGTGAGGCTTCTATTAGGGTGCTACCACTGACATGACGTAGTGCTGCTATCACACAGCTGATATGTGATCTTAGGCAAAATGGCCTTATTGCCATAGATAACAAAATGTGTGGGGACAGAGGTCAGTTTCAGTGACCAGAATGATCATACCTTCTGTGTAAGCTAGCTGATTGAGATTTATCTAGGGTTCATAGAATGCTTATATGGCAGGTACAGAGCTGATGCATTTCCACATGGTTACATGTAACTTTCACAGCAATTTTGGAAATTTCTATTATTTTTCCCATTTTAAAGATGATGACATTTAAACACAGATGATCTAAGTATATTTTGCCAAAAATCACAAAGATAAAATAGTAAAGAAAGGATTAGAAACTGGGTTTCCTGATTCTACTCTTAATGTCATTTCCTATGATCTCAGCACGACCTCTTATTCATTCTGCATTTACTTGATAGGATTTAGCACATCATGCTTAGCTCGTGCTCAGTAATTTCTGTTCCTTATCTCTATTTTCCAAACGTCTTATTAACTAATTTAATAAATACGTCAAATATGTGTTTGTATATATATATAATATATATATATTATATTATATATAGGTACATATATATAATACTAACATATATATGTACCTATACATAATATATATAATATGTATATGTGTGTGTGTGTGTGTATATATATATATATATATATATATATATAATCTCATACTATGAAAGTTATTTTCCCATTATTAAAACTAGGGGTCAGCAGGTTATCACCTACTTTTGTATATAAAGCTTAATGAAACACAGCCACATTCATTCATTCATTCATTCATTCATTCATTTCCTGTGGCTGCTTTTGTCCTCTAATGGCAGAGCTGGAAAGTTGCAGTGGAGACTTGGAGACTTTACAGCCTGCAGCCTAAAATATTTACCATTAGTGCTTTCCAGGGCCTTTCCACAGAGTTGAGAATTCTGACTCTAAACACAGCCCTTGTATGGGTGTACTATACCTGTTTGGCTTCTTCGCTTGATTGTACCAACATGGCCCTGGAAAATGATGATGTGCTTTACAAATTAAAAAAAAAAAATTACTATCTGAAACGTTTGCTTATCTCTGGTTTAAACAATGGGAAATCATTTATTTCTCATTGGAAATTATTTTCATTTTTGTATGTACATATAGGGATGCATACATGTGTATTTTAAAATGTTGACAAATCCTTTTGGAAAAAGACTGGATGGCAACAAATTCTCCCATATGAAGGTCTTATCTATATAAGGATATATATGTATATCTGTGTATCTATCCATCCATCTATCTTGAAGTATCTTTTTAGCCATCTCTCACACTCCACCTTTCATTCCAGCCAGTGCTGTGATAACAAGCTTTGCAAATTAGAGTTGCTTTGTCTCAGCCAAACTACATTTCTCTCTCTTGCTGCCCTAAGGTTTCTCTGATATCACAGGAGGGGATGTCTGCAGGAACTTAATCCCACGAATGCACACATTTGGAAGATCAAAGGCAATAACAACGCATGGTCAATTCTTGACTAATATGGTAGAAGAACTGAGTACTCCATTTTTTGTCCCCAGATGCACAACTCTGAGGTGCATTCTAGATGAGTCTTTAAATGTTCGAGGAAATACAGGCCCAGGTGCCTATAATGATGACCAGTTTGATAATGTACCCTCAGACGGGATTTTTCTTCTTCCTTATTTTTCCTGTCTAGTTCCTCACTATAAGGTCTAGGATCACTTCCAAAACTAAGCTAACTGTATGTACACACCAACTCAAAAACACATGATATAAAACTGTATATGCGTCTATGTTGCATATATTTATTTGAGAAGTGGCAAATGAGAAATACACTTCCAGAAATTTTCCTTTACTGCGACCATATTATCTTTTAATATGCATATCTTTTCCCATGGTAGTTGGATGAGCCATTTGAATCTTTTTCAAAATAGCATTTCAGAAAATAGCTATTTAATATTCAGAGTTGACAATGAAAATAAAAACTGTGTTTACCTCCCAGTATACACTGTATGATATAGCTTCAATGCAATCTGTGTGGTGGTAGAGTGGGTGGAGATATATACTCACAGGCATGCACAATACACGAGAACATCACACAAAATACATTTTCGACAATATGTTTATCCTTATATACATTAAAATGGTGTAATTTTAATTGTATAATGAGATGTTTTGTTACAATATATGAAATACAATTATTTGAAACCCAGTCATTCATATATATATATATATATATATATATATATATATGACATATAATATTGGCTAAAACATAAAACAGGGAAATTTAAAATAGAAAATCTGATAAAAAAAAAAGCAGTGAAATACTTTTGACTAAGCCGATGTGATTAGATTTACTATTAGAGTTTTATTTGAAAAACTTTTGTTGCTAGGTTCTCCTCTTTTAAAAATTGTTATCACTCTTCATTTTTTGGACAGGAAAATAAAACTGATATAAAATACATTGTGTTATAAAGTTGCTATTTTGTGGTAATATTAAAGTCCCTTCTAGTTGCACAATCTCTCTTATTTTAAGTAAGATGGTATCTATCAGCCATATGTGAATATAACTGGCATTGCCAAGCATAATGGACAATAGATTTTACCCTAAGTTTACAGAAGACATAGACACGTTCTTCAAAATGATGTTTCTTACACTCACCTTCCATAAAAACTGGTGTTGTAGTATTATATCTTTACTCTGTGTAAGTATTTTCATGTCAGACCCAGAAATTATGTCTCCTCCTCCTATAAAATCTGTCCTTGATCCACAAAAGAGAGGCATCTGGAGAAAATATAGTTCTCCAACACAGGTTAGTGTGATGGACAGATTACAGAGACTAGAGTCAGATCTCTCATAAGTCTGTGTCTGGAGTGAGTGAATGTGTGTGCATCCTTCTCTGACCTTTTGTCTCATTCTCAATGGGTAAGTTTTCTATTGCTGCTATAAGAAATTACCACAAAGTTAGTGGCTTAAAACAACACAAACTTATCTTGCAGTTCTGTAAGTCAGAAGTCAGACAGGGATCTCATTGGACTAAAGTCAAGGTTATCAAGAAGATGACATTCCTTTCTGGAGGCTCTGGCAGAGAACTGTTTTCCTAGACTATTCTATTTTCTAGACTCCATCCACACTCCTTGGTTCCTAGATCCCTTTCTCTATACTAAAGTCATATCATAGCATCTGTCTGACCATTCTTCCACAGCAACATCTCCTTCTGACCACAGCTGGGAAAGGTTCTCCACTTTCAAACACTCATGTAATTACATTGGGCTCACTGACCCATGTAATTAGAAAGCTCACCAGGAGAATTTCCCTATGTCACAGTCCATAATCATAATTCAAATGACACTGAATAAGTACTTTTTTCTACGTAAAGTAACAGTAACATGTTAAGTAGATTATAATCGGGTTATCTTTAGGGAGAAGGATTTGATTCTACTTACCATACTCTATGTTGGGATTTAAAATATTTGTTTCCAGTAGCTGGGAAGATGCCAGTGTAGGAGGACCCTTAGCTTGACTTGTCCCACAGATAACACTAGATAACACCCATATCAGTGTAAATAATCCAGAAAATGACCTGAAGCCTGGAAGAACAAACCCCACAACTACAGTCAGGAAAGAAGCCACACTGAAGAAGGTAGGAAGGACAAAGATATGGTCTGGGAGCAAAACAGACCTGGCCATCTCTAGGGGGAGGGAGCCAGAGGTGTGGAGAAGGATGGAAAACAGATTTTCACACTGGGGAGTCCACAACTAGGGAGGACTAATCTCCATAATATTTGCCATTGAAGGTGAAGGTAGCCAAATTTCATGAGTTCTTAAAATAATGGGACTTAAAGCCTGAAATTTAAAAATTGGCGGGCTCACTTCTGGGAGAACCTGGACTGCATTAGGAAGCAGAGCCCACATCCTTAAAGAGACAGAATGACAGACAGACTGTGAAGATATGGCATAGAATGAGCAATTTGAAAAATGCTGGGTCAGATGGGAAGGAGAATGACTTGCCCATCTAAGGATACTGTCCAGAGTAACAAGGATCACCAGGAGAAACGCTCCAGGAAGAACAAAGCTGGCAAGCACTATTTCTCTCCGCTAATACCCCACCCCCAGCATAAAAAAATGGCTACCTGCATGAATCAGCACAGCACCAACAGTCCTTACCTAACTTGCTTGCACCAAGTTCCTTCCCCACCCCCCGCCCGTGCTTTGTGGGATCTGGCCTTCCCAGTCAAACTCCCCTCAATCCTGACATTGCACGCCCCTCCCCTAGAAGACCTGTGGAAACCCTGCCAATACTGCATCTCCTGAATTGTGCATTTTGCCAGACCTCAGTTTCAGCGGCTGCAGGGGCATGTCTAAATTTGCAAGCAGACCACTGCATAACTTGCTGCCCACAATAGACAAAGAGAGCCTCTGTAGACAACTGGGCTGAAGAAAAACAGGACAAAACTGCAAAGCAGAGCTTATGCAACACACATAGGAGACACTTCCTGAAGCACCAGGCAATGGGGAACAAGGGACACTGCATGGCAGGACACTAAAGAATCTCTTCTTCATAAGACTATTACCATTAAGAGGAAGAAAAGGAGCTAACATTCCTAACACAGAGAAAGAGACAAAAAGCCAGACAAATGAGGAGACAGAGAAGTATCTTCCCAATGAAAGCACGGAACCAAACCACAGGGACAGACCAAAGTGAAACAATTGTAAGTAACATGCCTGATAGAGAATTTAACGTAATGTTCATAAAGACACTCACTGGCCTGGAGAAAAGAGTGGAGGACATAAGTGAGACCCTTAACACAAAAATGAAAAGCAAACAAACAATCAGGGGTCAAGAAAACAATAAATGAAATTAAAAACACAGTGGATATAATAAATAGCAGGCTAGATGAAGCAGAGGAATAAATGAACAGCTTAGAAGACAGAGTAATAGAAAATGACCAAGCTGAGCAAAGGAGCTAAAAGAAAATTATACAAATTGAGACTAGTTTTAGGGAACTCAGTGACTCCATCAAGCATACATAACATCCACATTATAGGAATCTCAGAGGGAGAAGAGAGAAATAAGGGAGCAGGAAATTTATTTGAAGAAATAATGGCTGAAAATTTATTTAATCTGGGGAAGGAAACAGATATCCAGATCCAGGATGCACAAAAATCTCCCCAAAAATTCTACCCAAGGAGGTCCATACCAAAATGCATAGTAATTAAAATGGCAAAAAGTAGCAATTGATTGAATTTGATAAACAAATGCAGCAAGTAAAAAAATTAAAAAAAGACCGTTACATAGGAGGGAAAACCCATAAAGCTATCAGTGGATTGTTTAGCAGAAACTTTGCAAGCCAGAAAAGTGGCATGCCACATCCAAAGTGCTAATATTGAAAAATCTGTAGCCAAACATATTCTATTGAGGAACACTATCATCCAGAATAGAAGGAGAGATAAAAAGTTTCTCAGACAAACAATCTCAATTGTTCTCAATTGTTCTCAATCTAATCCCCAAAATTACACAAGTAAGGGAAATTTCCAAATTCATCCCATGAAGCCAATATCACCCAGATACCAAAACCAGACAAAGATACCACACACAAAAAAAGAGAAGTACAGGACAATACTTCCCATTAATATAGAGCAAAAATCCTCAACAAAATATTAGTAAACCAAATCCAACAATATATTTTAAAAAGTCATACACTACAATCAAGTAAGATTTATTCTTGGACTATGAGAGTGGTTCAATATTCACAAAATAATCACTGTAACACATCACATCAATAAGAGAAAGGATAAAAATGACATATTCATTTCAAAAGATCACAGGAAAAGCATTTGACAAAGTACAACATTCATTCATGATAAAAAACCATACACAAAGTAGACCTAGAAGGAACATATCTCAACATAATAAAGGCCTTATACGAAAAACCCAAAGCCAGCACCATTCTCAAAGGTGAATTCTTGAAAGTTTTCCAGTAAGGTCAGGAAAAAGATGAAGATGACCACCGTTACCACTTTTATTCAACACAGTAGTGGAAGTCCTAGCCACTGCAATTAGACACCTTGAAGAAATAAAAGACATCCAAATTCATAAGTAAGAAAGAAAACTCTCACCATATGCAGATGACATGATACTATATCTAGGAAACCCTAAAGACTCCACCAAAAAAACTACTATAACTGATAAACGAATTTAGTAAAGTTGGAGAATACAAAATCAATGTACAGAAATCTGTTGCATTTCTATACACTAATAATGAAGCAACAGAAAATGAAATTAAGAAAACAATCCCATTTATTATTGTACCAAGAAACAATAAAATATCTAGGAATAAACTTAACCAAAATGTTTGAAACACCTGCACTCTGAAAACTACAAAAAACTGATGAAAAAAAAATCAATATAACACAAAGAAATGGAAAGACATTGCAGCTTCATGGGTTGGAATGCCAAATATTATCAAAACACCTATACTACCCAAAGCAATCTACACATTTAATACAATCCTTATAAAAATGCCAACAGTAAAAAGAGGGGGAGTGCCTGAATGGCTCAGTCATTTGAGCATCTGACTCTGGATTTTAGCTCAGGTCATGACTGCAGGGTTTTGGGTCAAGCCCCACATTGGGCTCCATGCTGAGCATGGAACCTGCTTAATATTCATTCGCGCTCTCTCTCTCTCTCTCTCTCTCTCTCTCTCTCTCTCTCTCTCTCTTCCCCTGTCCCTTGTTTGTACCCCCTCTATGTTGAGGGAGGAGAAGAGAGGAGAGGAAAGGAGAGCAGAGGAGAAGAAAATACCAAAAGCATTTTGCACAGAACTACCACAAACAAACCCAAAATTTGTATGGAACTGCAAAAGACCTCAAATATCCAAAGCAATCAAAAGAGAAAAACAAAAATGTAGGTATCACAATTCCGGATTTCATGTTATATGATATAGTGCTAGTAATTAAAACAGTATGGTACTGGCACACAAATAGACACAATGATCAATAGAATAGAGCAGAAACCCCAGAAAGAAACTCACAGTTATATGGTCAATAAATTTTCAACAAAGCAGGAAATAACATACAATGGGAAAAAGACAAGCCTTTCAACAAATACTGTTGAGAAAACTGGACAGCCACATGCAAAATAATGAAACTGGACCATATTCTTACACTATACACAAAAATAAACTCAAAATGGATTACAGACCTAAAACTTAACACCTGAAACCATACAAATCTTAGAAGAGAGCACAGGCAGTAATCTTTCTGGCATTGGCTATAGCAATATTTTTCTAGATAGGTCTCCTGAGAAACAGAGACAAGAGAATCAGAAGCAAAAATAAATTATTGGGACTCTATAAAAATGAAAAGCTTCTGCACAGTGAAGGAAACAATCAACAAAACACAAAGGCAGCCACTGAATGGGAGAAGACATTTGCAAATTATATAACTAATAAAAGATTAATATCCAAACCATATAAAGAACTTATACAAGTCAATACCCCAAAAAGAAATAATGCAATTAGAATGGGCAAAGACATGATGAACAAACTTTTATCCAAAGAAGACATACATACATACTCATCATCATAGAAATAGAAATCAAAACTACAATGAGACATCACCTCACATTGGTCACAATGGCTAAAATCAAAAACACAAGAAACAGTAAGTATTGGCAAGGATGTGGAAGAAAAGGAAACGTGTACACTGTCGGTGGGAATGGAAATAGTTGCATCCACTCTGGGAAACAGTGTGGAGATTGCTCAAAAAAATTTAAAATAGAACTACACTATGATCTAGTAAATGCACTACTGTGTATTTACCCAAAGAATACAAGAACACTAATTCAAAAGAATACATGCACCTCTATGTTTATAGCAGCAGCATTTACAATAGCCAAATTATGGAAGCAACTCAACTGTCCACTGACTGATGGTGGATAAAGAAGTGGTATGTGATATCACACACACACACACACACACACACACACACACACACACTAAATTTATTATTCAGTCATAAAGAAATCTTCCCATTTGCAACAACACGGATGGAGCTTGAGAGTATAATGCTAAGTGAAATATGTCAGAGAAAGAAAAAAATACCATATGCTCTCACTCATAACTGTAATTTAAGAAACAAAACAAAGGATTAAAAAAAAAGAGTGTGTGTGAGAGAGAAAAAGAAACCAAGAAATATACTCTTAATTATAAAGAACAAAATGATGGCTATCAGAGTGGAGTTGGGGTTGGGTGCAGAAATGGGGAATGTGAATTAAAGAGCACACTTGTAATGATGAAAACATAAATTGAAATAAAAGAAAGGATCCAAGACCTAATGTATGAAAGCTAAAAACCAACTACCTGCTCTATAATAAGTAATGCCTTATTGAAATACAATGCCAGTAATACAGCTGATTTGGTTAGTTCATGAATAGAAAAGAAAAGAAAAGAAAAGAAAAGAAAAGAAAAGAAAAGAAAAGAAAAGAAAAGAAAAGAAAAGGAAAGAAAAGAAAAGAAAAGAAAAGAGAAGAAAAGAAAAGAGAAGAAAAGAAAAGAAAAGAATAGTAAAATAAATATTTGTTTCATAGAACTAAAAGATTGATTCAATTAGATGACATGGGTAAAGATGGATGGATGGATGAATGGATGGATGGATGGATGGATGAATGGATGGATAGATGGATGGATGGATAGATTAGACAGATAGATGATAGATAAAAATACTCATTATTTGGATATTATATATGTGGGTTTATACATATTTGTTTATTTACTTTTGTCACTGAGTATGTGGCATGTCTTTCGTTCTGCCAAACACCAAAATCATAAGATAGAGTAAGATGGTCATGACTTTAAGCTGTTAAGTTTTCAAGTAGTTTATTCCATGCAAGTGATAACTATGTAAGATCTCAGGCAAGGGTGATCTTGGGTTCCTAAGAAATCCATGGAAGATGATGGCGGTGCAAGGCAGTATTTCAGGCTATGATTCAAGTTAGATGGAGATTTGGAATAAAATGATTATACATTCACAAAATGGAAAGACTAAGTTCTACATTTTAAAATTAGTTTTGACGAATGCTGGTGTTTTGAGACTTCAACATAGCAAAGACATATATGTACTATGAGAATTTATTTTATGTATTAGCTAGGAGGATAGTAGCCCAGAAGAAAGGAAGCAAGCATACAAGAAAGGAAGTCGAGGGGGCAGGAAAGGAGGAGGGAAGGAAAGTCAGATAGATGATTAGATTGAGAGGCAAGTAAGTATGTAAGTCAAGTGAACCAGTATCTAAATAATCAGTTTTCTACAGGCTGAAAGAGCTAGTTCTTGCATTTTTGTCTTCTAGCAGACATAACACACATTTTAAACCATCAAGATGCATAAGATGCCTTTCAAACTTTATAGAAGGTGTGGTGCCTCTTGAGAACTGCATGGATGCTTTCAGGTAAATGACTTCAGTGTATTTAGTTGTTTTCTGATATTAATGCTAATTTATCTTACAGTACATCATGGAACATGGTTTGGAAACACCACCACTATGTTCAGGACTCTCCCAATTGCAGCACATGCTTGTTCTTTTCATTAGAATCCTACCCTTTCTTCCTCATACACTGTTATTAAGAGTTAGTTTCACATGGAGTGCTAGCTCATGAGTTCATTTGCCAGGATCCAAATCCTGCTTCTGCTTCTTAGTGGCAGTGAGACACTGACAAAGTCACTTAACCTCTCTTGGCATCTATTTTTTTTTATCTTAATGCACTAAAATTTACATTGATCATTAACGACACATGGTTATTATAAGGAATTAAAAGAGTTCATGCACATGAAGCAATTAGAAGAGTACCAGACATGTCGTATGAACTCAAAACATATTCAGTATCATCAGACACAACTTCAGTGCTTCTTTGAAGAATTCTTAGAATCCTCAAGTCACGGGGCGCCTGGGTGGCGCAGTCGGTTAAGCGTCCGACTTCAGCCAGGTCACGATCTCGCGGTCCGTGAGTTCGAGCCCCGCGTCGGGCTCTGGGCTAATGGCTCAGAGCCTGGAGCCTGTTTCCGATTCTGTGTCTCCCTCTCTCTCTGCCCCTCGCCCGTTCATGCTCTGTCTCTCTCTGTCCCAAAAATAAATAAACGTTGAAAAAAAAATTAAAAAAAAAAAAAAAAAAAAGAATCCTCAAGTCAGCTTCATTTCCTCCTCATATGTTTTACCAAAGCACATTCTGAAACATCTGTCATGGTGCAATAGCACTGTTTTATAATAGCCTGTCTCCTCAACCAAAGACTAAATCCTTGAAATGAAAACTAACGTAGTTACTGTTGTATTCTTGGTGGCTCACAAAATGTAGGACACAGATTCAGTGCTCACAAAACAGAATCCAAATGAACAAATAAATTAATCAGTACATCTGTCGACATATGTGAAGCTGATTAAGCAGGGATTTTTTTCATTTTTTCAACTAAAATTCCTCTCTCTTTCATATATATATATATATATATATATATATATATATATATATATATAAAATACACACACACATACATACATACACACATAAAGGCAGAAAGTATTCATTGGAAAAATGTAGGAGCTGATATACAGTCATACAGAGTAGCATTAAAACAAACAATCTTTGGCATCAAGCACCTGTTGTTTGACCTTGAAGAAATAACTTAACAAACTAGAGTCTCTTTTGTCTACCTACATTGCACTGACATGAAAATTCATATAAAATATATAATGGACCTGGCACCTTGAAAACACCTAATAGCTAATAGCTATTGTGTTGGCATTGACAAAGGTTATAGGCTTGGCTATTCATAGAGCACATTACAGATTCTTAGGAATAAACAATCCTACCTAGACACAGCCACATTATTATTCTGTTTTTTAAACAAAAGTAGTGAAGTAATTTAGTGCCTTCCAGATAAGCTCAACTTTCATATATTGTTACCTGGGGCTAGGGAGAATATCAGTGGGAAAGCAACTGGTAGAAATAGATAGGGCTATTTGCTTTTTAAGTGTCTTTGGGCTTGTGAAATGATAGTTCTACAGGCAGATTTCCCAAAGCCCATGAGAGGATTACTGCTCTGCTGGAGCCTTTTACCTGTACACTAAAATAGTCAGAGTAGCTTCTTTATATAAGAAATCTTAAGTTTGTCCATTGACTCCAAGAGATCAATAAATCCAAGTTTCTGATTTTATTCTAAGTATTCATTTGCCACTAACATAAGATTAAATGAAAAAGTTTTACTTTCAAAGAACTCATCATCATAACAGAAGGTCCCATGTGAAGTGCCAATAAATCTATGTTAAGTGTTTATGTATATTATTTTATTTAATCCATGGAAAGACCTTATAACTAAGATTCTGTTATTATTAGCATCATTTTATAGAAGATGCCTCTGAACTTGGAATAGCGATTAATATTTACAGCAAATAAGAGGTGGAAAAGAGATTTAAGCTCAGATCTTTCTCAC
The DNA here is from genome assembly GCF_014898765.1 of Herpailurus yagouaroundi. Lineage (NCBI taxonomy): Eukaryota > Metazoa > Chordata > Mammalia > Carnivora > Felidae > Herpailurus > Herpailurus yagouaroundi. The sequence continues at coordinate 15,949,803 of NW_024412421.1, forward strand.
TCCAAGACCTTGATCTTTCCTTGAATTATACGGTCTTTCCAAAATATTAATTAATTGGCACATGTTACCAGGAAAGAGCTAGTCTATACATTGAGCTATGTGAGCCCATGGCCTTACTTTAATTGTAGACTGAATGGTCATGTGATCAGAGGATGGAAGAAACAAAAGTCCACAGGAAGACCTTTATCTCAGTGCAATATTGATGTTCAAAACTACAGTTTTGTGTTTGGGATATAGGTATCCTCTCCTCACCATTATCAATTCTTACCTGTGTAAGTTTAAAGTAGTCACTGATCTTTGCGAACTTTTCTCCCCAGAAGTTGACCTTGTGATGAATGGATAAAGAAATTGTGGTTTATATACACAATGGAATACTACTTGGCAATGAGAAAGAATAAAATATGGCCTTTTGTAGCAACGTGGATGGGACTGGAGAGTGTTATGCTAAGTGAAATAAGTCATACAGAGAAAGATACCATATGTTTTCACTCTTACGTGGATACTGAGAAACTTAACAGAAGACCATGGGGAAGGGGAAGAAAAAAAAAGTTAGAGAGGGAGAGAGCCAAACCAATAAGAGACTCTTAAAAACTGAGAATAAACTGAGGGTTGATGGGTGGTGTGAGGGAAGGGAGGGTGGGTGATGGGCACTGAGGAGGGCACATGTTGGGATGAACACTGGGTGTTGTATAAAAACCAATTTGACAATAAATTTTATATTAAAAAAAAGAAGTTGACCTTGTAACAGAGATGTGAGTTCAAGTATTCTACTTAAGAAGCAATTCTAGGAGATAGTATGGAAACAGGGAAGACATATGGGAAAAAAAGAAGGAAGTCAATACAGAGTACATTGAAAAAGACCTGATTGTGGGCAAAAACGCTTCAGCCCCACTTGAGCTCTCTAGGAGACTGAAAAGAACACATACCAGAGCTCTGCATCTTGGAAAAAAGTGAAGAAGTTGGAAAATTTATCTACCAACTCCTGTCCCTCTTTGGGGAAGGACTACACTATAGGCATTAACCCGTGCTGTTTCTGGTCTGTGTTGTGGAGGGACACCTTTTCCAATTACCAGAGAAAATAATTAGTTAAAACATCACAGGTTATAGAATAAGAGAAGCATTAATGTGTACAGAAATGATGAGAACTGAAGGCTTGTGGATGGGGCACTGACAACATCTGCTATACTCACAGAGCCTCAAACCTCCTATGAAGAAAATAAGGATAATAACCCTTACTCTGTGCTACTTAGTTGTTACTAAAACATAAGTAAAATTAATATGAAAAAATGATTTGAAGAAAAATCTTACAGCAAATTCCATTTGTTATTCTTTTTGGTAAAATCATTAGTCCTGTTACAGCAAATCTTACCAAACTACCTTAAGTACTTCCCATACATGATGACAAAATCTAGCATATCTCATCCCATCTATCTTTGTTAAGCTAAGAAGAGATACGTGACATTTTCCTTTATCATCTTGTCTTTCAAGCCATATACTTTTGGACTTTTCAGTTGAAGAGAAATTTTCGGGTTTTTTTTAAATTACCTTTTTCTTTTTCCTTAGGAGGTGGTCAGGAAATAATTTGAAAGGACATTCTCAGGAGAAAAATACCTCATTCATCTTTGTGCATCTTCAGTATTGACTACATATTGGAGGTGATTCATAAATATTTGACAGATAAATGAATGGAATTTATAAAGCCTTACATGGTAGTCTAAGGACCATAGAAGTCTACTCCTCTATGGGAACCCTGGGTGGCTCAGTCAGTTAAACATCTAACTCTTGAATTCAGCTCAGGTCATGATGTCAGAGTTCATGAGATCAAGCCACTTCAGGCTCTGCACTGACTGTGTGGAATCTGCTTGGGATTCTCTGTCTCCCTCTCTCTGCCCCTCCCCAGCTTGTGTTCTCTTTATCTCAATCAAGATAATAAACACTGTTTTAAAAGTATATTCTTCTAAACTTACTATTTAAAAAAAATTTTTAATTATCCATTTTCATTCCATTCTCTCATTTGGGGATTTTAAAAGAACATTAAAAAAATGTTTCTTCTCATACCTGGTTTATTTCTTCAAAAGAATAATCATGTTCCTTCCCTGGAACATAGGAAAGCTTGGCATCATTTGTTTATCTGATAGATACTATTGATTGACATCTGGTCATTTACTACTTAAAGTATTTAAAAGTGTATTTTCCCCCCTCTGTGGGATTCACAGAACTTTTGTGTACTTAGTGGATGCATATACTTCAGTAAGCCTACCATCGATATATGAGGAAAACATTAAATTTAAATGATATCACAGCATTTGGGGGATGCTATCTCTTTTCAAATGTATAAATTGGGGTATCCAACAACAAAAAATTTGTGTTGGCATGGGTGGGGGCAACAACAGCATTGCTGTTTTTAGGCAATTTAGAATTTCAGAAATGAGGAATTTAAAAAAAATCTACAGAGTAAACTCAAAAAGCCAGGCATAAAGTGCCTTGAAAAATATGCTGACCTGGTTGTGATGCCTACAATTATTTTTTTTTCACATAGGGATGACACAGCTAAAATTATACTAAAAATATATGTTCCAGGTAGTACCAGATCCCAGGCTAGCACTTCCACCATGAAACCTATAGACTTGGACAACAACATGGGGTGACATTTCTCAGGCTCAAGCAGGGCGACAATCTCTCTGAGAGAAGGAGAGCTCACAAGGTGAGTCCTGTTGTCCAGATATCTGTTTAGAGAAAACCTCTCATCAGACAAGGACAAAGTTTGACCAGAGCACAGCTGTCCACAGAACTGAGGAAGTAGACATCTCAGATAAGGGCAGCTGAATCTGAGAGGTGAAGCATCAGAGAAGCGTCTCAGAAGTCCATGTGGGATGTCCTGCATATTTGTGGCTGACAGCTGGGTTGTATGTACATGGGCAGAGTAGAACCACCTGAGGTTGATCAGAAAGTGGCTTCTATGCGGTTGAAAGCAGGAGAAGATAGGAGAGATGGTGCATAGAGAAGGATGGGGTCTAAGGACTTAGGGTTCCAGCCCCTCCAGAGTGGAGAGATTTCCTTATTACCTTATTCTCAAGCCCGCACCACTTAGGATATAATAAACGCTGTGCCTTAGGAGCAAAGAAATGTGGTTCACTGAGGAGAGGATGAAAATGAAAGGCAGAATGCCTACTGTCCATACATAAGTTCAATGTGAAGTACCAAATAAAACATTGAAGAAAAAACAAAAAGGAAAAAAAAAAAAAAACCTAAGCTGAGCTTTTGGCAGAAGGATGGAAATGAGCTCAAAAATGTCCATATTATCCCGAAGTTAAAATGAACATATATATTGAATTCTGATAGATTGTATTGTGATGATGAAGATGGACGGGTTTTGGGTGATGTCCAAGTTTCTAGATTCAGTTACTAGGTGAATGATGACATTTATTTTAAATCTGGGAACCATGTAACATGCAGGTGGGGAAGAAAGATGCATTTCTTTTGGGTATGATAGGTTAAGTTGTCTTGCGGATATCCTAAAGGAGATGTATCTATGGTAGTAGATACAGAGCTCTGCATTTCAGAATGAGTTCATACTTACCTATAAATTAGAGTCATTAGCATAAAAATGAGAATTACAACCATGAGGGTGGATGAGATCACTGAGCTGGAGATGTTAGAGAAAAGAAAAAAAAATATCTGCGAATACATAAAAATATGAATATTTAAGAGACAGGCAGAGGAAGTGAAGTCAATGAAGAAAAAAGAAAGATAAAAGAGTGAATAAAGAAAAATGATGTCACATAAGCCAGAAGAATAGAGAATATTGAGGAGGCCAACATCAATAATGTCAAATGCAGCTGAAAAGCCTACTAAAAGAGTCAATTTAGATCTGAAGCACATTTATTGGATTTGGCACTTAAGGACCAGGACTGGCAAGGGACAAGAGAAAGAAATCGTGGCCTAAAAGCTGGAGCATTTATATCCAGATTCCAGGGACACAGAACACATCCCTTTACCCCCACGTACCTGAATACCCTCTACTTACAAAATAGGATGATACAAAATAGGTTGTAGGAAGATAAAATGCAATAATGAGTGTGGAACCAACTTCTTACTTCTGGTATTTCCGCCCCCTCCAAATAAGCTACTTTATGTACTATTCTACTTTGTGAGGAAAGAATAATGTATCAAAAGTATTCTATCATATTTTCATCACCCAAGAGAGATTAAACTATGTCACTATAACACAATATCAAAAATCCTCATAGGTTAACATAACTAAATTGTATTTCTCATATCCATGCTATAAGACCCACACAAGTTGGTGGTGAGTTTGTGCCCATACATTCTCCCTATGTCGTTTTATGATACACTTTTATACACAAATGTTTTTGGGTTCCTTGTGGTATGGGACAAAAGAGCTGAAAAATCCAATACTGACAATTAAATGTTTTGTCCTGGAAGCAAAGGCCACTTCTTTTCAAATACTCCCTGACATAATTAGATACTTAACAACCCCAACTTCAAAGGTTTAGAAATTTCCAATTTTCCTGTGTTCTCTCAGAGGCATAAGAATTAGAAATATTAGAATATATACAATTACAATACTCTAAAATTATATTAGGATACAAGTTATATAGAATGATACACTTAAAAAGAGACATACATACTCCTGACCTCATTCAATGCACAACTTTCTTTTGTCCCCAATTTTGTCACTTATGACATGTAACCATGTCCATAGACTTTTTAGAAAAGCATAGTCATTCACTTATATTAACCCATTATTTTATTTATTATATAGGAAGACATTATTGTTCTGTGGAAAGAGCAAGTATATTGGGTAAAATACACATGGATTTGAATTCTGGATATGTATTGTAAATACAAGCAAAATACGCTCCAGTATTTATCATTTTTATTTAGAATATAAAAGCAATATATAACCCACAGAGTTTTCTTTTTTCTGAAAATGAAATGAGATACATAACATCACTGAGCAAAATACCTTAAACAGAATTAGTAAAGCATGTTATTCATTTTTTTTAATTGGCCAAAATTAATCTAGTCAGATCCATTCAGTTTAGACATGATTTTGTATCTTTAGTCTCTACTTAGAGAATAGGTTCATTTTAGCTTCCCTGAATAATTGATTGAAAATGCCATTAAATAAACATACTTTGACTGTCAGAAGATATAGTTTTACTGTTCATCCATATTCCACCTTCCTCTAGCTCCTATGGATATACTGCCTAGGTAAGAAGGACAACTTGTTATCTCCAGGATATCAAGTTTCTGATTCAGAAAGACTTACACATGTTTTTTTCTACCTTAGTTCTCTGTGTCTTCTGACGTATATTCAGATCTGAAGATTCACACTATGCAGGTCCACAATAGGGCCATCCTCTTCCTAATCTAAATCACTATGCACACCTTACTCATACTCTTCTACATGTAGGAAGGGATACAAAAGAAATATTTTGTCATTACGGCTCATGTGTTGCATTCATTTAATTGCTCTTTTCCCAGAACCCATAACTCAAAGTCAATACTTTAATCAAAATGTTAGGTCAGGCAACAAAATTGCCAATAATCAGGTTAATACCCAATCACTTATTTTGTACCTTACTTGAATGAAACCATCAGAGACAACATCTATATTTCTGTTGTAAAAGGAAATATACTTTTTTGAGGGAAATTAATTATGTCATTTCTCATAGCTCCTTTCTTATCTAATTTATTCCACTGCAGTAACTCAGGAGTGACTGTTAAGAAGGTGGCAAGCATCTTCTCATGACCAAAGAAGTGTTGTTGGCAAATGATGCTGTTTGTATCATTTACAGATGCTCTTGTTGGCTTTGACCAGTGGGAAGGAAATATGGTTAGACATCTGGTCATGGTTTGATTTATTTAATCCATGAATATATATCTCAACTTATCAGAGATGCTAAAAAAAATAAGTCTTGCTCCTGTTTCCAAAGCACTGAGCTGGAATCAAGAATCAAGGACTAGGCCATTTGCCACTGACTGTCAATGATATACATCAGTAATGATTCATCCTCCCTGAAAGCAAAATCACTTCTTTGCATGTTCTTTGGAAAATGAAGAAATAAACTTATATTTTTACTAGAGGAAAATAGGGGAAGTGTAAAAATGTGCTAAGCATCTTTTTAAAAAATAATTTATTGAAGATAAGTCATAAGCTAAAAAAAGCTATACAGCATCAAAATATGATTGGCTCTTAAACGTCAGAGCAAATCTATATTAATATTTTGTGCCAAATAGCAATTTCAATTTCAAAAGTGCAATCACAAATAGTAATAATTATGAACACAAATAAAAATAATTTCATTGTTTCCAAATGCCTTTCTTACTTGTTTTTAAAAAGAAATAAAAAATAAACCCCTCTATTCCAGTGAAACTGGTTTTTCAATAAAATTAAAGCTGAAATGTTGATTAATAAGAAGTATTGACTAATCCCTCTAATCCTTAAGCAGATTACTTAAAAATAGATTGATTTCTGACGGCCACAGACAGCGCATCATGAAGATATTGGGGTTTTTATTTTTTTAATTGTTACTGTGCTTTTGAAAATAAACAAAATTCTAAAACCGAAACCAAAACAATGTCCATCAATATTTGCTTAAACTACAATTATTTTATCAAAGTATATATTTTGTCAAAGTATATATTTTATCAAAGTATAAAGTCATATGTTACAATGATAGAAAATTGAATTTGGTTTCTCTAGGATTATTTGTACTTATGCTAGTTATTATAGAGCTATATTAATCAGGTTTATCTAAGGAAACAAAAAAATAAGGTGGATATATGCACAGAAAGATGGTGAGGGGGGAGAGGGAGAGGGAAAGGGAGAGGAAGATGGACACAGGCGAAGGGAGAGAGAAGACATATTTTAAGGAATTGGCTCCCACATTTAAGGGAGCCTACAAGTCTGAAATTTGCAGAGCAGCTCTCCACGCTAGAGACCTAGAGAAGACTGATGTTGAAATCTCAAGTCCAAAGGCAGTGTGTAGACCGAATGCTTTCTTTCTCTGAGAATCTCAGCATTGGTCTCTGTTCTCAGTATTCCAGCATGCTCGTCATTCAGCAGTATAATGCCTAGATCAATCTCAATGGATGGAAGTCCATGCCATTGGCCCATATAGCCTCTATCCCAATACTTTGACTACCAAATTCATGAACTAAGATGCACCTCCTCAAAATGACCAACAATGGAGGCTAACTGAGGTCAGTTGGCCTATTCACGCTATCTTCTTAATTTTTAGGGTCCTTCCTCTACTGGGTACTCTCTGCTAGGAGTTTACATGCAACATAAAGATCATTCTCTGTTCAATTTTATATGCCCATTGCATACTTGCTCTCTAGATCTCCTTATCCATAATCATCCAATCATTTTATTTCTAGGCCTCTGACCAGTTAGGTTAGCCATTTGCTACTACCTAGGAGTCCATGTATATTCTTGTCTCTGACCATTACACTTTTCACACATATTAAATGACCATGTGCAACACCCAGAGATCTTCCCACTATTCTTCTTTTTTTTCCTTTTTTTCCCTCCCTGCTTCATGATCACATACTAGTGGGAATGTACTAAAGCCATCGATATTTATCTCACATGCACATACTCAGTCAACCTTTGTAAGTACTCATATCCTCTTTTATCATCACATTCATATCCTCTTTCATCAGCTGGTGATTAAAGACATTGGCCTTCAAGAGAGGGTCTTTGTGTGCCTACAGAATCCACTACAAAGAACATCTGTCATATTTTTGACCACCAGGTCAAAGAATATGGCATCAATACCAAAGATTACGTAGTTGAAAAAAACTCATATAGGAATTTATATTTTCACTTGATCTTGATAAATTAATAGGGGGTAATTGAAGAAGAGATGAAAGGATATAGAGCCAAAGTGATCAGCATTTGAAATGCATGGAGGCATTAAGGGGTGCTGCATATTTCAATAATAGTAAAACTCCCACGCCCAGCCACATGTCTAGACAATGTTATGTTCCCATACCCTTCCACATGTCTAGATATTTTTTAACTTATTCATTGAGAGACCTCTCATTTGTTTCAAACAGATTAGCTCAAATATCTCTTCATACTTAATTTATTCTCTGAACATGCATTCTAATCTATTTTTACAGCTTTATTTATATATAATAGATTTACAAAACTGCACATATTTAATGTCTACAGTTGGATGAGTTTGGACATATTACATATGTCTAGACAATGTTATGCTCCCATGCCCTTCCACATGTCTAACTTAACATGAGATCTATCCTTCAACAATTTTTTAAGTGCATGATACCATGTTGTTAATTAGAGGCACTATATTTAACAGAAGATCTCTAGCATTTATTCATCTTGTTCTAGTATAATTTGAATGCACATTTCTTGTTGTTGTTGTTTTTCCAACAGTTGCTTCAGCATTCCTCTGTTAAGTCTTAATGTTCAGTTATCTGTCAATTGCTGCAGTGATACTATAACTCCATTAAGAATGAGACTTTTCTTATTCATCTGTGTCTTCTCACTATATGGCACAGTAACATCCCTATAGCAGGAATGTCATGACATTTTTGATGATTGAATAAATGCATGTAGTTTTTTTGGCAAGAATATAGACACTAGATGAATGAATTGAAATATGGTAGGATATAAATCTTACCTTCTGTTATCTAGCTTTGGGACTAAACAATGATGACAATGAGAAGTATTTAGAAATTTTAAAGGATGGAGAACAAATGCTGGATTAGAACAAGAAAGATAATTAATCTGTTTTGAAACTTGTGATAGATACACAATTGATGGCTTTGACCTATATCTAGATATTACTTCCAATTCTCATCAGAAAAAAATGAATTTCAAAACATCACATATTGAAATATTTGTATGCTACAAAACCACAGTACTTTAAATTTTATCAAAAGCAAAATTATATAAAAATGTAAATGGTATATATTGTTTACCCTCTCTTGCATAATTCTCATTTTTAAATATTTTCACATATTTTCATTTATTTCACCTTTATCAACATCATGTGAGATATTCACAGTGACTTGTATTTTATACATGAAATTACTACAGACTTCACTGAAACACAAAACTTTCTGAAGAAAGCACAGCAAACCAATTGTATGTTGTGTTTAGGGTAACATGTGAGACCATAACACTTCCTAAATCAGAGCTTTCTCTATCTTGCAACTAATTGTGACAATGGGATTATTTTCCACAGTACCTGCATCTACGCTAATCATTTAGTGTGTACGTGTGATTTAGGGCTCTGCAACTATACAATGCAACATTAGCATAATTTGAGAGCTTGTTAGAATCACGTTATATAAGTATATCAAATCAATAGGCTATCTACCTTAAACATACACAATGGTATGTGTCAATTATTACCCAATAAAGCTAGAGAAAAAAAAAAAAAAAGAAATGTAGAATGTCAGGTTCTACTCCAGAGCTACTGAATCAAAACCTGAACTTTAGAAAGGTGCCCAGGCAATCCACAGGCACATTAAATTTGAGAAGCACTATTCTTGAATACCTAGGTCTAGGTCTTCTTGGTGCCATCAATTAGCTTTGTAAACTTAGCAAGTTTCTTTCCCATGCAATTTCTCATTTTCCTTATCTCTTAAATAAAATAGTGACCCTATCAAACAAACAAACAAATAAAAAATGATAAACAGATCGTTCTAACTCCAGATTGGTTAAATCAGAATATCTATAGATGGGAATGGGCATTGGTATTTTTTACAAAACTGTACCAGGTAAACTTAAGATTCAGCCAGGATGAGATCCACTGGCCTATATAATCTTGAAGGCCTTTTCCAAGTCTTGTAACTTTTACTGTGAATTGTTAAATTCAGCAGTTGTCTGTCATCCATGAGGACTGGCATACTTCGTGACACAAGGTGTGTTTGTAAAGGCCACATCCTAGAATTTAACAAAGTTGCTGCTGGCACTAATTACTTTTTTTATTATGTGCATTTATTTTTGAGAGATAGAGAGAGCACAAGGTTGCGGGGGGCGGGGGGGAGACAGAGGAAAGAGGGAGACACAGAATCAGAAGCAGGTTCCAGGCTCTGAGCTGTCAGCATGGGGCTTGAACCCATGGATGGGGAGACCATGACCTGAGCTGAAGTCAGACGCTTAACTTCCTGAGTCTCCCAGGTGCCCCATTAATTACTTTTAACAACAACAGCAAAACAGTATTTGTAAACTAAAGATATAATATAAAAAAATCATATACAAATATGTAAAAGAGTCTTATTTTTTAATAAGAAAAATTGGAAGATAAAGATGAAAAACAGAAGAGATAAAGAGAAGACAAAGGGTATAATGTAGATTCTCTATACTGTCTGAACCTGGTCTTACTAAGCCATTCTAAAAGCTCTTATTTTCAGCATGAATTGCTTTTGATTATTCATGTATTTCAGGGTTCACATGTGGGAAACTCAGAATATCCATTCCATGTGTTTAACTTTCATCCCTGGTAGCCTTTATGACAATATTCACACTTGGAACATATCTTTCCTTCCTGAGGCTTCTCACATTGACTGTAGCTATTCGCTGTTCACACCTAGACTGCTAGTTGATTAGTGTGATTACATTTTACTCTTCTTATTTGTAACAGTTATTCCTCTTATGTTGTCTATTCATCTTAATCGTTGCAGACTTTTGTTTAAATCTACAGGGTATGTGATTCCTCCTCAAATATGTTATAGCATGATGCCAGTTTTTATAGTTTTCAAATATTTAAATCTCCTAAAAATCAAATTTCTTAAATGATTTAACAATATTTGATCAATTAGATTAAAAAATCAAATGTGCATACAATCCTTATAAACAATTAGGTACTCTGCAATTTTATAAAATTACATATCATGGGACTCTTTTTGTTTTAATTAAACAATGTTATGGGGCGCCTGGGTGGCGCAGTCGGTTAAGCGTCCGACTTCAGCCAGGTCACGATCTCGCGGTTCGTGAGTTCGAGGCCCGCGTCAGGCTCTGGGCTGATGGCTCAGAGCCTGGAGCCTGTTTCCGATTCTGTGTCTCCCTCTCTCTCTGCCCCTCCCCCGTTCATGCCCTGTCTCTCTCTGTCCCAAAAATAAATAAAATAAACGTTTTAAAAAAAAAACAATGTTGCAAAAGTTTCTGATAAGCAGTCATTGTCCAACCATTGCCTCTCATTGTCTAGAAATTGTCATGAATTAATGTGAGATTTTCCATATCATCACTGTGTGTCCATGAATTCTTTAGAGGCATAATCATGTGATAACCATGCCCAGATGAGTTAAACCTTGGGAAAATACATGTAAGCAGGATTTAGACAGAATTAAGGACAAAGGGAGATGAAAACATGAGGATATGAGAGTCTAAATAGAAGGGGATAGACTGACAATAAAGTGAGAGAAAAGGATGACATCGTCTACAGCGTTATGGTTGATATTAAATCCATGCAACCAAAAATTATTAAACATTCACTATGTTCCAGGCATATACAGCAACAAGAGAGACAGAGAAGATAATATGGACACTGTCCTCAAAATGTTCATGATCCAGTGTGAAACAAAATATTTTTAAACAAATCAGGATGTGCTAGGTTTGTTATAAAATTTGGAAGCAAATAACTGAACACAGAGTTGGGGAGATTGGTTGTGACTGAAGAATCTAATATTTCTCAAACAAGTTGATCACTGTCATGGGTTTTCATGTATGAGTAGGCTTTCCACAGATGTGAAAGTCCAGGGACTCAGTTTCAGGCAAAAGAAATTGTATACCCAGTGGCATAGGGACATAAAACTACTTAGAATTTAGCAGCCATATTCAGTATTGTTCTCAACATATGTGAAATGGCAAGAAACTAGAGAAAACAGATTTTTGTCAGAATGCGAAGTATTCTATAATTTATCCTAGAAGCAATTAGAGAGCCATCTGTGGATAAAAGGGAAAAGGCTTTCCAGTAGTCTGTATTTGGGAAGGTGAGTCTGGCCACACTGTGAAGGAGTGAAGGAGACGGTGGTAATAAGTGAAGGTCGGAAAGGGAAGAGATACCTGAGAAATTTATCCCAGGCATAAGCCATAAAGGTGTTTATATAGGTCAGATGACCTCTTGCTTTTACTGTGGAAACAATTCTGGTTTAAGATAGAAGTAGCTGATTAATGACCTGTATTATGTTTTTCAGCCCTAGAATTATAAGAATTGTAAGATTTTATAATCCTCTAAAATGCAGTAGAGTATGCATAGGTTTGAAATCAGAGCTCTGGATTAAAATCCCACCTATGCCAGTGTTTAATATGCAAATTAAGTACATTCTTTAACCACTTGGACCAGAGCCTCATTTAATGCTGTAAAATGAGCATAAGCAGGAATCTTGCTGGAAGGACTAGGCCTTGTCCAGCATCTGGGACATGGAAAATGCTTAGTGACGTGACTCTACAGTCACTTAAAAAGAGAGCTAAACTAGCCTTCTGGCTCTCGTTTTATTGCATTTTGCTTTAAGAAGTCAGCACCTATCTTGGAACTTTATTGCAAAGCCATGTGTCTATCCTCATTTTGAATAAACACCTCTCTTACCCATCACACTCTCATCACCTGTGACCAGGTGCATATTTGGGCCCTCTCCATTATTTAGCAGTGAACTCTCAGAAATATTCCCAGGTCCATCTGGCAGTAATCCTAGGAAATGACAGATACTTAGATCAAATTATACAAGATTGAAAATGCCATTTGTTCAGCTATTAAAGCAATGAAAGGACACTTTTGTCAAGAAAAAGCAATATTCAGTAAGGCAAAAATCTGTATAAGATAAATATCTTTATTCTTTGTCCTAGGAGCATAAAAATAATAGCTTTATGCCATCAATATTTGAAGACATTTGAAATGTGTTTAAATCAGAAAAACAAGGAACATCAGAAATAGTACTTTCTTCTCCAATTTATACTTCTAATTCAACTTATTTAAAATCTTTATTTTCTAACAGCTGTTGAAACAAAAAAACATAGGGCTTGTTGTGACTTAAGAATATTTAAGTGACATATTCCTAATTTCCCTCCAGTCCCAAAATTAACAGAGTGTTCAGTAAGATAATATGCTAAATTTAAGAAGAAATTGTTCTAAATTTTTGTTACAAGCTGAGCCTAAATCTGTTTTAGATAGTCATCTATTATTTAAACCTCCCCATGGCCAAAGAGGGAGGGAAAAAAAAAAGCACCAAAAAACAATAACTCTCCATTGTTTCACCTTCTCTACAATTACAGCTCAGAGAGCAAGTACCATTTATTTAAGGCCTGTTTCAGAGAATGATATTAGTGCATATTATTAAAAATAGTGTGTTTTCATGAAAACTCTTGGAGTTTCTTCCTCAGGGAGGACATAGAGTGGATTAGGCTTTGATTTCTGTCTGACTTCTGCTTTTTGATTCTCCCAGTTTTCTTGATATTTAGGTGGCTGGAGATGATTTACAAAAGATGAGAACGAGATTATAATTCTTATTCATTATTCTAGAGCCACTTCTCACATTAGTATTCAGTAAGAACTGGAGAGAGGTAGGCTGGAGGACAATCACAGAGGTAGGATACATGTTTAGAGCCCTTCCTTCCTTTGGACCCAGGTCTATTTCCGTGAGTCTTAGCTCTCTCCCCTCCTATGGGAAGGAATGCTCAGAAGAACCAACTGTACAAGAGATTCTAATGTAGCAGACTGAGCTGAGTCTACCCTGGACTCAAGCTGGGGCCTTGCTCACTTCAATTATGCCATCTGTCATTTCCTATTGAAATCATGTCCTTGTGCTCTGTCTCCTTCTATAAAGGTTATGAACTGTGCTTACCAGCTCTGCATCCGCTGGGTATAGGACCAGGTCAGGCATGAGGTGGGTATTTGGTAAATATTTACTGAGCATCTAAATAGATGCATGCATTCATCCATGCCTGGATAGGCCATGAATGGTGCCATTGAGAAGATAACAAAGCATATATTACTAAGAATTGGTCATGGTAAAATTATGTTGGTCCTTGAACGCAAATAGGTGTTCCAGGCAAGAAACCACCTTGCAACAATAGCAGTTTTCTATCATTTCCTCTTGCATTTTTATCATTAGTAATAATAATGATGATGATGATGATGATGATGATGATAATGATAATAAATTATCCCTAGAACCTAAAGATAGCAGATATCAGAGAGTATATAACGAGGACAGAAAATGCCCTCACAACCCCATCCTATTTGAAATATTTCTACAGAAACAGTACTAAGAATGTAGAAATATATGTGTTTCCTTTTAATGCTGAAATTCCTTCTTTTGTCACAGGTGCTGAGGTTTTGGTCTCTGGAATACCTTTTTGTTAATGGCAACTGTTATCAGCAATCAATAAACGTGAAAGAATACTCAGAAGCATTGGAGGATAAAATTGCAAAGTCAATGTCAAAACACACAACTAGAAAAATTATCTCATTACTGGTCTGGTCATTTTTGTAAACATTTAAAATATATATTTGCATTTTTTTCCAGGGGCAGAAAATAAAATTATGCTACAATGGAAATCACTGTAATATGATAGCCCTCTTCTATTTTCCTTGTAGCTTTTCTTAAACTGTTGAAATGCAAGGCTATTGCCATATCTTTAAGGTAGCAGAAGGCTTGTAGGGCTTGTATCCCTAACACCAGACACCCCAGGGACTGGTGCAGGCCACTGTATCTGAAGCGGGCCTATTTATCTGGAAGTAGGAGTAGTAGCAATAGTAGGGGAAGGGGTCGACAGCAACAGCAAAGCCCTTGTATCTCAATTAATGAGGACTAGAAGTTTTTAGTTAGTGTTTAAAGTGGTGGTGCTCTCCAAAGACAATTATATGCTAAAGTCAAAGGACTCAGATGTGATTCTTTTCACTACTGTCTCTTGATATCATTATTTCTTTAAACCTTGCTCTATGCCTCTATTGTACTGATTGATAATAAAGTGTTCTATACAATGTGTCTATAAGAAACAGGTGAAAGAATGCATTTAATAGCATCAATGTTTAGTGAGGTGGAAATTTCATTCTACATGTACCATTCCTTTGTATCTGCTATTCTACACTCTTGTTGATGATACTTAAAAAAATTAACACCTATTTGGTTAAAAAGTAGTCATCGGGGTGCCTGTGTGGCTCAGTTGGTTAAGCGTCTAACTTTTTATTTTGGCTCAGGTCATGATCTCACAGTTCATGGGATTGAACCCTGCCTCGGGTTCTGTGCTGACAATGTGCAGCCTGCTTGGGATTCTCTCTCTTCTCACTCTCTCCACCCCTCTTCTGCTCTCTCCTTCTCTCTCTCTCTCAAAATAAATAAATGAACACTAAAAAATAAAAGTAGGAATAAAATTTTTATAACATAAAACCATAGTCTAATAATTCACTTCTTCCATCCTTATTCTGCTACCAGAAGCAAGCAACTCTCCAACACATATTTTTTTTTACTTCAGTTAGTTTTTTATATGGAATTTACCTTCATACATTTAAAAAATATGCACATCCTGTTACCTTCTGACTAATCACATTTATTTTATTTTGGAAGGAGACTGAGCTGTTTCCAGTCCTGTCCTTTCTACCTCCTACTGAATAAATTATGTCTTGATTTTCAGATAAATATTTTGTTGTTGTTGCTGTAGTTGCTGTACCTATATAAATAGTGTTCTTTATTGAGCCAAGAAATGTACTATGACTTAATTCTCTGTGTATTTTTGTTTTTCTTATATAACAATTGTCTTCTTTTTCTCTTTTCTCAATTTTCTTTGAAAATCTAAGTGTTTCCATACTTTCCATGGCTCTTTAAAAACATCTTTTGATATGACTCGTTAGATGGTCAAAAAGTTAGATAATTTATTAGTTTTTTTCTTTTCTTCTTTGGCTTCCAGATATCCATCTACACACACACACACACACACACACACACACACACACACACAGTCTCCTGCTCCAGGCTACGCTACTTGCTTCCCAGGCCTGGCCATGCATCTTAGAATTCTCACTTCTGTTCAGACAATAGTTTTCTCATCAGACATTCCCCCTTTTATTATTTTTTGTCAGAATATTTCTTAATTTTGGAAGATGAGACTCCTCAATAAGTTCTAGAAAACTGTACATGACATGTAAAAGAAATGTGTGGTGAAGAGTTAAAATGAAGTCCAGTGAGAAGCCGGACCTCTAAGAGGATGCACATAAAAAAAGCATAAATGATGAGGTTCCACAGCTGAGAGCTTCGTAAACTTGAAGAATGCAAAGGGCCTCTCTGAGTACAAATCTCTTATTAGATAACAAGGGGAGAATGATCAAAAGGGAGTTAGCAGCAAAACCATAACTAGAGTTCCCATCTCCTGATTAACCATCCAGGTCTTTCCTCCACACTATTCATCTGTCAAGTGTGTGTGCTTGGTAACTTCTGTGTGTTTCTTTCAATATTCAATTTTTGAAATAATTCTGTGATGTTTGCCTTACAGTGACTATGACTATTTGCAAGTAAAGAAACAGGGAAAAGAGTTATAGAAATTGATCATACTGTACAGCTAGTAAGTGGCTAATTGAGACTTCCAAACACACACACACACACACACACACACACACACACACACACACACACCTACATTTAAATATTCACTGATTTTAAAAGTCTATTTCTATTCATGAGCTTAAAAAATAAAAATTAAGCAACCAAAGCCACCTTTGTTAATATTTCATGAGCTTTCCTTTGTTCAAAATTGGTAATAGTAGCAGCAACATGCTATGTTATTACTGCTGAGCCCCAAAAGCTCAGCTTTCTCTAAAGGTCAGCTAGAAATTTTCAAAAGGGCAAATCTGATTCTACACATGCATTGCCTGTGCGGGAGGATGTCAGCGATGGCTTTCTGAATTGCTTCTCTCCTTAAATGAACCAGTGTTCGAGGTACTTCAAATTTCTAATCTGCCTGTCTTTCTCTTTTTTTTTTTTTTAAACCACATTGAGTTCAATAAAATTTATTTTACAATTTAAGGTGAATAGCATTGTCCCCATAAAGCTGAAACATTAGCATAATAGTTATTAGAATTTCCTGAGCAATGTTGATACAGTATAAACATTACCCACTGAAATAAAACTACATTAATGAGGAGAAACTACGCCCACTTTCATTTGTTTAACAACTATGTACTGAATGTTCCTGTGCCTACTGCCCTGTTCCCCATCCACAGATAAGCAAGCTATCCCCTGTCCTCAAAGGAGGAAATTACCTACTTACAAAATGAATGTATAAGCTGATAAATTAAATGCATTGTGAGAATTATGATCCTTGCTTTCTAAAGTACTGTGTGATATGGAACATTCTCCATACGAACAACTAGGAAATAAAAATAGCAACAAGGAATCTGCAGTTGAGTTTGATTAACAAATTCAAGTATCATGACTTAAATGCATTTGTTTGGAGTATTTCTCTTGGATTTCCAGGAAGCTTTTGAAAGACTGTATCTGGATTAAAAAGTTTGGAATAAGAGATTTACTTTTTACTGTGTATAACTGCATACTAATTGTTAAAATGCACTATTTGTCCAAGACGAAAGATGGACGTTTAGGTTAGTGTTTGGGACCCAAAAAGTCTTTGTAGGATATATGCCAATTTACTTTAGCTATCATATATAAAGAAGAGTGGCAAGATAATAAAATACAAGAAGGGGTTTCAAGATAAAAATAAAGATATGAAATACATGTCAGAAGTGGGAAATAATATTCTATTACCAGGAATGAGGCAAGTCCTTATTAGAACAAGGCAGGAATGGGAAGCAGAGCAGGCTGGGAAGCCTTTCAGTATTCTGTTAAGACCTTGCAATTTGTGAGGAAAATAGGAGGAAAAAAATACATGCTGAGGGATGGGTACTACCCACCAAAAGAGAATTTCTTTGACTAAAAAGACTAATGAGTTTTTCAGGAACTTTACTTTGTAAAAAGTTCTATATGTGGCAATGTCTTTCCAGGATTAAAAGAAAATATTATTGGGTTTGTTAGTAGAAGCAGAATAATATGACTTCATTCTTAGCAATATGGCAGATGAGATTACTGAAAACTCAGCATTACAGAATCTTTAAAATATTGGATAAACATAGCAAAACTGTACTGTTGAACTTACAAGAAATTAAGAGGAATTCCCAAGGGCCAAACTTTCAGCAGAAGCTGAAAATCAGAGTGGCACACTGGCATTGACACTCTACCCTGGGGTCATTAGTCAATTCTGATCCAATGAGCCTCAAGGGAGAAATGGAAAATACCATGGATCAGACAAGGTCAAGTGTTAACGACGAGACACTTAAAGGAATAAAACTTCAGTGAAAGCTAAACAAAAATATATAAGTGTATGTGTGTGTGCGTGCACACACATGTGTGCGTCTGCTTATTTGACTCAGAATTCACGGAATAAAACAACAGAACTCTTCCCTGGGAATGCTGTAACTCCAGCCTTTCCCTCACCACCTACCTATGGGGAGAGCATTGATAACGCATGTCACTGAGTATCTGGGAAATAGTACTAGCTTATCACTGGCCCCCCTGGCATAATCATGAACATCTTAAATAAACCATATGTTCATGAAAACCACCTTGCCTTATTTCATCAACACATGGAAGAAAAACTCAGAAGGAGGCTAGAAAGAGAATGAACACACACTTGCTGAGTCTGAGTGGCCACTGAAACCTGGGGATTGAGTGAGTTGCCTCAGCCTTGACCCTACCAATTGGGTCAATTAGCATAGTGTACATGCCTCTCAAATGCATTTTAAAATACTGCCTATGTGATACTAAGAATGAGAGCCCCCAGTGAATTTGAAACCAACTGTATTTCTATTGCCCAGTTCCAATAAAATTTCCTTCTTTGAATCTATGTTTTCAAATTTTCTGCCACCCTGTTAACCCATGTCTGCAATACATTCATATTACCGAGACTTTAAGTAGAGGTATAAATGGCCTCAGTGATTTTGGATTTCTCATATATCTGTATATGGCACACAATGATTATGGGAGGACAAAGAGAGGGCACAGCTGATCCGTATTTGAAATAGGGAAACAGCATACATAACATTTGGGATAGTGAACACACAGATTTCATTTCCAGATAAAAGATAGGTTATTCCTCTCTCTGCACTCTCCTTTTTGCCTTTATTTATTTATTTATTTATTTATTTATTTATTTATTTAGGACTTGGTGTTTATAAACGCTGAGGCTTATGTGATATGACTTTGTATTCTTCCTCATCATCACCATTGATTTCCCTGCTTTTTCATTAAAAGGTTTTGAACTTAGTGTTAAGTCACAACTGTTTCATTCAGACAATCCCCTACCACAGTCGGCAATGCACTTTTCTTAAATAACAAAAGTTAAAAGCTCCTAAAGACCTGAGGACACCTTATTTAATCAGAGTGGACAAAATGTAGGGACCAAAAATTTCCTGGTTTACTGCTTTACAAGTTAGCATGTTTTTTACTCCCAATCATATGTGTCTTCTGCAATAAGGGAAACAGGATACAAAATGGTATCTTTTACAAATGTTATGTGCCTGATAGTACATGTAAATTTCACTTACCAAATAATTCAACTATATTCTTTTACACATAATCTAAGCCTCACAAATACACAATATTTTGGTCAGGCTCCCATTGAGAAATTCAGATTCGGGGGCACCTGGGTGGCTCTGTAGGTTAAGTGTCCATCTTCAGCTAAGGTCATGATCTCCAGTATGTAATTTCGAGCCCCATGTCCAGCTTTGTGCTGACAGCTCAGAGCCTAGAGCGTGCTTCAGATTATGTCTTCCTCTCTTTCTGTCCCTCCCCCATTTGTGCTCTGTCTCTCTCTCTCAAAAATAAATAAACAGAAATTTTTTTAAAGAAATTCAGATTTCAACCATTTTTTTGATATTTCCTGATATTTTATTCTGATATATATCCAAGAAATGAAAGCAAGTTGTCCAAAAGATATTTTCACACCCATGCCCATTGCAGTATTTTTCACAACAGCTAAGAGAAAGAAGGAAGCGACCTAAGTGCCCATTAAAACATGACTGGATAGGAGCGCCTGGGTGG
>NW_024412421.1:15970296-16099471 GCF_014898765.1 Herpailurus yagouaroundi
ATATGAAGTATCTACAGTAGTCAAAGTCATAGAAACTGATATTTTAAGTCAAGAATATCATAACTTCTGAGGAGTTACATGTCAGTTTCCTGGTATCATTTTCCTTATTTGGCATTTTCAGATTAGGAAAAGTAAGAACTAACATTTAATCAACATCTACTAAATGTCACATACTGTAGTGGGCAATGCTCCCCCCCCCAATGTTTATTGCTTTTCCCATCCAAGTCATTTCTCACTACTCCTTTTTACAGTTGAAGATATGGAAAATTATCTAAAATTGATATGCTCTAGTATCACATGGCAGGGCAGTGGTTAAATAAATGATGGAATCAATTAGTTACATAATCAAGATCTCAAGTCTAACTCTCCCAAGTAGAAATGTGTTAATGAGAAGAATAAGACCAAAATAAGCAGAAATTGGTTCCCAGAAGCCAACCAAACTCCACACTAACTGATCAGAGCTGATCCACATAGAACAGTGTGGAGAACAGAGAGTAGAACTTGAATATCTGCAGGATAAGAAACTATCCTTCTCCCCACCTCCCCTTGAAAAAAAGAAGATATGCATTTACACGTCAACGTAGTACAACTCAAATCCAATCTTCAGACGAATCAGAGAGGTAGAAGTCAGCACCATGCAAAAAGCTACAAACTAAAGAGAGACAGCCCTACCTATGTACACTCCTGAGTCATGGAACAGATCTGTAAGAAATTTCTGAAATCTGGGTTCTGGATCCAGTCCCATTTAAGTAGGGTGAGTATATAGTGTATCCTTTAAAGTGGGCACTTCTGAGAGTTAAAGACTATCCTATTAATAATTAAACTTGGAGCAGAGGCATAAGCCAGAACTGTTCCAGCAGAGTCCAATGTGTGTTGACCATGCATATATAACACCGGGCCACTCTTAAGAGGGCTTCAGAATTTGTTCTGAGGTCAGTTAGTACCCATCCTATTTGCCAGTTTCTCAGGGTCATTTTTACTCCTAAAATAGTGCCCTAGACAAATTTACAAAGTTTGTTTACCCAAAGGCCAACATTTCCACATGCTCTAAATTATTTTCTATCAAAAGGAAAATAGGATTTCTTGCAAGATAACTAGGATGAGAAAGCAAGCCCCCTCCACCACTGGGGGAGAATGAGAAGTTTCAGAAATAGAATATTTTATCTCAAGCGTAAAGTCAACAAATTAGTTCTGAAGGCATAAGAAAAATCCACGCAGAGCTTCCAAAATCTCAGACAGATCCTCATAATGCATAGGACACTTCAACAGAAAGGATGAAAACACAGCCCCAAGATTCCCAGTTGTGTTTTTCCCTCTCACAAATTAACGCTTCATAATATTAACTCCTGATGATTCTGCTGAGGAAATCTGGTAAGTGCCTCTTTGAGGCTGTCAAATGAAAATGGTATTGTTTTCCTTCCCTAAAAAGATCAAAGAAGGAATTCAATGGAATGATCTCCGGTCATCATTTAACCCCCAAAATCTGAGCCTATCTCCCAGGCATTTCTTCTGTTATGTCCATTTCCTCTTTGTTAATACTTTTGGTCAACTTCTGTTTAGGAATTTAATAGTTGCAGTGTAGTCATAATGTTTCCATCTCTGTGAACCCAAAACATATGATCACTAATCAGAGTCATTAACAGCACAAAATGACAATGAGTCACATTTTCAGAGACAAAAAAGAATACTGTTGTTGTGGATAACTGCTGTAGCATTATCATGGGAAAAGATCATTTCTTTTAGAGTTCTAAAATATTGAATTCAGTTTTCATGGCTCTGTCATTACTTTGAAGTATTTTAGGAAGCAGGGGACCCATGCTTTTAATAACACATTGATACCAATGCCCTCGTTTTAGAGATAAGGGAAGTGAATTTCACGGAAGTAAGGAATAGAGTCATTCCATGCCATTTGGCTAGTGAAGATCAGAGTCAGAACAGGAGCCTGGGTGGGACTGAGTCCCTGGTTCACTGCATTTATATCAATGTCTTTGCCCTCATAACCATCTTTGTCACTCTGATACCTGCTAGTATTCTAATTTTAATATCACTGGTTTTCTTCTATATATGTCATCCTATAATCTCTATTTGAGTCACAAATGGTAATAATGACCTTCTCTCACCCTCCGTAAGCTCCGGCCTTAGCTTTTCTATGTGTATAATCTTGGTCTCTTTTTATCCTCTATTTATAAATGCATTTATATAGTTTAACCTTTGGTAACATGCATATTAAGTAGGACAGGCTTAAGAAAATGTCTCTGATCTTTCTTATTCCTCTTTCTCTTTACATTTCCCTACATTTACAAACTATGAATAAAAAACTATTATGGATACCAAAAATGTTTTTAAAAGAAACAGAATGGTAGGAGAATAGATAGCTTTAAGGCTTACTATAACACTAAGATGCTCAGGTCCACATTTTAAAGAAAATAAAACTGAAAGTCTTATAGGAGATGTTTTAGGAATACTCCTTGGAGTTTGACAAGTCTTCTAACTGGTCTCTTGGCCAGCTGCCATGTTCTCTTCCATTACATTCCCATCCAACTGCTGAATTGATATTCTTAAAATGCAAAATGCACCATTTCATTAACAGTCTAAATGCCTTCTGTGACTTCTTATTGCTCAGAGAAGAGAAAATGAATTTATTAACTTTGAAGTTCTTCTCTAATCTGCCTTACTCTCCATCACCTTTCTACTTCTGCAACCTATATCTGGATTGTGACCAACACACATGATGCTTCAGTGGAAAAAAAAATCTCCCAATCCACCATGATTCCCTTAGTCTCAGTATTTCTGCACACACTTCTTTTTGCCTCAACTGTGTCTCTTCTTCTTTTTTGGCTAGGAAATTCTTTTCAGTCTTTTGAGATTAAATTCAGACTGAGACTTCCTATAATGTCTTCTCCACCTTTGCATTCATCCTTTCTCTCTAGGCATCTATTCACTCAAAATATATTAGTGTATTTTTGAAGTCCCAAACCCTCTTTGAAATTTCAGAGAGAACGTGTTGAAAATGACACACTTTTCTCCTCTCTTGGCACTTACCTTCTAGAGGAAAAGTAGAAAACTAAAAACAAAAACAAAAACAAAAAACGAGGAGTACATTTTAAAATGGTAACATATGCTATAAAAAAAAAAAAAAAGGACACTAGTTAAAAAGGCCAGGGAAAAATGAGGAATACCATAACCCTGATTGTTAGGAAAATGTCTCTTAGGAAATGATCCGTGAGAGAAAAACTGAATGAGTAGAGAGTAAGAGAGGGGTATATAGTCAGAGGTTCAAATATACAAAATAAAATACAAAGGACCTAAGAGGAACCAAGTCTGTCCTTTTTGAAAGATAGGCAAATAAAACCATAAAGAAAAATATTTTAAATAGAATGGGGTAAGAAAATGGAAACTGGTACCTTGCTCAAGGGGGGGGGGGGGTAAAAAAAATATATGTATATATACACTCCTTCAGTGTTCTTATAATTATTTTACATAGCATTATTAAACCATTTTTCATATTCATTTGGCTTTGTATGCTCAAATATCAAAATCCCCTACTAGATTATGAGATACTTCCACGAGAGTACACCTTATACTTTTATCATATTTCTGTGCCTGGAATGGTCTGAGAAAACACATAGGACGTTCAGGCCCAATTATTCATTCATTTATGTTTTTCTTTATTCCATAATTGTTTATTAAGAGGCCACAATATAGCAGGTACTATGTAAAGGCACTGGGGATAAATTGGTGTACAAAGATGATCACAGTCCCTGTCTTTACTATAGAATTCACAATCTTGTGGGAGAGTCATCAAATAACTACATCAAGTAATGTAAGATTGAAACATGGCAAGTAATGTAAAGGAGAGATGTGTGTTGCAGTCCAGGGATCAGGAAAGATGTACTTGGGGAAGTGGACTTGAAGCTACAATCTACAGGAAGAACAGGAGCTGATTACATAAAATCTGAGCTGACGAGGAGCTTGAGTAAAGGCCTGATGTGGAGGACAAGATTTGAGGCACTAACAGCCAGCTTTTCATACCATGCAAAGGGTTTTGGCTTTTATAGTAAGAACAATGGGCTCTTTACATAATTTGGCTATTGTTGAGAGTGCTGCTGTAAACACTGGGGTACAAGTGCCCCTATGCATCAGCACTCCTGTATCCCTTGGGTAAATTCCTAGCAGTGCTATTGCTGGGTCATAGGGGTAGATCTATTTTTCATTTTTTGAGGAACCTCCATACTGTTTTCCAGAGCGGCACCACTGGTTTGCATTTCCACCAACAGTGCAAGAGAGTTCTTATTTCTCCACATCCTCTCCAGCATCTATAGTCTCCTGAGTTGTTCATTTTAGCCACTCTGACTGGTGTGAGGTGGTATCTCATTGTGGTTTTGATTTGTATTTCCCTGATGAGGAGTGACATTGAGCATCTTTTCATGTGCATCAACTGATGAATGGATAAAGAAATTGTGGTTTATATACACAGTGGAATACTCCTTGGCAATGAGAAAGAATGAAATAGGGCCTTTTGTAGCAACATGGATGGAACTGGAGAGTGTTATGCTAAGTGAAATAAGTCATACAGAGAAAGACAGATACCATATGTTTTAACTCTTATGTGGATCCTGAGAAACTTAACAGAAGACCATAGAGGATGGGAAGGAAAAAAAAGTTAGAGAGGAAGGGAGCCAAACCATAAGAGACTCTTAAAAAGTGAGAACAAACTGAGGATTGATGGGGGGTGGGAGGGAGGAGAAAGTGGGTGATGAGCATTGAGGAGGGCAGTTGTTGGGATGAGCACTGGGTGTTGTATGGAAACCAATTTGACAATAGATTTCATATTAAAAAAAAAAAAAAAAAGAACAGTGGGAAGTCACTCATTTCATCTCAGCTACCCGAGGTTTAATGCTCAGTGACTATTTTGAAGGTCTACTCTATGGCTGATCAGTCTTAATGTTTTCACCCTCTACTACAACCATGAGATATTTTAAAATAACAAAGCAGAGTGACTTCTCTAGCTAAAACATAACATAAAATGGCTTTCCAGCACCAGATTCCTATTTGCTTTCTCGGGGTGACTCTCCAACTTCTCTCATCTATGGACTTGTGTTAATGTCATTCATGTGACCATTTTTTGCACCCCGAGTGCAATGTTATCACTTGTCTTTGTGCTTTTGAACCTCTGTGCATTAATGCTGCCACACGTGAATGAGCTCTTGATGGGAAGAACAATTCCCTGGCTTACAACAAGAGATCAAGCATCTCTTGAAGAGTCATGTATACAGGATTTATGATGTGGGGTTACCAATGACAATCTGATCTCTCTCTTGCTCAGTGAGAAACTATTACTAGTCTAGATGGGGGATACATACCTTTGTGGTATATTTTTAAGGTTTTCCTTCAATAAATTACCTTTTTAATTTTGGTAAAATCAGTCTACTCAAGAAATGGATGATCCTGCCAATCATAATTGAGAGTTATGATCCTGCTAGTGTCTTTAGGAATAGGACTCAAGATTTGGAAGACTGCTTATCTCTACCCAAACCGGCCCACATCTTGCATATAATTTATACAGGCAGAAATACACAAAGCCTCTTAGAAATAATTTAAGTGTCTTCCAAAGGAAAAAAAAAGATGAAAATGAATCAGGAATCATGTCACCATACTGGGCACAATGTTCTAGTTTTATTATGACAATAGTCAGAGCTTCTGCACAAGATGTGGTTGTTTTATTGGACCCTGCTGACCACTAACTGACAAAACTAGAGAAATGCCCATGGAAAAAATATGAGCAAAAAAAGAAGCAAAAGAAAGAAAAGTCATAGAATACATCTTTTTATTTTGTTTCTCTCTCTAAACACAGACAAATTTTTCATTTGTCAGAAGCTATACATATGTGAAGAAGAGAATCCTGCATGGGCTTTGCTTTCTTTATTCATTAAAATGTAGTTTCGCAACCTCGGCATTCCTGACATCTGGGGCCAGCTGATTTGTTGTGAGTGGCTGTCCTGTTCATTGTTGCATGTACAGTAACAACTCTAACCTCTACTTACTAGTCGACACTAGCTCCTTTCTGTCTCCTGGTTGTGGCAATTAAAAAAATGATGCCATACATTGCCAAATGTTCCCTGGGAGCATCCATAAAAACCACAAAATTACAAAAGGAGTTAAAGATCTAACATGAACAAAGAAATGTATTAAATAATTCACCTTTGCATATTGTCATGAGATTTCGTATTATGTATATCTTGTAGGTGTTATTCTTACATTATCACATTTAATCTTCACAGATATTCTTTTTTTCTTTCTTTTCTTTTCTTTTCTTTCTTTTGAGACTGTGTGTGTGTGTGTGTGTGTGTGTGTGTGTGTGTGTGTGTACACAGGTGGGGCAGAGAGAGAGGGAGAGAGAAAATCCCAAACAGGCTCTCAGTGCAGAGCCCACTGTGGGGCTTGATCCCACAAGCCATGAAATCATGACCTGAGCCTAAATCAAGACTAAGATGCTCAACAGAGTGAGCCACCCAGGGACCCTATCCTCACAAATATTCTTGAAGCAGATATTATTTCCTACATTCAATTCATGTGAAAACTAAGGTTCAGAAAGATTAAATAACTTGCTTAATATTCATAAACAATTAGAGGTAGGGTCAGAAAAAAAATACTCCCCATGGACCATTGACAAACTGAAAATTTTGATTAAATATAATATACTGTGATTTCTAAGTTTTATAACTAAACCTTTGAAAATCACTAACTTACTACTTTCATTCCATTTCAACCCTGAACACAATAAAAGGCTCTCATGCACATAAAGAGTTGAACATATTTTTAAAGCGCTTTCATGTCATCGTTCTCTCATACCCCTCATCATAACCCTATGAGCAGTACAGCAGAGGTTAGGATGGTCATTTTATAGCTGTAATAACTGAATCTCAGGAAGGTTGAAAGGCTTATATAAGGGCTTATAGTTTTTATGTGACAGAAACTGTATCCATCTAATATATAATATGCATACACATGCATGTATGGTTGTCTGAGTATCATGACAACCAGATGTGTCTTTACATATTAATTTTGAAGAATTGAGTTGATTTCATAACATTGCAGGATCCCAGGAAAGGATAAATAAAACTTATTTTCTTTTCTTCTTTACTCAGTAAGCATTAAAAGTTACTTCTTACAACTTAGCATGACCTTTTGCCTTAAAACTATATTTCTTCTTTTTTGACCCCATAGAGAATGGGATATCACATTGGATGACCATAAATATACAAAGACCCCAATCCAGAAGTGAAGATTTTAAGGAAGTGCTAGAGTCATGTGGAGAAGTAGGAGAAACTGTGTGGGGGCACAGGATGAAAATAATTTACTAAAAATACGGTAGAATGTGGTAAGATTGGAAGGTTAATGTTAGGAGATACAGTCAGATTCTTGGGTAGGATAGGTGAGAGGGATTTCAGTGGTTTGGCTCTAGAACAAATATATTTGACAATATAAGCCAATGGAGGGGGGGTTCAGAAACCAAAGAGGCTAAGAGACATTTCTTGGAAACGTGAAAAGTCCATGGAGGCCAACTAGGAGATTCACTACAGAGGTACAAGCATGTAATCATGATTCAGGGAGGTATTGAAATAATCCCAAACTTTGACTTTTGTCTGTTTCTCAAACATTATTCAGTATTGTATCCTGGAGTTTAATGAGTATAACTCCTTCACGTTTTAGAAAAGACCAGTCCATAAATATCAATGAGGTCAAGGTAGTCAATACGGCTGTTGAAATCTTCTATATCCTTTCTGGTTTTCTACTTGTTCTAATCAATTATTGAGGTAGTGAGTTTGCTGACTACAATTGTGAATTTGCCTCTTTCTCTGTGCAGTAATATAATTTTTGATTCATGTATTTGGAAGTTCAGTTATTAGGTGCATAAAAGTTCAGTAAAGAATTGGCTCCTTTATAATTATGAAATGACCTCCTTTGGCTATGGTAACATGTTTTCTCTGAAATCTACTGGTTTAATATTATGTAACATTAATTAATATTAATATTCAACTTCTTAAAATTAGTATTAACATGGTATATCCTTTTCAATTATTTTAATTTTAACCTATTTGTGTCTTTATAAAGAGTAGATTCTACTGCCAGCATAGTGCTGAATCTCATGTTTTTAACCTATGGCTATTTAGTGTTTGCATTTAATTTGAACTGTATATAATTAGTTTTACACTTATCAACTTATTACTCACTTTGTAACAGTCCTATCTGCTTATGGTTCCTTTTCTTCTCTTTTTCCGCCATCTTTTGTATTAATTCAATATTTTTTTATGATTCTACTTTATCTCTGTTTTGGGGCTTATTAGCTATAATTATTTTGTTATTTTAGGGGTCTCTGTAGGGTTTACAGTATCCATCATGATCTTTCAAGATTTACCTTCAAATTAAATATTCATCCACATCTAAGAAATGTACAGTAGTATGCTTAATTTCTCTCCTCTCAAAATGTGTGTTCTTATTATATAATTTGCTTTTATGTATGTCAATAAAATTCCTCCTTACTAAATTATATTTTTTTTAAACAGGAAATTGTCTTTAAAGAAATTTAAATGAAAGGAAAAGTATCTTATGCACTTAACCAGGTACTTATCATTTCCAGTGTTCTTTGTTCATTTCTGCAGATGTAGATTTCCAAATGGTACACTTTTCCTTCTGTCTAAAGGACATCTTTATTCTTGTAATGTGAGCTTGTTGCTCATTAATTCTTTCTGTTTTTGCATACTGGAAGAAGTATTTATTTTGTCTCCATTTGATAGATATTTTTGCTGGGTAAAGAATTTGAGGTTGACAGTTTTGGTTTTTTTTAAAGCACTTTACATAGATTATTCTACTATCCTCTCAAGTGAATTATTTCCAGTGAGATTTCTGCTGCCATTTTCAGTGTGTGTGTGTGTGTGTGTGTGTGTGTGTGTGTGTGTGTGTAACATGTACTTTAAACATTCTCCTTACCACTAGTTTTGAGCAATTTGATTATGATCTGCTTTGGAGTTGTGCTTGAAGTATATTGAGCTTTCTGTATCTGTGAATTTTACATTTAATCAAATTTTGAAATTATTCAGCCATTTTTGTAAAATACATTTTTCTGTATCCTATCCTCCTTTGGAATTATAACTGCATGTATATTACGTCACTTGAGCTTGTCCCACAACTCACTGACAAAAAGAATTCTGTTTCTCTCTTTTTCTTTTTATTCATAGCTATTGCTATGCCTTAAAATTCAGTATTCATTTTTTTCCTGAAATATCTAATCTTCCATAACTTCTGTCCATGTATATTTCTCCTTAGACACTACAATTTTCATATCTAGAAATTTGGTTTGTCTTTTTATATCTTTTTTATATCTTCAATGTCTCTACTTATCTTTTGGGCTCATATAAAATACAGTTACAATAACCATTTTAATTTTTTCTGCTAACGCCTGTGTTACTTCGGCATTAGTTTCAGTTAATTTATTTATCTTCTCATTACGACCATATTTTCCTGCTTTTTTGCTTGCCTGATAATCTTATTATATACCAAACATTATGAATTTTAGCATGTGGAATGCTAGTTGTTTCTCTGTTCCCAAAAGATATGTTTAGGCATTATTCTTAGACACAGTTATGAGAACTTGGGGACAAGTTTCAGGGTTTCACTTTTATGATTCCTATGTTCAATGTAGAGCTATTTCCCTGTGTATTTGTACCCAATGCCCCATTAATCATGAGGATCCCCAGTCTGGCTGTTGGGAACAGGCACTACTGTGGACCTCTGTTTAAGTGCCAGGAACTGTTAACTTTTATCTTTCTGGGTGGTCATTTCCCCGGCTTCAGGTGTTTGTTTGTTTGTTTGTTTGTTTGTTTGTTTGTTTGTTTTTCATGCATGCACTGATATGTACTAAGGACCTTTGGAAGATATGTTTTATTTTTCTCTGTATGTAACTCTCTCCTCAGTTCCTCTGTCCTGTGAACTTTATCCATCAATGTATTCCACATTTTCAATCCTCCTTTAATTCAGGGAGACAGTTGCTTTCTTCCTGGGCTTTGCTAGCCTGGAAACTTTCTCTAGACAGTCAACTAAGCCAATAGTAGTGCTAAGCCAGTAGTAGAGCTTTCTTTTTGCCAACACTCAGACCTAGTGCCTTTGCTATGTTTTATCCAATGTCATGAAAAACCTTTATTTCAAATATGTTATTTGTTTTATTATTGTTTCAGGTCAAAGTTAAATCCAGTCCCTATTTCATCTTGGTCAGAAGAAGAAATATTGCCTACCAGTTTCAAGCTCAAATTTTATCACCTCAGATAGGGCTTGCTATGAACTTTCCTCCCCTTCCTTCCCTCATGTCACCAACTATTATATCCCTTCCATATGTCCTTTGTATCCACTATCCCAATATTTTTGCACATTTTAGTTATTTGTATACTTGCTTTCTTTTTCCTCTTTTGACTATAGACAATTTCATTCATCACATCACGGGCTTCCAGAATCCAATAATTTATGTGCATGACATAATAATTGCTCATTAAATACTGGTTGAAAAAATGAATAAATCTCAGTTGTGTTATTTTCTCTCCTCCTTATATTTTCCTGTCTTATTATTAAGAAATTAATATTCTGTGCAGGCATTGTATATTGAGGAACTTTGATAAGCAGAATATTAGGTTAAGCAAGAGGTGAATTGCCTTTTTCAGGGCCTATTTGCAATGAGTCAACCAGCTGGATGATCTGCATTTCGATGTTGGGTACAAAACTGATTATTTGTCCATGGAAAGCTTTCAAACATTATTTGAGCACCAGCCATGCTGCTGTCTTCCTGCCTATGGCACTGCTCCCTGAATTGTATACTTGAAATGAGTTTGCTTTAGCACAAAGTGGAAAAAAAAGCCGGAGATTGCTGAGAGGTGAATATGGCAAGGTAGACTCTCCTAGCAATGACACAGGAGGTGACATATGTCATCTTCTGCTACTGTGACCTTTCTATTTCTCCAGCAACACACATTATTCTGAAAAATGAACACAGTTAAAAGGAGAAAAAAAATTGAGCCATCAATTGGGACACTGTTTAGTCAGAACCAGCTTGTTTACAGCTCTTTTTCGAACATGAAATGCCGTTGGACTTGTTGAATTATTTCTCTGTCCTTCTTTCAAGCAGAAAACTACAAAGCTCAAGTTAATTTGGAGATAACCCTCCATTCAAACTTTTTTTTTTTTTTGCATTTAGTGACATTTACATTACTTATATTTATACTCAGAGGGAGAAAAAGCAATACTAATTTCTGGGGACTACAATGGATAATTTGATTTAGGGAAATAGAGGCATGTAGGACAGACTTATGAATATAACACTCTAGTGGGATTAAGTAGACTTAGTAGTGCTAAACATATGATGGATATCTGTGTGTGATAAACGGAATATTATGGGATGAGAATAGATACACCATGGGTTGTAAGGACATAGCACATAATAGTGGGATCTAAAGAAAATACAGTATTGAAATTTTTTAGCAATAATAGTTGTATGACTACAGATACATTAGGAAAATTCTGATGTAGTAGCAATAGCATGGATTATAGGAGTCATACAAATTTGGACATATGGGGAAACTACAACTCAGTGAGATGAGGTATTGTAGCTAAGGTCACTCGGCTAGTAAGAATAAGGGTGAAGATCTACATACACATCTCTGAGATATAATAGGTGAAGCTCTTTGTTCTATCAGATTATTTACAGATAGATAGCAATATTGGTATTTTTTAAAAAAAATATTTGATCTTGTTGTAATATAGGTTAGGTAATCAAGCTGTGCTAAGTCAATTGCCTGGTGTTTATGTGGTCAGAAGTATGTCCAATTGAGTGACTTAAAAATCAGCACCCAGAAAAGAGTGGACCTTCCTACCATGCTTCTTATGCTGAGACTTCCATCAGCGAGTGATTTTCTTGCTTTAAATTTAATGCTGCCTCTGTTCAAGCAGAAAATAGATTTGAAGACAATGAAAAATGCACCACTTTATTTCCCTAAGGGCTTCCCTACACAGTAGGCCTTGAACAAACCTAATTTTATAAGGAGAGACAAACAACTAAGTTAATCTTCAAATGCAAAAAATTATTGTTTTTTTTCCTAAATTATTTTACTAAGTATTGATTCCAGATTCTTATTATCTATCTTCAAATCATAGGGCTCTGTGCAGAATTTGCATACATTCTGGTAACAAAATTCATAATCAAAAGGGAAAAGTGAAATAATCCCACCATGGAGCATGTAATTTTTCTGTTCAACGGTACCTTGTAAATTGCCAATAAAAATAAATTGTACTGAATGAGAAAATCATAAGAAATAAAATATCAAAGAATCCTTAGTGATAACATGGTCCAGTGATTTTTTTTCACTCTTGAGGGGGAAAAATTGATTCCTGAGAAGGAGCATTTTGATTGCAGTTTTTCCACATGGGCACCATGTTTTGGAGGATTTTCTAATACGTAACATTACATTTATTTAAAAATAATTGTTATACTTATTTGATCAATTTTAAAAATGGGAAAATGTTCAAAGCTTGTGATAATTTGCAACAACAATAATAACTAAAACAATTCTCTGAGGTCCAAATTATTCCTGACCTTTGAGGAAATCCAGAAAGTCTGAGGGTGTGATTTCCATGGTTGGCTTCACTGGGTTTCATGATAACGTACCCTCTCAAAGGAAGGTGAAAGAGGAAAAGATAGTTGTGCCCTTTTTGGAGTAAAAAACATAGAATAAGATCAGGCTGAGACCACAATGCACCTTCAAAGTCATAGAAAGAAATCTCAGAAATATATACAAATGGAATTGACAACTAGGAGCATAAGAAGATGTGAGTAAGCTTAGAGTGGAAGATCACGGTTTGGCATGATACCTGTGTGAAATCACTGGACTGTTCATTGCTAGTCTCTTTTCACTCTTTGGTATCTCATAACTACAATAGCTTATAAGTGTTTATAGAGAAGGATGCCAAATAGGAGCCTATAAAACATAATCCCAATCTTTAGATGCCTTAGTTAAGCCCCCAAAGTGTTTTAACAGCCTCCTTTTACTGTAGCTCTAAAAAAATTTGCAAGAAGAAGAACCTATGTTACTATATAGCATAAGGTCCTATGGTACTCTACAGTATCAGTTTCCAATACTCATGCCATGTCTTTCCTGCTAGAAACAGCATAGAATGTGTATGCTTTCCAATTCAAAGTTTACAGCATTCCATATTATCTTATAATCGTACCATTTAACTCATTTAACTAATTATATCATTTAATAATTTAGATAATTTGGCCTCTGATGCTTTTGATCAGATTTGATTTATATCCATCTGATATAAATTGTTATGACACTTGAATTTTAAGACCATCTTTCTCAAGCTTTAATGGGTGTCTAGGACCTTGCTGACATACAGATTGAGATTCAGCAGGTTTAGCAATTCTAACACGGTCCCAGGTATGTCAAAGCTAATGGTATACATACCATACCTTAAGGAACAAGAGTTTAGGGGCTCCTGAGCGTCTCACTCAGTTGGGCGTCCAACTTCAGCTCAGGTCATGATCTCCTGGTTCAGGAGTTCGAGCCCGATGTTGGGCTCTGTGCTGACACAGATTCTGTGCCTCCCTCTTTGGATTCTGTGCCTCCCTCTCTCTGCCCCTCCCCTGCTCATGCTCACTCTCTCTCCCTCTTTCCCTCTCTCTCAAAGAATTAAAAAAAAAAAAAACATTAAAAAGTATTAAAAAAAGAACGAGATTAAAGCAAGTGTCTTCCACTGGGGCCCAAGAAAAGAGCTTATGTGAAACTATTTATTAATATGATATGAGGAAATGGGAGTATATAGCAGGTAAACGAAACATAAGAGCGAAAGCCGATGCAAGTATCAATTATCAAGTTGGTCATTGGGATGGGTAACTAATGATAAATTCCAACGGGAACTTTTAAAGTTTTGTATAACATTATCAAAATTTACCGCCTAGAGGCTAAGAGAAAGAAATATTTATCCATTCAACTTTACTCCCACCAAAGGTGGCCCCATAAACCTGCCCTTCTAGTTTGCACAGAAATGATTACAGAGCAGTTTTCTCTAGCAGTTTTCCAGAGTCCCATCTGTATGCATCAAAGAAGCCTTAGGGCATAAAACAAAAAATATTAACAACACAGCCTAAGACAATGTATTGTTCATGTTACTCTGACTTAAAGCTAGTCAAGGCCTACTTGAAACCAGTTATCATGAGAGTGACCAGGTGACCAGGAGGATTTTGAAGTGATACACAAGAATTATAAAATGCAATATGTTTAATTATGACTGGTGCCTTGAGCCTGAACACACGGCTACAAAACTCATGTCTCTTTGAGACAAAAGCCAGATGGTTCCTTGGCAATATGCCACATTTCTTGCCACAAAGAAAAGTCATGATTTCACGATTCTAATGGTATAAGTATGGTCACACTGTTAGGCAATAAGTGCCAGGGTAATAAGGTAAATATTACCGCATTTTCCCTTTCAGATTAATGGATAACCTTTAAGGGACCAGTAAAAGTCAGTGTGGCCTTTTCTCTTCCCAGAATTTCTGTAGCTCTTCCACTGCCCTCTCATTCATAAAACGGTTGCTAGTTGGTAGAGAATCAGATCCAATTATTCTTCCTACTCTAAGAAAGAAAACCATATCCTATAGTGGAATAACAATATACCATTAACACACAGACCTCTGTCACATACAGCCATAGAAGATATATCTCTCCTTTGGTGTTTAAGCCCTTTAGCACTCCTGATAATGCCACTGAGCTAGGCTTTGTTTCTCCCCAGATGAGTCTAAGAGATTATTACCACCGCCATTAACAGGAGCTATAGAAACCAAGCACTTCTGGGTTTTAGACAGCTAGTCCTTTCACTTTCCTGACTATGTATCTCAAAACAGATTAAAGCAGGTACATCCCCCAACTAATCAGAATGTTTCCGAGCATTTACATTGTGCAATAAACATTCAAAGCAGAACCCACTGTCTTGCTCAGGTAACTGAACAATTGATAAAGTATCTGCTTAACTATAACACATGCATTATTTTCCCTTAGGAAGACAAAAGGTTACCAAAACCTAGGGTATTTTTAATGTGCCAGCAGCACATAGGCTCACACCTGCGTTCTTACCTGTTTTGGAGTATGAGAAACTGACATATTAGGAAAAAAACTCTTTGGGATTCAATGGAGCATCAAATGACTTACATTTGACAAGAGGCCATATTGTGCACAAGGAAGAGTTTTGGCCCCAGTGTTAGAATAAATTCCCTGCATTATTAAATTGAATTCCAACTCTTTAAAACAAAATATATGACTATAGGTTTATTCTTCTGATGCCAAAACTTCAACTTGCCCATACTTAAAATTAGAAAAATACTATTTTTGTTCAGATCTCAGGATTATCAAGGAAAACAAACACTTTAGTTTTGTCCTGTATACACCTATATTACCTTGTTCTCTCAACTAAGAGAGCATAGAAGAAATAACACCTAGCACCCTAACCTTGGTTTCAAATACCATTGTCCAATAAAAGGAACAAGCTCTCCATGGAGAAACTGCTGATTCTAGGCCTAGAGCAGGACATATAAAATGAGCCTATAGCATCTTGAAGTACCAAGAAGTAAAGACATACTTAAAAATACAATAAATAAATTAGAATTGTATTAAATCTGAAGTATGAAATAAATATCCATGAGTCAATACTTATATAAATAAGTAATGGAATAGGGGTGCCTGGGTGGCTCAGTCGGTTAAGTGTCCGACTCCTGATGTCAGCTCAGGGATTGAGCCCCACACTGGGCTCTGCACTGAGTGTGGAGCCTGCTTTAGATTCTCTCTTTCTCCCTCTACCCCTCTCCCCTGCTCACACTCTTTCATGCTCTCTCTCTCTCTCAAATAATAAACACAAAAATAAATAACTGAATGATAATTAATTATAAATAAATTAGACAAAAAAGACATCTTTCCCATGAAGAGGAGATATAATTTATGTAGACACTGTATTCTGAAGGAGGTGGAAGATAATTCCCCACTCTTCAAATGTGTGCTATACATAGTAACTTCCTTCCCAAAGGCAGATTATGGAAAGGGAGGTGACAGTGCAACTTTTCAGTAAAAAAAAAAAAAAAATCTGACAAAAACTACCACAGCCATGTGACCAAGTTGGACATTAATTCTAATAGCCTATGTTGTTAGCATGTACCCTCCTCACAGCGTGATAAAATGATACTTCATCTCTGCTGTCTTTCTCCCAATAGTCCATAATGCCTGTCTAATCAAAGAAAAAAGCATCAGACAAATCCTATTTGATGGATAGTCCACAAAATATCTGACTAGAACTACTAGTCCCGTGAACATCAAAAACAAAGGAAGCCTGAAAACTATCAGTGTAGAGAAATCTAGGGAGACTTGATAACTAAATGTAATGTGACATCCTTGATCTGATAGTTGAACAGAGAAAAGACAGTGGGAAAAGCTCAGGAAATTTGAATAAAGTGGGCATCAGCTCATAATAATGTATTATTATTAGTTTATTAATAGTGACAAGTATACCATAATTATCCAACATTTCAATAATAGAATAAACTTGGTATAGGGTCTGGGGAACTCTGTACTATCTTCACAATTTTTCTGTAAATTCATTCTAAAAAATAAAGCCCATTAGCATTTTTAAAAATGGAGTTACATGGAGGTCAGAGGAACCAAGTATGACTGACTTTCTTTCTTTCTTTCTTTCTTTCTTTCTTTCTTTCTTTCTGTCTTTCTTTTCCTTCCTTCCTTCCTTCCTTCCTTCCTTCCTTCCTTCCTTCCTATCTATCTATCTATCTATCTATCTATCTATCTATCTATCATCTATCTAATCATTCCTTTAACAAACTGGTAGAATAGTGCTGATCTACAGTTCCTAAACTTTAATGGAATAAAAAAAAAATAAGGGAAGTAACAATGTTGTTAAAGTGCAAACACTATACTTAGCCAAATATATAATCTGCATATCTACCCTCTAGACCTACCCCTTTTCAATAATTAATGCAGGTAATAGAAGGTGAGTTACTAGCAGGCACCATCCTGTCTTATCCTAATAGTTAAAAAAAGTGGGAGATTATGTACCATAGTTAATAAAATGGCCTTTTCTTGATAAAAATTATAATGCTGACTATAAAAAACTTTTATTATTCATGAATGGTATGTTGAAAGAGATTTTCAATTTCTTATGTTAATTTTACTACTAAGTCTATTTTTAAAATTAAAAAAAAAAAGTAATAGGGCAGTGGCAAGAAAGAAGATAGAAATAGAATCACTAGATAGAAATATGAATTAATTTTTAAAAAGAAAATAAGTGTGAATATGCTTGACTCTTGTTCCAGGGAAATGTGCATGAAATATTGGGTTTAGAATATTGACTCAGGAAGGTGAAATTGATAAAAGAAACCAACATTACTTGATAGCTTATTGTGTTCTTGGCCTTGGCTGGACCTTTTTAGTAGTGGCATATTATTTAATTATCACCCGTCTTACCTCCAGCTACCATAACAAAGTAACACAGACTGGGTAACTTAAATAATAGGTATTTTTACAGTTCTGCAAGCTGGGAAGTCCAAGATCAAAGTGCTGGTTGATTTGATTCCTGGTGAGGATCCTCTTCCTGTCTTGCTGACTGCTTCCTCTCTGTGTCCTCACATGGCAGAGACAGAATGAACTCTGTTATCTCTTTTTCTTATAAGGTCATTAATCCCATGCAGAGGGCCCATCCTCATGACCTCATTACTAATTTCCTTCCAAAGTCTCCATCTTTAAATTCCATTGTGTTGAGGGTTAAGGCTTAAACATACGAATTTTGAGAGGACACAGATATTCAGTGTACATCATCATTGTAGCTGAAAGATTAAATAAGTATTGTTTTTGCTTTATTTCTTCTTATTTTTTTCAGATAAGGAAACAGGTTCAGGCAAGTTTAGTTAGTTGTACAAGGCTTACTAGCAACTGGAGGTTTAGCTGGAGGCTACTGCTGGCCAAGTCATGCTTAGATATATTATTCAAAGAGAAATCATTGTTTGAATAACTCTAACATCTTAATGGCTTAATCATGGGGAATTTATTTATTTTTCACTTTCCCAATATAATTCAAGTTAACAGGGCCACTGTTTATTCTTTCTTGCAGGGGCCAATGTCTCCAAGAGATTTGGGTTCTTCAAATAGGTCCACCACATCAGGCCAGACGAGTAGGAAACAGAGAAAACATGAAGGATTAGAAAGTGTGTTATCGTTGCTGCTGCTGCTATTTATTAGCCATTTTTCCCTATATTCTCCAAGCCAGAATTTAGTTCCAAGATCAAAGTTCACTGCAAAGAGGGCTTACAGATAGAGTCTTGCTACATGTCCAAGAAGAAAAGAATAAAAAGTGGAAGGTATAATAAATAATCAAACATTCTCAGCTCCAACAATCGTGTCCTTTCAGCAGAAAAAAAAAATCCATATGACTGTTAGTTTCTGGAAAGAGAGTGCTCAGTCATGAAATAAGTTTATTCCAACAACTCAAGCACAGTCGGGGGTTCAGAGGCATGATATCATCTACATGTAGATAAAAATGAAACAGAAAGACTTCCTTTAGGAAGACATAACCAATAGACATGGCAAGAGAAGCCAGGCTATATGTGGAGACAGGAACACAATTGGAAGAGTAGAAAAGTAAAAAATGGACAGTGCGTAAGAAGTGATTATTCAGTGTAAGAAACAGTTCCATTGAAACCAAGAGGTAATTAAAACTTAGGGAACAAACCATACTGGCTGCGTTGTGAAGCAGTAGGCTTTGATTTTAGTATGCTTCTTGGAGCATAGTGAAAGAGTGTGATCTTTAAGTCGTATAGCCTGATCATTTCTGACAGTTTGTCATTCCCCTGACTGTGAAAAACAGTGTTAGCTTGAGACAAATCCTATAGAATGTGGACCATTCACTCTGTCTTGGGCGACACTATGTGTAGATATAAGCATAATCCTATTAAATAGCAATCAGGGATCTG
Organism: Herpailurus yagouaroundi; assembly: GCF_014898765.1. Classification (NCBI taxonomy): domain Eukaryota; kingdom Metazoa; phylum Chordata; class Mammalia; order Carnivora; family Felidae; genus Herpailurus; species Herpailurus yagouaroundi. The sequence continues at coordinate 15,989,363 of NW_024412421.1, forward strand.
AACTTTCATTAAAGTATAGGGCATGTAGGCTAAACCCCACCTACACCATTATATAGAGAAAGCATTTGTACCTGGTTGCTGTAAGTCTAGAGATAGCCCAACAGAGATACTAGACATTGGCAGAAATGGAGACCCTAGTATACTTGCTCATCCTTCTTCCTGTCAAACCCTGACTCCTATATCCTGCAGGCATATATGAGGCCAGTATTCAAACTCCAAGCTTCTCTACTCTGATCAATTTTATACCTGGCTTCCAGAATACTATCATAATGGCAATTCTGTTTTGGTCCTTTTTTTTTTCTTTTCATAGTTTATTCATTTATTTTTGAGAGAGAGAGAAAGCATGAGTTGAGGGTGGAGAAAGAGAGAGAAAGAGAATCCCAAGCAAGCTCTGCACCCTCAGCATGGAGCTCTACACAGGGCTCGAATCCACAAACTGTGAGATCATGACCTGAGCCAAAGTTGGACACTTAACCAGCTAGGCCACACAGGTGCCCCCTGATTTGGTCCTTTTAACTCTTCTATCCTCATTTCTTTTATTCTCTACCTTGTTTTTCTGCAGGTGCATTTAATTCTACCTAAATTGCAGAGCTTACTTATTATTTAAACTGAAAAATCTACATTATGGTGTTCACCATCAATTCTTTCCTCCCTGTTTTCTTAACTATATTTACCACACATGCTGATGTAATTAATCCAGTTTAAAAACTTTACCTTTGGGGGCTCCTGGGAGGCTCAGCCAGTTAAGTATCTTGATCAAGTAAAGCTTGATTTCAGCTCAGGTCACGATCTCACAGTTTGAAAGATTGAGCCCCTAGTCGGACTCTGTGCTAACAGTGCAAAGCCTGCTTAGGATTCTCTCTCTCTCTTTCTGCCTCGCTCCTGCTCAATCTCTCTCTCAAAATAAATAAATAAACATTTAAGAAAAAACTTTACCTTTGTATTTCTCCCCTACATTTATAGAGTTTAATACTGTCTTTTAGATAGAAGTTGCTCAAAGTTTGTGTGAAAAATAAAATACATAGAATTAACTCATTGGCTGTTGATAACCAAGACAGTGGTCATATGTTATTCCCTGAATATGCAATTACCTCTGAAATTCTATGTATAGGTTTACCTGTAGTGTTAATATTTCATCATCAACAAATGTCTCAAGAAATTGAATAACAGTACAAATAATTTAATAGCTCCTTAGTTTGCACATTTTGGAATCATAAGATATCTCTTTATATGTAACTAAAAATCTTGCAATAATAGCTAAAAATCAAGCAAATGCTTAATTTCAACTTTACTGTTAAATATATCATATAGCCCTGTAGTATCTAATATCATCTAATCATGACAATCGTGTATGGAAATTTTTAAAAACATAGATTTCTCTATAATGAATAACCCAAGAGGTTACAATTCAAAGCTCTTAGGTAATACCTAGGTATTTGTATTAATAAAAGTACTTAATATGTTCCAAGGATATTCTGATGATTAGCCAGATTTTGGAAATAATTATTTAATACAAAAACATTATTATATAATTTGATATTTTTTTTTTTGCCTAAACCGCCATTAAGGAGACAGTATTCTCTAATCATTGAGTTGACATTTTATCTTTGATGATTAACTTCTAAATAATTAAAGGTCATGGGATATCTAAGTCACTATTTCAAAAATTAAGAGGATTTTTTTCCCCAGAAATATTTTGCTAGATCAGGCTAATTCTATTTTTAAAAACTTGACTAGAAATTTTCAATCAAATATTTTTGTTAATGCTCAAAGTGGCTGATTTCTCAATATTTGGCTAAAATCTTTACTGCCATTTCACTTTTGAAAACATCTAAATTGTCCATTATTTCACCAAGTACTTACCATGTTGCTTGTATGACCATACTTCCCATTCAGAAACAAAGGTGAGAGGCATCATGGTTCATTCGAAAGACAGCCATATGCAAATGAATTTTAATAGCTATTCCAGAAGCTGGTACGTTTATAACTATATAAAGCTTGCCCAATATCTGTTAAATTCAATATTTCCCTCAGTAAAATGTAAATATGGGTAGCTATAGGAAACTAATATCTTTAGAATAAATAATCCTATGCCCAATTTAACAATGTTTTAATGAGAGATGTTAAATAGGGACTCTCCTGGCAACAGAGATAGGCATGCAACCCAAATACTGATAATCCAAGGGCTTCTCAGAATTTATAAAGATGCAAAAGGGAAAACTGAATCTTTGCGCTTTGGTGAGGAATGTGTACGTTTGGAATTTGTTGGCAGTCTTCATTTCTGACAAACGAAGAAACTTGCCATATAGAAGATAACATTGCCAATACAGAAAAAAACAAACATACCAGCTGAAGGGAGAAAGCTATAGTGGCTATTTCTTGTTTGGAGGGATTATCTGGCTTCCAACTACATTTGCTCATTTAAGGAATCCCTCTTTGTCGGTAGTCTTGCAAAGAGTAAGAATCCTCACATGACAGAAACCTCAAGGAGAAGAGGCCAATTTCTAGGCTAGTCTAACGGGATGTTCCTCCCCCAGTATGAGTACTGGGTATGGAAAACACAGAGCAACTGGAAATGCATTTGAAGATAGTATTACAGGAAGTTAGGAAAATGCATATATATATATATATATATATATATATATATATATATACACATATACATATATATGTCTTATATATATGTGTGTATATATATATGTCTTTTGTTTATTCATTTCCCATTTGAGTTGCAGAGTTTACAAAGTACTCATTGAGTATTTACCTTTATATTATTAATGCTGTGTTTTGATTTACTTAACTATATATACATACACACACACACACATATATATATATATATATATATATATATACATATACATATATATGTATATATGCATGCAGGTATTCGTGATGGGAGGCTAATTCTAAAAGAAAGAAAAGATATAAAGCTTATTCATATTGATAGAAAATTAAAAGGTCTGGAGTGAAATTGACATCTTCACTCATTCTATAAGCATTTTATCAAGTATCTGCCATGACTCCAACACTGTTCTAGTTACTAGAGATAGAATAGTACACAAAACAATAACAACAACAAGAAGAATGCTGCATATGGTGTTCATGAAGCTTACATTATTAATGTATGTTAGTGTACATCAGAACAGAAATGAGATGCTGGTGTCTATAAAAAATAAACATGTTATTGACCTAACTGGTTTAGCAGGGCTTACGTAGGAGTAGTAAGTTCTATTAGACATGAATGTGTGGCATGCATTTGTGCACATGTGCATGTGTTAGTATGTTTAACATTTGCATAACGCAATTGTTTCAGTAAAGAGAGGTATAGTCATTAGGGTCATTCGTTATGATACAAGCTTTGCTTTACTGATTATTTCCTCGGTTTATTTATTAACTTGTTCACATAGTATCAGTCTTTTGTTTATTCATTTCCCATTTGAGTTGCAGAGTTTATAAATTACTCATTGAGTATTTACCTTTATATTATTAATGCTGTGTTTTGATTTACTTAACCAAATATGGGGCCACTACATTGCTGAAAGAGCCTGGCCAAAGTCCTTTGTCTCTAAAAATCCACCGCTTTCTAACACCTGGTGGGAGAACAGTTTATACATGGATGGGTAAGACCCTAGGAGGCAGAGGTGAGCTTCCGGTCTCTTAAGCCATAGGTCTTCTCACGTTCCTCCTAAGATGATTGGAAAAGTTCTCACCTACGTCTCCAATGTGATTAGAAAAATTACCTAATATTGCCAGACTTTACTTCACACATCTGTAAGGAGAAGACACTGACCTCTTACCATAGTGTCATTAAAGTGAGGATTAAAAAATACTAAATATAATTTTATAAATACAAAAATTATTGCAAAAGCTATACATTGTTTTTAAAAAGCTGTAAATAAATATTCTCTCTCCCATGTGTCTTCCCTGTTCAAAACACATTCTCCAGTTTATTAAGATTTCAGGAATTATTTTTAGTTTGTGCCAAGCAGGGTGATCAATGCTTGGCATACACTGGGATGAGGAGAGCAAGAAAACTAACAAACAATAACACAACACACTTCCAGATTTTGCTTTCATACTGTCAGTTTTTTGTTGGGCTGAGAAATTGAGCAACCTGAAACAATCAGAGGCAGTAAAGCAGTTCTTGATCTCCTCTTTGTATTTATCACACTGTATTGGAAATTTTCAAGACAGGTCCCCAGAAAAAGCTACTTCATCAATTATAATATCTATTTTCTATTCTCAGCAGTTCTGAGGGAGCCTTCAAATGCTCCCTTGATCTAATTCATCTGTGGGTGTGATGCAAATAATTTTAAATTCTATATGTGTTATTACTCACGTCTACCCTTTTTCTTAGAAGTCTGTTAAGCCTCATTTATAGGATGAATTAGATCAACAACACAAGATGATGCTATTTAAATTGCAAGTGCACGTGGTGCTTTCCTAATACATTCAGCAAGGAGTGACATTACCAAGTGGAGACATAGGTAGTTTGCGATTTCACTACTCCCTCACTAGAACAGCTAACAACTATTCAAGACCAAGACACTACTGAGAAAATTCTAGAAAATGGGGGTGAGGCTGCAGCGCCCTCTGCACCTCAGAGACCAACAGTCTGCATAAGAAGGGTGAGACCCTCAGGCCAGCACAAATAGAAAGGTATCCCCTAGCCTCTGGTTCCCCCAGTAGAAAAAGACAACAAAGCGGGGACAATTACCTCTCACCCAGCTTTGAGACCCAGCATTTGCTGGGTCCCCTACTCTAATCTCACACCACAGGGATTGCAGGGGAATCTGACTGTGACAGACAAGGGATGCTGGTGGGGGAAGGCTTGCAACAACCAGCAGACAGACCTTGGAAGATTGAGTTCTAACCTGCAGCACCCAGGGAGTGATCCTAACCAGCAGTTTTGTTCAGCTACAGCACGAAGTTGAGGGCAGGGGCACTCCAGGGAACTCAGCAAGGTACAGATCTGTCTGATTCAGACTCTCAGATGACGGGTTTTGCTAGTCCTAGTGCCTAGTTTGCCCATTTCCAGGCAAGGAGTTGAGTTGCGGCCCCACTCACTGTGAGGAGCGTCTTCCTGCTCTATCTGGCTAGAAGGGCTGGTGCCAACTCCTGGGATCTGTGAGCCTGGAGCTCTCCAGATGAGAAGGGGGCAGGCAGAGATGATCACCCACAAAGCAAAGCTACTACTGCAAGGAGAGTTCCTGACCATCATTCCTGTCCCCTCCCCCTGCTCCTCATGCTACACACACAGGCGGGAGATTGATTCACAGCCAAGGCTGGGGGTAGCTCCTGGCCTCTCCCAAATAAAGAGCCTGATTGGGAAATTCAGGGTAGCCTGAAGGGGCCCCTCTCCATCCCATCCAAGCAAGGGGGCTGAGACATAGCCCTACCCACTGTGGAGTATCTTCCCACCTCATATGATCAGAAGGGCTGGTGACAATTCCTGGAAGCTACAAGGCCAGCCCGGCAGCCTCCTAGCCTAGAGAAGGGCAGCGCAGCCAGAGCAGATAGTTTGCAAACCAAAGCCAGTGGGCCTGTTTGCGGCGCGGGTTGGCTTAACTTAAGACAACAGTTTTACAGGCTTTAGAGCTTGTGCTTTTGCAGCACCAGAGCAGAGAATCAAACCGAGAGCCCCATTTCTTGCTGAATGTAGCCACCAGCCTGCCTGAACTAGAGAGTCTAACCAGGGCATACCCAAAAGCCCTGCATACAGTGGCACTTGAACAGAGACCACAGTCCATTGTTCCCTCCATCTGCAGAGCAAAACCAGTGGTCTCACTTGACCAGGAATTTAGTATACACTCTGGCCTAATTCGGGTCCCCAAACAATAAGCTGTGCAGGGAAGCTAACTCATACCCCCAGTTACTACTGAATAGAGTGCCCAGTCCTGACTATCTACTAAGCCTGATCAGAGAATCCAGGAAATGGCAGAACACAGCCCACAGCTTCACTTTTTTATGGAGCCAAAGGATTCAGAAACACTAACACATTCCAAATCCAACTCTTTTGCCGTACACATAAAAAAAAAAAATAACTACACAACAATTTCAATATGTACAGATTACTTCTCCAAGGCTTCTCTATGCCTTGGAAAGGAAAAAGAAAATAAAGTGTCCAAGTTGGCATGATTTTAAATCTAGAAGGAATCTTAGTTGCTAGCTAGGACAATATAATCTTTCCCTATAGTTCTTCCATTTATTCTTTTTTAAGTTGATGAAATGGATGGTTAAATAGATTAATAAACTGTTCCATGAATTTATTACAGGAGACCACGGAAGTCTACCCAAATCTATCAAACCTAAATGGCTTGGAATCATTTATGCGAATAGCAGCTGAACGTGTGGATATTTAAATTTGTACCAAGTCATAGCTGTGTAGGGACAATGACCCAATAGGGACAGAAATAAAACCTCTATAAAAATCCTTTCTTGTCAAATATAACAAATATGACTGATTCTGTGGTTAATCAATTTATGATTAACTGCTAATTATGATTAATTAATGATATGATTACATATATTTAGTCAAAAAGTGCTGAAAATACCAGAGAAATCTTCTATTTGACTTTAATATGGGTAAATATTTAATATATATATATGTGTATATATATGTATATATATATACAATACACACACACATATGTACACACATATATACATATGTGTGTATATATATGTATGTATATATACATATACATATGTGTGTGTGTGTGTGTATATATAGTACCACTGAATCCTCCATTAATTAGTGACTTAGCAAATCTATAGATTCCAAAGAGCCCACACCTGAAGATTCCACTATGCTGTAATTGAAATCTTTATTTATTACCTGTGTTTAAGGAACAAAGGAGATAATATCAACACATGTTTTCTGTCTGTGTTCCCTTGCTCCTATGGAATGGATTAGTCCAGAGACAGGGAAACCATTTTGTTCATATGAGCTCATATGTTAACCCAATAAGTATGGCTCAGAAACTGAAAAATAAATCTTATTAATTAAATCAAATAATGTTCTGAGTTTTTCATTAAAGTAACTATCTGTCTATATCTATATCATCTTTGGAGGAAATTCATTTTCTAAGCCCTTCAAGTTGTTTGTTATCCCATCCCCTCTTTAGTTTTAATTGTTTTATTTTTTGTTTGTTTAGTCTGGTCTTCCTCATGAGCCCCATTTTATTTTCCATCCCTTAGACTATTGTTACAAATTAAGAGAAGACAATGTGCTGATAGGAATAAAAACCATGTATAGGCCCCCATTTGCCACAGCACACGTTATCCACCCAGGAAGATCTTTAGCCAATATAAGAACTAAAGAGGTAAAAACCAGGGGAAGGTCCCAGCATCTAAAGACCTTTTTATATCTGCAATGTTGGTAGAGATAAGCGTCCTCCGTGGCTAGAATGTAAAACCCTAGAATGCCAGATAGATTTTACCTCATGTATCAACTTGGGGCAAAACTGTGTGAAGGCTGCCTATTGCACTAGCTTAAGAAGGGCCCTTAGGCTCAAGAGTATTCCAGAGTAGAGTACCATGCATAGTTAATGACGTTTGCCATGTTTGTACCAGATATTTGACAATCCTCAGATCTTCACTGTTAGTTCCTGATCTATACCTTTATGCCCTTGTGTTCTGCTACCGACTTATAATTACTCCAGTATTGTCATGGTAACTTTTCCTTTTAGACACAATTTCTCCATTTTCGTACAGAGTTTTGAGCTATATATTGGCTCACATTTCTTGTCGTTTCAAGGTATTTATGCCACTGAAGTTACTTGCAATGCCCAGTCCACCGTGTGAGCAATGAATGTTCACCTGATCCAGGTTGGGACAATCAAGGCTTCCTTTTCAAGATTTACATTTGGATCACAGAGACTCAATTAACCCATGTTTGAAACTAGAGCTATAAGGTATGTAAAAGACAAAGCTGAAGACCCTGTTGTTTATGAGAATAATGATTTAACAGTTGTAAGGTAGCTAAACTAAGGAACAAGCTAATAGTAGCTCACAAACTCCAGAAACTTCCCTTTTTAGCAAGCATTTTGTTTTGTCTTGCTTTGTTTTTTTTTTTTTTGTGTGTGACCAATGAGCTTTAAAACATCATAAAGACACATAAATGTTCCTTGCCACTAGTCTTTATTTTATATAAACATCATGGATGCAGGGTTACTCTCCACCAGAATCTTGGCTGTAATGTATGAACATCTATGGCTGAACGAAGTTGTAGGTTAATCAGAGTTTGGGGATTGTGCACACTCTATTACTCCTTTACTTTTATGTGTGTTTCTTTCCCCCTAAACCTTATGGTCTAGTGATGTGTATCAGTGGTCCCTTTACCCATGGCAGTCTTATGTAAATAAGGCTGTGGCAGGATTTTCTAAAATGCAAAGTGGAGAGGGCAGAGAAGCAGAAAAAGGAACAAAGGGAAGATGAAGAGGTAATGTGGTAGAAGTGGACTCTCGATGGAAATAAGGTCTCTCAAAGACTGAAAAATTAATGGTTTTTCCTTCATTCCAAATTCCGTGAGGACTGCTATTCTTGCCCCTGGGTTCCACCCCCTTCTTCATTCACAGCATCTTTACTTTCACTCTCAGATTATTAGAATATTCATCCTTCATGGCTAAACCCAAATGTCAGTGCTGTTGAGAGGCGTCCCCTAATCTCTCAAGCCCAAATTAATCATTCTTTTATTTGCACTCAGAATTATGTTTATGAGTTGATTAAAGATTAATTTTACCCTACCATAATTTATTACTAATAAATCAGTCCTCACCCTACCATAAAGGTCCATGAAAATAGTGATTAGTTCTGGCATACATTTGTTATACTAAATATACTTTATATGATAAGATAAAAAAAATTAAAACCATACAGTTTGTTCAGCACAATAGCAGATTTTCAAAATATATCTTAACACTGCTCATACAACTCTTAATGACAAGGTTCTAATTCCCATTTTGTAGGTAAATAAACAAAACTTGGGAAAAATATATTACTAGTTAATGGTAAAACTAAGATTCAAATCAAGATCTTTCTGATGCCAAAACCCAAGTAACTCAGTAATTCCTGAAATGAATTTGTATTCCTGGTTTGATGGTCTAACCAAGATGAAAGGCTGACCTTGGATCACACAATTTTGTTTAGATTAACATGAGAGGAACTAAGCCATGGTTTTATTGATGATGTTAACAAGACTTTGATAGTCTCTGTAATCTTTCTTCCTTAGCAGCTTGGGAAATCTTTGCTCTAAACACTTCAAAGAGAGTAAGGTTATCTTATAAACAATTCTCTGCATATCTATCTGAAAGAAAGAAAGGTCAAGTAAAAAAAAAAAAAAGGAAGCAGTGACATAGACATTATGTTATGTCTCTATGGGATCCTGTGTGTCAAGTACCCATTGAAGAAAGTGAAGGTGATATATATATTCTCACAGTGGAGTTGGAGTATCAGTGTTCATTGTGTACTCTTTCAGATTCCATTAATTCATTAATTGTGATCACCCAAGTCCTGGCAATTTGAAATACCTTGTTCTAATGATACCAGGGGGAAAAAAAGAAGACTTAATAATACAACAAGGATTTCAGAAGAAAATTATTTTGTAGGTTAAATTATGCTTCAACCACATTTAGTAACCCATGCATTCTGTACAAGTGTCAGGCACTCCTATTTTTTAATGTTTATTTATTTATGAGAGAGAGAGAGAGAGAGAGAAAGAGAGAGAGAGAGAGAGAGAGAGAGAGAGTGTGTGTGTGTGTGTGTGTGTGTGTGTGTGTGTGTGTGAGTGGGGCAGGGGCAGACAGAGAGGGAGACACAGAATCTGAAGCAGGCTCCAGGCTCTGAGCTGTCAGCACAGAGCCTGATGCAGGGCTTGAATTCACGAACCGTGATATAATGACCCGAGCTGAAGTTGTAGGCTTAACCAACCAAGCTACCCGGGTTCCCCACATTGCTATTTTTAATACTTTGCTCAAATGGTTCCCCACTGCTAAACAAAATTTCTCATTTCAAGTACGATTTATACCTCACTACTCTGAGCACTGTCTCTACTGCAAGATCTAGCCAAAACACTGTGTCCTCCCATAGCCTTGCCTCCTTTATGCAGCCAAAAGGAATCATACTTTCAAATTTCTAAATCAGTATATTCCCCTCTATGAACTGGAAGGGAATGAAAACAGTTTAAACGAATACCCTGGGCCTGGAACTGACTTTAATGTTACTTTTGACCATCACATTATCTGATGCTCAAATAAGGCTCAGTGAGATAACACATTCGTCTAAAACACACTTTTTTTTTAATGCATGGATTGAGATTTGACTTCAAATGTTATTCATTTTAATTCTGCCATCATGTTGCCTATGGGCTGGTACTACGAGCAATTGATTTCTGTATCTAACCAAAGCACTTATCACAAGGCCTGCTGCATGGGAGATCCTAGATAAAAGCAAACTAAATGTTGAAACACATTATTGCTACACATAAATATACATGGTTGGTCTTATCTATTCAGGAAGGCAGCCTCACAGTTCTCATCTAAAAATTAAAGTTGATTCTCACCACACCATTCTAGCAATTCACTAGAGTTACTGAGTTGCTGAGGGGAATAAAGCAGAATATATTTCCAAAACAAAATCCATATTTAAATGTTTTAAGATATTTAATAATTGAGGTATTTTATTACTTCAAGTGGCCAGATCTTAAGACACAATTATTCCAAATTAGTGAGGTTGGTTTGACAAGTACCCATGACCAGTTAGCAGGAATCATTCATGACCATGCTGAGAGTAGACCAAATCCCACCAATAACATGTGTGAGAGAAACACCAGGCTACCCAGTCCTCCTTATGCCCTTTAAATCATATGCTTATTGGTGGAAGATGCAAAGACTATAACAAGAATTTATATCTAGCATGGAGATAGCATAGAAGTCTTAAAATGCCAATTACCCCTTGCGAAATTAAAACTCACAAATGCTTTGGGGCTTTGATGAAGTTACTGACAGTGTTAAGCTGAGCTGGGAGTTGGAGTCACAGTGCCAGGCAATTAAGAAAACCACTCCTAGGGTCAAAGCAAGCCTGTAATTGGTGTGACAAATCTAAGGTAGTAGATGACTGCACCCACAGCACCTTCAGGATCTCTGTAAATGTTGTCTTCCATGATCCAAAAGTGTGTTCCATAAGGTTTACAATAAACAAGAACACATGCCCCCATACCACCATATACAAACACCTGCCAGTGCTCACTCTTTCTCTCTCTATTTTCCTCTCTTCATCTTCCCCCTCCTTTTTAGCATCTCTTAAGGGCCAGAGTTAGATAGAAAAGCACACAGCATGAAGCCCACAATATTTCTACAAACAAATGAGGGTAATATTTTCAAGAGAAATTTTAATTAGGATTCATTGAAAAGTGGATTAAATCAAAGGCTAGTAAAGATGTTTATCTACTAGATTTTCAGGGGTACTGAAGAAGGAAAATACGTGAAGACAGAGTACAGTGCCTGGCACGGCATACGACATTCAATAATTGTTCAATAAAGAAACAAATGGAAGATGATATAGTATTGAGGGGGGTTACTGTAAAGTCCTGTGGTTGACTGTTTGTTGTATGTACTATGAGTGATCATCGATCATTTGAATTTAAATAATAAAGGCAGAGAATAATTTAAATAGTCATATTCGTTTGCTAATAGCTCTCCACTTGAGAACTGAGTGTGTTATTCAGGTACTGCATTATAAAATGTTTATGAACAAAAAATAACTTATTTTCTTTAAACACATTAACAAGCAGAAAAACTGAATTCTTTAAACAAAGTTGTTGGTTCAACAATAACCAGATCTTCTATCTTCCTTAATCAGGGTAGATATGTTTGAAGTTTCAACTTCATGTGATATATAACCTGTAAAAATGTGTTAAATAGACAACATGTTATTCTATTTTTCCACCCAGCCAGCTACAAGAAGCTTAAGTCCGATGTGGTGGTTCCAAGAAGTCTTTAAGACCCTGACTATGGAACTTAAACCACCATCCAAAATGATTGTTAGAGTTCCAACTATCATGTCTGTGTTTCCAGGAGCATAATGGAAGAAGGAAAACAAACAAACAAACAAACAGGACAAATAGAGGTCAAGTACTTCTCTAGATAAGAAAAGGAAATGCATGAAACTTCCATTTTCATTCTCATTAGGGAAAACTCAATCACTGAGACCAAACTAGATGAGAGATGTAGTCTTTGCTCATTATTAGCCTGTGGCCAAACATAAATTTGCGTGTTTCTAAAAATCTAATTATTATCAAAGAAGAAGAGTAAAACAAATCCTGAGTCACATAAAAATGTCTTGGCATTTCTGGAAGTTCTGCACCTCAGGTATTCCATTCTACCAGGATAATACCTTAAGATGTGAACCCATAACTCTCGCTTTCCCTTGAATGAGAAAGATAAAGATCTACACAGTGAATCCGTGGTTGATGTGTAGCTTTACATGCCTTAAAGAAGGCATGTTTATGCCACAGGAAAGCATCCTCAGGCAAAGCAGTGTTCTTCCCTTGGGCCAAGAATGGAATAGTCGGCTGGTAAATCAGTGTAATTTGTGTCTTTTCTTCTTTGGCCATAAATTAGGTATTTGCTTTCCTGTTTTTATGCCTAGAGATAGAGTACACTTAAATATCTTAAAACGTATGGCTTGGCTAACAAGACTTAAAATTGAATATTAATTGGTAATTTACTTACATAATCATTCCACAGCCATAGGGGCACACAACACAGTTCCCAGAAACCCTCCACCCCCCAACAGACACATGCACTTAATTCTTTGAATGTCAAAATTCCTTATTTACCAAGGATAGAACTGAATGTTTTACAAGGTGAATAAAATTTCCAGGCATTTGAGATACTATCATTTAAAATCTTTTGTATAAACTTTATTATATCTTGGAAAACAACTACAGGCTTATAGTTTCTACATAGGAGGTAATTTTAGATAGTGGAATACAACTGTAAAACAGTACTCCAAATTGCAGGCTTCTAGACTTGCCTCTGCCTCTAACTTACTCTGTCCCTCAGGCAAATTAGATAAATTCTCTGGTGCCTGTTTCCTCATCTATAAAATCAAGGGGTGAGTTAGTTTCCTTTGTGGCCTCTCAGCTATGACACTACATGGATACATGGATATTTGTTGTCACTTTCAATCAACCACAATTTTCTTCAAGAATCCATCTCTTCATTTTTGGAAGTTGGTTTCACTTTGTAGGTCTTAAATTTATGTCTATACCTCATGGTCTCAGTACTCCCCAGTCCTTATTCTAGTTTGATAGTGTCAGCAAAGGGTCTATTTTTAGCAATTTCCCAAAAGAATTGAAAGAGAGTCTCATCTTTGCCTCATTACCTCTGAGAGCCTGCTCACTGAAGCCTGCTGTTTTTACAGTGTGAGCCCAACTCCTGCCTGTAATTGTCACCAAGGTCAACACAGGTTCATCACCTCTGTCAAATGGGGGAATCAAAATTAGTTTTCTCATGTTGAAAACTGACTTGGATTTGAGTCCCTAGGGCTTGAGGTTATTCAACACTCACTAAATAAGGAAATGCTACACTAAACAGCTTACAAAACACACACACACACCCACACCCACACACACAAGGACTTAGTAGTTACACTTGCATTTCTACCTCTTTCAAATTAAATTTCTTAGTAAAAGGAAATCACTGCTGCCTCCAGATAAATAAAGGGTTTGATAGTACTTGTGCTTATATCAGAAGAGGCCAAGGAGGCGCTAATGTTCCTAAATACAGGCAGTCTTCTATGTTTATAATGCTGCAGGATTACTATCCCAATTGGAAGCTCAAGTAGACAGCAAAGGTGGAAATAAGAATGAATTAAAAGCAGAGGACTCCTCTAATGGCTGTAGTGTTCATTTGTTCAGTAGTCAAGATAAAGTACACCATACTTCCTTATGTACAGATTCTGTTAGACTACTGATCCATAAAAAAGCATGATACACTTTCAGAGCATGCACACATACTGACCCTGGGCACTTACCTAAGATCTTGGCAACCATGGGAGGACCCACCCTCCCTCTCGTCCCATCTTTTATGTTCTATCTCTGTGAGCCTCAAATTATTTCTGCTTTGGGCTTCTAGATTTGAACTGAAGATTATTCTTTAGCATATCTAACCTTGATTTTATCTTTTCTTAAAAGATGTTGCTTTTTGCTGGTGGGTAAAATCAGGACAAAGCTTTGAGTATTCCCAGCTGTCTCAGTAATGAACAGGCATTGCACTTTGTAATTTGAAGTTTTCAAATTGATGTTCTAGGTCAAAATGCAAATCCATGAGATTCTCTTTTACACAAAACTTCTGTTGCCTCTTATGGTAAAAATATTTATTTAAGATATCCTGTGTGATAAGGATCAGCCAGATACATGATAAATATTCTTTCTTTAATCTTCACATAAAGTAAATTATGAACCTGCTTTAAAGGTGATGCTTGGAAGATTATAAAGTGTAGGTTACTCAATCCATAAAGGAATATAACTATATTTCAAATTCATGTGTGCTTTAAACCTGGGCTCATGCCATCAGCCTGGCTATGGCAATTCTAACTTGCTCATCTAACAGCAATTAGCGAGTTAGGGCTTCCTTCCATGATATCACTAGTCATCTGCTCCACTGCTTGTTCAATATGCCAGTCAGCTATTACTGACTAGTTTCTGGACTCTTTTCACTAATGTCAACACACTGTGGTTCCTGCATTTGACCCTTCCTGTGTCTTTTGGGCCAGTATAATTGGCTGTTCCTAAAGACTGGGAATCACTTCACATTACTGGCATTTTGTGCTATCTCAGATAAGAACTCCTGCTAAGTCAGGACTTGTCCCCAAGCCCTGATGATGACCTAGCCTTCACTGGCTAGGTCATTGCTGAATCAAGGACTGCATAACTGAAAAGTGGGACAATTTATGCACTTGCCATACACCTTATCTCTTTATTTATTTTTATTTTTTAAATCTTTTGAAAAAATTTTTATCTCTATTTAAGAATGTCAACTTACCAACTTCCACTTTTTTTTTTTTTTGGTCATTGCCTTTGGGAAGCCAAGAGTTTTGCAGATTCGAATACAGCTGAATAACATCAACTAGAAATATCATTTTGTGGAGGAGAATTTATACATTTCACTCCTTTTTTTATCTGTGTTGAACTGCAAAAAGTGGAAAATTGAATCATATGCTACTACCCGGTCAACAAATGCGCCCATGCTAGCAATGCTTTATGATGGCTTTTCAGAGCTGTAGCAAGTCCAATCCATGATTAAATACAAATTTTAACCTTCTTGCTTCACAAGAAAATGAGATTTGTGCTGTGGACTTTTTTCTAAAATGTTGAACCCAGCAGAAAGTCTCATCTTGCCATCCAGTTTTCCTTTCTACTATTTCTATTTGCATTCCATTAACATAATGTTGAAGAATGGAAACGACCATTTTTTTTTTTCATAACTGGGCACTGAGAGAAATGGAATATTCTGCGCACTTTTTAACTGCCTATTACTTTAGGATAGGGGCGGTGTGGCATATTAAATGATTACAAAGTGATTTTTTCCTTGAGCTTACAGTCTTTCTGTATTCCCTATTTTTAACCATACATATTATATGAGGATCAAAGCATTCTGAAATGTATATTATCATTATGTGTAAACTCATATATCACTGAAAATGTGCACATGACATCTAATAAGTATCTCACCTCTTTTGAAAGTCTGTTGCTTAATAGGTCTTATCTAACATTCCATGTAGACATATTTCCTTGCCATACTTCACACTACATAGAGATTAATGCCCTAATCCAGCCCCAAACAAAATTCATTGATAGTGTTAAGAGATCCTGATATGAGAACAGACATTTTAGAAAAGTCATGTTTAAATAATGTAAGCTATAACATATCCAGCCTCTGAGGCTAAATAGTGGCTCTTTGAACATAAAAGCCCTTTACAAAATGGCATACTTGTATTGACTCAAAAGCTCCAGATATTCCAAATGGATATATTCAGGATTTATAAGGAATTTTCTTTCAGGATTACAGTACTACTCAATGTGTTCCTATGGATTTTGATAGCATGGTAAAGTGTAAATTGTGTTGTGTCAATGTATACACTTGCCCCCAATATATATTCAAATTGAATGTGTAAGAGAGTGTGTGTACAATGGGGTGCCTGGGTGGCTCAGGGGGGTTAAGTGTCTGACTTCGGCTCAGGTCATGATCTTGTGGTTGGTGAGTGTGAGTCCCACATCAGGTTCTCGGCTGTCAGTATGGAACCTGCTTCAGATCCTCTGCCCCCTGTCCCTCTCTCTGCCCCTCCCCTGCTCACGATCTTGCTCTTTCTCTCTCAAGAATAAATAAAAACATTTTTAAAAAATGAGTGTGTGTACACGGATTAGAATGCTGGTAGATATATGAATTAATTTATGTAAAGTGACCCAATGAATGTTCTCAATCTTCTTAAAAAGAAGGAAAAAAAAACCTGACAATGAATTTACCATGAACTCAGCTGCCAACCTTTGATCAGTGCATTGTTGCTTACTTGATTCAATCATGAATACATTTACTTGCTAAAATAACCCTGCAGGGCTCTAGGTCTTTAATTTACAGTGGAGTAGTCTTGTCTGAGTGTGAAAAGAAAGTCAGCCACAGCTTTAGCAGCATGGCTGCGTTTATTTATATATATATATATACACACACACACATATATATATATACACACACACATATACATATATATATGTATATATGTGTATATATATTATATATATATAAAGTACATATATATAAAGTACATATATAAAGTATATGTCATATAATATATATATATTATTTATATATTATATAAAGTATATATATAAAGTATACATTATATATTATATAATATATATTATTTATATATTATATAAAGTATATATAAAGTGTATATATATATATACATATATATTTATATATATATACACACACACACATACTGTTGGTTTGCTTTCATTTTTGTTTCTTTCCTTTTAACAATATGGTGTATTATGGTGTATTAGGACAGACAGATACGCTCAGAAGCCCCTTTTCCCCAGAAAACATGTAAGTGAAACCCTATGAAATAGTTTGGGTAATACATCTGGTAATGACTGACAGCATCTTCCTAGAATGGACCTCTGCAGACACAGATGGATGGAATGGTGTGGTGCTAAAGCCTGGGTCCCAGGAACAAAAGCTGGACAAAACACCCTAGTATTCACTTAAACCAGTCTGGAAGGGAAAGATTTGGAGGGAAGAATGTAATAAAAAGGCCTCTGACCAGAATATGAAACAAAATAATTGCAATAAAAAAGTAAAGGGTTTTCCAAAGACAGTGTCAAAGCTGGAAATATGAAACAAGACAATGTCTTAGAACTAGGTAGAATCGGTCTCTCATCTTTTTTTCCTAGACTATCATCCCTTTTTGCTATATTACTCAGTCTTCTGTGTGAGAATCACAGAATGTAAACAAAAGCAACTCGTTTTGAGTGATATCCCATTCAGAAAAGGATAAGCCCTATATACATAAAAGCCTTTGGAGCATTATTTTTCAGCAAGGCCTGTATGTTCTGTACTGTCCTGGGTAAACACCGACAAGGTCTGATTCTCCAACTTCCACTTGGTTAGTTCCCTATGGTTAATGAAATCTTTCTAAACAGAATGACCGTTTTTCTGCTTTCCTATCCTACTCTCAGTCTCTTTCCAGTCTGATATTGTCTTCTAAGACACAAGAAAACAGGCTTTAAAATTTATTCCCTCATGCCCTCAAATACTGTAGTCTTAACAAAAGCCATTTATGAAACTAACATAGACCATTTCTTTGTATCATAGGCTGGGCTTTATCAGAAGCAGATCCTGGTTGAAAGATTCAGGTGCTACTGACATGTATTAAGGAAATGTTCCCACGTGGAACTAGAAAGGGGGAATAGAGGACCAGAATAGGAAGGAGAGAAGCCAAAGTTAAGATTTTAGGGAAGATGCAATGTGATCCCCAGTAGTGTTATGAAGAAGACATTACACCTGAATTCGCCCCACTTGAAGGTAAAGGAGATGGGCTTCTGCACTCCCCTGCAGTCTTTGGTTATGGGATATCCTGAATTGAGGTGAGGGTGGTAAAACTCGCAGATACTTCTGGATCTTTTCTTGATTATGTAGGTTTGTGTGCCTAAGAGCCAGCCACAGAGGTTCCACGTGTAAACTCTTAACAACAAAGCACACAGAAGCCGAATGATGGATTCAGAGGTGAGAAAATGGATTTCATGGATCTTATTGTGGTACCAACCAGGATCCAGTATCAGGTATATTGAATTTTCAGAAAATAAAATTATTTCTAGGTGACTGAGTGGTGGTGGTGGGGTATACCTTACCATAATCTTTTATGCAGTTATTATATTATAACCCATATTTTCCAGGGGGGGGGGGGCTGAGTTTTATAGTGGGTAGCTAGTTTCTGTAAGTCACTCAGCTTAGGTCAAGACCAACATGCTGGACTGAATTAAGAACCTGAAACCTTTCCTCCAGGTCCCTGTGCTACTCTCCATATATGATGCTTGACATCTACTGGACAGCTATGTAATTGCCATAGATATCGTTTAGAATCCTGAATGGCAGTGATGTCCATACAGTATAAGCAAGATTAATCACGTCCCAGTCCTCTGATCATTTTCCACTGTCTTCAGTGGGAAATGACAGCCTGAAATGAAAGTGAGTGTCAAAGAGGGCAGTTGATTCTAAGAAAGCAGTTGTTTCTGAGAGTAGTGGATTCTGAATGCATATTGACCTTTTTTCCCCCTTTTTTTTACATAGTTTTAACATTTGGATCAGATTATACAATATTACACACCGTCTTTTTGATCTCAGAATATTCATTAATCGTACCCTGAAAGCTATTTTTACCAGTAAAAATAAGCACTTTAATTATATTAAACATTGATAGAGATGGACATTTGTGCAGAGAAGGTAGCTTTCGAGTGACACAAGATCAGAACACATCAATGTGGATAGTCAAAACTGTCTCTTGCATTATTGGAACAAGAGTGATTACTTCAATTAGGTTTTTAGCCTCATATCTGTCTGTGATATACTTAGGATTCCTCTCATTCCAGATGCATGGATTCAGTCATTACAGTTAAGAGAAGGAAGGAGGCTTGGAGCCTATTTGGTCCAGCTGATCCCACAGTCCATGTAGGCAAACTGAGATTCAGAAAAGGGAACTAACTTTCCCACAGGCACAAAACAAGTGTGATGACATCAGAGGTTTGCAAAGAGTGACTTTTCCAACACTTACTCCTACTATGTAATGATAGGCTTTAAATGTTCCATTAGGACTCCTAAAACATCAAACCAATTTCAGGTTCATTATCCTCCAATCCATTCTCCATATTTTACTAAGTACTTATGTTGGTCCTTTGGTTTAAATACTTCAAAGGCTTTATTTGGATTTACTGTGGCTCTTCCATATAATGTGTCTATCTACCTCTCTTATCTCCCCTCCTAACATTACTTCCCTATTTCTCCACTCCGAATATATATCAAAATTTTAATGTTCTTCTTACTTCCAATCACAAACACTTTCTACTCCCTCTCTGGTTTTATCTAGCTAAGATAAATCTACTAGGCATAGAAATGCTTCTGTCCTTTGTTTTCACAACTCCTGTGTATATTTCTAACGGAGTGCCTATCACTGACTATTGTGATATTCTGTTGACATTGCTATCTCTCTCAGTAGGCTATATTTACTTCTGGAGCAGAACTGTTGTCTAATTTATCACTAGACCACAGTACCTGGTGTATATGAAGCATTTAGTAAATGCGCTAATTGTTGAAAATATGAAAATGATACTACACATACTGCTGACATACCATTGTTCTCTGGAGGGCCCATGTGAAGTAACTATGAAATGTAGAGGTTGTGAATAAGAGGTTGTGAAAGACCATGTGAAAGTAACTATGAAATGTAGAGGTTGTGAATAATAAGTTTGATTAATAATCCTCTGCCTCCTCTAATTCACTCTGTTTAATAGTTCCTCATCTTTTGGAGTCCAGTAATAGAAAATTCAGATTCAGAATCTCATTGTGATGCAGATAACACACACAAATATTCTCCCCAGTAGGCTGAAGGGTGATAAAGGCAGCAAAGTAACGTTAAATATCTTTGTATCCTGCTTTTTTCAGGATATTTTTGGTTATAAGCAACAGACGGTTATTTATAAAAAGCAAAGTTCTTGGCTCATCTGATTAGGAAATCTAGAGTTGGTCAAAGAAAGTCATTGCCATATGGAGCACCTTGAGTGGCATCTCTGATGCTTGTTCTCCCTTCTCAACTCCAATGTTCTTGGTTCATTTCATTGCTTAGATGGGATGTTTCCACATAGAGGAGAAGATCACTCTCAAGAAACCTATAGTCACCTACTCATTGTTTACGAGCTCCAGTAAAAAGATTCAATTTCCTTGTTATCTGTGGTGCAGTCTTCCCAGGGAAAATCCAACTGGCATGGCTTGGGATATACTAACTTGAGAGATTCCAAGAGTATGTACCTATCACTTGTTGTTTAAGAGGTAGAGAAAAGGCAGTTGCTTTAAGATCATAATGGTTCAGATGAAGAGAGTGTCATCTTTGAAAGGGATGAATGGTGGAGTTTCACCAGGCATCTCTGGTGACTGATAAACAAATGACATGCATGTTTACAGTAAGGCCAAAGGGAAGGAGAGAAAATGAGGCCAAGACTACTATTCTCTTATTGTTCAACTATTTAGGACCTTGTCTTCAATTCATGCACGCCCTGTGCTGGACATTAGGATTAGAATGGTACTAATTTCAGGCAGAGTATCATGGGAGATAAGGAATATAAAATCAAAAGATGTTTTTATTCCAATTAAAAGTCCTCCATGTCCACAAATTCTTATATGAGTGTATTCCCCCCACATATACACATGTGAACTACACTTGATCTTAGCCAAAAGGCCGAGAAGCGATCACACATGTGAACTAAAAAACAGAGTATATTTCTGTATACAATTATGGTCTTACATAATGTCAAAGAGATTGTTTAGTTAAACACATACCACCTTGGTTAATATTCAAGATGCCTACTTGAGCCTATTATCATCCTTTTATTTAGCACATATGGGTATGTCATTTTATTATTTTTTTTAAGGCTATGGTGATGCCAATGAAGCTACCCACAGAAATATATTCAATGATTTCACACTAAAATATAATCAATGTGTCAGATGGTGAAATCTTGGTTTGAAAGCAGGTGAATTAGAGGATATAAAATCCAGGGCCGGTTATTAAAATGAAACTTAGTCTCAATTCCACCTCTTACCAGTTAGGTTATCATGAGAAGTCATTTTAACACTTATTGATATAATTCTCCATCAGTAAGACTGCCTAATGGAGTTGCTATCAGGAAAGAACTGTACTGGTAAAAAGTGAAGAAAATTATAACATTGTATGTATAGATTAGCATTTTTTTAAAATTAATCTCAAGATTCTGAGTAAAGTTTTTAATTCATATTTTCTCCCACCTCTTATTTATGTCTTCCATGATTTGATGTTCCTAGTGTAGATTTAAAAATATCCCTTAACATGTTTGCCTTTGTGGAAATAAGTAAAATGTATTTAGAAAGAGAAAGAAAGAGATGAGGAAAAAATACATAAAGGGGGTAACTCTTATGCATCGGGATACACAAAATTGCAAATACTCAACACCATTAGTATGATTTCCACTGAAAGTGGCTAGAGATATGACAAAGTCCTAATCATACTCACAGATCAATCTAACCACAAAATGCCTGTGCTAGAAGGTCCATTAGAAGTCTCTAACACAAGACTGGAGAAATGCACAATACATCTCTTATTGTTGTTCTCATGGCAGACATAGCTCATCTTTATATATTCTATTTACATATTCTCTTTCATAGTTAGTTTCTACTTCTCCATCCAGTACTTCAGGCACTATGACTCCTCCTTTAGAAAGCCAAACAAATAATACCAATCTGCTATGCCACACTGATCTACCCTGCATATGGTATAGTTGAAAATTCCAATACATGGAGAATCAATTCACTACGGGCAAAGAACAAACTACCACAAAACAAAAGCAGAGTCAGAGTTAGAATATAGGTTTCCTGATTCCCAGTTATGAGTGAAAGGATTTAAAACAACGTCACAAACCCAAAACAAATGTTAGGAACAAAAAGTTCATGTGGTGACCTTCAGACATTGGTTCCTTTGGGCATCAGAAAAAAATCCTAGCCAGCTGCTATGTTAGCGTATTATAGATAGCAATATCTGTGCTAGTTATGGAATGAAGAACTAACAAAAGACAATGTATATACTGTAAACAAACCATGTAGGAAAGAAAAAAATGTGAAGCTACAATATGGCTTGGAGGAAAGCCATTTCTTTATTTAATATAAGAGTTATATTTTTATTTAATATAAGAGTTGACAAGGGAGTTTCTCTAAGCTGAGGAATTTTCTGATAAATTGAAGATATGATTTAATTACAACATAGACTTTCTGAGAAGACAAAAATGACTTTGATAATAGGTCCAACTCAATTTGATACAGTAATAATGTTTTCTAACTTCTTTTTTGGAGCCTTGTGTTATAGGAAGACACTAGGTAACATCCACATATCATGTATCAGCCTAACAATCATCCTGATTTAAAAATTTTATAAATTTTACAAATTACTAATTCTCAGGTTGGGCAATTATATTTTTCACGTTCCCTTTCTTTCCCTTCCTTCCTTCCTTCCTTCCTTCCTTCCTTCCTTCCTTCCTTCCTTTCTTTTCTTTCTTTTGTCTTTCTTTCTTTCTTTTTCTTTTTTTTTGGATGCATATTACACTAGATTAGTTTATAATGTTTTCAGTTATAGTGCATTTTATATACCTATCTATAAATCATTTAGCACTTATTTAGCACTTATTTAGATTCAAAACCCACTGAAATGAAAGAACACATACAAGTGCATACCTCTTAGTTGTTTAAGACCAAATAAGAGATTACTGGTTGAAATTCTTATTTATTTATTTATTTATTTATTTATTTATTTATTTATTTATTTACATTTATTTATTTTTGAGAGTCAGAGAGAGACAGAGCACAAGTTGGGGGAGGGCCAGAGAGAGAAGGAGACACAGAATCCGAAGCTGGCTCCAGGCTCTGAGCCATCAGCACAGA
This sequence comes from Herpailurus yagouaroundi, assembly GCF_014898765.1. NCBI lineage: Eukaryota > Metazoa > Chordata > Mammalia > Carnivora > Felidae > Herpailurus > Herpailurus yagouaroundi. The sequence goes on from NW_024412421.1 coordinate 16,012,606, forward strand.
GCCTGATGCGGGGCTTGAACTCACAAACCATGAGATCAGGACCTGAGCTGAAGTCAGACACTTAACTGACTGAGCCACCCAGGTGCCCCTGAAATTCTTTTTTAAAATTATGAAAATTTTGCTGTGTGAAATATAAGTATCTACATAAATGTAATACTGTAAAATCCTCATTTATACTAAATATATATCATACAAGGTATCTATTTTCTACATTATATGCAGTAATTACTGTATACACATTATTAGATGGTTAGCAACTTATAGAGTGCCTCCTCACAAAAATACATTCCTATAACTATTTAGAGTGTGCCGAAGAGGGGATGCATAGTTCAGAAGCATGGATGTCGCACAGCTCTACCCATCGTACTACATGTGAGAAACTCTCTTCTGTAAATTGGACCAATGATACCTGCACTGGGGAAGAGGGATGTATAGATGAAATGTGATAAAGTATATAAAACTGTCTGATTCATAATGTGCAGTAGCTCTGTATGACCAAGGATTCTGATCATAGATGAGACAACTGAAACCCACAGAAACTGAGAGAGGCTGAAGCAAAGGAGAAAGGGTATGGCTTTGCAGTGAGATAAAATGTACGGTAAATACACAGAACGGGCACTATGTTTCCAGTTACTCCAGAATAAGGACTCAACAAAAATGGCAACCATTGGGGGCACCTGTGCGGCTCCATCAGTTAAGCAGGGGTAAGCATCCCACTCTTGATTTTGACTCAGATCATGATCTCACAGTTCGTGAGATCAAGCCCTGCATGGAGCTTTTTATTGACAACGCAGAGCCTGCCAGGGACTCTCTCTCTCTCTCTTGCTCTCCCTCTGCTCCTTCCATGCTTGTTCTCTCTCTCTCAAAATAAATAAATAAATATTTTTAAAAAAGGCAGCCACTATTATAACAAACGTCTCCCATGTCCACAAATAGGAAGCAGCAAATGCTCACCATTAGAACCTATTCCTGCCACCAAACAGCCTCCTGTCCAATGAGAGCTCCCACTATGCTGACCTAAACTATTACATTTCCCTGCAACTCAAATTTATTCAAATTCCTTGAACAGATCTGTTTGTTTTGTCACAGGGCCTTTGCATATGTTGCATCCTTCATTTAACATGCATTCCTTGGCTCTACTCAACCATCACTAAATCAATTTTTACTCTATTTGTGGATCTAATCAGAAAAAATCACTTCCTCCAAGAAGTTTCATGGACTCTTCCTATGAGGCCAAATGATCCATTGCATACTTTTATAACTTCACATGTTTCCTTCAAGCACGTATCAACATTATAAATCTTATTTATTAAGGTTAACATATATTAAAGTAAGTCTTCCCACTAGTCTATAAGCTCCATGAGGACCAGGTCCCCAAACAGATGTGCTCATTTTTGTATCTCTAAGCATGCGTCATAATGTCTAGCACAAATACACACTCAATAAACTGTTACTGAAAAAAACAAAGGAAATATTCAGATTTGCACCTAGTATTCCCAGCAAGGTAGGTGTTTCAGCAGTTCATGAGAATGAGTTTATTATTAATATATGCTCTTCTACAGCTTTGGAAGAGGAGAAGCCTTCTTTATCTTTTTTTCCCCCCTCATAATACAAAAAAGGTCTTCCTGGACAGTCAGAGAAAGTCAGGCATGAATACTACCTACATGAGAAACTAAGGTTTTGCTAAATTAGCTGGCTGACTAAAGGAATTTGTGAATGTATGTATGGTTCTGAGGTCTGACTTGCAATATTTGTGGAAAGTTCATGCTCATTTACTTGGAAAACCTCTTAAGTCAATCTCATTAGTACAGAGATAGATGTGGAGTAGGAATAGCAACAGAAATGAGACAGCCTCCACCTAATGTTCTGGGCAACTAAATACATATAGATCTAGGACCTGAATACTAGAGTGTCAAAAAATTATACACACACAGACAAAGTATGAAAAAAGATCTTAATATTAAAATCTCTCTTTATGGGGGGGGGGGGGAGAAGAGGAGAAAAGATGCCAAATCAAAGACGGCAGAGAGAATTCTAGAGTTCAGATAATTACTCCAACTCTCCTTCAGCTTGTTGACATATCTACTTAAATCCATCTTAGAATTGAAATTGACAAGGCGTAGTGCTCTTTGAAAATAAAATGCTTCTAGATAGTTATATAACTGCTCAGTCCACAATTTTATCTGCACCATGCACTAATAGCTCTCTATAAATATTGCTAAATTATTTGCTAAATTGGAAGACACAGTTATGTTTTATCATCACTCCCTAAACTACTGGCAAAATAGTGGTGCTTTGAAAATATTTAACTGTCAGTTTTTATCAATTGATCAGCGGTAAGCAGTTTCTTAGATTAAATAAGATCAAATGGGATTTGTGGCTGTCAGATTTTCATTTGGCTTGTTCAATCATTATTTAAATTGCATTTCTGTATATATAGCAATATGTTAATTTGTTAGACAATGCATGCAGAAGTGATGTATGTTGCATTTTAAAAATTAGTTGAGTGAGGTGGTTCAATGTTGTGCTGTCTAAAGTTAAGTATAAAATTTATAGTAAAATCTCCAAATGTTGTTAATGACAAATGGAATTCAACCTGATGGACCTGTGCTTCTATAAACATTTTGTACTTGCCTGTGCCTCCATAATAGATTTTCTTAGTTCAATAAGCACATTCATTTGTAATAATGGAAATGATTTTATGTTACCTGCATCACCCAGTACTGCCCTACTAAAAAGAAGCATCTTCCCATTCTTTTTCTTTTAATGTTTACTTACTTATTTTGAGAGAGAGAGAGAGAGAGAGAGAGAGAGAGAGAGAGAGAATCCCACACAGGCTCCAGGCTTGGTGCTGCATCCAACACAGGGCTGGAGCATCCTTCCATCCTTAGAGCCAAGTTTAAATGCCTCGGCCTCTTGTCCCTGCTAGTCAGCTCACTGGAAGGCCATGTGGCCCGCCTCTGAACTCTCACAGTGTGTTTCTCCCTCTCTTTTACATAGGGCAGTTTTTACCTTTGGAGACAATTATTTGGTTGGCAAACTTCTCCTTCTTACCAAAGCATATAGGAGTTGAGGACTGCATAGGTCTAGAATCCCAAGCTGTGGTTAAACAGCATGCATATACAGACAGGTAATCTGAGGCTCTCTTCAGCTCTCTCCCAGTGTCATGTGGACAAAGATAATTTACACAATTACCCTTTAGATGCGCCAGGGCTCAGAAACAAGACCAATGCAGCTGGTATTTAGACCACACTAATGCTGAAAAGTTATCCTCAATTCGGGATAGCATGGATTCTCTTCCCGAAAAGGTATTTTGGGGGCACCTGGGTAGCTCAGTAGTTTAAACCTCTGACTCTTGATTTCAGCTCAGGTCATGATCTCACAGTTTGTGAGTTCAAGTCCCGCATGAGGCTCTGAGCTGATGGTGCAGAGCCCGCTTGGGATTCTTTCTCCCTCCTCTCTCTGCCCATGCACTCTCTCTCCGTCTCTCATTCTCACTCTCTCTTATCCTCTCTCAAAATAAATAAACAAAAAAAAGGTATTTGGGGAGAGCTTGGTTGGCTCAGTCAGTTAAGTGGCTGACTCTGGCTCCAGTCGTGGTCTCACGGTTAGTGAGTTGGAGCCGCGCGCCAGGCCCTGTGCTGACAGCTCAGAGCCCAGAGCCTGCTTCAGATTCTGTGTCTCCCTCTCTCTCTGCCCCTCCCCCACTCATACTCTGTCTCTTTCAATAATGAATAAATGCTAAAAATGTTTTTAAAAATGGTATGTAGCATTTATCATGGTTTTAGCAGACATTCTTCAGGATTTTCCGCTTCCTAAAAGAGTGACAATAGAATATTCTTCAAGATAAAATATATCTTTAAAACCACAGTAAAAAAATGTTTAAAAAAATTAAAAAGCAGCAAAAACAGAGGCAATATATGCTACATAAAAGCCCTAGCTCATCGTTTAAAACAATGCAACACCAAGTAAACTTCAAATATGAGAATACAGGAGCATATTAATAATAAATGTTTTTTAATAATATGTCGTGAAGTTAAAAAGCATATTAATGTACACAGTGGTTAAAAAAAAAAAAGACCACCACAATTCTAAGTGTGTGTGAGTATGAATACTTACTAGTATAGAATACTTAAGGGCTCACATCAGCATGCTTAGGTTGGGTATTTACTAACCAGAGAAAGTTACAGATCTTCCCTGACTTATGACAAGTCTATGTCTGGATAAACCCATCATAACATCAAAATGTCATAACCCAAAAATGCATTTAATACAGGTTATCCACCAAACATAATTTAGCCTAGCCTGCCTGAATTAAACATTTTCAGAACACTTATATGATTATCCTACAGTTGAGCAAAATCATCTAACACAAAGGCTATTTTATAATAAAAGGTTGAATATCTCAGGCTTTAATTGAATACTATACTGAAAGTGAAAAACAGAATGGTTGTAGGGGTACAGAATGGTTAGAAATACATCGGTGGTTGTAGGGGTACAGAATGGTTAGAAATACATCGGTTGTTGACCCTCATGATCACGTGGCTGCCAGGAAGCTGCAGGCAGCTGCTGGGCTCAGCATCATAAGACAGTATGAGGTGGCATACTGCTATATCAGGAAAAGATCAACATTCAAACTTTGAAGGACAGTTTCTACTTAACATGTATCACTTTCACACCATGATAAAGAAAAAAAAATCATTAAGTTGGGAGGTACCTGGGTGGCTCAGTCGGTTGAGCATCTGACTCCTGCTCTAAGGTCTTGATCTTAGGGTTGGGAGTTCAAGTACCATGTTGGGCTCCATGCTGGGTGTGTGAAGCTACCTAAAAAGAGCTGTAAGTTGAACCTTCATAAGTCAGGGACCATATATATCTACTAATTAGATGTTGCTAACAAGGAAAAGTTATTTCATTTCTCTTTGTTTCATTTTTATTATTTTTAAAGTGGAAATACTAAAAACAGCTAGGTCTGCAGATGGAATGAAATAATGCATAAAAGGTATTATGAACAAAAATTTAGCCAGAAGAGTAAAAATTAGGTATTTGATTTCTCATATATAAAGACTAAAATATTATTTTATTAACTATGGCTGTCAGTGGTTGTATTTCGGTGGCCAGTTTTAGCATTTCTCTTTACTTATTATTTTTCTTTCTGGCCTTTCTAACACTAATGGATAGGCATTATTTTTTTAACCGCAAAAATGCCTATAAAATATATCCCTTTCAAACTTCTCTGATTCCACCTCCACTTAAGATTTCCATTGATTTCTACCAGGGATATGTGTGTACATGGAAAGTAGATGTTACTCACAATAATATAACACAAGGCTCTCTAATATACAACTCAAGCTCATGTGATAGTAGAGTGACCTACCAGCAAGTGACAGTTTAAATTTGAAAAGATCAAATATATTCATTCTGTGGGTATTATCTAATGGGCGCCAGATGCCACACTGAAGTGTGCAAACTGAATGTTTCTTAGGGAATCTACCAGGTAGCCGGCAGACAATATCTGTCTTCAGAGCAATCCTAGCTTCCTAAAGGGAAATATCTCAACACATCTGACTTTCCCAGGGGTAGTGGGTCATATTTTGTACCGCAACATCAACAACATTGTGTACTATAAATTTACTAAGCATATATTCAAGAAGTATTTGTTGAATGTTTGAGGAACAAATGTTGGGAGAAAATTATACAAATGTGCATTACTTCAAAGATTTAAAGGAGCATCATATCTGTAATGTTGACAGTGTTAGACTATTTTTAAAACATATCTTCCAAGATTTTTGGATGATCTAGTAAGCTATTTCCCTTATGGTCAAGTGCATGTACTAGAAGAAATACGGCCAAGGTTAAATAAGAAGTCTTCAGCTCTACAGTCCAGTGAGTATGATGCATCAGGCAAAGGCTGGTGCTGGGATTTCAGCGACCTTGGCCTTCTGATAACTAGGGCAAGCTAACATGAAACTTTCCCTGCAGGAATTAATGTGTAAAAATGAAATTGTCACAAAGTCCTTATTTGTACCTGGGTCTTCAAAATTCATACATATTAATCTGAAAGTATTTTTTTTTTTAATTTTTTTTTTCAACGTTTATTTATTTTTGGGACAGAGAGAGACAGAGCATGAACGGGGGAGGGGCAGAGAGAGAGGGAGACACAGAATCAGAATCAGGCTCCAGGCTCTGAGCCATCAGCCCAGAGCCCGACGCGGGGCTCAAGCTCACGGACCGCGAGATCGTGACCTGGCTGAAGTCGGACGCTTAACGGACTGCGCCACCCAGGCGCCCCTTAATCTGAAAGTATTAATTAATTGCTTTAAAATTTCTATTGAGTACTTAGAGCTCTACGTTCTATGAATGGTTAATTTCATGTGTCAACTTAGCAGGGCCATGAGGTGCACAAATATTTGGTTAAAAATTATTTCTAGATATGTCTGTGAGGGTGTTTCTTGATGATATTAACCTTTTAAAATTTCTCTGGTTATTTTATGATGAGATTAGCATTTGAATGGATAGACTATGCCAAGCAAATTGTTCTCCTTCATATAGATGGATTGCATCCAATCCATTGAAGGCCTGAAAGGAGTCAAAGGAGTAACAAAAAATGCTTTCTTTTGGCCTGTCTTGAATTGGGACATCAGTCTTCTCCCACCTTTGGACTCAAGCTCACACTGGAGTTTACACCATTGACTCTGTTGGTTTTTACGCCTTTGGACTAGAATGATACCATTGGCTTTCCTGGGTCTCCAATTTGCCAGCTACAGATCTTAAACATCTCAGACTCTATAATTATGTCAGCCAATTCCTTATACTATATCTCTTGGTATTTGCAAGATGCTTTTCAAAACAGATCATATACTACTAACTATTATGGAGTAATCCTGAACTCTTTTCATATGTATTTATGGACTACAATTGTTTAACAATGGTCAACATTGCAAATGACACATGAGTAATGAGATACATTAAAATTGTTATTTTAACTGAATGAATAATCAAGAAAGTCCAAAGCCCTAAACTTCATTTCAAGGTATATATAACAATTTTAGTTATCTTTGTTCAGAAGAACAGCATATCTGGATTTGAAGTTTTCTGTTGTTTATAGATTATCTCCTCTATGGAATACCAAGATATACATTCTGAGTCCAGCCGCTCAAAAACTGGTGTCCCGGAGATGCCTGGGTGGCTCAGTCAGTTAAGCATCCAACTCTTAATTTCAAGCTGAGGTCACGATCTCAGGATGGTGAGACTGAGCCTGTGTCAGGCCCCATGGTGGGCATGGAGCCTGCTTGAGGTTCTCTCTCTCCCTCTGCCCCTTCCCTGCTCATGTGTGTGCACACACATGCTCGCTCTCTTTAAAAAAAAAAAAAGAAAAGAAAAGGGGCGCCTGGGTGGCTCAGTCGGTTAAGCGGCCGACTTCACCTCAGGTCATGATCTCACGGTCCGTGAGTTCGAGCCCCGCGTCGGGCTCTGTGCTGACAGCTCAGAGCCTGGAGCCTGTTTCAGATTCTGTGTCTCCCTCTCTCTGACCCTCCCCCATTCATGCTCTGTCTCTCTCTGTCCCAAAAATAAATAAACGTTAAAAAAAAATTTAAAAAAAAAAAGTTTTATCCTGGTATCCTGGACTGCTTTTGAGCCTGAGGTATCTCTCATTTGTATAGTTATCTCTGGCACTTCCAAAAATATTGGACACCATGCATGCAGTCAGGAAATATTTCTTGAAGAAACAGACAAAGTCACTCTGTTATTAGACAAACATTGTTGAGACTGTGTGCTTGGAAACTTGTATAAGGTAACTCCACTTTCAATGGAATTTAAATAATATCCTGCATTACGTTTCATTTCTGAATAGCCAATAGCCCTACTAGGCTGTTTTGTGTGCATGCCTATTGTAGTTCAATCACTTTATTCTTGATATAGAATCATATTTTTTTCTGGATTAAATTTTTTGCTACTAAAATGTTTTTTTTTAAATAACAACAACAACAACAAGTGAATTGCCTTCAGTGTCTTAACTAGTAATTATGTTATTAGGCATAATTACTAGACACCTTTATTTTAGATGCCTTGGTCCATTTTAGGGGCTTAGAGGCAGGTAGTAATTGATAAAAGAAAAATCAGCTCTCATTTCTGTCACTTATAAAGATAATTATCATTGTGAGCATTCACAATATGCCAGACAATGTCTTAGAGATATTTAATATGAAACATCATAGCTTTACTGTTGAGCACTGAGACCATACAAGACAACTTGTGCTTATGTACAATATTTGAAATTCTCACCCCAAATCATTTTAATTCTTATTCTTTTGATGATTAAATAGAAAAAAATCATAGGGGTTACTATAATGCTAAGATCATAGGGCCAGAAGTTGTTAAAAATAAGCTTGGAATATACATCCTTTTGTAGCTAAAACCCAATTTCATTGCATCATATGCAATGAAACTTCTTGTTTTGGCATTTGCTCCACATGGATACTTTCATGCCTTCAACAGGATAGTCTGTGCTTGAATTACTGGCAGTTTTCTCATTGGAAAGCTCACCAAGATGCTGCCTTACTTGCATGCTTTGATGTTAAATCTTTCTTTCATACCCTCTTATTTTGTTTGCTAAGCAATTAACAGATTGATCTTCTAGAAAAAAATCAAAACACAAGAATATTTTTTTTAACTGCTGTGTGTTCCTCTTCCAAAGTTTTAAAGTAATTTCATCTCCATAGGCTGTTCAGGTCCATCTACTTAAATCTTTGTGTCAAAAGATTTAGAATATGCCTCAGAGGTTATACCCTTATATCTTTCTTCTGAAAAGAAAGACTGGCTTTGTTATTTCAAAGCACTATGCTTAATTATCTTGACCTCAGTTTCCTTTCTTGCAGCAACCTCTCAGGCTATTTGAAAGGATATTAGGTAATTTACATGAATGTATTTTGTATATGATAGTCACTTAAGAAATATCACTTTGCCCTTTTTCCTTCTTTGTAGGACAGTTAGTTAACTGTCTTTGGTAGGCCTTCCTTTGTGTGAATATTTGGTTTAAAGGTGCAAGAGTATCAATATTTGTATTACTATATGGCACAGAATATTTGCTAAAAAAATATTCATTTAATTTTGGAGGTAATCCTTGATGACAAGTGTCACAGCCTTCATTTTAAGGAGAAGGAGACTGTCACACAGTTCAGAAGTAACAGAGCTCAGGTTCAAAAGCACATCTGTCTGGCTCCAAAGGATTTATTTAACACACAATATCACTCTATATGGAAAGCAGCCACAGTTTTTTAAGTGCCACACCATAATTAGCAAGTTTCTTATTTAATAAATCTTCTAGAACTATTTAAACTGAAAAGTTAGATTTTTTTCAACAAATTCTATTCAGAAAGTTACATACATTGCCAGTGAAGTAGCCAGTATTTAAGGGCTGAATAGACTTCCTTCTTATCCATTAAGAAACAATAGTTTCTCTCATTAATATCAGCTTTTTGTTTAAAAAGATACATAAAAGATACATGACCTTAACTACTTATATCAATTAATTTCAGTGAGAAATATTTGTTACTTTGCAAATTCCAGATCCACTCACAAAGGAGAACTACTCTAATTAAAAAAGACCACTTAGTGGAGTACTATGTGGAAAAAGAGAAAGAATGAATGAGAAAGAATAAAATGAGAAAGACTGAGATGAGAAAGAATGCGAAAGAATGAGAATGAGAAAGAACGAAATATGGCCCTTTTTTAGCAACGTGGATGGAACTGGAAAGTGTGATGCTAAGTGAAATAAGCCATACAGAGAAAGACAGATACCATATATTTTCACTCTTATGTGGATCCTGAGAAACTTAACAGAAACCCATGGGGGAGGGGAAGGAAAAAAAAAAAAAAGAGGTTAGAGTGGAAGAGAGCCAAAGCATAAGAGACTCTTAAAAACTGAGAACAAACTGAGGGTTGATGGGGGGTGGGAGGTAGAGGAGGGTGGGTGATGGGTATTGAGGAGGGCACCTTTTGGGATGAAGACTGGGTGTTGTATGGAAATCAATTTGACAATAAATTTCATATATTGAAAAAAAAAAGACCACTTAGGGGGTACCTGGGTTGCTCAGTAGGTTAAGTGTCTGACTCTCAATTTTAGCTCAGGTCATGATCTCACAGTTTGTGGGTTCAAGACCCATGCTGGGTCCGTGCTGGTGGTGCGGGTACTGCCTGATGCCCTAAGCATGAAGCCTGCTTGGGATTCTCTCTCTTTCCCTCTCTCTTTCATTTCTCTCTCCCATTCATAATATCTCTCCCTCTCAAAATAAATTTTAAAAATCTTAAAAAAAAACCCAGTATATACCAGACGCTCTACATATATTGTTTTACTTAATGATGAAATATTCATTTCCTCATTCAATAAATATTCAAGTACCTTCCTCATTTCCAGTCACTGTTCTAGATCATAGGGATGAAATTATTAGCAAAAACAGACCTGGATTTGCCTTCATGTCACTAAAAGTATAATAATAATAAAGACACTAATCAGATCTTTAGGCTGAAAACTATAGAAAGCTTAGGAAAGAAATTGAAGAAGACACAAAGAAATGGAAAAACATTCCATGCTCGTGGATTGGAAGAACAAATATTGTTAAATGTCTATATGACCCGAAGCGATCTACACATTCATTCCAATCCCTACTAAAATAACACCAACATTCTTCACAGAGCTAGAACAACAATTTGAAAAGCGGCAGGGAACCAAAAAAGACCCAGAAAACCCCAGACACTGAATAATGTTGAAGAAGAAAACCAAAGCTGAAGGATCATAATTCCAGACTTCAAGCTGTATTACAAAGCTATAATTATCAAGACAGTATGGTACTGGCACAAACACAGACACATTGATCACTGGAACAGAATAGAGAACCAATGGAAAAAAGTCTGGTTAGCAAATGGTGTTGAGAAAAATGGACAGTAACATTCAAAAGAACGAACCTGGGCCACTTTCTTATACCATACACAAAAATAAACTCAAAATAGATGAAAAACCTAAATATAAAACAGGAAAACATCAAAATCCTATAGGATAAAACAGGCAAATACCTCTCTGATCTCAGCCACCGCAAATTCTTATTAGGCATGCCTCTCAAGGTAAGGGGAACAAAAGAAAAAATGAACTATTGGGACCTCATCAAGATAAAAACTGTATAGTGAAAGAATCAACAAAACTAAAAGGTGACTAATGGAATAGGAGAAGATATTTGTAAATGACATAATAGGTAAAGGGTTAGTATCCAAAATCCTATAAAGAATTTGTCAAAGTCAACACCCAAAAAACAAATAATCCAGAGAAGAAATAGGCAGAAGACACAGACACTTTTCTGAAGAAGACATCCAGATAGCAAAGAGACACATGAAAAGATGCTCAACATCACTCATCATCAGAGATATATAAATCAAAACCACAATGGGATACAACCTGACACCTGTCAGAATGGCTAAAGGCATTAACAACTCAAGGCAACAACAGATGTTGCTGAGGTTGTGGAGAAAGGGGATCACTTTTGCACTGCTGGTGGGAATGCAAACTGGTGCAGCCACTGTGGGGAACAGTATGGAAGTTCCTCAGAAAATAAAAGTAGAACCACCCTATGACCCAGTATTTGCACTACTAGGTATTTATCCAAAGGACACAAAAATGCTTATTTGAAGGGGTGCGCGCACGCACACACACACACACACACACACACATGTGTGTGTGTGTGTGTGTGTGTGTGTGTATATATATTTCATATATATGACATATATAATATTTATGTATTTTACTGTGATATATATGTACATATAATGTAATATGTATTTTAATATGTATTAATATGTATTTAATATGTATTACATATGTATTAATAATATATTAATATATTAATAATAATTAATATTATATTAATAATATTATATTAGTAATATAATTATTAATAATATAATATGTACTTTTACTGTGATATATATGTGTGTGTGTGTATATATATATATATATATAATGTACTATTACTTGGCAATCAAAAAGAATGAAATCTTGCCATTTTCAACAATATGAATAGAACTAGATGGTATTGAGCTAAGTGAAATAAGTCAGGGAAAGACAAATGTCATATAACTTCACTCAGATATGGAATTTAGGAACACAACATATGAACATAGGGGAAGTGAAAGAAAAATAAGAAAAACAAAGAGGAAGAGGGGCGCCTGGGTGGCGTAGTCAGTTAAGCGTCCGACTTCAGCCAGGTCACTATCTCGCGGTCCTTGAGTTCGAGCCCCGCGTCAGGCTCTGGGCTGATGGCTCGGAGCCTGGAGCCTGTTTCTGATTCTGTGTCTCCCTCTCTCTCTGCCCCTCCCCCGTTCATGCTCTGTCTCTCTCTGTCCCAAAAATAAATAAAAACGTTGAAAAAAAATTAAAAAAAAAAAAAAACAAAGAGGAAGATAAACCATAAGAGACTTTTTTAAATTAAAAAAAATTAAAAAAATAATGTAGAGAGAAAGGGAGAGAGAGAATCCCAAGTAGGCTCCACACTTAACATGGAGACCAATGTAGGGCTTGACCTCACAGCTTTGAGATCATGACCCAAGCAGAACTCAAGAGTCAGACAACAGGCTGAGCCACCAGGCACCCTGATCAGAGACACTTAAAATATAGAAAACAAACTGAGGGTTGTTGGAGGGGTGTTGGGTGGGGGGATGGGCTAAATGGGCAATGCACATTAAGGAGGGCACTTGTTAGGATGAGCACTGGCTGTTATATGTCAGTGATGAATCACTAAGTCCTACTATTGAAACTGTTATTACACTATGTTAACTTGGATTTACATTAAAAAAATAATAAAATAAAATATTTTTCTTTTAAAAACAAAAGATACTCCCCAATGTTTATAGCAGCACTATTAACAATAGCCAAAATATGGAAAGAGTATAAATGTCTATCGATGGATCAAAGGATAAAGAAAATGTGGTGTACATATACAATGGATTATTACCCAGCAATCAAAAAGAATGAAATCTTGCCATTTGCAACTACGTGGATGGAACTGGAGGGTATTAGGCTAAGTGAAATTAGTCAGTAAGAGAAAGACAAAAATCATATGACTTCACTCATATGAGGACTTTAAGAGACAAAACAGATGAACATAAGGGAAGGGAAACAAAAAATAACATAAAAATGGGGGGCGGGACAAAACATAAGAGACTTTTACATACAGAGAATGAACAGAGGGTTAGTGGAGGGGGTGTGGGAGGGGGAATGGGCTAAATGGGGGAGGGGCATTAAGGAATCTACTCCTGAAATCATTGCTGCACTGTATGCTAATTTGGATGTAAGTTACTAAAAAATAAAAATAAAAAATAAAACAAGTTAAAAAAAATAGCAAATTTAATTAACTGAAGAACAGAGGGAGAAAAAGGAAAAAAGAAAACTTCCAGAGAGTGGGACAAGAATGGGAAAAGTCTGTGGTAAGAGGGAACAAGTTGAGCTAAACAGCAGGGAGAGGGTGGAGGGAACATTGAGGGTTGGTATGATGCAGGGAGAAAAAATCTGTTCTCTTGGATCAGAAAGGGCTTCTTTGTGGAAATGCCATTTAAATTGATAAGTGGCATTTAATGGCACCTTTTTCCTATTTTCCTTTTTTAAAAAATATATCTGTCGGAACACCACTGAAATCTTATTTCAACACACTGTGTGTAAGCAAACTGTGCAGTGAAAAAACCATAGGACTAATGTAATAAAAATGTGGATGTTCATAAACTCCTTAATAATACAGTGTTCCAAGTAAAATCCATGGGATTTATGTGACATTAGGTATTTTTAGAAAGCTCAGACCAACAAATGGAAAGACTTAGAAAAAGAAAGAAAGAAAAAAAAAGCCTTAAAAATAAATTGCATAGGCTACCAAGGCTGTCTGCTGGATTTTTCACTGGTCAGGAATACATATATTCTAACAGCAAATGATGGGAAAGAAAATTTCCCACTCACCTAATGCATGTCCAATACGAACTTAATTACTTTCATCAGTACAGTAGAGGAAAAAATTGAGCAGGAAGGGAAAACACCAATATGCTTCAACCTGATAAATCTATCCCCAAGCTTCTTTCTCTCTTGTGGAGTATTGTTTAAGTGGCTAGTTTTAACATATCATGTTGTGATATTTACATTGATATAGGTGAATCCAAAATATGAAGTGATACAAGTAGCATTTAACTTTCAAATTTTCAATTTGTTGGGACTGAGGATGTTTACAGGCTTTCTCCTCAAGTACTCTTGTAGTTCAGGTTTGGCTCCTGGACAGGAAGTTGTTCTGTACTGATATGACAGAAAAAAGTATATGTGTGTAGTTGGGGAGTTAAATGGTCATCTGGTATATGAAGAATGGCATCCACAGTCTCTGGAACATGTCTTGGAATTGAAAAAAGATGACTATCAAATCCTGAGTTCTAGCTTCTTTCTTTATAAATAAATGCTTTACACTATAAAGATAATAACCATAGAACTGCTAAGAAAGAGAGAAAACAAGTCACCCACACCTAATTAGTCATACCATCTAGTCACAACCAAAAGAAATAATAACAACAGCAGAACAGCAGCAATAATAATAACTGAAATTCACTGGGTACTACCATGGGCCTACTGTTTCAAGTAAATTATTTCTAATCATTATACTAACCTCCCATACTATAACCAATATCTTCCTTTTACACTTGAGGAAAACTGCTCAGAGGGATTAAATTACTTGTCAGATATATCACAGAGCCACTGAGGGCAGAAAACCAAGATTTAAAGTAAGAAATACTTTATTTAGGCTTTTACTGTGGCATGTGGCTTTTCAGTCATTTTTCCCAAATATGTACTTTTTATTTGCGTGTTTGTTCTATTCAGTTTTATTTCAAGCTTGTCATTACATGACACATTAATTTTCACTCCTAATTTCTTAAATCATCTATTTTATTACCTATGCTATTACATGATTGCTATCATTATCAATATACGTTAAAAAACCCAAGTATATGTACTTTATTATGTCTAACCAATAATTTATATCTTGACCATTTTGCTTGTTTTCCTTTTGTTTCTATATCATAAAAATGATACAATATTTTTATATAAAGCTTTTTCTGCATTTTGGATTATTTATTTCAGATGGCTTTCTAGACAAAAAAAAATGACTCACTCAAAGGTATTAGACTTGTTTTTTAAATATTTAAAATCTAAGGCCTAAATCATAAGAAATATGCATATGACAAAATTAATACTCATATTGATTAAGCTCTGTAGTTCCAGGTTTTCCCAATTCATCTACCAATTAGGCTATAGAAATTTACTTGACCAAAATAGATTTGCATTTTAAAAACTCAATATTATTAATCTGTGCTGGGCCTATAAGGGTTATCCTGTTGAAGTCTTTAAAGTCAAAGGTACTCATCATTCATGAATCTAAGGAAATGACCTATGTATTAAGTAGTCTGTAAGAAAAGATATTCTATGTTCATTTGCATTTCCACTGACCCATTTCTTTCTGCTTAATAACATTTTAAATTACTCGAATTAATATGGGAGGAAAAAATGAACTACTTAGCTGAAGTCAGTAAAATTATCAGATCTATTGCTATTACATGGTGTAAATAAATGCTTTGTCCTTAAGTATGTTTACCTTAAATAATAACTAATTTTAATACCTATTTAAAGTAGACAAATATAAAGCATATCTAACTACAAGCATTGTTTAATTTTAAATGTTTTTTCAAGAACAATAGACTGTATATGCAGAGGTATATGTACCTGTGTATGAATTCTCCCTTAAAAATGTTTTTAATGTTTATTTATTTTTGAGAGAGAAGCAGAGCATGAGTGGGGGGAGAGGCTGAGAGAGAGAGGGAGACACAGAATCTGAAGCAGGCTCCAGGCTCTGAGCTGTAGGCACAGAGCCTGACACAGGGCTCGAACTCATGGACCCTGAGACCATGACCTGAGCCAAAGTTGGAGGCGTAACAGACTGAGCCACCCAGACGTCCCTAAATTTTCCCTTTAGATCAGATTCTTGTCTTCTGAAGACAAATATGACTGTAATAATCTTCCAACTAACACCTATTTATTCATTCAGTGCAGCATCTATTCTGTCCTAGCTACTGTGTCATTTTCTGGGAACTACTAAGATAAAAAATAAACTTACAATAACAACGATTATATTTTTTTGTCAAATTTGTTATTTGTATGAGCATTCAAGTGTGTTATTCCAACCTTCATATCATCAGCACAGTGCAATAATATGGCTACTCTTCTTCCAGGTGAAAAGAAATCAAACAGTCACCTGCCCGAGAAAACATAGTAAGTGGGTAAATAAAGATATTCAAGCTACAACTACATGGTTGCAAGTGACAGAAGTGTAAACTTAACCATGGGAGAAGTTCATAAACATATGTATGGGTGGGAGTATCTATAACAAGCCATCCAAAACTTAGTGGCTTAAAACAGCAAACATTTATTATTGCTCAAAAGACTGGTGGCAGTGGTCAGAAAGGCCCTGAGGCCAAAAGACACCATTGCTGGTAGACACAAGTCAGAAAGGCGTGCACCAGATCAGTAAATGCAGAATGGTTAGGGGAAAGTACAAGAAGCACATGTAATTCATAGGACTGATTACTCTTTTAATTGACTCATCCATTCAATACAGCGGATGGAGTGTCTTTTAGATGACTAGTAAAGGTTAAAAATAAAAACAAATGATCAAAAGAAAAACAAATTAGTGGTAGTATAAGATGAAAATTTGCTGTGAGGGATTCAAGAGAACAGCTGCATATGGCTTTGTAATTGAACACTGGATGTTTCTGAGGGCACAGAAGTCTTGGGTTCTCTAGCTCATTGTTAACACAGAGAGGAAATGGGCACCCTCATTCTTTGCCACTCCAGTAGAAAGTTTACCTTGAAGAGGATGCTTCTTAGGAAGCTCACAGGTAACCAATGAAGAATGCTGGCTGCCTATCCACTTTAGAAACAATAACTGTATTTCCACTAGGTTACTTTGTCACTTCAAATGTTAATTTCCCCTGAGTTAATACTTCAGTGTATCTCTCATCAATATTACTTTCTATCTTTTTAAAAGTAATCATATTATAAAACTACTCAAAAGCTGTTAAAACAACTAGTAAAACATGTCAAAATAAATGCACGAGACCATTTTATTTTCTTGGCATTGTATAACCAATTAAGTAGTATATTAAGTAGTTCTGAAATAGTTATCACAGAAAAAATATAGAGGAGATATTTTCTGAAGGGTATTAGGCCTGGAGTCCAATTTGCTAAATCTTCTTTTCAGAGGGAAAAGTGGAAGCAATTGCAATGGACGCAGCAGGGTGCAAAGTTTTGCAGAATTGTTCTTACTATTAAAGAAACAAGCCAACTAAATTGTTCTATTAAAACAAGAGGCCAGAAAGGTTGCATTCAATTTAGGACCTGGATTCTTAGGCATTTGGACCTATGGAAAAGGGAGTTTAAATTGCTTTTACTTGCCTTGTTTTATAGGTATGAGAAATTTTTCAAGGTTGCAATTGAAGTCAGAGGTAAAACCGCAGAATTGCACTTTGCTTCACCAGGGATTCCCTTTTGGGTGATTTTAGGGTCTCAAATTTTGTTAAGAAATGAGGACAGTGATATTAGCTACTTGGTGCTTCATATGTAGTTGACAAATAACATATTCACTCTTCTGGGAAGAAGTGATGTGTTCAAAAGTCAAGAAAAGTATAGGTACTACGTTGTGTAGCAGACTTCTAGAATTTATTCATCCAGCTTAACAGAAACTATATCCATCGAACAACTCTTCATCTCCACCACAAAAACAAAGGGACACAAAGGAAACTTGGAAGGTGCTGGGTATGTCTATCCCTTGATTGTGGCGATCCTATCACAAGTGACTGCATATACCCAAACACATGAAATTTGTACCTATTAAATATATGCAGTTCTTTGTACATCAATTATGCTTGAATAAAGCTGATTAAAAAGTCAAAAGATGGCACATATAGTATTGCAGGAAGAAAAAGTCACTCTTTATTGAGTATATCTACACATTCAAACAATGCCAAACAACCAAAAATACCAAGAGCCTACTAAGTGTCTGTCATTGTGACTGATTATATAAATGAAGTAAAAACAGGTATTGTTCCTGCCTTTATCATTCAAAACATTTTCTCTAGAGTTAGAAAACTAAAAGTAAGCAAATTTGATCTGTTAGCATCATTCTGTTCTGATATTTTTTAAATCTTTTCTAACAAACTGACATGAAAACTACCGCTCTTTCAATTTCCAAGTTAGACTCTGCCTCCTTCTTCTTCACTACACCATTAGAAGCAATCTCTGACTCATTTGAACTTGACATCTCCTTCGTATTATTGGTATTTTACCAGTCTGTGTTGCTTTTCCAGATATATAATCTCCTAAGTGGCAGATAGCCATGCTTGATTTATGGATGGGATCCTTGCATGGGAGATAGCTTTATTTTGCTTTTATTTTTTGTTTACACTCACAGTCTCTTCCACTTGAATTTAGGCTCCAAGACTTACCAATTGTATAAATCTCGTGCAATTACTTTTTTATAAGCCTCAGTTTTTCAATTCGTAAAATGGAGATTATAATTTTGTATGATCCATTTTTTTTTTAATTTTTTTTCAACATTTATTTATTTTTGGGACAGAGAGAGACAGAGCATGAACGGGGGAGGGGCAGAGAGAGAGGGAGACACAGAATTGGAAACAGGCTCCAGGCTCCGAGCCATCAGCCCAGAGCCTGACGCGGGGCTCGAACTCACGGAGCGCGAGATCGTGACCTGGCTGAAGTCGGACGCTTAACCGATTGCGCCACCCAGGCGCCCCTGATCCATTTTTTTTAAGTATAAAAGGAGATTATATGAAGAGTTATTTAAAAAGTATCTGGTACAGGCTATTCATTCAAAGAATATTAGACTTTTATATTAACTTGAGAACAGTAATTATCAAGCAGCACTGTATTATATATGGAATGATAATATTAATCATCATGAAGTATGTGGACCATATCTTAGAGTATATTTTGGAATGATCATATGCTATTTATGGTATTTTTGATGCTTAGAACTGACACTAATGAATCAATCTTCCATGATTAATGACTAAAGTAGCATTTCTTTCTAGGCCCACAATCCTTATTTCCTCTTTCCATTGCACTGGAACTCCAAACATACCATAATGTGTCAGTCCTGGAGCAAACACTATATCCTGAGGCCTCCAAAATTTTCACTTAATGCTATTCTCCTAGTCTCTTCTGCCCTTCTTTCCCTCTCCCTTATTGAAGGTCATTTAAATCTCACCCTCCCTCTGTTCTCGCTCACTCTGAAGAAGGAAATGCTTCCAGGGAGCATTCTTAAATTCTTGCTTATTAATAGAGGGTGTTTTCACACTTACCCTACATTAGGGTATTATTTACATAACAGTATTCTATTAATCTTGAACTCACAGAGAAGAAGGAATGGCGTCTTACTGGCCCTGTTTCCCATATTGAGCCACACGGTGTATATATAAGGTGATCTACACTGCTCAATAAATTGAATGGATACCCAGTTCATAAAGGTGTCAGAACGTGTCTGAAAATGCAGCCACTGTGACATTTACCAGCTGGCATCTATTAGCATTCAAGCAATGGATGAAAAGGAACTACCTCTGCTAGTATCACTGTTGGGTGGAATCTCTCAAGGATTGTGTACCTGCTTAGTGGTGGTACTGTTCTGCCTTGCACACATTGCTGTACTACACGAACAGATGAATACCTGTCTGGTGCTTTCGAGCTCCAGTAGATTGTTTTTGATGACTAAACTAACATAGCTTGGAAGACCTTTTTATTGAATTTCTCAGACAGTTAGAAGACTTGCCAAGGGGATTTTTGCATGAGATCCAAGGTTTTTTATTATAGTGGTGATTTCTCACATGGTCCGGCGAGAGAAGACCTTTTTAATTTTTGCTCTGTAGAAGCCACTACACAAGAAATTAGGGGATGGGACGTTGAATAATTTCTGCTGACTTTTTTTTTTTTTTTTTTTTTTGCAGAATATGTTGGGACATTCCATGGTGTTTATTAAATGTCTATATGAGCTACATACCGTGCCATCCATTTGTAATTTCATTTTATCCTCATACCAACCAAAAAAGTAAATAATGTTATTACAGTTTTATAGAATAACAAAGTGAACCAAGTAAGTTATTTGGATAACATGTGTCAGATCCAAAAATGATGCTTATGAGTTATCTTTGAGATTTTCTAAAAAGATTTAGTGAAGGTTACTGGGAAAAAAATAAATACCATGGATGAGTCATCTCTTTAATGATTTTGTATGCTAATGTACTTGTTTTCTTCTTAAGTGCATAGTCAATGCCCAATTTTAAGAATATATAAAATGCATTAATATATAAAGATGAAAATGATAGTGTAAACCTACCATGTAAAACTCACTAAAGATGGCCCTTATTTTGTATGGTTTCAAAAGGAATAAATTTCAGATACAATGGCTTATTAAATAACACATTGGTTTCCCAAAACACAGTTCAAATGTCAGTTACTATGGTATATTTCCTAAAAGCAATTGCAAAAAGTACAAACTTCCCTCTTAGTTCTTCTTTTCTTTTTGTAATGTTTTTATTACATTTTATTACATTTTATTTTTGAGAGAGAGTGCATGCACAAGTGGGGGAGGAGCAGAGGATCTGAAGCAGACTCCTCACTGACAACAGAGAGTACTACATGGGGCTCAAACTCACAAACCTTGAGTGGGAGTCAGGCGCTTAACCGACTGAGCCACCCAGGTGCTCCCCCTCTCAGTTCTTGAGCCCACAAATCACTATATAAATAAATGTGCATCATGATCAATGATCAATCACATTACTTCTTTCAAAGTCTGTCCATGATTGGACCCTACACATCCATTTTCATTTCATGCATAGAAAGCAAAGCATGAACTTGTGTTGCCTCCCTGTCTCCCAGTGATGAACCCATGCAACATTTCACAAAACTGGATAATTGAAATAGAGTTAGCCAACAAAGATGGATGTGCAGAAAACAAGCAGAAAATGAAAACAGCAGAAAGGAAACTAGATATGATTAGAACATGTGAAAAGAGTGCCAGAGAGTATCGTGTAAGGAAGTATGTAGTATATATATATATAATAGGACAGAAAGGGGCATCTGGGGGCTCAGTCATTTAAGCATCTGACTTTTGCTCAGGTCATGATCTCGCGGTCCATGAGTTCGAGCCCTGCGATGGGCTCTGTGCTGACAGCTTGGAGTCTGGAGCCTGCTTAGATTCCGAGTCTCTTTCTCTCTCTGCCCCTCCCCTGCTTGCACTCTGTCTCTCTCTCAAAAATAAACAAACATTAAATAAATAAAAAAAATATGACAGAAACACTTAATATACTGTACAAAATAACTTGCAGGGTTTGAATTCAATGTAAATGGAGTTAGAGAATAAATAGCTGACCTTGGGAACACTGGCATTGCCACCATTCAAGAGACTCTGGATGTGCAGCCTGAGAATGTAGTGAAGGTGAGGTTATTGACATAAATGAAGAAAGCTGTTGTAAAGGAAAAAGATAAAGATGACCCAGAGGAAAGACACGGGCAAAAACTTCACATTAAAGGAAACTTAAAGATATTTCATGACATTGAAAATACAAAAGACAGGGGCGCCTGGGTGGCGCAGTCGGTTAAGCGTCCGACTTCAGCCAGGTCACGATCTCGCGGTCCGGGAGTTCGAGCCCCGCGTCAGGCTCTGGGCTGATGGCTCAGAGCCTGGAGACTGTTTCCGATTCTATGTCTCCCTCTCTCTCTGCCCCTCCCCCGTTCATGCTCTGTCTCTCTCTGTCCCAAAAATAAATAAACGTTGAAAAAAAAAAAAAAAGAAAATACAAAAGACAAAGTGTTGGAATAAGATCCAAACTAAGGTTTATAGTACACTCTGTACAATATGTTATACAACGAGAAGACATTTTGCACCTTGAAACACTACTGACAAGTTATTTTTACCAATAAATCAAATATTTAAATGAATATATTTGTAATGCTTTAAGTATATTAAATAAATCTCATTTCTTATTATTTTATTTTTATTTACCCATACCTCTGTAACAGGCCAGAAGAGTTTTTTTTTTTTTTAAGTTCTGACAAAAATTTTTTAAAGATTACAGAACGATCATAATTTTTCCAGTTGGTTTTTAAGATCATGTTGCAGTTTCTACTTACATGGACATGGTTATGGTTATGTGCTACTGTGCAAATTGAGGTGAGGGCTGCCTTACTAGTCTTTTAATATGTTTCTGTGTATGTACTTTTTTCTTCCCATGTAATATTTGTGAATCATTGCTGCTTAGGAAATCTAACCAAAGTCAAAAGTTGCAAGGAAGCTATACAATTTGAAGAATCTACTCTCATCAAAATACTTTGTCTCGAAGTTGTAAAGCATCTACCCAGTTCAAGAAACTGAATGTAGCAACTCCTTATAACATGGCAAGTAACTTACTCACTAAGAATAACTAAGCCTACCCTTTGTGAATCCACTAATAAATTCGTACTACATTTAGCAGTCATTTCACTTTGTTTTCTACCTTATATTGCAATAATCATATTAAATATATTTACATCCTATGTTAAATGCAATTAAGAGATGAGTTTCAGTAGATCAATACCTATAAAGTTATGTATTTTAGATACTTGATCACACATTTTTAAATTAATACATTGCCATATTTCCAAATTTGATGCCCCTTGAACAGCTTTCAAGTCTTTGGTTTTCAACATATCTAATGGATAAAAACGAAACGGGGCTAATTTAAAATAATGTGGTCCATGTGACTATTGAGCTCTTAATTTTATCCAAGAAGATTTAATTAGTGATGGCACAGTGTTTTAAGTTATGGCTATAGAATGCTGGCTTTGGTTTAAATGATCCAGATACAGGTCTCTCTGATGCTTAGGCTCTGCATCTAACCCAAAACTAAGCTTATTATAA
The DNA here is from genome assembly GCF_014898765.1 of Herpailurus yagouaroundi. Classification (NCBI taxonomy): domain Eukaryota; kingdom Metazoa; phylum Chordata; class Mammalia; order Carnivora; family Felidae; genus Herpailurus; species Herpailurus yagouaroundi. The sequence goes on from NW_024412421.1 coordinate 16,035,639, forward strand.
TATAATACAGCTATAATAGCTACATTTTTCCACTGTGAAAGTGTGGACCGTTTTAAATCTCCCTTGTTTTCTCTTGGTTCCAAACTAGAAGTAGATCTCTCTCTTTTCTCAGTGCTATGTGACGTTTCCTGTATAAAGCCACCAAGCAATGATTGGCATAGTTCCTAAATAATTAACAACTCCATGAAAATTTCATGTAAAGTATATGTGATTACATAAACAAGTTATTCTGCTTGGCTCGCTAAATACTATTCCATGCGCCTTTATTTTCAAAACAATCATTCTTTAATGTAGATATAGTATTGGCTGTATGATATATTACATGGATAAAGCTCTTTTTTGTTAGAGCTTTAGGCGGCTCAGATTTTAGCAACTTAAAGATGGCTGCAGGCAACATTTATCTTTAAATATGCATTCATATTTTGGATTATTTTCTAAAAGTGACATTACTAAGTATAAAATGAAGAGCATTTTTAAAGATTTTTATGTATATTATAAAATATTCCCTGGTAGGACAGTCCTCATTTACTTAGATTTTGAAAAGTTTCTGAATGAATTTATACACATAGGATCTGAATCCTTCAGGTCATAACAGCATAAGAGTTACAAAAATGATGTAGCACAATGTTGTTTCTTCTTTCACCCTGCACATGGAATACAAACATGGGTAGTGAAAGACATTCAATAAAGGGTTATTTAAAAAGTATAATGTTATTTTACTTTATTTTTGTACCAAAGGCAGAAATAAGATTTCCATGTGATATGATTAGTTACATGTTATGTCATTTTTAGTGTCAAATTCAAGAGAAAAAATATAGTATTTTGTCTTTGTTTTATTAATAAAGGCAATAAACCAAAGACTATTGGTAGATTAACTCTCTCTCATAGATTCCTCCATCTATCAATTGAACTGGTTTATCTGCTGTTCATTAATATATAATCTATATAGTTGCTAGGTCCAAAGAAAGACCTATATATTAATAGTTACTAATACCTATATATTACGTCATTGATCCCTGATTTGAGGCTCAGGATCAATACAAAAAAGACACTGAAAACAAAATAAAAATATATTATAATAGCAATTGGAATTTAAAATACCTTGTATGAACACTTTGAAAACATGTTGTCTTGAAGCAAAGGTATTTTTTCCTAAGGTTTAATATATATTTGCTGACTATTTACTATGTATATCAAGCACAACTCTTTAAAATATTTTTTCTTTTCAAAATTTTATGTACATTATAGTTAATTAACATACAGTATAACATTAGTTTTAGGAGAATTCAGTGATTGATCACTTATATACAACACTTAGTGCTCAACATAACTAGTACCCTCCTTAATACTCATCACACATCTAGCTCATTCCTCTACCCAGCTCCCTCCATGAATCCTCAGTTTGTTCTTTAAGAGTCTCTTATGGCTTGTTTCCCTCTCTCTCTTTTCTACCCCCTCCCATAAGTTCATCTGTTTTGTTTCTTAAATTCCATATATGAATGAAATCATGTGGGATTTGTCTTTCTCTGACCGACTTATTCTGCATAGCATCATACACTCTAGCTCCATCCATATCACTGAAAAGGGCAAGATTTCATTCTTTTGATGACTGAGTAAAATTTCATTGTGTGTGTGTGTGTGTGTGTGTGTGTGTGCGCACCACATCTTAAAAAAACGGGAATCTTGCACAAATTTAAACAAACGTGATCTGAGACCTTCACTCACAAGGACATCCTGACTCAATATTATTATTAAAGCCCCTGAATTATCTGCAGATCTGTTTTTCCCCCTCTTTTAGTCCTTGTCTCAATGTTAAATAATTGCTAAGTATTGTGTATGAAAACTGGAATGGCTCTATAACAAGTCTCTTATTGGATAGAAGAAGATAAATTTAAATACCTATTAGAGTTGAGTATCTAGCTCAATCAAAGTTGGGTGTCAGAACTATAAAGTCTAGTTTAGTTCATACCTACCCTTACTTGCCCTTAAATACTTCAGTGTCACACCTGAGTATTGAGGGTATTTATTAGGACTCACCACCCTTAGTAGGCTCTGAGGTCCATTTATACCTCTCTCCAACACTAGGTCATTGCTGAAACCACTGCTTAGTTTTCAACCTCTACGTGATTACTTCCTTTCCATCTCCTAAGTTTCTTGATTTGTGTGGAATAAATATGAATTAGCAAAGCCTTCAGGGAAAAAGGCAAGAAGTGGGTCTTTATGCCCTTAATAATCAGACTTTTTTGGGGGCACCTGGGTGGCTCAGTCGGTTAAGCATCCGACTTCAGCTCAGGTCATGATTTCACCGGTTGTGATTTCGAGCCCCGCATCGGCTCTGTGCTGACAGCTCAGAGCCTGGAGCCTGCTTCAGATTCGGATTCTGTGTCTCTCTCTCTTCCCCTCCCCTGCTCATGCTCTCTCTCTCTCTCTCTCTCTCTCTCTCTCTCTCTCTGTCTCTCAATAATAAATAAATGCTAAAAAAATTAAAAAAAAAATCAGACTTTTTTTTGAATATAAACCAGAAAATTGTAATTCATTTTAAAATGGGAATCATAAAACTGAAAAAGTGTAACAGTTGAAAATAAGATTCAAATTGATAGATTTCCCAAAATAGAGGACACAACAGGTTTTTTAAAATAGTTAACTTAAAGTTCTGGCAAAAGAATACATTCAGGTTAAATCACAAAGAGTAAAAGTGACAGAAAACATGGAAAACAGTATAAGAGATGAAAGCGTGATGGTTCAGGTACTAATACATGTAAATTGAATGAAAAAAGGCAGAAGGAGAAAGATTTTTGAAAAATCAGTATTTGAAAAAATAATACATTACACTTTTTCAAAACCATTTGTAGATAAATGCAAACAATCCGTTTTAATAAATTTTCAGAAATCCAAGCATAGAGAAAAAAGTATAGGGACATAACTCTACTGAATATCAGTGACAAAAACACAAACAAAGAACAAATACAACAAAAAGAAAACAGTAACAAATATGGTAGATATTAATCCAATTATATCCAGTATCAATTTGATGTCAATACGATGAATGTGCCCATTGAAGACAAAAGATTGTCAGAGCAGATGAAAAAATAAGATCAAACCATATTTTGTCTATAAGAAAAATATACCATGCTAACCCTAATTAAAACAATTTAGGAATAGTTATATTAATCTCAGATGGAGCAGACTTCAAAGTAAGGAAATTTATTAGGGAAAAAAGAATGGTATTACATAATGATAAAGGGGTCAGTTCTCCAACACAACATAACAATGAGTAATAAGTATGTGCCTAACAATAAAATGTCAGCCTACATTAGGCAAACAAAGGTACTACTGCAAGGAGAAATAGATGAATTCACGAATATCACTTTCGACTTCATCACAGATGGCAGGATGGTCTATGTAGAAAATCTCAAAGAATAAAACAATAATAAAATCTTCTGGAACTAAGAAGTAATTAGAGCAAAGTTGCAGGATGTAAAATTAGTAAACAAGTGACAGAAATTTTCCTATATACTAGCAATGAACAATTGGAATTTGAATTTGAAAACATTTGAATTTGAATTTGAAAACATATTTTTATTAACACCCTCCAAAATGAAATATTTCAGTACAAATAAAAAATGTATAATATCTACAGGAAGAAAACTTATAAAACTCTAATGAATGAAATTAAAAACCTAAATAGATATTCTGTGTTCACAGATAGCAAGACTCAACATTGTGAAGATGTCAGTTCTGTCCAACTTGATCTATAGATTCAATGCATTCTAAACAAAATCCCAGTGAGTTATTTTGTAGATATTGATAAACTGATTCTAAAGTTTATATTCTGAGGCAAAAAAACCCAGAATAGTCAATACAATATTGAAAGAGAAGAACAAAGTTGGAAGATTGACACTAACCTAACTTCAAGGCTTACGATTAAGCTAGAGGAATCAAGACAATGTGATATTGGTGAAAGACTAGACAACTAGGTCAATGGAACAGAACAGAGAGCCCAGAAATAGACCCCCATAAATACAATTTATTGATCAATGACAAAGGAGCAAAATTAATACCATGGAGCAAAGACAGACTTTTCAACAAGGTGTGTTGGAACAACAGGATATATACATGCAACAAAACTAATCTAAGCAGAGATCTTAAACCCTTTATAAAAATTAATTCAAAACATTATACATGTGAATTTAAAATGAAAAAAATATACATAAGATCCTTAGATAATAGCAGAAGAGAAAATTTTCAATGATTTTCTGTGTGGTAATGCCTTTTCAAATATAATATAAAGGACATGAACTATGTAAGAGATAATAAACAAGACTTCAATAAATTACAAACTCTATTCTACAAAAGATGATGTCAAGAGAATGAGAATAGAAGCTATGGACTTGGATAAAACAGTTGCAAAAGATAGTTTTGGTAAGGTATGTTATTCAAAATATACAAAGAACTCTTCCAAAATCCAACAATAAAAAAATATGTAACCAATTGAAAAGTGGGTCAAAGACCTTATCAGACACCTTACCAAAGAAGATATGCATATGACATATAAACAGATAAAAATGTTCTACATCATATGTTATAAGGAAAATGCAAATTAAAATAATGAAATACCCATACAGTTCTATTGCAATAGCCAAAATCTGAAACACTGACAACATCAAATGCTAGGAGGAGGTGGAGTAACAGGAACTCTCATACATTTGCTGGTGGGAATGCAAAATGGTGCAGACCCTTTGGAAAACAGTTTGGCCAGTATTATAAAACTAAACATATTCTCATGATATGATCCATTAATAACACCCCTTAATATGTACTCGAAGGAACTGAAAGCTTATGCCCACGTGAAAACCAACATATGTATGTTTACAGCAGCTTTATGCATAATTGCCAAAACTTGGAAACAAGCAACATGTCCTTCAGTAAATGAAGGGATGAATAAATTGTACAATGAAAGAGTATTCAGTACTAAAATGAAATGAGCTATCAAGCCAAGAAAAGACATGGAGGAATCATAAATGCATATTAGTAAGTGAAAGAAGCCAATCTGAAAAAGCTACATTCTACAGGATTCCAACTACATGACACTCTGGAAAAGGCAAAATATTGGAGACAGTGAAAGGATAAGAGGATATAAGGAGTTGGGGGATAGAAAGAGAAGGTGAATAACTAGAACACAGATGATTTAGGGGCCGTAAAAATATTCTGTATGTTATTAAATGATGGATATCATTTACATATTACATACATTAGGGTAAACCAACAGAATGTCAATACCAAGACTGAATCTTAATTTTAAACTGTGGACTTTGGATGATAAGGATGTGACTCTGGAGGTTCAACCCCGGTAACAAATGCACCATTTATTGTTGAAAAAGGGAGTGAAGGACTATGATGTACAGGGGAGTTTATGGAAAATCTCTGTACCTTTCTTTCACTTTAAGAAGATCATCACCAGGACCTATAAGGTTAAAAATTGGTAGAAATAAAGGATAAAAATTAATTCAAAAGAAAGGTTTCAAAGAGGCTTAAATGTTCAAAATTCTTACATTTCCTGGTGAATGGTAAAAATACAAATTTATATTAGACCCTAGAGAGCCAATAATTCATAGTGTAATTTCCAGAAAATATAACATAAACTAGAGCAAAAGAATGCAAATTTAAGAAGCTAATAAGAATACTGAATAGGGGCGCCTGGGTGGCGCAGTCGGTTAAGCGTCCGACTTCAGCCAGGTCATGATCTCGCGGTCCGGGAGTTCAAGCCCCGCATCAGGCTCTGGGCTGATGGCTCAGAGCCTGGAGCCTGTTTCCGATTCTGTGTCTCCCTCTCTCTCTGCCCCTCCCCCATTCATGCTCTGTCTCTCTCTGTCCCAAAAATAAATAAACGTTGAAAAAAAATTTAATAAAATAAAAAAAAATACTGAATAGTGCAATATAGATTTAGTTAATTAAAAAGAATGGAACAAAAAATAGTTAAAGTGGGACTGAAAAAAAAGTATTAGAAAGATTTAAATCAAAACCTATCAGGGATGCCTGAGTGGCTCAGTCAGTTGAGTATCCAACTCTTGATTTTGGCTCAGGTCATGAATTTAGGGTTGTGGGATTAGAGTCCCGCATCAGGCTCCATGCCTTTCTCTTTCCCTCTGGCCCTCTCCCTGCCTTGCTCGCTCGCTCTCTCTCTCTCTCTCTCTCTCTCTCTCTCTCAAATAATAATTTTTAAAAGTTATTTAAAAAGCCAATAGGATAAATGTAAATTAATAAATGCTCCAATTAGAAAAAAAAAAAAAAAGGTTGTCAGGGAAATTTACTTCAAAAAAAATGACTACATGTTCCTCCCCAAAGTCATAATCTAAGTACAACGATGAAGAAAGATTAACAGTAAAATGGTTGACTTCTGGTTTCTGGTTCAAGGTGTCCTGAGCTCAGAGGCCATCACTCCTATTGTCACAGCAAGGAAAAACTTGAACAAAATGAAAATCAACAATTCTTCTTAGACTCATAAGAATACTGAGGTCACATTATTACAGACAAATTTAACATAGACCTGTTAGTTTATTTTATTTTCTAAAATGAGAATGTAGGACTTAATAATTTCTAATGACCCAGCTGAGCACTAAATACTGCGTGTGTGTGTGTGTGTGTGTGTGTGTGTGTGTGTGTTTGTGTGCATGTATACACACACAGATATACATACACAGGTGCACATATATATGTATATGTCAACACACACATTTGTGACATATAGTAGCTTCTAGAAGACAATCTGTTAAAATTTAAGTCATAAAAATAGAAAGAATAGTTTCCTAAAGTTCTATAAACATGAAGAAAACAAGAGCAATTTTATTTACAAAAAAATTTTTTTAACGTTTTATTTATTTTTGAGACAGGGAGAGACAGAGCATGAACGGGGGAGGGTCAGAGAGAGAGGGAGACACAGAATCCGAAACAGGCTCCAGGCTCTGAGCTGTCAGCACAGAGCCCGACACGGGGCTCGAACTCACGGACAGTGAGATCGTGACCTGAGCAGAAGTCGGACGCTTAACCGACTGAGCCATCCAGGCGCCCCAAGAGCAATTTTAAATAGCATCTGCCTTAAAGCTTCACTTCCCTTCACCAACATAAAATTTTTAAAAAAGGAAAATATACATACATTGACATAAGTTACCGCCCCTCCCCCCCAAAAAAAAAGGATCTCTGTGGGAAAGACTATTTACAGTGGCTGCTTTTGAATGCAGGGAGTCATGAAGCTATTTACTTTTCATTTTTCTTTTGTTCTTTTTAAAAGAGTTTTTAAGAAGCAATGATATTACTATGTACACTTAAAACCCATATGCACCCACAGTACTCCAAGTGGAGGAAAAACAATCTTTTCAGAATACCACAAAGCAGTTGAATATTAAAAGTAATTCATTTTTTTTTCAAATATGCTTGCTTTTAACTAATGATTTCCTTTATTTTTAAAAAAGCTTTTTTTGGTGCAATGAATTTCAATTGTAGGTTGACGATCATTTCACTGAGTCAATTTTACTCTTCAGTAGAAGCTACCCCTGTGACTCAATGAGTAGCCACATCTTTTGAGAATGATTTTGTTCTGACTCCTTTTTGGTAAATAGAATGTATATTCTGACTTTTTTTTTTCCTGTTGCCATCTGGCCTTGGTGTAAGAAATCAATTCCACAGCAGCCACTGAACTTGGGCGCACTGAAAGGCATGTCCAAACTGTGCTTCTCTAAATATCTTTAGCACAACTGACCTTTTGTTCTTGCAGAAACAGGCTCAATTGGAACAAGAAGGAACCTGTCATGCCATTTTCCTGCTACAATATTCATTAGTTGGGGGCCATGATCTTGTGTGTCTCTACAGAAGATTCTTGTTAACAAGCCTCAAGTCAGCAATCTGCTCTTTCCCTGTGCCTCAGTAACATTTTTTTTCAGGATAACTAATTCTTAAATGAGCCTTTTCTCATGGCACAATCTCCTAACACTTTTGGACACTGTTCCCTTCAACAGTTACACTTTGATGACAGAAAAGACTATACTCTTGTCGCATAACATTTAAACACTCACAGGCCCACCTTCACTGCTGACTCTGCCTTCTGGGTGCAGCAATTAGCACAAAGTAGAAGCTTAGTCACTAGAAACTTCTGCAGCTCTGGCTTTGATGTGTTTGTATAGGAAAATTAGGTCAAGGTCTCTTGGATCCACATCTTCTTGGATAAATATTTTTTTTCTTTTTTTTACCCTCACCAAATATTTGAAAAGTGGATTTAGGCTCTTCACAAATATGTAAAAGAGAATATCAAAGAATGAATTTCAGGTCTATACATACTTTAGTGAAAATAATATTTGCATTTGAGAATCATTATATACTTATATAATGGATTATATAATGCATATATATTTTACATTTATATATTTCTCTATATTACGTTTAAATAGGCTACATTGAAGGAAGGAGGTAGGAACACATATGGTTTGAAGGAAGATGACTGATTAAGAATACATTTTAAGTTGTGAGGTTTCAGAAAAGATCCAGCCCACTAAAGAAATAGTGACCAAAAGATCAAGATGTTGAATATATAAGCATGATACTATATTTCTGGAATACATTTGATGAAAAAAATTATAAAGTGATATACTTTCTCAAATTTGTGACACTGGAACTTGGGGTGTCTTAATGTATCCTTTTGGGAAATAGAGTTTATGTCATATGAGGTTACATTAGTTGAAGAAGCATAATGGCACTAGATTTTCTCTATTTCTGATATCCTTCCTTTTCCCCATGTCCACATGTTATCTAGCTCTTAATTTAGAAAGCTGACTGAGTGACAACAGAGAGGATAACGCCTTTGAAAGAATATTTTTATTATTTGTAATTCCCAAGAGATATGGGCATGCCATCCATTGTAGGACCATAGAACGAGCACCATGATCTAGTCAGGAGGCAGAACCAGGAACAAGAGGAAAGCCAAGGCCACCCCCTATATTGATGTTCCTGCAGGAAAAGCAAGGCAGAACGGGGTAAATAGCTTAGCATTAGACAGTCTTAATAATGTAGGTGGGATCTGGGCTACATGGGTGGTCCCTAATTGTCTGGTACCTCATCCTGGGTTGATTTAGAGGAGAGGAAATATTTTTTTGGTGTGTGACAGTTAGATAGAGGGGTCTTACGGTGTATATACTTTGGGTTGGTTCATTTATATACAAAAGGCATACTCCCCTCAGCCCTTTTCTTTCTCTAAGAATTGGCTAGTCCTGGAGGTCTCTGGGTGGCTCATTCAGTTAAGCATCTAACTTTGGCTCAGGTCATGATCTGTGGCTCATGGGTTAAGAGCATCAGGCTCTGTATTGAAAGCTCAGAGCCTGGAGCCTGCTTCAGATTCTGTGTCTCCCTCTCTATCTGCCCCTCTCCTTCTTGCACTCTGTCTCTCTCTCTCTCTCAAAAATAAATAAACATTAAAAATTAAAAAAAAATAAATGCTGCTAACATAATTGATTTTTATTATAATCTAGAGTTTTCTGGTATCAGAAAGAGACACATTTGTTGTTGATGGAGAACCAATTATAGTTAATATGGAATAACTGACCATTTTGGTTTATCTTCCATGACAGAGCCACAAACCTTGAGAAATTTCTCAAGAAAGGGATACCCTAGTTGTTGAGGAAATGGCAGAAAAAAAGGAGGGGAGCAGGGGAAAGGACAAGAAAAAGGGTCATCAGAGAGAAATGAGACTCGTAGACATCCATTATGAGTAGAGTTAATGCTCTTAAAAGTTATTCATGCTCTGTATCATCTTAAACCCCGAGTGCTCATAATTAGCTGTAAGCAAAAGTTTTCAACCTGAAGACATACCACCCATTGGTACCTTTCTTTTTTTTATTTTTTTTTAAATTTTTTAAAAAAACATTTTCATTTTATTTTCATTTTATTTTTTAATTTACATCCAAATTAGTTAGCATATAGTGCAATTAATGATTTCAGAAGTAGATTCCTTAGTGCCCCTTATCCATTTAGCCCATCCCCTCTCCCACACCCCCTGCAGTAATCCTTTGTTTGTTCTCTGTATTTATGAGTCCCTTATGTTTTGTCCCCCTCCCTGTTTTTATATTATTTTTGTTTCCCTTCCTTTATGTTCATCTGTTTTGTCTCTTAAAGTCCTCATATGAATGAAGTCATATGGTACCTTTCTATGTGTTTGGTGTTCCTGTAGAATTAAGGAAACAGGCACATCTTAAAAAAACAAAACAAAACAAACAAAAAAACCCAATTAGATTGTCACATATAGCCATATACGATAGTAACAAGTCCTCACGGAAAAGTCATAAGAGGTATTCACTTTGTTGACTGAGTACTTTTAAAAAGAAGCAGTATTACTTTGGGAGAAGGAAAAGCTCTAATACCAACATCTTTAGGTGTTCTGGAATTACTCAAGCTTGAACTGAGGCAGTCGATAGAGCAACCTCTAAATTTCTACTTCTTTATCAGAGTTTTGACATTACTTCAGTACTTTTTATTTAATTTTTTTGTTTTTATTTTATTTTTGAGAGAGACAGAGTGCAAGCAGGGGAGGGCCAGAGAGAGAGGGAGACACAGAACCTTAAGCAGGCTCTGAGCTGTCAGGAGCCATGAGATCATGACCTGAAGTTGGATGCTTAACCGACTGAGCCACCCTGGCACCGCAGTAGCTTTTATGTATATGTATATATATGTGTGTGTATATACGTGTAAATATGTATATATACATATATATGTATGTATATGCATGTACAAACACACGTATATATGTATATGTATGTACATATGTACATATACACATATATGTATATGTATGTATATACATACATATATATGTATATACATATACATATACATATATGTATATACATATACATATACATATACATATACACATACATATACACACACACATACACACACACACACACACACACACACACACACAGTATGAGAATTTTTTTACCTCTTAGGGACAAAAGAAGGCATAGCTAAAAACCTGTGGGCTTTGGGGGCAAGAAAGAATAATTACTGCTTAAAAGTGTCTTATGCTAAGGGAAAAACTGTGAAAATGTCATTGTTGAGAACTAAAAAAAAAAAAAAATGCAAGATCGCTTTCTCTTAAGAAAATGTCTTTAATTCAGCCAGTCCTGTTAATTTCCAAAGACAGTTAAATTCCATCAGAATCAGTAGTGCCGAGCAGCTGGTTAAGGGCAAAGTTAAGTGACTTACTACCTATAAAGGTCTACTTTTATTATGTCTCAAGAAAGCAATATAATATTTCTAATTTAATCAAAACAAACCAGAATGTGTTCTTCTTCATTAATATAAGCCAGGTCCTTCTGGGGTTACAGCTCTTTAAATGAATCTGGTACTTGGGTTTATGTATTAGAAATAAAAATCCTAAAATGGAAGGTGGTGTGTATGTGTGTGTGTGTGTGTGTGTGTGTGTGTGTGTGCATGCGTGTGTGTATAAGATATATATAGGATATCTTACAGATATAAGGATATATAGGATAGCTCTTAAGGATATAAGAGCTATTAGCAATTGATGTAAATTTTTAGCTGAAAATACTTGGATTTTTTTCTAATGCCACATAATAACTATAATTTTACCTGATGGAAGGTAGTTTTGTGCTCACAAAATTTCAGCATAAAAGTGGAAACTAGACATGGGACAGAATCCAAAAACCAGCTACCTGCTGTTAAGGAAAAATTATACCTAGGAAGACATTTTATTCAACCTACCAATTACATGCAAAAGATTTGGGTCAGATACTTCCCATCTGAATTAAGTACCTGAATGTGACAGGCTGCATTCAGGCATAATATTATTCTTTAAAAAACAATAATAATAAAAATATCTTAAACTGCCATAGCTTAAAACTTAAGATAGCAATGTCCAGGAAAATGAAGCAAAAGGATGGCCTTCCCAAATTTCTATTTTTCGATCCTTCGTCCTTCCACAAAATTATGTCCCAACCTTCACCTGTAAAGCATATAGAATTGAAGTGAAAGGGAAACAACATGGGAGCATTTAGTCATTCATGTATCAAGGAGCACTCATCGTGTTCTAGATATATAATAATGCATTATCTCACTTCCACAATTTTTTCAAGGTAGTCTTTTTTTTTTTTTTAAATCGACCCCTCTTTTGAAGATGGGAGGAATTAAGTGTTTGAAGCACTAGTTCAAGGTCACAGTATTGTGTGGAATAGCAAGGATTTAACAAAATTTTGTTAGGCTCCAGATTTCCACTAGTGCTGCTAATGAGTTTCCATAAGTTCTTCTTTTGAAAAGAAAAAGGTGCAAACAAAAAAGAAGTCAGAGAAAGAATATGAGAGTAGAATATAACCTTGTGACTTTGTCATCTAATTTTCAGCCCGCACAGAATCTCTCAGTAATTCTAAAACAATTATTCTGTACTTAACTATAGTTAATGCCTAACCTGAAACCATTCTACTTGTAATTATTTTTACTTTAGTCTCTTTGGTATTTCCTTAAAATAGCTGGGGGACTTTAAGCTACTGTTGACAGAATATTACATCTCAGTTTTCCTTCAAGCCTTAGACTTTATCATGGTCATTTTAAAAGAGATGTCACTGAGAAACGAAGTGGATACTTTTAATCTTTGTTTCTTATTCTCATCCGATGGCTGGCTTTATCAGCTGGCCTATATCCTGAGGGAATGGCCTGGTTAAGTACATCCCTGAGATATTTTATAACTTTGTCTACTCTTTGACTTCTCCATGCATTTGATGAAACATGGGCTTATAATCATGCCATCACCTCTATATGTTTTCCGGTAGAAGATAAAAATACTACACTTTAAAGGTGAGAGTCAGGAAGGGCGGTATACTGTGGATTTCCACTGCAGACAATGGAAGTTTTGAAGGGTGGGAGTCATCTTCCAATTCGGGATGTGAGGATGGATGTACACATTAATATCCTTAGTTTGTCATATGTAAAATTAGAATAATATAACCTACCTCATGGGATGGTTGGAGGATTGAATTAGTGAAGTAAAGGACTAAGAATAGTGCCTTTTACATGAGTGCTATGGAATTATTGAACATAATTGTAATTCAGGGTAAACGAAGGTCTGTGAATTCAGAGGTGTGTTGAGTATTAAAAAGGGGACAGGTAAGATTGGTTTCACCTTGTCATTTACAGAATGGTTGTTGAGAGGGTAGGAGAGACTGGTTTTAATGATTCAAACTGAAAATGAATTAAGGAAAGCAAAATTTCAAGGATGGTGAACATTGGGAACAGGGAGTCAGTCTATGCTATTTTATGCATATGTGGTTTTAAAACAAAAAGAGCTGAGCCATCTCTGCTCTAATCCAATGTATCTGTATCAATTCCATGTTTCACAAACTCCACACCTCCACTGTGTAAAATTGTTCAATAATTTCCGATTTCTCTTAGAATAAAGATCAACATATTTAGTGTGGCCTGCAAGTCGCTATGCAACTGACTTAACTCCCCAGCCTCGTGTCTTAACATTCTCTGGGTTTCTGTGCTTTATCAATTGCTCTCTGTTTTTGACAAACACCACGTGACCTTCCTCCATAGAGCCTTTGTGTCTGCTATTCACACTTTGAGGAAATCTTTTCTCCTTTTTGTCTAGTTACTTATTTTCATTATTCATATTTAAGATCTAATATCATCTCAAGAGGCAAGACTTCTCAGACACCTGAAATAAAGCTAAGGTCTTATGTGTTCTTATTAAACACTGACACTTTGTAGCAGTTACCATAATTAGAAATCATTGTTTGGGGTGATAATTTGAATAATAAGTTTCCCATTTAGTCTCTACGGTCCCTGAAGGCAAAAGACCCATAACTGTGTATCTGTGTTTGCTGAACATTATAATCTCATTATAGTGTTTTCCCATCATAGATGCCCCCAAAATAAATAACTATATATATGTAATATGTAATATATATCATAGATATATAAAATATATATTTACTATTAAAATTTTATTTATTATTTAAAGTATATAATTAATTTCAATTCATTGACTGATGAATGGATAAAGAAGATGTGGTATGCAAATACAATGGAATACCAATCAGCGATAAAAAGAATGAAATTTTGCCATTAGCAACAACGTGGATGGAACTAGAGTGTATTATACTAAGCAAAATAAGTCAGAGAAAGACAAAATCATATGATTTCACTCATATGTGGAATTTAAGAAACACAACAGATAAAGGGAAGGAAAAAACGAAAAAGAACGAGAGGGAGGCAAACAATAAGGAACTCTTAAATACAGAGAACTGAGGGTTGCAGGAGGGAAGATGGGTGGGTGGATGGGCTAAATGGGTGATGAGCATTAAGGAGGGCATTTGTTGGGATGAGCACTGATTGTTATATGTAAGTGATGAATCACTGGATTCTACACCTGAAACCAATACTACACTGTATGTTAACTAATTTGAATACAAATATTAAAATAAATATTTTATGACTAAAATTACATAATTATTAATTTTAAATTATTTAAAATATCAAATTAATATCTATTCATATATTGTTAAAATTATGTATTATTAAAATTAAAAACATTATATATAAGGTATATTATATATAATATATGTACATATATGAGTTTATACAAATATATACATATATATATATATATATATATGTTGTATGTATATAGACATCAACCTTGAAACATGCAGGATTTATTATTTTTAAAATATTAACTCATGGGGCACCTGGGTGGCTCAGTCAGTTGAGCATCTGACTTTGGCTCAGGTCATGATCTTGCGGTCCATGAGTTTGAGCCTTGCATTGGGCTCTGTGCTGACAGCTCAGAGCCTGGAGCCTGCTTCAGATTCTGTGTCTTTCCCTCTCTCTGCTCCTCCCTCGCTTGCTCTCTGTCTCTCTCTGTCTCTGTCTCTGTCTCTGTCTCTCTCTCTCTCAAAAATAAACAATAAAACAACAATAAAACAAAAAGTGGAGATTCCACTCATGGCTACCTCTGCAGTTTTGGATGCTGTACTTTCTCACCTTCAATTCTAGGTGCTCTAATTAGCACGGCAGCCCTGAAAGCACTCAACCAGGGAAATTCATCTAAAGGTGGTCATGACTTTGTTGTTGGCTTTTTCAAAATAACTAAATCCTGCCTCTTCATGGTATCTACTTTTGTCCAAAGATAAGCTTTAATATACAAATGAAATTACCAAGAGTGGAATAAATTATATAAGGGGTTGAAATAATTTGTATGGCATCAGACTTTCCACTAAAAAAAAACAACAAATAAGTTATTAGAATAACTCTGTGTCATATCTCTAAGAGCTCTGGTTACTTAAATTTAGTACTGAAAAGTTGATTACACTTTATTCATGAAAGTTCAGTGAAGCTGTTTTGGGTGCTTAATGCATATTCAAATACCTATTTCAAAATGGATTAACATTTTTAAAATAATAAATCCTACATGCTGAAAGGTTGACATGTATACACCCAAAGTTTGATATATGTTTGTGTGTGTGTATATGCATATATATTACCTATATATTATATATAACACATATGTAATTAATATATAAATATATATGTAATGTATAAATATATTTAATATAAATATATATGTAATATATATGCATATATATGTAAAATCCTGTGGATAAAACATCGTTTATAACAAAAAATGAATATCCAACAATAGATTGGATATACTCCTTCAATAGAAATTGTTACAATCACTCTTCCCAGAGCAAAGCATACTTAAGGCAAAATACTTTACAACTGCAAACATTTAAAAAGTTTGTACTTGGGACTAATCACCTATGATCATTCTATTAAGTCCTCTTAATTTGACTATGACAAAGTCTTAAACTGCAATGTCCAACAAGGTAGCCACTACTCACATGTGACTATAAAGTGCTTGAATTGTGAGTAGTGTGCCTGAAAAGTTGCATTTCTCATTTTATTTTTATTTTAATTATTTTAAATTTGCATTTAAAGGTCAAGCAGGGTGACTTCTAGTTCCACTGAAACATACATTGGAATATTGACATAACTTTATTGCTCTATCACAACTGCGTTTCACTTTATACAAAGCAACACATAAGATACTCCTCCATTTGGGTGTGCATATTAAATGGTTATGTGATTTCAAATATTACCCCAAACGTATTACTGATCTGGTTGGTGTTAACAGAATGATTCAGTTCAAATGCCTTTTTCTATGTATTAATCTATGCTGTAATATGTTTACTAGAATGCTTTCTGCAGACAATATGAGCTACGAACAAGCTAATGCAATTGTTGCTGGTAATTAAATTGAAATACTTATAATAAATAAAATATCTCTGGTACAAAATAAGTAAGTACGAACAAATTTCTACACTAAACACATAAGCAAACAAATGATGCAGAGTTGAATGTAGATGCAGCAGAGTGGCTTCCATACATCAAGGAGAGTGAAGGGGAAAAAGGAAACTGGAAGTAGGTATGTTCAAAAATTTCATATTGGATGATGAATGTGATTATCTGTGGCAGAGAAAAAAGGAGGTTCCATTTGTTTATTGTATAAAAATATATTTTTAAAGAATAAGTATTACAAGATGTTTCTTTTTAATTAAGAAAAAAAAAGAGGGGCATCTGGGTGGCTTAGCTGGTTGAGCGTGTGACTTCAGCTCAGGTCATGATCTCATAGCTCATGAGTTCAAGCCCCATAGTGGGCTCTGTGCTGACAGCTTGGAGCCTGGAGCCTGCTTCAGATTCTGTGTCTCCGTCTCTCTCTGTCCCTAACTCACTCACATTCTGTCTCTGTCTCTCTCAAAAATAAATAAACATTAAAAAAATAAACAAAAATTAAAAAAAAAAAAAAAGAATTGACATTTTCTTCCAGTTTGGTATACTTCATGTTAAGGAGATTGGAAATTGCCACTATCTCCTGACAACAAGTAAATAGATGAACAGGCTAAAATGGACAGGTGAATACAGGGAGCCATGGCTTACCCGAGCAGAGACACAAGAGCAGAAACCTCCATAGGAATCAGTGCAGGGGTAGAAAAACTTGAACTGTAATTGATGAATTGCTGGAGGCTCAATACAGACTGTCTGAGAGTTAAATATTCCAGGAGAACCTGGTCATAGCGGAACTCTCATATTTTTGTGAGTTTTATATGGTTTTATCAATCTGGTTCTCACAGTAAGTATCAGAGAGAGAAAAAAAAAACAGGCTTCCAGAAAGGTAAAAGGAAAAGAAATTTTTAAATATCCCAGAACAACCTGTTTTTCTTAACAAGGGCTGCCCTCAAGAGAAAGCAGTTAACCTGAGCCTAAGATGCTTGGGGAAATGGGAAACACCCAACTCCATTTGCCACTAGCGTTCCAAATGGAAGGGAATAACGCAACTCCAGCCCACTCCAGCCCACTTTATGCATCCTGACCCATCTCTGGAAGAAAAACTCCACAGAGAAACATTTGCAAAGTTTGCAGTCCAGAGGCACAGGCGCACAAAAAGACTGAGACCTAATCATAAGATGACATAATGCTTATTTTCCCCCCATACCTGACCACTACACTATTACAGGCATAGTGATGTCAGTTCCTTTTACCTATTATGTCATCTTCAGCTATGAAGAAAAAGTCACAAGGCATACCAAAAGGAAAAAAAGGACAATTTCAAAGACAGGACAAACACGAGAGAGATGTGGAATTATCAGACCAAGAATTTAAAACAACTATGATTAATACACTAAGGGCTCTAGTGGATAAAGTAGAAAGAAAGCAAAAGCAGATGAACAATGTAAGCAGAGCTGGTAATCCTAAGAAAGAAACAAAAAGAAATACTGGGAACAGGGGGAAGTGCAATAAAAATGAGTAAGACATTTGATGGGCCCATCAGTAGACTGGAACTGGCAGAGGAATTAATCTCTGAGCTTGAGAAAGACCACAACAGAAACCCCCAAAATTGGAAAGCAAAAAGAACAAAGGTTGAAAAAAACAACAGAAGATCCAAAGCCTGTGGAACAATTACAAAAGGTGTAGCATACACACAATGGTAATAAAAGAAAGAGAAGAAAAAGAGAAAATGACACTAAAAATATTTGAAACAAAATGACTGAGAATTTCCTCCAAATTAATGTCACATACTAAACTACAGATCCAGAAATTTCAGAGAATACCAAGCATGATAAATGCCAAAAACTACTACACCTAGGCATATCATTTTCAAAATCCAGAAAATCAAAGGTAAAGAAAAAATGTATTTTTTAATTTTTAACTTTATTTATGAGAGAGAGATAGAGAGAAAGAGAGAGAGAGAGAGAGAGAGAGAGAGAGAGAGAGAGACAGCATGAGAGGGGAGGGGCAGAGAGAGAGGGAGACACAGAACCTGAAGGAGGCTCCAGGCTCTGAGCTGTCAGCACAGAGCCTGACGTGGGGCTTGAACTCACAAACCGGGAGATCATGACCTGAGCCAAAGTCAAATGCTTAACTGACTGACCCAACCAGGCACCCCAAGAAAAAATATTTTTAAAAAAGCCAGGGAGAAAAAAATGAAATGAAACAAAACAAAACACCTTATCTATAGAGGAACGAAGAACTGTATGCAACTTCTCACAAACCATGCAAGTAAAAAGAATGTAGAATAAAATATTCAAAGTGTTGACAGAAACTGACTCATGAGCCTCGAATTCTGTACTCTATACAATTATCTTTCCAAAGTGTAGGAGAAATACTCTCTCAGACGAACACCAAAGAAAGAAATTTGGTGCCAGTATATCTGCCTTACAAGAGGCATTAAAGAATTTATTTAAAAAAATTTTTTTTAATGTTTACTTATTTTTGAGAGAGAGAGACAGAGTGAGAGCAGGGAAGGGGCAGAGAGAGAGGGAGACACAGAATCTGAAGCAGGCTCCAAGATCCTAGGTGTCAGCACAGAGCCCAACATGTGGCTCAAACCAACGAACCACGATCATGACCTGAGCTGAAGGTGGACATTGAACCCACTGAGCCACCCAGTTTCCCCTAAAGAATTTCTTAAGGGAAAAGGAAACCAATAGATGCCAGAAGCTTCTTTCTACATAAAGAAAGAAAGAACATAAAAGAAGAAATAAGTGAAAGTAATAAAATAAAAACTTCTATTTTTATCTTCAGAAATTGTTCTTATCCATAAAAGTTTGTTCAAAATACTAGAAGAAACAATGTTTGATTACATATTTTTTGCATGTATCCTGTGTGTGTGTGTGTGTGTGTATGTGTATGTGTGTTAGTCATACTACCCATAGAAGAGTATAGAGTTATTTTAGAGAGGACTTAAGTTAGTAATAAATGTATAATGCCAATTCTACAGCAACCATTTAAAAAGCAAAATATAAGTGTAACTGATATGCTAAAGAAAGATTTAAAAATGAAATATAAAATGCTCATTTAAAACCACAAAATTCAGGGGTGCCTGGGTGGCTCAGATGGGTAAGCATTGGACTTCAGCTCAGGTCATGATTAGCAGTTTGTGGGTTCAGCCCCATGTTGCGCTCTATGCTGACAGCTCAGAGCCTGGAGCCTGCTTCAGATTTTGTTTCCCTCTCTCTCTCTGCCTCATCCCCACTTGTGTTCTGTCTCTTTCTCTCTCTCTCTCTCTAAAATAAATAAACATTAAAAAATTAAAAAAACCCACAAAATGCATAAAAAGAGTAGAAGATACAGATAGTAATAAAGAAAGAGGGCAACAAAAAGACAGAAACAAATATAGTGATTATCAACCCAACTATATTGATCATTTTGAATGTCAATAAAATAAAACACCAATTAACAGATGGAGATGGTCGGATTGGGTCAGAAAATAAGACCCAACTATGCTGCCTATAAGAAACATGCTTTAAATAAAGACACATATAAATTGAAAGTAAATGGATGGGCTTAGAATATAATATGCTAACCAAAATCAAAAGAAAGCAAGGATAGTTATATTAAATTTAGTCTGAGCAGACCTCAAAGCAAGGAAAATTAATAGGGATATAAAAGGGTATTACATCATGACAAAGGGACCAATTTTCAAAAAAAAAAAAAAAAAAAAAAAAAAAAGAAGAAGAATCCTTAATATTTAAACGGCTAACAAGAGAATGTCACTCTACATGAAGGAAAAACTGACCAAATGGTAAAGAGAAATAGATTACCCCATCACTACAGCTGGAGTCTTCAACATCACTCTGTCAGAAATGGACAGATGCACCAAGCAAAAACACGGTAAGGAGAGAGTTGATCTCAATAACACCATTAATCAGATATATAATGGATACCTACGCTACTTTATCCAACAGCAGAATATACATTTTTGTAAAACTATATGCAATTTTCACCAAGATAGAACATATTCTGGGCTATAAAACATCTTAACAAATGTTTAAAAATACAAGTGATACTGGGGCGCCTGGGTGGCTCAGTCGGTTGAGCAGCCAACTTCGTCTCAGGTCATGATCTCACGGTTTGTGAGTTCGAGCCCCGCATCGGGCTCTGTGCTCACAGCACGGAGCCTGGAGCCTGCTTCAGATTCTGTCTCCTTCTCTCTCTACCCCTCCCCTGCTCATGCTTTCTCTCTCTCTCTCTCAAAAGTAAATAAACATAAAAAAAATTATTAAAAAAAATAAAAATAATAAAAATACAAGTGATACCACATCTGCTTTCAGACCACAATGGAAATAAACTAGAAATCAATAACCAATAAATAACCAATAATCAATAAACCAATAATCAATCGTAAAAAAGTTGTAAAATACCTGGAGATTAAGCAATCCACTTCTAAATAACACATGTCTCAAAGAATAAATCTCATAAGCTTAAAAAATATTTGAACTAAATAAAAATGAAAACACATCAAAATTTGTGGGAAGCAGTAAAAGCATTGGTTATAGGAAATTTTTAGCACTGAATACATATAGTAGAAAATAAGCAAGATCTAAAGTAAATCATCTAAGTTTACACTTTAGGAAACTAGAAAAATAAGAAGAAAAGAAATAATAAAAATTAGAGTAAAAATTAATAATATGGAAAACAGGAAATCAATAATCAACAAAAGCAAATGCTGTTGCTGAAAAGATCAATAAAATTGATTAGCTTTTAGCTAGGCTAACTATGAAAATAGAGAAAAGACACAAATTACTAGTATCAGAAATGAAAAGGCAGCACTACAAGATACCATGGAAATTAAGGATGACAAAGGAACATTGTAAATGACTCTGTGCCCACGTATTTCATAACCTAGGTGATGAAATTTGTGAAAAGACACACTATGCCAAAACTAACACAAGAAGAAAT
The DNA here is from genome assembly GCF_014898765.1 of Herpailurus yagouaroundi. Lineage (NCBI taxonomy): Eukaryota > Metazoa > Chordata > Mammalia > Carnivora > Felidae > Herpailurus > Herpailurus yagouaroundi. The sequence goes on from NW_024412421.1 coordinate 16,056,939, forward strand.
ATGTGATATGAAGAGACCTATAACTATTAAATAAAATGAATCAGTTATGAATAATCTTCATAACTTATCTTTAGATAATGAATAATCTAAACAGAAACATTAGGCTCAGATGCGTTCACTGCTGAATTCCAACAAACTTTTAAGGAAGAAATTGTAACAGTTTGCCACAATATCTTTGAGGGAACAGAAGCATAGAATCATAACATATTTTATGAGGCCAAGATTACTGATATCAAAACCATAAAAATATTACAAGACAATTAGAGATAAATATTACTCATTGAACATAAATGCAAAAGGCTCAAAAATATTAGCAAAATGAGTCTAATAATGTATAAAATAATTATATGCCATGACTAAGTGGAATTTATTCCAGGTATGTAAGACTGGCTCAACAAGAAAACAATGCAGTCATTACATCAAAGGGCTAAAGAAGAAAACTCACACAATCATATCAATAGAAGAAAGAAAAAAAATTGAAAAAATCCAACATCTATTCACAATAAAAACTCTTCGTATAATAGAAACAAGGAGAAATTTCTCCATTTGATAAATAATAACTACAAAAAGTGCTAAAGCTAACATCACACTTAATGGTGATAAACTAGAACCTTTTCCATGAGGATCAGAAACAAGGCAAGAATGTCCTCTCTCACCACTCCTTTTCAACATTGTACTTGAAATCCCAGCCAATGTAATAAGAAAAGGAAATATATTTTATACAGACTGGACAGGAGAAAAATTTTAAAATACTGTCTTTGTTCACAAAAAAACAGTTTATATAGAGAATAAGAAAGAATTGACAAAAATACTCCTAGAACTAACAAATAATTATAGCAAGGTTTCAGGATACAAAGTTAGTAGACAAATGCCAATAATTTTCCTCTATACAAGCCATGAACAAGTAAATTTGAAATTAAAAAGAAAATACAATTAAGCACTCAAAATATGACATACTTAGGTACAAATATATTACATACTTAGGTATAATAATAAAATAAAAATCTTAGCTTTTTAAAAAAAGTTTCTGTGAAAATGAATGTTGTTCCAACTATATCAAGAAAAAAAAACAAGCAGAATTATTCTAATTTAAATTAGAAAACTGAAGTTTCCTTTATTAAAGTTTCATTCCACTATATGGTACTTATTAATAATACATGTGCTCAGTTTTCTGAAAGAGACTTTATGAAAAGCTTCACAGATACAGTTGTTCATGTGTTTCAGCATATATATTCAATGAAAACAAATAATGTAATGGTCTCATGTTCTTTACTGATCCTCATTGGTTTAAATGTTAAAGATACTCACAAAGATTTACCACACTGTTAATTCAAATTCAATACTTTCTTTTTTTAAATTATATTTATTTTTATTTTAATGTTTTTACTTTTTAAATATGAAATTTATTGTCACATTGGTTTCCATACAACACCCAGTACTCCGCCCAACAGGTGCCCTCCTCAATACCCATCACCCTCCCTCGCCCCCCCCCCCCCCCCCCCCCCATCAACCCTGTTTGTTTTCAGTTTTTAAGAGTATCTTATGGTTTGGCTCCCTCCCTCTCTAACCTTTTTTTTTTTTTCCCTTCCCCTCCCCCATGGTCTTCTGTTAAGTTTCTCAGGATCCACATAAGAGTGAAAACATATGGTACCTGTCTTTCTCTGTATGACTTATTTCACTTAGCATCACACTCTCCAGTTCCATCCATGTTGCTGCAAAAGGCCATATTTCATTCTTTCTCATTGCCACATAGTATTCCATTGTGTATATAAACCACAATTTCTATCCATTCATCAGTTGATGGACATTTAGGCTCTTTCCATAATTTGGCTCTTGTTGAAAGCTATAAACATTGGGGTACAAGTGTCCCTATGCATCAGCACTCCTGTATCCCTTGGGTAAATTCCTAGCAGTGCTATTGTTAGGTCATAGGGTAGATCTATTTTTAATTTTTTGAGGAACCTCCACACTGTGTTCCAGAGCAGCTGCACTGGTTTGCATTCCCACCAATAGTGCAAGAGGGTTCCCGTTTCTCCACATCCTCGCCAGCATCTATAGTCTCCTGATTTGTTCATTTTAGCCACTCTGACTGACGTGAGGTGGTATCTCAGTGTGGTTTTGATTTGTATTTCCCTGTTGAGGAGTGACGTTGAACATCTTTTCATGTGCCTGTTGGCCATCTGAATGTCTTCTTTAGAGAAGTGTCTATTCATGTTTTCTGCCCATTTCGTCACTGGATTGTTTGTATTTCGGGTGTGGAGTTTGGTGAGCTCTTTATAGAGCCCTTGGATACTAGGAGTTTGTCCGATATGTCATTTGCAAATATCTTTTCCCATTACGTTGGTTGCCTTTTAGTTTTGTTGACTGTTTCCTTTGCTGTGCAGAAGCTTTTTATCTTCATGAGGTCCCAATAGTTGTTTTTTGCTTTTAATTCCCTTGCCTTTGGGGATGTTTCAAGTAAGAAATTGCTGCGGCTGAGCTCAGAGAGGTGTTTTCCTGCTTTCTCCTCTAAGGTTTTGATGGTTTCCTGTCTCACATTCAGTTCCTTTATCCATTTTGAGTTTATTTTTGTGAATGGCATAAGAAAGTGGTCTAGTTTCATCCTTCTGCATGTTGGTGTCCAGTTCTCCCAGTACCATTTGTTAAAGAGACTGTCTTTTTCCATTAGATATTCTTTCCTTCTTTGTCAAAGATTAGTTGGCCATACTTTTGTGGGTCTAGTTCTGGGGTTTCTATTCTATTCCATCGATCTATGTGTCTGTTTTTGTGACAATACAATGCTGTCATGATGATTACACCTTTGTAGTAGAAACTAAAGCCTGGGATTGGGATGACTCCCACTTTGGTCTTCTTCTATAAATGTCTATGTGTCGAATACAGGAGCCCCCAAATATATAAAACAATTACTCACAAACATAAGCAACCTTATTGATAAGAATGTGGTAACTGCAGGGGACTTTAATACTCTACTTACAACAATGGATACATCATCTAGACACAGGATCAATAAAGAAACAAGGGCCCTGAAGGATACATTGTATAAGATGGACTTGACAGATATATTTAGAACTCTGCATCCCAAAGCAACAGAATATACTTTCTTCTTGAGTGCACACGGAATATTCTCCAATATAGTTCACATGTCACAAAACAGCCCTTCATAAATATAAAAGAATTGAGATCATACCATGCACACTTTCATACCACAATGCTATGAAGCTTGAAATCACCCACAGGAAAAAGTCTGGAAAACCTCCAAAAGCATGGAGGTTAAAGAACACCCTATTAAAGAATGAATGGGTCAACCAGGCAATTAGAGAAGAAATTAAAAAATATATGGAAACAAACGAAAATGAAAATACAACAATCCAAATGCTTTGGGATGCAGTGAAGGGAGTCCTGAGAGGAAAATACATTGCAATACAGGCCTATCTCAAGAAACAAGAAAAATACCAAATACAAAATCTAACAGCACACCTAAAGGAAATAGAAGCAGAACAGCAAAGACACCCCAAACCCAGCAGAAGAAGAGTAACAATAAAGATCAGAGTGGAAATAAACAATATAGAATCTAAAAAAACTGTAGAGCACATCAATGAAACCAAGAGTTAGTTTTTTGAAAAAATAAACAAAATTGATATACCTCTAGCGAGGCTTCTCAAAAAGAAAAGGGAGATGACCCAATTAGATAAAATCACGAATTAAAATGGAATTATTACAACCAATCCCTCAGAGATACAAGCAATTATCAGGGAATACTATGAAAAATTATATGCCAACAAACTGGACAGCCTGGAAGAAATGGACAAATTCCTAAGCACCCACACACTTTCAAAACTCAAACAGGAAGAAATAGAAAACTTGAACAGACCCATAACCAGCGAATAAATTGAATCAGTTATCAAAAATCTCCCAACAAATAAGAGTCCAGGACCAGATGGCTTCCCTGGGGAATTCTACTAGACATTTAAAGCACAGATAATACCTATCCTTGTCAATATGTTCCAAAAAATAGAAAGGGAAGGAAAACTTCCAGACTCATTCTATGAAGCCAGCATTCCTTTGATTCCTAAACCAGACAAAGACCCAGCAAAAAAAGAGAACTACAGGACAATATCCCTGATGAATATTGATGTAAAAATTATCAACAAGATCCTAGCAAATCAAATTCAACAGCATATAAAAAGAATTACACACCATGATCAAGTGGGATTCATTCCTGGGCTGCAGAGCTGGTTCAACTTTCGCAAGTCAATCAATGTGATACATCACATTAGTAAAAGAAAAGATAAGAACCATATGATCCTGTCAATTGATGCAGAAAAAGCATTTGACAAAATTCAGCATCCTTTCTTAATAAAAACCCTCGAGAAAGTCAGGATAGAAGGAACATACTTAAACATCATAAAACCCATTTATGAAAAGCCCACAGCTAATATCATCCTCAATGGGGAAAAACTGAAGAGCTTTTTCCCTGAGATCAGGAACACGACAGGAATGTCCACTCTCACCTCTGTTGTTTAACATACTGTTGGAAGTGCTAGCATCAGCAATCAGAGAACAAAAGGAAAGCAAAGGCATCAAAATTGCAGATTGCAATTGCACTGTTTGCAGATGACATGATATCATACATGGAAAACTCGACAGACCCCACCAAAAGTCTGCTAGAACTGATACATGAATTCAGCAAGTCACAGGACACAAAAGCAATGTACAGAAATCAGTTGCATTATTATACACTAATAATGAAGCAACAGAAAGACAAATAAAGAAACTGATCCCATTCACAATTGCACCAAGAAGCATAAAATACCTAGGAATGAACCTAATCAAAAAGGTAAAAGATCTGTATGCTGAAAACTATAGAAAGCTTATGAAGGAAATTGAAGAAGACTAAAGAAATGGAAAAACATTCCGTGCTCATGTATTGGAAGAATAAATATTGTTAAAATGTCAATACTACCCAAAGCTATCTACACATTCAATGCAATCCCAATCAAAATTGCACCAGCATTCTTCTCAAAGCTAGAACAAGCAAACCTAAAATTTGTATGGAACCACAAAAGACCCTAAATAGCCAATACTTTCTTTAAATAAAGGAATGTTTGCTAAATATCCAATAATCAAATATAAAAGTTGCAGAATGAATTATGAATTATGTTATCTCATCAATATTAAACTACATATGTGAGAACTAAATTAGAAGATCCACAAAGGGGGGGGGAGTTAATCTGTGACAGCTACACAGGTAAGGGAATTAATGTTGAAATTGTAAGTTTTCATATAATAAATCATTCACTATGCTTTATGACATTTTCTAAAATAAGTCAATATGCAGAAGATTTTAATTATAAACGATAGCACCATGCAAACTGGTCATACAACACACACAAAAAATGAAGAAAACTTTTTGATATTGATAAATTTAGTGTTTTCATTTCAGAAAACACCCCTTTGAATTTGATGTTTAAAATAATGAGTTGACTCAAGTGTTAGTCAATTTAGTTAACGTGGACAGAGGTAGTTTTAAAATTAATGTGGTTTTGCTTCAAAGTAAAATCGATCCTTCTAAAAATAATGAACCAGTTTTGTCAATGTTTATATGATTATTAAAAGAAAATTATTTTGGAGAACTCAATTCAGATATTGGAAAACTATTAAGTATGGTTGGAACACTGGAGCGTGTGAATTTACCTTATCAACTGTGAATGTTATGAAATCTAAATATAGATGAAGTGTTTTAAATGAAAATTTAGCATCTTGAGATGTGCACAATTTTAAAACACATACTGCATATTCAAGAACTAAAAGGAACAAAAATATTTTATATACTTTTACATATTGATTGCATAATTCAAATAATTATTGGATATTTTGGGCTAGATGCAGTATATTGTTATAATTAGTTGCATATGTTTATTTTTACCTGTTTATGTGGCTACTAATTTTTTTAATTACTTACACATCTTGCATTATTATTTTTATTGCTCAGCTACCATCTAGATACTATTCAAAACATCTGACTAAAATATGACAATTCATACCTAAATCATTATTTGGCAATTTACACATTAAAATAATTTGTTCATGTATAAATATTAGTTTCATTTTAGATCAAATTTATCTACAATTCCACCAAGATTACCAGATTGCAAATTCCATTTTGCAATTTTATTTTTTTTTCCTTTTTAAAATATTGATCCTGATTATTTAACCCTTCGCTTCATCTGTTACAACTGGGCGGGGGGGGGAAGACATTTAAAAAAATAAAGGGGATGCAGTATATGTAGAATTTGTGTATACATATATAAAATTGACAACAAGTGGCTCAACTGACACACATCTTGTTCACTTCTTCTAACATCACAGCGAGCTGAAGCCATTCAGTGTATCTTTAAATAACCAAAGTGAATCAGGTATGTGATTATTTCTTTGTATGATAATGGACTTTGAAACTGGGTAGATATTCCCTTTTTGGGTTCAGTTTGAGAATCATTTTCTTTTCACAAGAATAGGAGATTTGATTCTCATCATCACCATCATTCAACTTTTATTAAAGAATTATCAAGTTATTTCTATGTGTTGGGCTTAGTGCAAGTACTTTAAAGGAATTTTCTCATTGAATTTTTACAACTCTAGGAAGTAAGCTCTCTTATTACTCTCATGATACAGATAAGAAAACAGGTTGGAAAATGTTGAGTCATTTGTATAATAACCAAGAAGCTGAGAATATCAGTAGTGGTATATGTCGACTTACTAAAGGAAAAAAGTGCCCATAGATGGTACTATCTGTAATTTTTCATCCACACTCTTAGCACTAATGTTTGCTATTTAAGATAACTATGCCAAATTTTTTTCACCTGCCACCTAGCAAAAGATACCAAAAATGAAAATATGTTACAAAAAGAATTATCCATCTGTGACTTTAATCTTATATGGAGTAATAAGGCAAATGCCTTTAAGGAAGGTGGAGCTGAATTCTGCCACTTTGCTCTTCACCGGATCCAAGGAAAATATAGTACATTTTGCTGTGTTACTCTTCTGAGCTCCCTGCCTTAGCTGGAATGTTTCTTCATTGCTAGCAAACATCAATGGATCAGAGATGGCAATTAAGTCAGCATTCATTTGCCATTCTTGACCCAATATGACAGGTCCATCAAAAAATTCTGGGACCATTTAGAAGAAAGAAAAGAATAATGTAAAAGTAGTAAAGCAGTAGGAAAAGTCAACACGTATCTTGCAAGGCAAGAGACCACTGCACGGTTTCATGACACTCTTTTTTCTTCTTAGAACCTTGACAGATGAAAAAAGACATGACAGGGCAAGAGTCAATAGCCCAATGCACTACAGAGTCTAAAATACTGAGGTATCCTAGCAACACAAAGGATTTCTCTTCAGTTTTGGTGAGAGGGTGTTAAAGGCTAAAGCCACGGCATATATGTTGCTTGCCCCCTGGCCCATATGAACTCTGTCTACAATTATGAGAAATGGCTGTCCTGAGAGTAAAATTTAACTGTCTTTGTCCTTCTCCAGGGAAGTCAACAGTAGAAAGGCTACTTCAATACCTCTCATATACTGTGAATGTGTGTGCATATGTGTGTGCTTTATGCCAATGCCATTTATGTTTTTGGATTATTACATTTGCTGTTTCTTCTGCCTGAAATCCATTCTCCCTATGATCTTTACAGACCTCAGATTAAATGTCACAGCAAAGCTAATCATGATCTCCACAACACAAAAGGTCTTACTTGTCTTGCTTACTGATAAATTGCCCTGTGGCTAGCCCGGTGCCTGATATATTATAAGCCCTCAATTATTTAAAAATATATTAATGACTACATTAAAGTAGGACACTTGTATGGATGGTATTTTTTCAGATTCCAAAGCTCTTGTAATATATGCAAAATTATTTAAAAAGCCTTAGGAGATTAATACTTTATTGTCCTTAATTTTCAGTTGAGGAAATTAAGCCTCAATTTAGAAGATGATGAGTCTAAAGTAATTTAGTAGGCAGGTAGGAGCACAAAACTTCTGATTCTGTGTATGCTTGACAGTCTTTCTACTACAACACAGAAGTAGGAATCAGAATTTTCTTTGGGCCTACTCTGTAGATATGGATTAAGAAGAGCTGGAAATTGTCTGATCTCCATCCATGATTTGGTACTTGTTCTCAATTGTGATATTCTCTTTTTCCCATGAACCCTGAAATCCTAAAATAGTAAATACCTGTAGTTCCAAAATGTACCCTATGTGTTCTATGCTTTTATAGTTTTACATACATTATGACCTCCTTCCAGAATGTCCTTCCTCCCTTTGCCTGTCATTCAGTACTATCTCAAGATATCTTTCTCTAGATACACTTCCTGAGTCCTTCAGGAAGAATCAATAACTACCCTTCCCCATGTATCTCTGTCTGCAGTGCCAGATACCTATTCTTACCACAGGATTTTCATGATTTATTTTGTCCATTTACCTACCTGATCAAAACAAAATGCATGCTCTAGATATTTGTGAACACACAGTAACTAGCATTTCATGTTAAAAGGTTGACCTTGGGAGCAGGGCAAAAGCCCAAAAAGTGATTATGATTTGTGGAAGTTCTTTTTTCTTTTCAGTATGTAGAAAACCAGAATAATTCTCAGCAATTGAAGGGAGAAATCTAAGACATCCTCACTGAGTAACCAAAAAAAAAAAAAAAAAAAAAAAGGTGGATGCAGCAAAATAGAGAAATTATATAGGATATAAAGTAGTAATTAACCTCTTCATATGTGTGCCCAACAGCAATCTTCTAAAAGGGTCAGGCAATTTGCAATGAAGATGAAGTTTAGGACATAAAAGGAAGAAAGACTGATCTCAGGAAAGCTCTATTTCACAAACACTTTTGGGCATTTTTAATCAACACAGGTTAACATATGCATTTTTAATTTTTATTTCTTTTTTATAAAAATAGAAATGCTTTTAAAAAAGCAGTCTTAAAAAAACAGAAGAAAATGCAGCCATATCTTATTTTAAGCAAGGTTATACTAGGAGTCTTTTTTATTTAATTACTGCTTGAAAATATATTCTGGAAATGTATAACAAAACCCTAGAGAGAAGGGTGTGAGAGACTCAATGGCAGGGAAGATATTTTGAGTTCATCTGAATTCTTATCACAGACAGAAGGAAAAAGAGACAGACATAAAATCATACTAGGTTGAATGATATATCAAGCAACTCTGGGTCAAAACACTAAACAATACTTACAACTCATACAAACAACCTGATTCTGTAAATTTCTTTCTAAATTGAAGAGTAGATTCCTGCAGGCTTTGAAAGGGAATTCTTTTCTAAATTACTGGGTAATTTTCTCCACTCCAATTGAGCTATATAATCAGACATGGTCAAAACATTGTACTAGGAAGCATAACAGAAAATGAATTCAACAAAACCATGACTTCATGGACCCACAGCTGCAGAAAGGGGTCACAAATTGAAATGGTAAATGTATGACCTGGACTTTAGCTGGTTTTTAGTTGAAAAAAATTCATTGTTGTATTCATGGAGCTTTCAAATTATTGTGAGTAACTGAAAATAAATTTTAAATTATATATTTTGCCATATTAGACCCTTAGAAATCTGGACCCATAGTGAGATGTGCTCCACATGCTCTTTATTTCTCACCCCTAATACTAATTAGAATGAAATGAGGCCCATGAAACTGAGCAAATTACTATAGCCAAAGTGTCCTTCATAGTAAAAAAATTAAATCTTGCTTCCCACCCATGCTTAAAACAGAACAGTTCCCTGCAGACATATTTTGCTTGATGTCAGCTGTCTTAAAAAAATTAAAGTATACAATCCCCACTCCCACCCAAAAAATGACAACTGGCTTTCATAAGAGTGTGTATTTCAATGCAAGCTAAGTATATAAACAATTTTTGTTTTTGTTTAAAATGTTCATTTGTTCCCAATTCTGCTGTCTATGACACTGGTTACCTCTACTGTTTTGGCCTCCAGAAATGAGAGAAAATTCCAAATTATGCCCCTGTACAATCGCTTGGCCTGATATCCACATATTCTTGGCCTTGGAAAAGGATGGAATAGCCAGATTAATGGCTAAGTAAATTTTTTAAATGCTCTTAATGAAAGAAATACCTCTACCCCATCCCCTCTTTGAAGAGGGTAATACACTTAGTATCACAGGGTATCGAGTTGTTGACAAGGCCCCAGGCTACTGGAATACAGCTGGCAAGTATCATTACAAGGGACAATTTTCATTCATTCATTCATTCATTCATTCACTCACTATTTTTTGAGCACCAACTGTGAGCCACACAATATTCTAAGCTCTGATAGTGCAAAGGTGAACAAAACAGAGAAGTCCTCTGAAGACCTGCATCTATTGTCTGGGAAACAAACAATGAAGACTTAATTACATTGTCTCCATGCAAAGATTTTCTTTTTGTTGTTGTTTTTTACACTTAGGTTTCATTCATTCATTCAAGTAATCTCTACACCCAATGTGGACTCAAACTCACACTGCATGCTCTTCTGACTGAGCCACCCAGGCACCCTGATTTTTTATTTGTAAAATTTTCTTTATAACACTTATTAGAGATTGGTATATTAGGATAAAGTAGTTATAGCAGACTTCCTTGGAATGTAAGCTTTGAGCTAACAACCACAAGATGAGACAAGAACTGGCCATATGAAGGGCAGAGAGTAGAGGTGGAGTGAATTATTTCAGAAAGATCACTATTAAAGCAGATATTTCTTCACAGAAAATCCTTATATGTCAAATGCCAAAACATTCATGAATTTTACAGATATATGTGCATTGGATTTGCTTTAATTTCTTTATTATGCATACTACCTTACCTCTTGGACCATACACATAGTATTGTGTTGGCTTTCTCTTGCTTATACATTTTCCTACCTTTATTTTCGGCAATATATACTACTCTTATTAGGTTTAAGTTCAAATATCATGCACTCTGGAAGGTTTCTATGACTCCTGAGTATAAGGATATATGAGTCTTCTTTTTATTCTATTGACCTCATTTTTATATTTAAACTGTAGATAAATATATCACCATTTCAAATAAATAAGTAAGAAATATTAGTACTCCTACATTCACTGCAGCACTATTCACAATTATCAAGATGGGTAAACAACTTAAATGTCTATTGACAAATGAATGGATAAAGACAATATGATATAAATATGCAATGGAATATTATTCAGCCTTTAAAAAGTAGGGTATTCTATAATATGCGACAACATGGATAAATCTTGAACATTAAGCTAAGTGAAATAACCCAGTCACAGCAAGACAAAGAGTGCATGATTCCACATAAATGAGATATCCAAAATAACCATATTTATGGAATCAAAGAGTGGAATGTCAGTTTGCAGAGTATGGAGGTAAGAGAAAATAAGGAGTTAGTAATCAATTGGCATAAGATTTCAGTTAATCAAGATGAATAAGTTTTAGAGATCTATTATACAACACTGCACCTATAGTTAATAATACTGTATTGTACACTTAAAATTTTTGTTATAAAGGTAGATATCATGTTGTGTTCTTATAATAATAATGATGTTTATGATTATTATTATTGACAATAATGCAAATCAAAGATAACTAGTTCCAGGAAAAGTTAATTCCAGGAGCAGAGAGAAATGATCACATGCGTTTACACAAAATAATCTTGTAGAAAATGGTTCACAGTGAAGGACAGAATAAGACATTTATTGAGAAATCTCAAGAGAAGATATAACAGCAGATCCTTCTTCTCTGTTTCTTGGAATCTGACAACACTGAACAACCCTATTGGTGATTAGAATGTGGTGATCGGCATGAGAACAAGAGTAGTTATGGCAGATTGTATGGTGACTAGGCACTGTAGTAATGATATGTCTGGGGGTGGAATTCTAGTAAAGGAACTATAGGTAGGCAAGGGGTTTCCTGATATCCTCCTGCCTACAATGGAATTACTTTGCTGGACTGGTTCACTGCTCTTTAACATGGTGAGTTAGGTATAAGAATTGAACAAACAAACAAACAAACAAACAAAAGTGGCTTCATGAAGAACTTTGAAATATTCCACACACCCTGACTATCATAGCCACCAATCCAGAATAGCACTGTTAGATCTGTACATAGAAAATCTTACGTGGTCTTCTAAACATACCTACAAATTAAGTGTGATTACCATTCCCAAGTCTACATGAGGGGCAGAAAGCAGAAAGGGGTTTGAGAACTTGCCCAAAGTCATGAAAGCAATTAATGGTAAAGCTGGGATAAAAAAACACAGGCACTGAGTTTAAACTCTTAAACATATTCCAAAGCTGAATCAAGAAATAAATAAATTATTGAATATTTAGGAATGATAAAACATGTATCAATGAGGCTATTAACCTATGTGGATTAAGATATTATGAAAGAGACATGTGTATAGGCAAATGGTTCTCACTGGGAGCAATTTCATCAATTTTCCCAGGGGATATTTCACAAAGTCTGAATATATCTTTGCTTTTTGTATCTGTGGTCAGAGGCATGCTACTGGTACTGAGTGAGAGAGAGGTCAGGGAGCCCACTAAACATTGTGCAGTGCCTAGGATAATACCTCACAACAAATACTTGTTGGACCTAGCAGGTCAATAATACTGCTGAAGAACCTTGTTGTAGATCTTATATGAATCATCTCAATTTTTCTGAATCTCAAATTTGTCATTTGCTAAAAGGGAGAGTCATATCTATGTAGGAGTCATGACAACCAAAAGCAAGATAGATTGTGACATCCATAAGAATGCCTGACATGTAGTAAAGAGCTTTAACATTTTAGGCTTATTGGGCAAATTATATGTTCGTTGTGTTTTGTTTTATATATTGTTTTAGAAAAATCACTGATAGAAATAAGGGGAATTAATAGGTGGATTGGTGAATTTCAGAGGGGAAATGAATTGCAAAGATAATATAATAAACTAGGCAAGAAATAATGCACCTTTGGACCTGGGAGGGTGGTACTAGAGGGATATTCAGACCCATCTAGCACAAGTGACTCATTGCATTGATTAGAACATGAGGTCGTTTTTTTCATTTGTTTAGTTTTTGTTGTTTGTTTGCTCTTAGTTTAGTTTTTGTTGTTGTTGTTGTTTGTTTTTTTACTTTTGCCACTTCATCTCTATGAACCTGAGGATAATGTGAATTTAATCTTTTCTTTCCAACAATGATGCTTCATTTCTTATATCTAAAAAACAGTTTAGTCTATGAAATGAATTATATGTTCACAAATCAGACTGTCTTCAGGTAAGCTGTGTGTGCATGCACATACACGTGCATACACACACACATACATACACAACAAATCCAATTTGGAGCTGTGAATTATTATTTGAAAGGTGTAGGTTTCACATGAGAAATTTCATCATCTGAAATTGCCTTGTCGTTGAGGATAATAAGAATTAAATTCAGCTACTGAAAGGAACAAAGACAAATATTGAAAGATGGGAGACTTTTCTAATCCACTGCAGAACTGTAGAGTCTTCTATGAGATTAGACTGAGGCACCTTTTGCAGAAATCTCTAACTGTTTCAGTTTATTAAAAGATTAACAGCAAATCTATTTGGGTAATATGTGGTTTGCAAGACAAGAAATTTCTCCAAAATCAATGCTTTTGCTTTTTTATTTCCTCTCAACTCACCAAGAGGTAATCAACGTGGGAGTAGCTCTGATCATACTAAGAGAACATTCTGATCTTCATTAGTGCAGGGTCGATGCAGGAAATTTTATTTCACATCAAATCTAGAGACAGTTCCCCTAAAATTAAAACCCTCTTCTGTTTCAATACATCAAGCCTCAAGGTTTCATAATCCCCATAATTAATACACTACTGTGCACACAGCTTTCAAAATAGGGCTTTGGAAGGTGGAAATGGAGGCTGCATGTTTGAAAATCAATAAACTGAGATATTTATCTTCCTTTTTACTTTTCATTTTTTTCACTTCCTTTTGAGGGATTAGAGAGGGGTGATATGTGAGATGATGGTAAGGAAATGTCAGAAAAAAAAAAGACTACTTTTCCTTAGCCTTTAACTAAGGTTTAATGTTATCTTCTTTATATGCAGGAAATGAAATGCAAATTGTTTCCCAGTGATTTTGTTTTGGCTTATTAATGCATTGGTGAATCTATTCTTTTATTTAGTCAATAAAATGTTACTTGAGCATATATGCTAGTCATTATGTTGGGCATATAATGTCAAACTAACACAGGATCCATTTCCTCCAGGAACTCAGGGTCTTAAAAGGAAGCAGGCATAGAAATACAAAAACACAAGAAAAATTGTGTGAGAAGTGCCATGATTAACATAAATACATGGGGCTATAGTAGCAATGAGGAAGGATTGAGCCTGTCCCTTTCAGAGTGCTACTGAGAAAGATTTAGGAAAGCAATGAGCAGTTTTGAAATGGGTGTGCTCAAAATGGGTGTGCACAGTCCAACCCTTCCCAACCCTCACCCCCACCCCTGCCAAAAAAAGCAACCCAAGAGCAATCCAGTAATTGGGTAACTTACTTAGTAAAGTTACCCAACCACATATGTCAATAAAGTTACCCAATGTGTGTATAGATAGATAGATAGATAGATAGATAGATAGATAGATAGATATAGATAGATAGATATATAGAGAGAGATATATAGATATATAGATATATAGATAGAGAGAGAGAGAGAAGGTGGGAGAATTTAACTGTGACTAGCCATTTTTGTTATGTTCCTAGAGTTTACAAAATTTCATTTCAAGAAACTGTAAGTTGGTTAATCAAAAAACAAGGATGCTTACTTATTTTTGTGTTTGCACGCAATTCTTGTTCTCTCTCCTTTTTGTGGTGACTTAGGAGTGAACTTCTCTCTCCCTTGTTCCATCATGGTTATATAGTGGCCTGTTTGAGTACTGTTCATATTCTGTAAAAGTTCTTTATGTTCATTAGGGAACACTGCTGACCTATCAACTCCTGTCTGTCATAACCAACTGCCAACTATCAGGACCATTTTTCAAAATGTATTATCCCAGCACACTACATGTCATTGAATTACTTCTATACCAAGATATTTATATTCTTCCTATCTTATTTTTTTTACCATATGCAATACTATAGTGAATATCTGCAAAAATATCTTACAAAGATGTAATTTCTCAGAATTAGGGATATAAATATTAAGATTATTAGATACTGCCAAATTCCTATTCAACATTCCAGAACCAATCACTGTGCAGAAGTTCATGTCAATTTATATTTGTCCAAACCATCAATATTGACAGTAGTTTTGTTTGCCAATCTAATTATATATATATATAATATATATTGTATATATATTATATATATATATATATATATATGGCAAACATGTGTGTATGTGTGTGTGTAATTATCCATAAACATGTATACATGTGTATATATATTTCTATATACCCATATATGCATGGGTATGTATACTGTATTGAAAAGCTTAATTACCTTGGTCAAGGTTATACAGCTGATAATGAATGAGAGGGTTAGCTTTCCACAAACAAAATCACTGCTTTCATTGTCACCCCTATGAATAAGTCCTCATTCATATATTGATTTTAACACTGTAATTTTTCTGTTCTGTGAAATGCTTCTTCCTTTATCCAAATTTCCTTTGATTATTTGTCTCCATACTAATTTTTAAATAGTTCTTATATTTTATGGAAGAAAACAGTTATTAGCAGCTAGTGTCTCCATTTAGTATGCTATCAGCTGAAGCTGATTTATATTATTTTCTCATGGAGATTTTTTTGTGAAGGCACATGGATAAACAAGGCACAAAGTCTGGAGGAAAAAAAAAGCATAAATTTAAAAATACTGTTAAGGGAAAACCTGATATCACTTAGATAGATAGATAGATAGATAGATAGATAGATAGATAGATAGATAGATACTCTATTGAGTCATAAGGTTTAATTTAGTTTTCTACTTTGTACTTTCATAAAGCTTACCAGATAAAATTTACTCCATGACATTGTGCTGAACTTTTGCCCATGATCATCTACATATTTCTTTCAACACTTCCCTGATTTATCTACTATACTAGAAATTATCTCTCTAGCTTTAAAAATAAGGTATTCTGTATCTTTACATGAGATGAAAAGTTACAGTTTATTTTGTATTTTTCAGTGTTTCACGTGTGGAGTACATGCTGAAAAAAAACAGAATAGATGAGAATAGTTGAAATGTTAATGTCCTTTACTGGCAATTCCTTTGACTACTATTTCCATTGGAAATCACTTCACAGTGGACAGAAATAATTTTCCATACATCTGTTTCATTTAGAGGCAGGTGAACTTAGACTTCAGAGCAAAGCCATTCTGGTCTTAAAAGCTAACTCTCTCATTATCAGCTGCATAACCTTGACCAAGATAATTAAGCTTTTCAATATTCAGTTTCCTCATCTACAAGAAATGGGGAGTTGTTATGGTACACTCCCAGTAAAGTGTTTATATGGAAATGCAAGGAGGCCTTGAGTGCATTACTTGTCATCCCAGGATATAACAGATGCATCCGGTATCTGCGACTGTTCTGATTAAGGCTAACCATGTATACTTCCTTTAAAAGTATTTTTTTTCCTGGTTCTTACTATAAGAGATCATAACTCAGGAAAACTGGATGAGGGGGGCACCTTACAGTCTATTTTAAAAATAATGCCTTTGGAATCTACTGTTTAACTATTTGAACAAAATTATCTGCTTTTTTGAGAAATTGCATTTAAGAAATATAAATCTACTTTCTGATTAATATACTTCTTAGTGTAACTGATACCCAGTTTTCTTTTATTTTTTGTTAATAAAATTCTGATATTATTCAGAAACCCTTCACCCAGAAAATGTGAACTAACTCATCTTTAATTTAGAATTTATAAACTTCTAAATAAATCATGGAAAATCCTCTTCTCTTTGATAGTATGGCCCATTGTTGTCCAAAGAGATATAAGATAAGACCTAATGTGGGATTATAGTAAAAATTTTCATTTTTCTCTCTCTCTTTTTTTTTAATGTTTATTTATTTATTTTTGAGACAGAGAGAGAGAAAGAGTATGAGCAGGCAAGGGCAGAAAGAGAGGGAGACACAGAACCCAAAGCAAGCTTCAACCTCTGAGCTGTCAGCACAGAGCCCGACACTGGGCTCAAACTCACAAACCATGAGATCGTGACCTGAGCCGAAGTCCGAGGCTCAACCAACTAAGCCACCCAGGAGCCCCCAAAATTTTCATTTTTCTTAAAAATAGACTAAAATGAAGATCATGCTTCCACTTTCGGTTACTGGAATGCTGAATGTGATTTATAAAACCATTGCAATCAAGTATTTCCTGTAGAGACAGTTAACGAGAAAAGAAAGTTCAGATATTGAGGACAGAAAAAATGGATATTTGAAAATCTATGAGGTAACTCACCTGTAAGCCAGGCTTCTGTTCTTTTGAGTAATTATTATGTGAGTTAATGCTTTTTTTTTATTTTGATACCTCTTGATTTGTAATCAAAACCATTTCAATGGTTTATAAAATAAATGTGCCATAATATTCAGCACTTTGAATCATTCACCCACCCAGTAAAAAATTATTGACTGTCAGCTATATACCAGGTGTTAGCTAAGAAAATGTTAGGTCAAGATCTGATATGATGACATACAAGAAGGAGAATGTATTCTCTTCCAACTCTCAGAAGAACATGGTTCTACCAATGACTACATTCAGCATTTTCTCAGAAGAAAATCATTCTACCAATAACTACACTTACAATTTCCTCAGAGGATAGAGCATCACAATTGTGACAGGCAAGGTGAGGCTCCAGATGTGACATGGAATTGTAGTATCACAAGGTGGATATTCTTATTCATTTTATGATATGTAGGTCTAATTTCTTTTTTTTTTTTTCAACGTTTATTTATTTTTGGGACAGAGGGAGACAGAGCATGAACGGGGGAGGGGCAGAGAGAGAGGGAGACACAGAATCGGAAACAGGCTCCAGACTCTGAGCCATCAGCCCAGAGCCCGACGCGGGGCTCGAACTCACGGACCGCGAGATCGTGACCTGGCTGAAGTCGGACGCTTAACCGACTGCGCCACCCAGGCGCCCCAGGTCTAATTTCTTAAACAGTGTAAACATATGTTTCAGCTCACAGGACACTTGGAATAGTGATTGTCTAATTCTATTTATATTTTATATTTATATTTGAGAAGTTCTATTTATTAGATCAGTACAGAATTAACTAAATTAAATGTGTTTTGTTTTTTTATTTGGTTGTTTGCTTTATGTGAAATATAGAAATGAGAATGAGAAAAAAATGTCTCTGGAAATGAGGAAATTTAAATGCAATAGTATAGTCTGGAGGAGGGAAAAGAAAGAAAGTTACTCTCTTTGAGTGCTTATCATACATCAGGCAATTAACTTATTTAAATCCTCAAAATAAGCATGCATTTTTATCTCCATCTTATATATGAGAAAACTGAGATAGAAGAAAAAGAAATGACAGCCCTTCAGCATGAAAACGTGAATTCACATATGTCAATACTTAAAATCAAAGCTGCCTCCTTTCACATCAGGTTGACTTAAAATTCCCTTCACTTGGAAGGTGGGATATTGTCGTTTCACGGGCTACCTTGAAACTTTTCTTGGCACTTTGAGGAAACAAATAAGAAAAATTATTTCTTAAGTAAGTGAAATCTCAATGGGAAAAATTCAAGAAAAATTCACAAATTAAATCCTCGAAAGATCAGGAAGGCATGTGAAATGCATGAAGGTACACAAAACAGTGAGGCAGGGATCTTGGTTAACTGGAGAACACGTGTACCAGCCAATTACTGCATTAGAGAAATGAGAGTTCACTGTTGCCAGATGTTAACTTTTTTCAGAGAAGCCAGAAATGTGGGTTTCTATATGATATCAGTGGACAAGCAATTCAAATTTACAGAAATGTAAGGCAAAAAAAGCTACTGAATTCTGAGAGACATATTTAGAAAGATGCATATCATACAGCCAAGAATTTATGACAAGTATAATTACTATACACCAGCAATTCCTAGCTAAGCTATTTACAAAGCATTTAGACAATATTTCCAAAAACTTCATTGATTGCCAAATTATACTATGCAAACTATTTGTGACCTAATTACTGTCACTGCTTACAATTAAATTGACTATCTAGTATCTTGTAAAAGGGAGGCAAGACTAAAATTCCTTTCAAATGTAAAGTTTTCTATCCCTATTCATAGAAATTAATGAGGTAATACTAGTTATTTATTAGATACAAAAAAATATTCCTAGCTCCGCTCATGATCGAAAGTAAGTTAATATTGTATCTGTTGATAAGTATTAATTTCTTGATTTTTCACATTTTATTTGGAATTATTTTTAAATAATTTCACACTTAAACATAAATGTTGCAAAAATAATACAAAGAACTTGAGTATATTTTTCCCTAGTCTCTCTTTCCCTTCCTCTATCTCCTACTCCCTTCTTCCTTCTCCCTCTTACTATACACACCCCCAAATATTCACACATAATTTTTTTCAAATCATTTGAAAATACATTACATGCATTGTGTTCCTTCATACTTAAGGAATTTAGAATGAATCTCCTAATAATAAGGATGTTTGTTACATCACCATAGGATTATCAAAATCAGGAAATTAATACTGATAGAGTAGTATCATCCAATCTACAGGCCTTACTCAAATTTTGATGAATGTCCAGCTATTGCCTTCGGTGCAAAGGACAAAAAAAAAAATCTGTCCTGTTATCAAATTCAAGGTCACAATATGCATTTAAATGTCATATCCTTTATGGTCTCAATCTAAAAAGTTTTCTTTGTCTTTGTCATTCATGATCTAGATATTTTTGAAGAATGCAAACATTTAGTTTAAAATTCTCTTTCAGTATGTTTTTTTTGATATTTTCAAGTTTCTTAACATTAATACATAGCTGACCCTTAAGCAATGCAGGGGTTAGGGGCACCTGCCCCCATACAATTAAAATCAATGTATAACTTTGGACTTCCTCAAAACTTAACTACTAATAGCCTAGTGTTGACTGGAGGCTTAACTGATATCAACATACACAGTCAATTAAAACATATTTTGCATGTTATGTGTATTATATACTGTATTATTAAAGTAAGCTACAGAAAAGTAAACATTATTAAGAAAATCATGAGGAGAAAATATAGTTACAATACTGTAAGGTATTTATCGAAAACCTTCTGCATATAAGTGGATCCGTGCAGTTCAAACCCGTGTTATTCAAGAGTCAACTATAGTTGAATGCATTAATATTTTTTTTCCTATGGTTAAAGCTTCTTATTTAAGTACACCTTTCTTATCTCAAGGGCATAAAGATATTCTCTTACGTTTTGTTTAGAAGTGTTCTTTATTTTTTAATCTTTCAAATTTAGATTAATAATTTTTTCAAATTATGTTTTTGTTTTTGGTATATTATAAAAGTCATTATTTTCTTATGCATGTATATGCATGTGATAATATATGTAGATAAAAAGGCTATATAGGAGTGTGGGTACATATTAGATATACATACATATATATATTAATATTTAGATAGTAGGTAAACATGGAATTATATATACATATTTGATATGACACCATTTATTGAAAAGAGCATAGTCAAAAATGTTTATCAAGGGCTTGTCAAGGATTATATAAGGAATATGCCAATCTCATTTATATTTTCAAATTTAAGAATATGAAATCATGAATATTATCAAATTCATTAACCTCAAACCTGAGTGATGAGCTCTATTTATGGTCTTCTCCCCCTTTAAACAATTTGGTAAACTGTACTAGTAGTTTTAGTAGCAGTCCATATTATTACTCTTTCCAGCAACTAGCCAAAACTAAATAACTTTGGATACACACACACACACACACACACACACACATACACACATATATATACACACAAATATATATACACATATATATACACATAAATATATATACACACAACACATACATAGATATTATATATATACACACATATGTATGCACTATATATTATATATATATATATATATATATATATATATATATACACACACACACCATTCCATTGTGTGTCCAATTATTCATCAACAGGTACTTAGATTGTTTCCAGATGTTGGCTACTATAAACAATGAATGAATATGGGCGTGCATATATCATTTTGAGTTAGTGTTTTCATTATGTTAAGAAAGTTTTAAAAGGCAAAGGTCTTACAATGCTCACCTGTATAAAGAATTCCTTTCAGTCCACACAGTATCCAAGCTTATTTGTTTTTACTATTTTAAGGGAAATTTTGTAAAACAGAATTAATTTTAGAAAACTGTCTCCGGGGCGCCTGGGTGGCGCAGTCGGTTAAGCGTCCGACTTCAGCCAGGTCACGATCTTGCGGTCCGTGAGTTCGAGCCCCGCGTCGGGCTCTGGGCTGATGGCTCAGAGCCTGGAGCCTGTTTCCGATTCTGTGTCTCCCTCTCTCTCTGCCCCTCCCCCGTTCATGCTCTGTCTCTCTCTGTCCCAAAAATAAATAAACGTTGAAAAAAAAAATTAAAAATAAATAAATAAATAAATAAATAAATAAATAAATAAAAAATAAAACTGTCTCCAAGATCCAAAGACTACTATAAATCAAGACCATACATTCATCACAAAACCTAACTCAAATTTACATATATACCAGAGAGACTTAGTGGATTCACATAACTAAAATTTCTAGAAGCTTCGGGAAAGGTGAGAGCCTACTCATTCAGTCATCAAGATTTGTCTTGCTCCATCTCTCGGCTCTGCTTTCCTCTGCCATTGCTTTACTCACAGGGAAGCTGTTCCTCTGAGGACACAAGACTATTTCCTACCTCTTAGAAAGAGGTTTTTATTCTTCCTACCTACCACTGCTGCATAGAAGAAAGCACTACTTTCCAAACAGTACAACTGATAGTTCTGAGGTAGACTATCATTGGCCAGACCTGGACTATCTTTCCATTCTTGAGCCCCAGCCAGGTTTATCTTAGGCTCTAATTTAAAAAAAAAAAATAAAGGCGGGGTGGGGGGGAGAGAGAACTCTTACTTTGTCCACATGTAACAAAAATTCTATAACCAGGGGTGCCTGGGTGGCTCAGTCGGTTAAGCGTCCGACTTCAGCCAGGTCACGATCTCGCGGTCTGTGAGTTCGAGCCCCGCGTCAGGCTCTGGGCTGATGGCTCAGAGCCTGGAGCCTGTTTCCGATTCTGTGTCTCCCTCTCTCTCTGCCCCTCCCCCGTTCATGCTCTGTCTCTCTCTGTCTCAAAAATAAATAAATATTAATTTTTTTTTAAATTCTATAACCAAAAGATGCTAAACTGGCAATTAAAAACAAAATAAAAGCAAAGCATGCCCACCATAAGGCATTTTTGTTGACAAATAATTCCTATTAGACATATCTCTATGAGATGTTTGACTATTAGGTTGTCTTATTCTACTCCATTAATTCCATTTTGAGTCACTGAATTACAACTATAACACCGTGGGGCCAGATTCCTTGTTAGTTCTTCTGAGCAAGGTTATCAATTAAGTTTCCTAAAACTGTATGGAAGTATTAAGAGGTTCCTGAGGCATACAATAAAGAAAACACAACTGATGTCTTTTACTTTCAAATCCAAGTTCTGTTCATGCTCCTTAAACCTGTAGTGAACCAGTAGCATCACTAAGTCAGCAGTCTTGGAACTTCTAGTTTCAGCTTCAACATGTAAAGACCTTGACAGTCATTACTCCCATCCCTAACACCAGAAAAAAATGAACAAATTGGAAATCAATTACTTTTTTTAGTAATATTCTGACATCTGGGGCACCCAGATGGCTCTTTCTGTTCAGTGTCTGACCCCTGATTTTGGCTCAGGTCATGATCTCACAGTTCCTGAGTTCCAGCCCTGCATCAGGCTCTGCACTGACAGTGTGGATCCCTCTTGGGATTCTCTCTCTCTCCCTCTTTCTCTGTCTCTCCCCCATTTGTGTTGTCTCTCTCTCTCTCTCAAAATAAATAAATAAACTTTATTTAAAAAAACATTCTGAATTCTGGAAAGACAGGTGAATTCAAGGAATCACAATAGAGATCAGGCTACTTAGGGTGAATGCCACTAGAACCATAAACCAAAAGAATATCTAAAAGGTAATGTTGACTAATTGTTAGATGCTGAGTGTAGACTTGGGTGACAGTGAGGCACTTTTGGGGGAGGCAGTCTGAGGGAGTCTCCCAAGTTTTCCTGGGATTTACCTTCAGAAGCCATACCAGGTTCCCATGGCAAGGAGTCAAGGAGACTAAACACTGTCAAATATTCCTGGAGCATTCTGTATAAAAAAGGGCTACTTTTTAGGGAAAAAGCTTTACCAGAGCCTAATCTCCGAATCATTACATTCTACAGGAATGGGAGAGGACCATCCTACCATTACAGTCTACAGTCACTTTCCTGTCAACAATGATGGACAAAAATAAGAACTACTTGTGAAGGCCACTGTCTACAGGTGCAGGTCTACTAAAGACTGAGATTTAATCATGATATAAATATTTATAAAATAATTGTAACATTTATAAGGAAATGCAAAAAAAAGCCACAACAATTTAGAATAACCAACAAAATACTGAAAAAAGGAGGAAGAGGAAGAGGGGAAGAAAGTTGCAGGATTCACATATTATCCTTTTTCAAGATTTACTATGAAACTATAGTAATTTAGACAAGGTAGTATTGGTGAAACAATAGGTGCATATATCAGTGAAAGAACAGAGACCCCAAAAATATACCCATATGTGTAATGTCTGATGAAGGAGCAAAGTCCACTCAACAGAAAATTTATAGTCACTTCAAGAAATGGTGATGGAGCAACAGTACATCCACATGCAAAAAGTAGAAGCTTACATAGACTGCATACCTTTCACAAAAATGAAATAAAAATGGACCATATATCTAAATAAAAGTGGATAACTGGAAACCATTCAGAAGGAAACACAGAAGAGAATTTTGAGGACCTTAGGTTGGGTAATAAGATTTGTACACAGCAGCAAAAGCATAACGTATGAGAGCAAAAATCAATATAATGGACTTTATTATCACAAATTCTGCCCTGTGAAAGAGACTGTTAAAAAATGAAAAGAAGTAATAGACTAGGACAAATTATTTGCAAAATCATATCTGACAAAGGGCACATATCCACAATGTACACATAACTCTTAATAATGAACAATAAGGGGGGGAAATGGGCAAAATACCTGAACAGATACCTCACGAAAGAATATATCCATATAGAAAACAAGCAATGTTTTTCAATAGGGAACTGCCAGTTCAAACAAGGTATCACTTCACATCTAACAGAATGCCAGAAATCCCCCCCTCACCTCGCCAAACTGACAATATCTACTAATGCACAGGAGAAGAAGCAATACTAACTGGCATTCATTTGCTGTTGAGATTGCAAAATGGTAAAGCTACCTGAAAAATAGTTTGAAAATTTCTTATAAAGCAAAATAGGGTCTTAAGAACCAGCAGGCATGCTTTTCATCCAATTAATTTGAAAATTTATGTACACATAAAAACCCATACAAAAAATGTGAATGAAGCCAGTCTAAAAAAGACTTCATCCTTATGCTCTCAACTGCATTCCAGGAAACTGAAAGAATAGTAAAATAACAACAACAACAGCAGAAGCAGCAGCAGCAGCCACAATCAGTGGTTCCTATGCACTTGTGAAGAGTGGGTGGGATAATATAGATGAGGCACAAAGAATTTTTTGCGTAAAGCTCTTCTATATGATACCTTAAGGGTGGTTTCATAACACTGTGCTTTTGTTAAAACCCACAGAATTTAGAACAGAGAATGAAAATTAATGTATACAAATAAAAAAATCATTTAGAATGTCATGGGATCCTTGGATGGAATAGAGAATATGGCAAAACAGCCTGACTATATCACAAATATATGAAACAACCTCAATGAAGGATGTGGGGTTAAAGGATGCTGACCTAAGTAACTCTGGAAATAAGTGGAGTCTTCAGTCTAAAAGCAAAAGAAAGTGAACATAAGCAGTGTACTGTAGTTACCACAAGGGCATAGGTTAACAATAACGATACTGCCTTACATGTATACTGAAAATGAACAAGTATGTAAACAAATGCCCAATGGTGGGAGCCAGATTCCTCACTGTGGGACAGGGAGGCTAATGACAAACAAAGAGAAGAGGCTAGAATGATCCTTATGTTAATGGATTTGAGTTGGAAAGATCAGTATGAAGTCAGATCTAGCTATAGACACTGGTTTAGTATACAGAGATATATCTTCATGCTTTATCAGCTGACAGCATGTGGAAGTATTTTTAAATTTTATTTATTTATTTTGAGTGAGAGAGAGAGAGAGAGAGCAAGTGGGAACAGGGGATGGGCAGGGAGACAGGGACAGAGAGAATCCCAAGGGGAGCTTGAACCCATAAACCCATGAGATGATGACCTGAGCCAAAATCAAGAGTTGGATGCTCAAATGACTGAGCCACCCAGGCATTCCTAGAATTATTAATACTGGAGCACCAATAATCACACCTACCACCCAGAACTAGGTTTCAAACACCATTCTCCAATATAAGAAACAAAGACTCCTTGGAGGAAGTACTGATTCTGAGACATGAAAGAAATCATACAAGATGAGCTTCAAACAACTTCTTGTAGTAAGAAAAAGAATGTGCTGAAATAAATTTAGAAACAAAAAGGCCCTCAATGATGATAGTATTTCAAAGGGAAACAGGAGTCAAATGAAAGAGTCCCCAATGGCCAGAGCTAGAATAATTTAAAAAATAAAATAAAAGAGGACTGGATTATAACCCAAAGTATAAAATAAAAATCAATTAATCCATACTTATATAAATAAATAACTGATTCAATAAATAAATGGGAGAGAGGAGACAAATATCCTACACAGAAGAATATCAAATAATTTATAGATACTCTACCCTCAAGGATGTGGAAATAACTCCCCATTCCCTTAAATGTTGGCTATACATAGCCCCTTCTTTCCAAATAGTACAGTATGAAAAAAGCAGAGGAAAAGAGACCCTACCTACCATACTACCTCAGCCAGGTGACCAAGGTTAACACCAGTGGTAATAAGTCATGTTTATATGTGACCTTGATGTACAATTAAAATGGTATTTACCTTTGGAAATTCCTCTCCAAAACCCACAGTCCCAGTTTAATCATGAAGAAAATATGAAACAAATCCCAATTGAAGGGAATTCTATAAAACACTTGACCAGTACTCTCCAAAACTCAAGGTCATCAAAAATAAGGAAAATATGAGAAATTGTCACAACCAAGATGAGCCTAATGTTGCCTTATGAGCAAATGTAATATGATATTCTGATGGGATCTTAGAACAGAAAAAATAATAAATAAATGAAAGAGAAAAAATTAAGAATAAAGTGTTGAATTTAGTTTACCTATCAGTATTGATTCATTAATTGTGCTGTAGTAATATAAGATACTGATAATCAGAGAAAACTGGATTTAGGGTTGTAGATTCTCTCTGTATTTCCTTGGCAATTTTTCAATAACTGTAACACTTTTATGAAATTAAAAAGTTTACTTCAAAATGTTAGTAGATAAGTACTGAAATCATTATGATACATGGTGTGCAACTAATCATACATTCTCTAAGTTGTGATGATATGAGGCAATCTATCTTGACCACTGTTATGAAAGCAGCAGCCAGTTCTTTGAAAAAAATTTAAGAAAATTGATAAAACTCTAGCCAGACTTATGAAAAAGAAAAGAGAAAGAATCCAAATTAAAAAAAAATCACAAATTAGAGAGAAGAAATTACAATAAACACCATAGGAATACAATTATAAGAGAATATTATGAAAAACTATATGTTAACAAAATGGACAACCTGAAAGAAATGTATAAATTCCTACAAATGTATAAACTGCCAAAACTGAAACAGAAGTAAATAGAAAAATTGACCAATAACCAATAACCAGCACACACACACACACAAAAAAAACAAAAAATCACTTAGTAAACAAAAAACTCCCAACAAAAGTCCAGGGCCAAATGGCATCACAGGCAAATTCTACCAAACATTTAAAGATGAGTTAATAGCTTTTCTTCTCAAACTCTTCCAAAAAATAGAAAAAGAAGGAAAACTTCAAATTCATTCTATGAGGACAGCATTACCCTGATACCAAAACCAGATAAAGACTCCACTAAAATAGAGAACTATAGGACAATATCCCTGATGAATGTAAAAATCCCTGGA
Source organism: Herpailurus yagouaroundi (assembly GCF_014898765.1). Classification (NCBI taxonomy): domain Eukaryota; kingdom Metazoa; phylum Chordata; class Mammalia; order Carnivora; family Felidae; genus Herpailurus; species Herpailurus yagouaroundi. The sequence continues at coordinate 16,084,256 of NW_024412421.1, forward strand.
TGTACATCCATCCCTGATGGATGTAAAAATTCTCAATAAAATACCAGCAAACAAAATCCAACAACACATTACAGCAATCATTTCCCACAATGAAGTAGGATTTATTCTTGGGTTGCAAGGATGGTTCAATATTGACAAACCAATCAACATGACATGCCACATTAATAAAAGACAGGATAAGAATCATATGATTATTTCAATAGAAGCAAAAAGCATTCAAAAAGTACAACATCCATTCATGATTAAAAAAGCCTATGCCAAATAGGCTTAGAGGCAACATACATCAAAATAATAAAGATCATATGAAAAACTCAGAATTAATACCATGCTTAAATGGGGAAAAAAGTGAGAGCTTTTCCTCTTTGGTCAGGAACAAGACTGGGATGATCACTCTCAGCACTGTTATTTGGAAGTCCTGGCCAAGGCATTCAGACAATGACAAAAACAAAAACATAAAAGTCATTCAAATTGGCAAGGAAGAAGTCCAACTTTCACTATCTGCTGATGACATGATATTCTATATAGAAAACTCCACCAAAAACTGCTAGAACTGATAAGCAAATTCAGTAAAGTCGCAGGATACAAAATCAGTGTGTAAATGTCTTTTGCATTTCTATACGCCAATAATGAAGCAGCAGAAACAGAAATTAAGGAATCAATCCCATTTATAAGTGCACACACACAAAAAAAAACAACCTAGGAATAAACCTAACCAATAAGGTGAAATACCTGTACTCTGAAAACTATAAAACACTGATGAGAGAAATTGAAGATGATGTAAAGAAATGGAAATCCATTCCATGCACATGGATTGGAAAAACAAATTTTGTTAAAATGTCTATACTACCCAAAGGAATCCACCCATTTAATGCAATCCCTATCAAAATACCAAGAGCATTTTCTTCAGACCTAAAACAAACAATCCTAAAATTTGTATGGAACCACAAGAGAAACTCAATAGCCAAAGCAAACTTGAAAAAAGCAAAGCAAAGCAAAGGCATCTCAATTCCAGACTTCAAGTTACATCACAAAGCTGTAGTGACCAAATCAGTATGGTACTGGGACAAAAACAGACACATAGATCAATAGAATAGAAAACCCCAAAATGAACCCACAACTGTGTGGCATACAAAGCAGGAAAGAATATCCAATGGGGAAAAAGACACTCTTTTCAACAAATGGTGGTGTTAACACTGGATGGCAACATGCAAAAGAATGAAACTGCACCACTTTATCACACCACGCACAAAAATAAACGAGACAGATTAAAGATCTAAATGTGATGGGTCTCTGGGTGGCTCAGTTGGTTAAGCGTCCAACTTCAGCTCAGGCATGATCTCATGGTTCATGAGTTCAAGCCCTGTGTCAGGTTCTGTGCTGACAGTTCAGAGCATGGAGGCTGCTTTGGATTCTGTGTCTCCCTCTCTCTCTGCCCCTTCCCCACTCCCATTCTGTCTCTTTCTCAAATATAAACATTATAAAAATTAAAAAAAAATTAAGACCTAAATGTGAGACTTTAAACCATGAAAATTCTAGAGAACACAGACAGTAACCTCTTTAACATCAGCCATAGTAACTTCTTTCTAGATACATCTCTTAAGGCAAGTTAAACAAAACAAAAACGAACTATCGGGACTCCCTCAACATAAAAAGTTGCTGCACAGTGAAGAAAAAAAAACGAAAAGACAATCTATGGAAAGGGAGAAGACATTTGCAAATGATGTATCTTACAAAGGACTAGTATCTAAAATATATAAAGAACTTGTAAAACCCCACACCCAAAAAATGAAAAACCCATTTAAAAAATGGGCAGAAGACATGAATAGACATTTCTCTAAAGAAGACATACAGATGGCCAACACAGACATGAAAAGATGCTCCGCATCACTCATCATCAGGGGAAACTCAAATCAAAACTATAATGAGATACCACTTCACACATGTCAGAATGGCTAAAATCAACAACTCAAGAAACTACAGATGCTGGCAAGGATGTGGAGAAAAGGTAACCTCTTACACTATTGGTAGGAATGCAAACTGGTGCAGCCCCTCTGGAAAAACAATATGGCAGTTCCTCAAAAATGTAAAAATACAAGTACTCTATGATCCAGCAATTGCACTGCTAGGTATTTACCCAAAGAATAACAAAAAAACTAATTCAAAGGAATACAGTTACCCCTATGTTTACAGCAGCATTATCCACAATATCCAAACTGTGGAAACAGCCCATATGTCCATCAATTGATGAAGGGCTAAAGATGTGAGATATATATAGATATATATCTATATCTATATCTATCTATAGATATATATACACATATATATACACACACATACATATACACGCACATACATACCTGCACATACACACACGCACGCACACAGGCAATGTAATATTTCTCAACCATAAAAAAGAATGAAATCTTGTTATTTACAATGGCATGGATGGAGCTAGAGAGCATTATGCTAAGTGAAATAAGTCAGTCAGAGAAAGACAAATATATGATTTCACACATATGTAGAATTTAAGAAAAAAACAAATGAGCAAGGGGGGGGGGAAGGGGGGATGCAAACCAAACAAAAGACTCTTAACTATAGGGAACACACTGATGGCTACGGTGTGGAGGTGGGGGGGGGGGGTGCAATAGATTATAGGGATTAAGAAGTGCCTGAGTGCATTTGTGATGAGCAGCGGGTGTTCTATGTAAGTTTTGAATCATTATATTGCATGCCTAAAACTAATATTACGCTGCATGTTAGCTAATTGGAATTTAAATAATAACATAAACAATATATAAACAAAAATGACAATTTCTGTCATCTTGTAGGTAGGGAATAATCCTGGAGTTCTGAAATGTTACTTTTGGAAACCAACCCATATCTTCAGCAACTACACTTGCTGGTTTCACATTCTCTCACTCCTAAACCAACTAATCTCACATCACAATAGTCATTTCATCAAATAAAGAGAATTTAAGTATTTTTTTAATAATCACATTCCCTCAATTTTCATGTTCATAATTTTACCAGTAAGTTATCTTTATTTTTCACCATATTCTCTTTTTAACCATCACAAATTTCTTCATTCTTAGTTGATTTCCGTTTCTGTGGCCAAATGCATTTATTCTATAGCTTTATTTTGCCTTTCATTATTTACATTTAACTGTTTCCTTATTATTACTTTCTTTTTACCATAGTCTAAATATTAAACCTCTCATAAATTCATTCATTTTGCTGTTTGCATTTGGATTTGCATGCAGTAGTTTCTAAAACCTACATCCTTGAGTCTTCACCAGCTTTCCACACCCCACATCTGACTTCAAACTGCCTTCCATACTGAATTTCCAGCAAGCACTTAACATCTAACATACACTAGTCATTGAGACAGCATTCTTTCCCTTTCACAAATAAACCTGGAACAGAAATGAAAATTTCAGAAAACACTTCCTAACATCACAGAAACTGGAAAGAATATTAAGTCTTTGATAATAGAACTTAAAAGGAGGGGCACCTGTGCAGCTCAGTCGGTTAACCTTCCAACTCAGTATCAGCTCAGGTCCTGACCTTGTGTCTGTGGGACGGAACCCCACATCCAGCTCCTCACAGGATGTGGAGGCTGCTTGGGATTCTCTCTCTCCCTCTCTCCTTCTGTACCTACCACCCCCCCCCCCAACTCACTCTCTCTTGCATGCATGCTCTCTCTCACTCAAAAGAAATAAACATTAAAAAATAACTTAAAAGCAGATGCAAGCATAGGTAATGGCACAGCAACAGAGGAGCAGTGAGATGACAGAATTAAAAAAAAAAAAACTTTCAAAACAAAGACACTAAAATAACATTAGAAACAGCCAAGCAGTGTAAATAGAGCTCAAAGTGGGGAGGAAACACAGAAAAAGGACCAAGAACAAGGGCTAAACCCTCTTGTTATTTCCAAATTCAACCATACCAGCTCACTTTTTCTTTTTTCCATTCTAGAAACACCATTTCTCATAAACTTCACACAGCTCCTGAACAATGCCATTTACAGATGCATTTTATTTTCACAGAGCTTGCTTTCCTGTCCCCAGTGAGCTTCCACCCACCTCAAATCTCAGATCAAATATCATATCCTTAGAGAAATTTCCCCTTACAACCCTGCATAAGTTTCATCCAGATGTTTTAGACTTCATACTCTTCTAATACCATGCACGCACCATATAGATAGATGGATACATACATACATACATACATACATACATACATACATACACACACACACAGAATTGGGGTTGGTGGTAGTGGTCATGATTTTTGTTGCCATTGAGATTGTGCATAAATTTATTCTATTATTTGATTAAAATCTACTCCCCACTACAAGGTTATTTATACTTACTGGAAAACTTGCAGATTACAGTATTCCAGGAACAAAGTGGCTGTTCTTTAAATGCATACTTTATCAGAAACTTAAGATGGTAATAATATACATTATGGATCTACTAAAAGGTCCTATTGTGTATGTTTTTAAAATTTATTTGAATCTGAAATACATTCTGTATTCTTCTTTTGGTTACACTGCCAGCTTCATATATTTTCTACCTTCCCTGGTGCACACACATGTATGTGTTTGTGTGTGGGTGTATTGTCCACTAATCTCAAGCACAAGTGATGATTTAAAGTAAAAAAAAGGATTGAAGTCCAACAGTACGTATAAGAGACATGATGTTAATTCATATGTCATGGGTGTGGACAGCAAATTCATCTGTCATCATCATGATTAACTTTATCATCATCACAAGAAAATAATGCGATATAAAATATCCTACACTTATTAAGCTCTTACAATGAATTAAGCTCTGTTCTGAGCACTGTGAATACATGATTTATGAGCCTAATACCAACTTTCTAATTGCCTCCATGTCACACTTGGTTAAAACTCACAATTATAGATGCACTTACGAGGCTACACCATATACAAGACAGCATTTGAACCCAGGTCAGGCAAAGGCCCTGTGGTCTCCTGATTGGTCCTACTTTCCTAAACTACTTTCTCTTGCATTAAAAATAAAAAAAAGGTAAGAGAGGCTGACTCGAGACATTTGTGTGGATTACATGCGATATACTAAAATAGCTATTCCACAGTTTGAAACATAGTAGGGGTTCAAAAGACAACAATTAGGAACAAATTAACACACTTGTTAAATATTTACAAAAATGTATCAATCGACCTCAGCAGGTTGGAAGCCCCATGAAGACTAGAATAGGTGGTATTTCCACCATCAGATGAAATGGCAATACTGGAGATAAAATTGATAGAGGCAGTAGATGTACAAACCAATTAATTGTTCAACAAACATTCACCAAGCACTATGTGTTAGGCAATCTTTTAGGCTCTGGGGAAATCAAGATTTATCTATACCTCTTAAAGAGAAAGACTGCTACAGAGCTCAGAAACAATGTGGTTAAGGGTGAAGAGGCCGGAGATAGATGGTATATTGGCTACACAAACTTAGGTTTTTATAATAAAGCTGCCAAGCTATAATTTAAAACATCATTTAAAAAAATATCTTATCATGCAATTGTTTTTCAAGAGAACAGTTATGTAAATAACCTTTTTTCAAATGAACTTCCATGTATTTAGTAGATAGTCTATCTGACTATTACACTTAGCCTTGTCAGGTAAATGGATGGTATTCCATTCTTGCCTCATTTGCTTTCCTCAACAGTTATTCAATGAAAATAAATAATTCACCTACATTGTCACAGACTGAAATTCAGGATCTTTGCTCACTCCAGACATGAACAGCATAATTACCTGTTAATTGTTCTGTGATTACATTTACCTTTAACTGTCACAACTTTAACAGGTACCCTAATTGCAGCTCAAATAATAGCTTTCCTCCATCATGTTACCTTCAGCTTCACTGCAATGCAGAAAAAAGGTATTTAATTTCTTTGAAACATGATCATCTCATTCTGGACATTAAAAAATCTGTAAAAAGAACCAGTTATAAATGAGGAAAGCTCCTTCTATTTGCACTTGTCCAAAAGGGAAATTTATCAGAAGGCACAAGTAATGTGCTAATGTAAAAAGACGCTCTTAAAAGGACACATCTAATTGTAAACTTGTTTTGATCTTTTCTTTGTATAAAGCCTGACTGGTGACTGAAATCTTTTTAGAGTAATGGTAATTGGGACAGCATGGATCACTGACAAGCACAACTAATATTGTTTATAACTGGCAACACAAGATGCCTTCTTAATGAGATGACTTTTAGCCAGAGGGAGAAGGATTTAGTTAACCAAATGGAGGAAACAGAAACTGGCAAGTGTTTCCTTAGATTATTTTCTGTGGCTTTCTCTCTTTTTGTCTCTGTCTTTTTAATTTTATTTTTTCAACGTTTATTTATTTTGGGGACAGAGAGAGACACAGCATGAACGGGGGAGGGGCAGAGAGAGAGGGAGACACACAATCGGAAACAGGCTCCAGGCTCCGAGCCATCAGCCCAGAGCCCGACGCGGGGCTCGACCTCACGGACCGCAAGATCGTGACCTGGCTGAAGTCGGACGCTTAACCGACTGCGCCACCCAGGCGCCCCTGTCTTTCTAATTTTAATAAAAATAGTTTGCAGGTGTTTTATGCTGGTCGTTAGCCTATTTATAAGCCGTGACTTTCCTTTGGTCCTATGCCTTGCTCAGTTGAGGTCAGTGGACCTGCTTCTCCCAGTCACAGATTATTCTGAATGGGAAAAAGAATACATTCGAAGCTATCCTCACCGGTGGTGAGTGAGTGGATATAAAACAGCTTTTGGCGCCCTTAGCCCTCGTGTCTTGGGGAGGAAGCTGAGTTAACTAGCCTTTTGGAAAGATCTCAGCTTTTTTAAACAGAAGGTGGGTGGGAGATTGGTCTATTTTGAAACCAGTGTGTTAAAAAAGCAGTGGTAACACCTCAGGCAAAGCTTCCGTGGTGGTAGCTGATATTAGCAATTAATGCTTGAGAAATGTGAATAAAGGACTACAATTTGGGACTGCATGATTATTTTGTTGCCTTTCTTTTTCAGGAGATGCAACTTCCAGTGATGCCAAAGAAATGCTGTGAGCCTGTGTGTATAATATTATGTGCATATATGCTATAATTTATATTAAAACGTTATTTTTATTTATTTTCCATATTATCTATATTTATTTATTTTATTTATATTAATTTATTACAGAAGGTAATAGGGCAAGGGGTAGCATAGAGGCTACGTGCAGGGACTTTGGAGTCAAACAGCTGCAAGTTAAAATGATCGTAACCAACTACTTTAACCTTTTGAAATTCAATTTTGGAAAATGAAACACGCAGAAAATTGAAGCACTAATGCGTTGTGCTGTAGTAAGGACTGAATGAAGTGATGTACTTAAAGTACTTAGAATAGTGTCTGGCACATAGAAACACCATTATTATAGTATTACAATATTATTATTAAACTGTGTCATGCTCTCATCATCTAGGGTCAAGAATATTTTTCTCTAAGATCTGAATCCTATCTTTGGCACATTTAAATCTTTTGCTAAGATGTGAATATATTTTATTACACTGTATATAATATGCATGTACACATGGGGGGAGTTATGTGTGCATGTTATTTATCTAAAATGTTAAACTGCTATATCTGACCTGGTATTTCTTTTTTCCACAGGTATTTATAGTCCATGTATCCTTTAACCAATGATTTTTGTTTCTCTGTCTTACTGACAGATGTATCAATTTCTAAACTTTATTTGTCAAAAATATTAGTATTGGTGAACCCACACAGTGCAGCTTTGTAACCTCTTATATATAAGTGAGGTGATATTTTCTGAAATTCTAGTTCACCTACCTCTTGTATCAAGTACTTGGTTAATATACAATTTATATATCTAAAATTTACCCAATGTATGTGTACATACACGTAGTAAATTTATGTTCAATAAATTTATACATGGCCACCATCTAGTTTTACATTTCCATCACCCAAAAAAGCTAGTCATGTTGGGGCACCTTAGTGGCTCAGTCAGTTAAGAGTTGGCCTCTTGATTTTGGCTCAGGTTGTGATCTCCTGGTTGTGAGATTAAGCCCTGCATCAGGCTCCGTGCTGAGTGTAAAGCCTGCTTGGGAGTCTCTCTCTGCCTCTCCCCTGCGCATGCTCGCTCTAACAAAATAAATAAACTGTAAAAAAAAAAAATTATTCACATTAATCCCCACTCCCACTAAACCCCAAACTACTGATACGCTTTCTGTCTTTATAGGTTTCCCTCTTCTTAAATTGCATATAAATAGAATCATAGAGTACACAGCTTTTTTTGTAGCTGATTTCTGTCGCTTTATCATGTTTTTTTTTAGCTTTATACACCTTGTATACATCTATAGTTTGTTCTTTTAAATGCCAAGTAGTACTCCATTAAATGGATATGCCTATTTTATTGATCCATTTAAATATTAATGGATATTTGGATTGCTTTTGTGTTGAAATTACTATAAATAATGGTGCTATAAACATTTGCTCCTTTACCTTTTTTATGTGAATGAATCTTTGGATTCTAACAAATTTAGCTCCTATCCTCACAGAAACATAAACGTGTACCTTGCCAGAAAAACAGATTCAGTTTTAAGATTCACAGGCTCCTTGAACCTGAATGTCACCTACAGTTCCCTGGGTCTTAAATTAAAAGCTCATTCCCAAGAATCCTACTATTTTAAGATTCACACATTCTTATTTCCTTATATACAATTATAAGTATACTATGTTTTAGAGAAAATGAAGCAATTGGCCTCAAAAAAACTAAAAGCTAAAGTCATTTATCAACCTAATCATGATTAACAAACTACACACAAGCAGAGTGGCCTGGGGACAAGAAAGAGCTGTGACCTGCTGTGACATCTGCTATGATGGCAATGTACAAACAGACAAGATACAAGCAATCTATACCCCAGGAAGTACATAATGTAGTAAAACAGCAAGATGTTTCAATATGATGACTGGACATCAAGTCCTGAATCGTGGAAAAAGAGGGATAAGAAGTGATACGCATCATCAACAATCATCACTGTTTGAGTACATGTCCATGCTGTATGCAAACAGTTGTGGAGTTAACAATGAGTATCAAGTGTTGTGCTTGCCCACAGGAACTTGGAGTTCAGTGGTCCGCAGAGAAATACTCTTCTTATTGAACTTTTAAAAATAGTGCCAATGTCAACATACTGGAGCCATTTTAAACGCACTCCCTGTAAGATTTATGAAACTGAGTTGCTTTTAGAAATATGACATAATTATGTGGATACGGTGCCTAACACAGATTAGGCATTTAATTCATTATAGCTGTTAGGACTTGTCCCATTCCATTATGATCCTGATATAACAGCTGGGGAATGCGATGTATAACTAAGTAACTGCAAATAATTGATTCATGTTGCAGTGGAGGCATAAACAATGTGCTTTCCAAGCACAAAGGAGGAAACAGGTGTCATAATCTGGCTCGGTAGGAGAGGGATCCAGATGAAGCACTGAAAGAAGAGAAAATCACGAACTGGGTTTTGAAAGATGAGAAGCTGACAGAGTAGATTAGAAATAAAGATTAAACAGAGTATTTGAGACAGAGGAAAAACATGTAATAAGACATGAACACATGGAAGTATGTGGAATATTCAAGGACCAGGGAGTTTTTCAAACATGGCTAATTTGAATGGGTGTAACAAAACAAGTAGGGTGGGTTTTATGCCACCTCAGGGTTTTTTCAGTCTAGGAAAGCAGGCGGAGGGGACAATCCAGTGCAGCTGATTCCTGGCTATGCTCTACATTACTGTTTTACAGGGAGATGTTACTGTGGCCTGCATTTGCCTGCTATTTCATGCTGCAGAAAACTTTTCATTTAGAATTGTCTCATTTGTTCCTTAATACTACCTAGACATAGAGGTGGCTTAGCCATCTTTGGACTCATTTTTAAGCAGGAAACTTTGCCAGAGAGGTTAACTGATTTTCCTAAATCTCAGAGGCAGGTAGTTGTCTGATTTAAAGTTAGGACTACTAACTGTAAATGTAATGGTGCTTTTCAATTGCCCTTAATCTTTGAAGTCGGACTAAGTATTAATATGGAAGAAATGAAGATTTCCAATAATGGTGCTGGTGGCGATGATAATGTTGATTCCCATGGTGTTTTTTGTTTATTTTGATTTTGTTGTATTTTGTGTTGTTTTGTTTTGTTTTGTTTTGTTTCCTGGGTGATTTATTGTACTACTCTATATTTCAGGTTAAATAAATGACTCTTTGGTTTGAAATCAGAATAAATCTCGTGCCAGGCACTTCACTAACCAATGAGAATCAGAAGATGAGGAATCTTGAGCCTTCTTTCAGAAACTTGGAAGATGTCTCAGAATGAACATACTATATAATAACATTATTATGCAAACTGAGTACATTTCTTGTTATACAATATTTACTCCAAATTCAAACTGTTTGTCCATATAAAGGGATCACAGAAAATTAAAATGACCATTTAAAATCAATCCTCTCTCTTCCCCACACTCTACATTAACCTAAAGAGCAATAAAATACAGCACACCCTCCTTTGCTAGAAAACTACTCTGCAGCACCCAGAGGTGTGCATCACAAGTGGTTGAGTAGTAATTACACGTGGAGATGTGTCCGTTGTAGACGCTGGGTTCCCACTGCATAGACAGTCTAATTACCAGAAATGGACAATGTTGCCTGATAGGCTGTTCCCTGTAAACACTGCTTCTGCCCACCTTTTTTCTTTCCCCAGATTGTATTATGTTGTGCTGCATTTGTCAAACTGGAAGAAGATGGGGGAAACTGACAAAGAGAACTTATGCTGTTGTTTTATTTTCTGAAGGAAATAAGTCATTATAACATGGATGAGTAAATAGGAAAATATAATAAAATACTTTATAAACTAAAAAAAGGTATTTAAATTGAACCATCTACTTTCACTACTACTCTAAGTGATAGCAGAACTTAAAAGAAGGAAAGGATTCTAAATATCTTTAGGGCTCTTAGGAGTAGTCTATTTTATATTTTACCCAATCTTCAGCTGAAGACAGGTATTATGAGAGGATGAAAATACCTTTTAGGCATTGCTTAAAATACTGACAAGGACTTGCTTAACAATTCCACTATCTAACTTCCATTTAGCTCTTTTTTTGGGCCCAGCATTGTGCTAAATTTTTCAAACAGTGAATAATAAAGAGTTTTCTATTGTCGAGGTTTTCATCATGGCAGGTGGTATGGAGAGATAAAGGAATAAATGGGTAATTGCCCTGAAGTGTGTGAAAGTCTATGGTAGAGTTAACTTGCTACCAAGACCATAGCCCTACAGGGTATTTAGGGCAACTTCACATAAACGGAGTAAGTTCGAACCTATAAGAATTGGAATTAAAACTCTAAAAATATGAACTAAGAAAAAAAGGAATGTCCAGACAGTAAATCAACAAATAATGGAAATGGCTTTTCCTAGGTTAAGGTAAATGGCTGGAGTAAAACATCTTCAATAAGTGGGATGTGAGGAGTACTAAAGAGGAGGCTACAAAAGGAGATTTTTATATAACTTTGTGAATTGGGATTTGTAGCTGTCATTTACCATGTTTTTCTTAAGTTCCTTCTAGGGGTGCCTGGGTGGCGCAGTCGGTTAAGCGTCCGACTTCAGCCAGGTCACGATCTCGCGGACCGTGGGTTCGAGCCCCGCGTCAGGCTCTGGGCTGATGGCTCAGAGCCTGGAGCCTGTTTCCGATTCTGTGTCTCCCTCTCTCTCTGCCCCTCCCCCGTTCATGCTCTGTCTCTCTCTGTCCCAAAAATAAATAAAACACGTTGAAAAAAAAAATTTTAAGTTCCTTCTCTACTAGTTAGAAATAGATTTGAAATTAAAATTGACATGGTCCATGGCCTACTGGCAGGTAAGAAAGTGTCTAGTGGAGGACGCAGAAAATTCAAAATAAGCACAGAAATGAATATGTAATTAATACAACTTTATAAGTATTGAGAAGATGAGTCTAAAGGTGCTATACAAAAATTTTTTAGTCTTGGGGCACCTTTACTCTTGGGGTGGCTCAGTCGGTTAAGCATCTGACTTTGGCTCAGGTGATGATCTCATGGTTTGTGAGTTCGAGCCCCGTGTCAGGCTCTGTGCTGACAGCTCAGAGCCTGGAGCCTGGTTTGGATTCTGTGTCTCCTCTCTCTGCCCCTTCCCCACTCATGCTCTGTCTCTGTCTCAGAAATAAATAAACATTAAAAAAAAATTTTAAATAAATAAATAAATAAGGAGGCACCTGAGTGGCTCAGTCAGTTAAGCATCCAACTTCAGCTCAGGTCATGAACTGGTGGTTTGTGAGTTTGAGCCCCGTGTCAGGCTCTGTGCTGACAGCTCAGAGCCTGGAGCCTGCTTCAGATTCTGTGTCTCCCTCTCTCTCTGCTCCTCCCCCACTCAGCTTCTGTCTTTCTCTCTCAAAAATAAATAAAAATTTTTTTTAAAAATTAAAACAAAAATTAAAAAAAAGAATTTTAGTCTTTGGCTCTTAGAGAGTCAATGCATTATAAGCACGAAGAGTAATGATCAAATATTCTTCAAGATTAGAGTTTTTTTTGTTTTGTTTTGTTTTGTTTGTTTATCACAGATGATGAAGTGGAGTCCTCAAAACTGGACTTGGTTCAAGCCATCTTCACCTTAGCTGGTCTTTTACTATCAGCAGCAGAGGGATAAAGAGACCCAGACAATTTTAGTAGAACTCTCAGAAGGAAATGCAATCGACTGTACATAAAGGAGAGGTGAGAAGAAGGGATTTACTGAGCTTATGTCAATACTGACTGAAGAAAAATGCATCCATGCCTCTCCTGCAGAGTCCAAGAGAAGATCAGGGAATGTTGAAAGGAACTCAACCCATTTTCTTCCTTCTCAGAGGAGAGATACAAAAGTGTATTGTATTGTAACCTTGGATATCTGATATATTTCAGAAAACTGAGTTCTATTTTTAAACACAGACTAGAAACCTCTCAATAAAGTTAGCATTTTCTCCCAATTTAATATTTCCCCACTTGGGTGATAAGTGAGTTATTCCCAGTGCTTCTGAAAACACACTCTTCATTCATTTGTGTAACAAATCATTCAGTGAGCAACTACAATATATCAAGCACAATAGTAAGGACTTAGTAATAAGAGTCAAAAAGAAAAGGAGTTCCTATCTTTACCTGGTACATGTGGTCTAGTAGAAACCAGACATTAAACATGTTATGACAATGTGCATATGAATTATAGTAAGACAGGATTTTAGGTACTGCATGATCTCCCAATATCAGGAGAAAAAAATGTAACACAACTTGAAGTGTCTACAACATTAAAAATACGGTGGGGGTGCTGTCATGCAAATGGGTCAAAATAGCATCCAACATTCAAATATCTTCCATATGGGAAGAAAAAAAACTCTTTTGATGACCACAGGAAGCAGAATACAAAAAAAAAGTTAAAGGGTATCAGATTCCTATCAATATAAGATATAATTTTCTAATAATCAAAATATTATGCTAATGGAAAAGTATTCCTTGTCACTGGAAGCATTCATGCTCACACTGGAAGAATTCCTAGAGATGGGTTCTGGGTGTGCATATTCAAATGCATAGGGATAAACTCAGGTGAAAAAATAATTAAGCAAGATGGACCAATTGAAGAGAATGCACATCCTATAATGTATTCATTTTTATATTGTATTAATTCTGGGCTTAGAAGTTGTTTACGCTCAAAGAACAAGTTTAGTCAGGGTGCCACAAGACTTCAGACTGGTGAACCGGCAGCAAGTTTGTGACCCTTGTAAGGTTATGTGAAATGTGAAAAGTCAACTTATTTTATTTTTTTTAATATGAAATTTATGGTCAAATTGGTTTCCATACAACACCCAGTGCTCATCCCAACAAGTGCCTTCATCAATACCCATCGCCCACCCTCCCCTCCCTCCCACCCCCCATCAACCCTCAGTTTGTTCTCAGTTTTTAAGAGTCTCTTATGGTTTGGCTCCCTCCCTCTCTAACTTTTTTTTTCCTTCCCCTCCCCCATGGTCTTCTGTTAAGTTTCTCAGGATCCACCTAAGAGTGAAAACATATGGTATCTGTGTGAAAAGTCAACTTAAATAGAGGATCTGAAGTCATTCTTTATTCTTCCTTCACATCCTGATATCTAATAGGTTTGCTATTCTCTGATAAAATTCCATCATCCTGAGAAATACATTGCTAAGCACACTTTCCCCAAATCCTTCAAATTATACCCTGCCTGCAACCACTGGTGCAAATGAAAGGGCCAAGAATACTCACTAGCCAGGATACCTCAAGTGTTTGAGATCATTGCTGAATTTTAGTTTCATCATCTGCAATTTGGGAAAATTTGTTTTAGCAGAGAAAAAAAAGTCTAAGTCCTACAAGTTAACTGTCTTGTTGAATGAGCCAGAACTCTTGTCTGGGCACAAGGAGGTATGGGGAAAATACAGCATTTTGTCCTTATATTCCAGTTAACCCCTGAACTGCCACTTCTCCCTTGCTCCTATTGTCAGATACTACCCTAGGGACTTCCCCAAGTCTCCCCAATGCTTATGTATATAATTTCCAAGGGACAAGATAGGAACTTACAGGACCTCAACCCCTATGTGGCTGGTTCACAAAGGATCACCTGATACAAATTAGGTCATTCATAATATTCTGACTCCCAGGGACCACTGTGCTGTAGCTGGGCCAATAACTTCCTTCCCTAGGCTGATTGGATAAGGGGGAAAAGGCTGAAGTTGTACCTCTGAGAATTGTCAAGGGCAATGTTTTCCATCATATTAAAAAATAAAAAAAAAAAGTCATGTAGAGAAAGTAAGATATATAAAACTGACCCACAGAGAGGAGGAAAAACACAAAAATGAAAGCTTTGAAAATGCCAAGATCCCATAACAGTTGTCCCAGTGGCTGAGTCTACCCCTTCTAACACGGGTTGGTGGTTTCACGAGATTATTTCAGTATCCTCTCCATGAACTTTCTTTCTTCATGTAAAGTTCCTACTTATTACCTATTTTACAAAGTCCTAATAAACACATCAATATGATCTTACTCAGAAATTGTGAGTCTAAAACATGTATTGGTAACTAAAACAAACAAAAAAGGACATGGGTCCTTTTTTCTTCTTCTTCTTCTTCTTCTTCTTCTTCTTCTTCTTCTTCTTCTTCTTCTTCTTCTTCTTCTTCTT
>NW_024412421.1:16099481-16104143 GCF_014898765.1 Herpailurus yagouaroundi
TTCTTCTTCTTCTTCTTCTTCTTCTTCTTCTTCTTCTTCTTCTTCTTTTTTTAATGGAAAACTCAAACCAAAAAGAAAATATAAGTATGTTCATTAACTAAGTGACACCTACAATTAGCAAATTTTATTAGAAGCATTCTACTAAGTGATACATTTGGTCAGTCCTCATTCTAGCTCCTGTGAAGCCACTGGCTGCCCTTGAGTCATGCACTAGAATGACTCCGTAGAAGCTGGAGGACTAAAGTCTGTGCTTCTCTAAGGTCACCACCCGAATGCACAGAGTCCTTAGACGGATACCGAAGAGATGGGGAAAATGTAATTAAAAAGCAATCCAGGACCTCTTGTCCTTACATTCCTTGCACCATGTGGGCAATTGCCACTTAGTAGTATCTGGGCAGATGTTATTGGAACAGATGGCAAACTCAGGGGAAATGTGGTGTCCTGCAGAGAGCAAGGACTTCACAGACAGAGAGACCAAGGTTCAGATCTTGACTTTGCCACTCTCTCTTGGGCCAATGATTTAGTTTCTTTGACCCTCAACTACTGTAACTATTAAGTGAAGTGATTAAGTGAATAATACATAAAGCACCTTGACATCGGAACGAAGTCATGTATACGAAGTACCTTGCATATACTAAAGATGTGATTAAAATATTACTTCTTCCCCAAACAGATCCCTCTAACACATCCACTGGGACAGTCTAACCAGAAAATTAGAGGAGGTGGGGAGGAGAAAGAGACAAAGGGGAGGGTTATATAAACTCATTATCATTAGTCCCAAATTATCTGGCTAAAAGCCAAGGTGAGAAAAATTGCATTTCAAATGCATACATGCTCCCAGCTGTAGCTAAAAGCCTTTAGGTTTCTGTTTCCAAGATAACTTCTCTCAGGATGTTTTAAGAACATATGATGTGGATACCTGTGTGGTTCAGTAGGTTAGGCAACCAATTCTTGATTTCAGTCCAGGTCATGACCTCACAGTTCATGAGATGGAGCCCCACATTAGACTATGCACTGACAGCACAGAGACTGCTGGGGATTCTCTCTCTCTCTCTCTCTCTCTCTCTCTCTGTCTCTCCCCCCCCCAAATCAATAAAATAAAACATTTAAAGAGAAAAGAATATGTGACAGATTTTCTGGAATAGTTCCCTCATTCAAGCTAGAAATCCATCTGCAAGACCTGTTAGGATTGAGAGCAGACAATCAAATAAATACCTGGTATCCACTCTCTATTTTAATGACACATAAGAAAATTGTTATACTAGACAGAAAGGATTAGGATAACAATGACAAATCCCATTTATTGGGCACTTAGTGTATGCCAATCACTCTCCAAGCAATTCTATCAATATTATATTTCAAAAAGAAACTTTCTAAGAAAAATACCTAGGGATGTCACCTTACATTTGTTAGATACAGAATGTACAAGACATAGTTAACAAGATTTTTAAAGGTCACCAGGACTTGTGACAGGCATAGGGAACCAAGAGTTGAGTAAAACAGTGTTCCTGATGTCAAGAAGCCCAAAATAAAGAAGTAAGACATTGTAAAAACAGGACAAAATACAAAATAATAATAGTAGCTGTTCTTCATTATGCAAATTTACTTATAACTTATTTAGAATGATTTATTTTTACAGAAAAATAAACAGAAGCAGAGACTATATTATATACACCAACTCACTCTTTCTGAATCCTCTATGTATTAGTAATACCATTGTGGACATAGATATAAATATCTCACCACAATGATAGGCAGTGGGATATCATTAAGGATTTAAATGCCCTGTTTTGCTGTGTTATCCCTTTCCACTGGGAAGTTAATTCCTCAACTCCTGATAATTTCTTGTTACTTCCTTGACAAATACTTGCTGAATTCCCAATAGGATGTAAGGAGACTAAGATGAATAATACCATGACAAATGACAAGTTTACTGAAGAATTTACCCAGGAATGCTCATGGAACACTCAAACTCTTGGCATTAAGATACCTGGAAAGGTAGAAAAACTTATGGTAAAGGTTAAAAAAAAAGGCACAGGTCCACACCAATACCCCAATTGTGTTAGGGGCTGCATCTCTCAAAAATGTTACTTTAGGGGCACCTGGGTGGCTCAGTGGGTTGAACCTCTGACTCTGGCTCAGGTCATGATCTCAAGACTCATGAACTGGAGCCCCACACCAAGCTGGCTGCTGTCAGCGCAGAGCCTGCTTCGGATCCCCTGTCCCCCTATCTGTTTCTCTACCCCTTCCCCGCTAGCTGAGTCTCTCTTTCTCTCTCAAAAATAAATAAATCTTTTAAAAAATGTAAGTTTATTTTCTAGGTGAACCAGCCTTCTACATTTGGTTTCTTTATGGGTAATGCTATGTGATATAGTTCTGTATTTGTTTCACATGTTGAAAAATATTTTACAATATATTATATTTTGCATTATTAAAAAAACAAAATTCAACTGAGTGAATTTTAAGATCTGATTGGCTTTATTAAGCAATTCATGCATGGGGCAGTATCCTAAGTAGCAAGTAGAGATGCTCTGGGGAGTAGTACAAAATAGGTTTTGATAGGAAGGAGAGTGGGACAAGAAGTTATTAGCAAAAGAAAAGAAAAGAATTGTTACCCTTCACAGGACATCACCAAGGCTGATCAAAAAATTTCAGATGGACTACTGAAAGGTCACATTCCTGAGACAGGTATGTGTTGCCCCTTTGCAATTACTCTGTTAGCCAGTTGTTTTGGTTTGGTCCAGATGTTAGGGAACGGGGCAGTCCCATTTAGCATGGAGTAGCAGCTCCAGTCCAGTGTTGTAAGGAATGGGCAGTCCCATTTAGTACGGAGTAGCAGCTCCAGAGAGCTTGGGGAACCCTGATCCAGATGAGGTTTTAGTTGGCTCATCAGAAGTAGTAATGATGGAATATGGAAAGTGGCAGACTTCTTTTACTTATTTTGAGAGGGGGGAGGGGCAGAGACAGAAGGAGAGAGAATCCCAAGCAGACTCTCCACTAACAGTGCAGAGCCCTATAAATCACCAGAGCTGAAATCAAGAGTCGGACACTTAACCAACCAACCCACCCAGACATCCCTCTAGGGGCAGATTTTAAAGTAATCAGCAGTACAGGGCAAATATGAATCGTTAAAAAAATAATAAAGTGCCTGGATAGCTCATTTAGCAGTGTGAAGCAACTTGAGAATTAGCTATGTTGCCTACCAAGTAACTTTTTTTCTTCTCTCAAAGAGTGAATTGCTTACTGTGAATATCAGAATTACTTGAGCTGTTGGTTAAAATCCAGAGTCAGAGGATTGCAAGCAATGACATTGTAATGTATGACATCCATACAAATGAAATATTACGGAGATCAGGGCAATCCTAATAGTTATGTGTTTTGTTTCATATTGTATTCCAACTCTTAGCACAATGCCTACCAAATTACAGATGAAGGAAGGGAGGGAGGGAGGGAGGAAGGAATGACGTTTTGGGGTGATGGTGGGCTTCAGAGCTGATGGCCAAGAAAGAATTCTTGAAGATGTCTTTGGTGCAAAAATGGTGATTTTATTAAAGCACAGGACAAGGACCCTTGGACAGAAAGAACTGCACTTGTCCAGGGAAATAGAGTCAAGAGGGAATTTCCAAAGAGACTTTCATATGCTAAAGACTCACAGATTACTGGAGGCCTAGCTGTTGTCAAGCTAATGTTGTTTTCCCCTCTAACAAATCATTAAGACAGTAGGAGTTCCTGGAAAAAAGTCATAGTCTGTATTCCCCTCAAGTATTTATCCATGAGCTACAGGTTATAAGGTAATTTAATTTTACCTGCCATTTCTTTCTTGCCTTTGTCCCCATATCACTATGAAGGGGTGATGCTGGGGCTCCAGGAGCCAGAGTCTACAGGTTACTGGAGAGTAGGCTATTGATAAAATTACCTTTTTCTTATAATTTACTAAGATATTTGTAAATTTACGGAGATTCATTAGTTTAACCATTCCTTTTCTGTCCTTTCCTTTGTCCTCTGGTAGCCAGGAGAGCCTGAGGAATATCACACATATCCCACCTGGGTGGGGGTGGTGTGTGCCAGCTTGTACTTGGTCCTCACCTTCCCTTAGGGCCCCTTATCAGAAGGAAGGAGAGAAGGAAGGAAGGAAGGAGAGAAGGAAGGAAGGAAGGAAGGAAGGAAGGAAGGAAGGAAGGAGACAAGGAAGGAAGGAAGGAAGGAAGGAAGGAAGGAAGGAAGGAGACAAGAAGGAAGGAAGGAAGGAAGGAAAGAAGGAAGGAGGGAAGGAAGGAAGGAAGGAAGGAAGGAAGGAAGGAAGGAGAGAAGGAAGGAGAGAAGGAAGAAAGGAGGGAAGGAAAGAAGGAAGGAGGGAAGAAAGGAAGAAAGGAGAGAAGGAAAGAAGGAAGGAAGGAAGGAAGGAAGGAAGGAAGGAAGGAAGGAAGGAAGGAAGATAGGTGGGAGGAAGGAAGGGAGGAGAAAAGTGCACAGGGCAGAGGAGGACTGAGGATGGGAAGAGGAGGGAAGATGAAGGGACGGGGGAAATTCCACAATATCAAGAAGCCATATTACTTTTTCCTTTTTTAAATTTATTTATTTGTTTCAAGTTTTTAGGTCCAACTTTTCAATGGAATGTGTGTGTGTGTGTGTGTGTGTGTGTGTGTGTGTGTGTGTGTGTGT
>NW_024412421.1:16104153-16169978 GCF_014898765.1 Herpailurus yagouaroundi
TGTGTGTGTGTGTGTGTGTGTGTGTGTGTGTGTGTGTGTGTGTGTGTGTTTTCAAGAGGGTCTGGGAAAGGTAACAAAAGGTAGGAAAAGATGAGTCTCTACCTCACTCCTGTGTTTTGCTTTTTTTTTGATGCTAAGAGTGAGGAGGAGAAATCATTTTGACCTATACACTCAAGAGCTCAGTCCCAAGAATATTTGTGTCAAAGGTCAAGCTTTCTTAGCCCCTCTACATCCTTTTGTAAAATTAATCATGCTATTAATTATTTGGATTTTAATATTTATTGTTCTCCTATATGCATGACAGGAGACAGGACCTGGTAGATTACTTGATGACAGAAAGTATGTACTAAATAATTGTTATCTGTTTATGTGAAAGGCTAATGATTGAAGGCTCAATCTGCATCACAATGACTTGATGTCTAGTGTTTATTTTTTATATCATTATCTTGTGACCATTCATTTCTGCCTCAAGTTCTGTGCAAGCTGGGAGGACTATCATGAGGGATGTTGTTGGATTCACATGTACAGAACACATGGTTATAGTGAGGTATGAGGGAAGGGAGACCTGGGAGATGACAAGTTGACCAAAGAACAACCATTTTGGTTTTAGGCTAACCCTTAACCTAAAAGTCATTAGGTCATAAAAAGAGTCACACAGTCCAACTCATGGAAAACCACAAGACTCTACTCCCTCCAGCAATAAAGGCCACAAAATCTGGACATTCTTAAAATTGTTCTCTGTAAGGGCACCTGGGTGGCTCAGTGGGTTGATTGTCCCCACTGTAGATTTCAGCTCAGGTCATGAAGTGGAGCCCTTCATTGACCTCTGTGCTCACAGAGGATTCTTTCTCTCTCCCACTCTCTCTGCCCCTCCCCTGCTCTTGCTCTCTCTCAAAATAAATAAACTTAAATAATAAAACATAAGAAATAAATTTAAAAAAACCTGCTCCATGTAGATAATTACACAAACCTAAGCATAACATTAAGACAATGGAAAAACTAACCACCTTCTACAAATGATAAATGCAAAGTTAAAGAGCTAATTTAAACACACACACACACACACACACACACACACACACACACACACTTACAAAACCCTTCCTTAGAGGCAAAAGGGGATCCTTTACCTCATTTGGGAAGAGAGAACACTACTTTGTCTGAGAAGTAGCTCCATTCTTAATTCTAGACTCAATAAGTCTTTGTCTCTTTCTCTAAATGGCTTGCTCTTGAATTCTTTCCTATAGAAAGCCAAGAACCCTCTTGGCAAGGGGCCTGGGTCCCGCCATCTCAGGGCCTCAGCCCATCCAGCTTCACTAGTAAAAAAAGAAACAACTTTATGGGAGAAAGAAAAAAATGATGGATGGGAGGAAGGAATTAAAATATCCTCAGGGGTATTAAAAGTTTTTAAAGGATAATAAAGAAAATGGGGAAAATCTTACTTTCCAGCATTGATTGAAAGTAACCTGTTTTTCAGGGGACATCTTGGGTCTGCCTCTCTTGGTGTTGCTTTTGCTATTGCTGTTTTTGTTACTGTTTTTTTGAGGCAATTATGCTAAATGCAGATGTGTTTTTTTTCTTTTACAATTCTTTCCTTTATATAATGATTCTTTACACTCTATAGTACCTTTTCTTTTCTTCTTGTTTTCTGGGGGAAGGGATAAGCTTTTTGTGAGTTCATAATCAGAGCTACATTGTGCTTTATGCCATCTTGCAGACCCTTCTGTTATCATAGGGATATTGTAGAATCATCCTTGTAATTAGGATATAGTTAAATTTGCAACTTGATTTTGCAGCCAATTGTTATCTAGGTTCTGTGTAATCTTGGCAACCCTATCGTTGATGACTCATGCAGTGCATTACAGAGTACAATGGTGCCAAAATTCCATGAACATTCTCATACAAATAAGAGCTTTCAAACTTATTTATTACCAGTGTGCATACCAAAACACATTAACTATTCACAGGAGAAAGGTTAAACCACAGCTAAGCTAAATCCCATCCAGTTAGCACAATGGTGCTGAATTAGAGCACATGGCAAGATAGTGTCTTGTGAGTCTCCTGAAAACTGGGCCTTTCTCACTTTGGCCTGAAACATACATAAATAAAGAGAAGGGAGGAGAGGAGAAAATTAAAGATAAATCAACTATAAGATCAACTTATATATATTCAATATTGAGATGACATTTGCAGAATTCTCTTCCTGTAACTGATCTTCAACATAATTTTATCTGTTTAGTCTTGGCCAAGCTTTCAGTAAATCTTTTTTTTTTTCAACACAGATTCATATATTCCATTTCTTCTTTGACATCTCTAAGTGCATAGACAAAAGAAGACTTAATATGGACAAATGCTCTTCATGACTCTTGATCCCTCTAATTCATTCTGAACTTTTCCTTCGTGGATCTTTGCCACTAAAGATAAGCCACTTAACTAGCCATTCACCAGACTAAAAAAGGAATTTTCTCTTACCTTGTCTTTCCTTTATACCTTGCATCCAAGATATCCATAAGCCCTGCTATGCTTCTATTACTACTTCCTGTTTCCAAGATTTTATGGTTCTCATTTGGACAATGAAAGCCTCCCAAATAGTCTCTTACATTGATTCTCACTGTCACTATATTGTTTTTCATACAAAAGCCAAAATAAGCTTAAAAAAATATCATGATTCTCCTTTGCTTAAATCTGTTCAATGGTTTCCCCAATAAACTAGAATAAAATCAAAATTCCTTTCGTGGTTTACAGATATGGCTTGTCTACTTTCCTCTGAATGTCATACTCCCAACTTCTGTCATTTCCCTTAAGCCATACTCACATTATTCTCTTCATCAAACATATGAAACTTATTTTTAATCCAGGGTCTTTGTAATAGCTCTTCCCTTTGCTGGGATTCTCTTTAAATTTTGTATGACTGAGCCCTTTTAAAGATCTATGCTTAGATATTTTCTTCTGGAGAGATCTTCCTGGCTATCCAAAATGAAATACTCCATTAGGCAATCCTTATCACTTTATTTACTGCATAGTATATTTGTACACTAGTAAACAAACAAAAAGACAACATATACTTGTTATTGACAGTCTACTCTTTCTAGATTGTAAGCTGCATAGGAGCAGAAACCATGTCTTTCCTCTTTGTGATGAATCCATAGGATCTAGAATACCATGAAACATGGTGAATAAATATGTATTCAACAGGTTATTATTCCATGTTGAATCCTATGTTAGTCGTTGGACATTCAATGCTGAGTAAAACAGATATGTCTATTTCTTCATGGTGGCTTTGAGAAGGGAAATCTCATATTATTTAAATATTAACACAAATAGCTAAGTATCATTCAATAAAAAAGAAGAGTATTGGCAACATACTACTGGAAGATTCAGGAAGAGGTTTCTAAAAAAAAATAGTGCTTATGGGATCCAATAGTAGAACTTAAGTTAACTAGGAAAAAGGTTGAACATGGGAGAATGTTGGTCAGTGCCCTAGTCACCCAGGGGGAGATAACAGCATTTGTTAAAAACCATGAAGCAGAAAAGATGATGATCCATTTGAGGAAATAAGTAAAGGCCAGTGGGGTTTGAACATGGAGGAAAATGGGGACAGAAGTTACAGGTGAGAGCAGAGAGGTGGACAGGACACTTTGAGCTGGAAAAGAAGATAATTACCTTGAAAGCATTAATGATATGGGGATTACTAGCCTCTCTCTTTGCCACACATCTGGTTCTTAGGAATCAAAGTGATAAAGCACTTACATGAATAGAAAATGGTAATAATGAAAGTGTGCAGAGTATATAGAGGCCATAGTGGTTTTTTTTTAAGTTTATTTATTTATTTTGAGAGAGAGAGCGAGAGAGAGAGAGCAAGCAGGGGAGGGGCAGAGAGAGAGACAGAGAAAGAGAGAATCCGAAGCAGGCTCCTGACTCCCATTGTGGAGACGGACATGGGGTTTGGCTCAAATCCACAAACCGTGAGATCAGGACCTGAGCCTAAGTCAAGAGTCAGACACTTAACCAACTAAGCCACCCAGGCACCCCAAGGCCATAGTGTTTTTAAAGATGTGGAAGTGAATTAATTATATGTGTAGCCTTTAGGCCAAAATAAAGCAGGAAGATGATTCCTAAGCAAGGTTTAATGGATACATAGGATTATATTTAGAAGAACAGAATGACAGGGAGACATTCCAGGTAAGTAGAACAATTTTCATGAAAGCCAAGTCTTCTATTCTGGCTACTGGAACTAGTTTGAAATTGGTGAAGAATAAAGTATGAGTAAGAGGTGCTGAAATATGATAGTATAAGAATAACGAGCATTAGATAATGCAGGCATAGTGTTATTTGCTGAAGAATTTGGACCTTCCTCTGGTCAGTGCTTCTCAACTTTTCTCAACTTCTCTTCAAATATCCCTAACAGAAGATGAGCTAGGATGCATATACTCAGGGGACTAGAGATATAGCCCCAAAAGTCACCAATAAGGCCATTTATTTCACAAATTGTCCTAGCTCAGCTTAAAAATGCATGTGATTCCAACACTGATTAGTTGTTTTTATTGTAAAAGATATACAGTGCCCAAATATTTGTAAAAATCAGTACCATGCTTATCCATACTATTGCATATCCTTGGCAAACCACTTCATATCCCTGATGTTTGGGTCCTCCAGGTAAAAAGATAGGTAGCCTGTCCCCACCTGGGGGCTTTGGGAAGGGGCCTGGGGTGATGTCAGAAGCTGGAGGCCCAGGCCCCGCCCTTGGGAGCTGGCCCTCCCACTCTGCACATTCCAGGGCTGGAGGGAAGGACCTCTGTATATATCTTGTGCTGAATAAGGTTGCTTTTTGTTTATATAATGCCATGGGGATGGGTGAGAGGAGTGGGAAGATGCTGGCTCTTTCCTTCTCACAAGAGTGAGGTTAGCTGGCCTACACAGCTTGATGTACTCTATCCTCCCCACATGCCCCAGAGCCCTCAGGCATCACACCCCCACCTGTTTCCACAGTCCCCAGTCCACCCACAGTGGTTGGTTCTGTGAGGAGGGAAAAAACAAACAAACAACAACAACAACAACAACAACAACAACAACAACAACAACAAAAAGACAGCTAAAAAATGTCCTGTCATTGAGGTCTTTAAAATACAGGAGTGACATAATCAGATTTGTGACTTAAAAAGATCCCTCTAGCTGAGAATGTGGAGGCTGGATTAGAGAAGGGAAATAAATAGGCACTCAATAAACATTTGTTGAATTACTCTGTTAACTCTCATCAAAGGCAAGTTGATACAGTCACATGCAATCCCATTGGTATGGTTTATCCAGGTTCAAATACCTCCTCTTGAGAAATAGGCACAGTGCTTTGACCTAAATCATCTGGAATCACAGTCTCTGCTAATCAAATTCACCACAGCTGCACTTATTTCTCACTCTACAATCTCGGGCAGAATAAAAAGTTATTATCAACCACATCTTTTATCTAGTAAACAGCAACCACTTATCACAGCCAGAGTAAAAGTTATCCAATTAAGTCATTTATTCTAGCATTCTTTTTGGAATAGATTTATGATATCATTTTGAGATGGGGAAAATGTTTCCAATATTTTTATTTATTTTTATTTCTGATAACATTTTCCAGTACTTATTCCAATAAGCATGCATTTTATTTCCTATCTTCCAGGAATGTTATGAGGTAATCCTACTGTACAAGAACTTTTATGTAACCAAGGCATTCTTTTTTTATTTTTTTTTTTTTAAGTAGGCTTCATGCCTAGCAAAGAACCTAATGTAGGGCTTGAATTCACATGCCTAAGATGAAGACCTGAGCTGAGATCGAGTTGGATGCTTAACTGACTGAGCCATCCAGGCACCCCTGTATAAGACATTCTTAATGTTCCCCTAAGATTGAAAAAGAAAACAAACAAACAAAAAAAAAGATTGAATAAACTTTAGACAGGATTCTTTCTCTTTTTTTCCATGTTTCAAGTTTTTATTTAAATTCTAGTTAGTTAACATATAGTTTAACATTGTTTCAGGAGTAGAATTTAGTGATTCATCACTTACATAGAACATCCAGTGCTCATCACAGCAAGTGTCCTCCTTAATCCCCATCATCCATGTAGCCCGTCTTCCATCCACCTCCCCTCCAGCAACCCTCAGTTTGTTCTCTATAGTTCAAAGTCTCTTTTGGTTTGCCTCCCTTTTTTTTTCCTTCCTTCCCTTATGCTCATCTGTTTTGTTCCTTACATTCCACAGAAGAGAGAAATCATGTGGTATTTATCTTTTTCTGACTAGCTTATTTTGCTTAGTATAATATACTCTAGCTCCATTCACATCATGCAAATGGCAAGATTTCATTCTTTTGATAGCTGAGTAATATTCCATTTTACGTGTGTGTGTGTGTGTGTGTGTGTGTGTATTTGTGTATACACATATATCTCATATCTTTATGCATTCATCAGTTGATAGACATTTAGGTTTTTACCATAATTTGGCTATTGTTGATAATGCTTCTATAAGCAATGGGGATGTGCCCCTTTGAATCGATATTTTGGTATCCTTTGGGTAAATACCTAGTAGTGGAATTGCTGGGTAGTAGGGTAGTTCTATTTTTAACCTTTTGACAAACTCGATACTTTCTTCCAGAGTGGCCGCATCACCTTGCATTCCTACCAACAGCAGATCCCCTTTCTCCACATCCTTGCCAACATCCATTGTTTCCTGTATTGTGAATTTTAGCCATTCTGACAAGTGTGAGCTAGTATCTGACTGTAGTTTTGATTTGTATTTCCCTGATGATGAGTTATGTTGAGCATTGTTTCATGTATGTGTTACCCATACGTAGGTCTTCTTTGGAAAAAAAAATGTCTATTCATTAGACAGAATTACTTCTGATTATAGGCCCTTGACCTCTGTTTTCTTTAAGCATTTACTTTAGAAAATTTCCAGTTCTTAAGTCTTTTTCTGTGAGATGTAAATATTCTCTTTGCTTTTTCCAGTTTTACAATCCAGGAATGTCATTCTCAAAGACCCAAAACTCATTCTTTGAAATGTAATCATCAAAGAGTGCCCCATCTCTCAGTTGCCAGGGGAGGCAAGAAGCCTGACTTCCATAAGTGTCAGTTAGCAAACACAGATGCCTAACCGCATTGACGAACCTCCCCTGCAATATCCTCTAGCACTTTGTCACTAGATCACCCCAGCACTTAAAACCCCTCC
The DNA here is from genome assembly GCF_014898765.1 of Herpailurus yagouaroundi. Taxonomy (NCBI): domain Eukaryota; kingdom Metazoa; phylum Chordata; class Mammalia; order Carnivora; family Felidae; genus Herpailurus; species Herpailurus yagouaroundi. The sequence goes on from NW_024412421.1 coordinate 16,111,354, forward strand.
ACCCTTTGCTCCAGCAGAGTTGAGGTCAGTCTCCCTTCCCTATTGCATAGTTTTAAAGTTTTCCTTAACTGTGTCCCATGTGATCTTTCTTTAACAAATACATATCAAAGTGAGGTATTAGAGAAGTTTGGGCAGTTAAGCAGGCAGCAATTTAATGGGCAATATTTACTATTGTTTGTCTACCATGAGCTCAGTCAGTGATAGTAAATGTAAAAAACTTAGTATACCCTAACAGAAAAGAAAGGAAGATAAGCATTTTCTTAATATTTGTGTGCATGTACATATCACTGGGATATAGCTAGGAGGACTAATATTTTCTCCTCTGACTCCCAAAGGAAATAATTTGGACATGACACTGCTTATTGCCAGTTACTGTAAGATGTTTTGTGCGGCAACTTAGGGTGGCAGAGTAAGTAGATGTCAAGGATGCTTCCCTTAGCATAATAAGGGCAAGGTTAAGGACAATTAGTTTCTGTGAAATTTAGTGCTATTAGAAGCTACATCGAATTCTCAGACTCAAAAGACATTAGAAAAGAAAGTTATTCCTCATTTTGTCAAGGTATGATTTTATATGTTCTAAAATATAAATACATACAGCCTCAAGGGGACGCTCCCCAGCCCTGCCCCCTTCCCATTCCTGCTACCACTATATAAAGAACAGTAATATACTGTTTAGCCTTTCTATGTCAGGACCTAAATCCACAATTACCTTTGCAGAGCAGCAATAACTAGACAGATACAAACCACCTAATAAGTCATTAATACTTCAGAATTTGAAGCAGTAAATATATAAGGCAAGACTGAGTATGATTATTTCTATAGGTTACTTGGAATAGTGTAGAAGTAGATGAGAAAAGAATTTAGAAGAATTCTGTGGGAAATGCAAAGGAATGGGTAAAATTGAGAAAGAACAAGATGTCTTTGTCAGATACTCAACAAAGTTCAGTATTGTATCAGGGGTATAGCAGGGGTTCCCACTAACACATTCATAAAAATAACTGGTTAAACACTTGGCAAGTACCTGAATACAATTTATTGGGCCCTCCCAAAGGTAGGTAGATACCTACCTTTTGGAAAGAAAAAATAAATGAGTCTATCACCAAAATTACATGTGTATCACATTTAATTTTAGAATTTATTAATCCATTTACACTTTTATTCATTAGAACAATATTAGTGTTAAGCATCTACTATGTAGTAGGCACTGTTCTTGGTTCAACGGATGCATCAGTAACCACAGCACAGTCTTTGTCTTGCTCTCATGGGGTTACATTCTAATAATAGGTATGGGGTAGAGATGGATGTGGGGACAGATAATATACATATTAGAAAGTAAATATACGGAATGCCCACTAAGATTAAGTACTGCTGTTTTGGGGAAATAGCCAGGTAGCCAGAGTGGCTAGAGTAAATGAGAAAAGGAGAGAGTTGTAGGAGATAATGTCAAAATGTAGCATGAGACCAGATCCTTCAAAGAAATGAAGGGATTTGATTTTACTCAAGTAAGACAGGAAACCTTTGGAAGGTTTTGTGTGGAAGAATTAACTGATCTTGTGTTTTAGAAGCTCATTCTCACCTTGAGATTGAAAACAGACTGTACAGGATTAAGAATAAAAATTAAAATCCATTCACAGGACAGAGAGTATTATGAGAAGTGGTCAGATACCAAATAAACTTGGAAAGCAAAGCTGATATGACTTGTATTAAATGTGAAGGTAATATCAAGAAAGGAATGGGGCACCTGGGTGGCTCAGTCGTTAAGCATCCGACTTTGGCTCAGGTCATGATCTCATGGTTCCCCAAGTTCCAGCCCTGCACCAGGCTCTGCACTGACAGTTCAGAGCCGGGAGCCTGCTTCAGACTCTGTGTCTCTCTTTCGCTCTCTGCCCCTCCCCTCTTCATGCTCTGTCTCTGTCTCTCTGTCTCTCACTCAAAAATAAACATTAAATTTTTTTTTAAATAAATAAGTAAAAATTTTAAAGAAATAGTAAGAAAGAATCAGGTATGACTTTAAGAGTTACAGCTGAGAAACAGAAGTAAGTCCTTATTTACTGAGTAAGGAGAATATCATAAGAGTGGAATTAAAAGGATGCAAAATCAGGTGTTCAGCTTTCAAAAGGGGTAGGCAGTTAGAGATACCCATTTTCAGGTCAATGAAGGTACCCCTAAAGGGAAATATAAAGTTATCCACATACAGATAACTTTTACAGTTATCCAGTTGAGATCACGTAGGCCCTAAGTCCTAGGAGGTCCATAAAGGGAGAGAGGAGAAAAGATGTCATTTACAAGTTGGCTCCATGAAAGAAATCAGGAGGGAGACGCTAGAGTGAGAATCCAGCAAGAGAGGGGGAGAACCAAGCGAAAATACATACTAGAAGATAATTAAAGAGGGAGAATCTTAACTCTCAACATGAGAATTAAGACCATTGATCATTGGGTTTATCAACATTGCGACTATTGGGTCTTTGGTAGGAACAGTGTTGATGGACCTGGGTGGAGGTGGAGGCAAAATTGGATTGTAAGAAATTCAGGTGAAAGGAGAAGAATATTGTTGCTATAATGCAGAGCACATAAATGGTTGACAGTTACAAGGTAATATATTAAACATAGATTTCGATGAGAAAAATAATACCATTTCTCCATGCCATTACCTGTGATGCCTTGTGGAGAAGAATTGGTGATACATAGAAGAGAGACAATACATTACTGAGACATTATCCTTGAGTAAGCTGTGGGTAAAGGTAGTTGTAATGCATAGGGAGAGGACACGGCATTAGCTAGGAACCCAGATAATTCATTCAAAGTAATAGTAGGAAAGACAGAGGATGGGGATATAGACACAAGTGTTTAGATAGATGTAGTAATTGGGTGTATAGATATTAATTCTCTGATGGCTCCTATTTTCTCAGTGAACTGGGAGACAATATCATCAGCTGAAAGTAGGATGAGGTAGAGGATGTTCAAGGTTTCAGGAAAGAGGCATGAGTGTGAAATAGGAGACAGGATTGGAAGATGGACTAGGGGAATGAAGTGGATTGCCTGGCAACACTGATGCCTGGCTTTGAGTTAACCATTGTGAATTTAAAGCCAGATCATTCAGCATGGTTTTATGTGTTCCTCTCTCCCCACATTTACATTAAGTTGCAAGAATACAGATGGACTGAACCAATGTTGGAGGTTGGCAGAGGAATATTCAAAGGTACAAGAACTAATTGAGTCAATGATATAATTATGATTGGTCATAGAATCTAAAATTGAGAAGAAGTGAAACAAGAATGTGAGGGAGGTGAGAAACATAAAATAATAGTGTCAAAGTATTAAAAATCTAGTTGGAGTGAAGAATTATTGGAATTTCCAAATCTGACGGTGTGGCTTAGAATGGTCAGAGGCCAAGATGCTTGAAATTTCTGTCAAGAAGGGCGTATATCTTCTGTTCATATATAATGCCTATCTATGGGCTGATATAAAGTTGAAGACCAAACCAGATCATTGGATCAGCAGGAGGGAAACTGAGAGGCCAGGACCTTAAAAGTACTATCTACATGGGCATTAAAATCATGAAGAGCTGTGACTGCAGTTGTGTTGGGGAGACAGGGAGCCAGGGGTTAACATCCTCAAGCAATGAAGGGAATGATGGGGAAGCAGAAGATGACTACCCAAAAAGGTTAGAGTTTAGCTTGGCAGGATGCCATGTTGTTTAAGTCAGGGTGCTCTGAGGGAGGAGGTGGGATAACTGTTAGGAAGCAGCTTCATAAAAGCACTGAGAAGACCAACTCTGTCTCCTCATCATTGAAGGAAGATAACAGGGAAGATCTTAAAAGGAAAGGGGGATGTTAAAAGGAGAGGTTGGAGATAGAATACTGCTGAAGAATACTGTGGATTTCTAAGGGCACAATGACAAAGTTTCAGGTAAAAAAAATAAAAAAATTAAATAAATAAATAAATAAATAAATAAATAAATAAATAAATAAAATGAAAATGGTCTGCATGACAAATTTTATCTGTTTCTAATAGACCTACAAACTAGAACTCTAAGAAATTATTTGCTCAAAATCATAAACTTCCCAATTTGAGATAGAGTTTGAATACCAGTAACATACCAAAGCTCAAGAACTTCTAAAACTTTTTGCTACCATGATTCAGAAACTATCTAATGCAGTTAAAGTGAGTCATTTTAGTGTGGGAATTACCTCTGACATGTAATACTCTCTTATTTTCCACATCTATACTGTATGACATGCTAGAAACTAGGACATGTCTTTACCAATTTTAAGAAACTTTCTGAAAATTAATTTTTCCTGCAATAGCTGCTATTAATTATTTGATTATCTTTATGGATCTGCAAAATGGTATAAAATGAAAATGGACAGATATGGAATTAACTGGGTTCAAATCTCAACTCCAGTGCTTTATTAGATATGATGTTTAGACTAATCAATTAAATCAGTTATAGTAAATCAATTAAACTTTCTGGGTCTGTTTGCATGTTTGTGATGGTGGGATAACAATACCTACCATGTAGTTACATTAAAATAGTATTAAGGTGGATTGGGAACAGAACTTCAATACAATTTTTTTTTTTTTTTTAGAATTTCTACATTATGAGGAAGAGATAATATAGTTCATTACTAATGTGAAGAAAATTTTCCTCATTCTCAGAGAGACCAGTAGAGAAGAAGAGGAATGACATTTTGAAGTTGTTTCTAGACCTTCTGTACCTAGATTAGTGTCCTACTTTGCTGAATATAGAGTAGGTTTTCTGTTCTTTAATAGCACAGAGTAATAAATGTTCAGATATCCAAAGGTAAGCCTAGGGATGAATAGGGGGTAGAAAGGTAATTTACACTGCATAATAAAAGAAGAACATTAGGTGTGGGAGAAAGTTTGAAAATGAAGAAAAGGAATTACTGAGGTGGGGTAAGGCTTATGTAGTATGGTGGAGAAGATAATGGAGTTTTATGAATGGGATTTTAGTTGTTTGCATGTCTCTAATGTAAAATTGTGCAGTTCTATAATGTCTTCATTAAATTCACTACAAACCCATGCCTTATTAGCAGGAGACTGAGCCAACTTTTGGGGGAAAGTCAAAATCACCCTTTCAAAGCCATAAAGTATTTAATTCAAGTGCACTTAAAACTCCAAATCAGCCCTACCCTACTGCCTTCTGTGCTTCACCTTACTCTTTTCTCCTACACTTCTTCAGTATGAGATCTGGGCTCTCTCTTCATTATGCATACTGCCCAACCTCTGGGGAGTACACAGCCTCTTTGCATGTCAGAAGCCAGGCTAAAGGCAGCACCCAAACAACTTTATGATACAAGATTAGCCCACAAAATAATTTAATCTGATGTGTCCCTACTGAAACAAAAACATGGGTAAAAATCTGATGTTTTTTTTTTTAATTTTGTTTAAAACGTTTATTTATTTTTGAGACAGAATGTGAGTGGGGGAGGGGCAGAGAGAGCGAGATGGAGACACAGAATCTGAAGCAGGCTCTAGGCTCTGAGCTGTCAGCACAGAACCCAATGCAGGGATTGAACCCACGACTGTGAGATCATGACCTGAGCCGAAGTCGGACACTTAACCGACTGGGCCACCTAGGCGCCCCCAAAATCTGATGTTTTAATTACAATGCATCTGTATCGACCTAGATAGAGAGATCATGTTCCAAAGAAAGGGAAGGGGATAGGCTTGTGCAATTTCCATGAATGACAGAGGTCTGAGAACAAATTATAATCACTGCCAAAGATGGGATGAGTAAATACATGGAGAGCTGTGAGCAGCTGGACATTAAAGACATTGGCCATGGAAGCAGTGCTAATATTTTCTGAAGATGAACCAGTTAGCAAAGAGGATTCCTGCAGAAGGAGTGGTGGACTTATAGTCGTGGACAAATACATATATACTGGACAGATACGACCTATACAAAAGGATGAAAGAAAGTCATTGAGCTGCCAGGACTGAATGTCAGAATCAACTCTATTTATCCCAGACCAGAGGAGCCTTAGAAACACCGTAAACTATAGCCAAAGTAGTAGGGAGCCCTAATAGTGGGTAACATTAGAATCAGGAAAATACTGACATGTGAGGTTTGATCCAGTTTAACTTGATGCTGAAAAATAAAGAGAGCTGATATTTCTGGAACCCAGGAGTCAAGAACACAATGAAATCAGATCACACAATTTGTAATATAGAGAGTTAAGTATCTATCTGTGCACAAGGTACCAAGGGAAGGGTTAGGACCTACGTCAAAGGGAGATTACAAGCAATGACTGAGATAATTCATGTAAAATAATTCATCACAGTTCAAGGCACACAGGAGGTGCTCAAGAAGTATTACCTTTATCAATAGCATTACTCTAAGTGATTTTGAAAATTTTGCCAACCACATACCAGTTCTCACTACATAACATAGAACTAAAGCCACCCAAAATTAGGAAAAGTATAATCTTACTATATATGGGTCCAATGGTTGCAGAAGTGCAAGAACATCAGTCTAAATTTTTCTGGGAGATAAATCCCTCAGCTGGGCTCCCTCCCTCCAACATGGGGGTTGTTGGAAACAGCTGGTAATGTTGAGCTCTTGCTACAGAACTGCTATCACTAAACCTGCTAAGCCTGTTTGTTGCTATCATGTATAAATACATTATCTGTTAAAAAAAACCAAAAAACAAAAAACCCTCAACCTTTTGTATGAACAAAGTTTAGAGACCCACAGCACTTAAACTAATTAGATTTTAACAGGAGGTCTTTGTTTTGTAATATTTCACACGACAGACAGATGCTTCCTACTGGCTACAGTTGTCTTCTAGGGCAATTAGTCAGCCACCAACTGAAGACTTTTAACACCAGCATTTCTTTTTCAGCTTTCAGTATCAGACATTTAAACATGTTATGAGTGTTAATTAATTTACACTTTCAGACAAAATGTCAAGGGTTTCTGAGAAGTAGGAGAAGATGTGCATAATCAGTTGCTATATGGCATTAGGAGTTTGTATCCCCTCTCATTCTTAGAAATATTAACCCCTATTGCAAATTGGAATCACAGGTTTGAAATGTAGATTAAGAACCGTTAGTGTTCTTCTGTTATAAAGTTGATTAAGAAGTCAAGGATGTATGCAATGTAAGGACTATTAATATAGCTGCTAATACTAACGTTACTGAGGATACTGTTTGTCATACCTCATGCACATTGCATTTTACAAGTAACTTTGATATTTTCATTCTGCAATTTAAGCATTATTGTTCACATTTGGCACATGAAAGTCTTAAAATTCATAGAGCCCAGTTAACTTGTCCCAGGCACACATATACTAAAAATGTAGCCATGATTTGAATTCTAAACTTTTAATTCTTTTTTTTTTTTCTTTTGATACAGAAAGAGAGAGCACAGCAGGAGAGGTGCAGAGTGGGGGCAGGGGGATAGAGGATCCAAAGCCTATTCCACACTGACAGCAGAGAGATCAATGTGGGTCTCGAACCCACCAACCATGAGATCATGATCTGAGCCAAAGTCAGATGCTCAACCAACTGAGCTACTCAGGCGCTCCTCCCAAACTTCTAATTCATACATGCTTTCTGCTACCCCCACTTTGACTCACTTATTGGGTTTGAATGGATGCTTTCACTGGTGATAGTTGGAACAGTTAGAGACTCAACAGGAAACAGATGGTATACTCAAATTAGGATAATTTGAAGAAAGTTTATTTTAAAAAGGACTATATATCGAAGTGTGGGTAGTAGGGTAACCACAATGAACGATGCACAAAACCCTGTGCTGGTAATGTGAGAACTATTACTACCCCTGGGCCTAAAGGGACAAAGGTGGCAAGCACTTACTGAAATGCAGGTCATTCTGAGTGAAGAATGGCCCTTCAAGGAGAACAAAGCAAGCCCAAGATGACTTTGTGAAAGGAAGATGGGGTCCTAAATACACTGACTTCCGTTTCATGTTGCCTTCTGATCCCCTGCCAGGGCCCCCTAATGTACTAGTCCAGTCCCAACACGAGAGGCATGGGAGCTCATTGGTGCCCTTTACATAGACCTTGACAACAGTGAATAGAGTAGAAAATGAAAAAAAAAAAATTAAGTGTGAAGGGCAAAGAGAAAAGAACACATATGAAAGCACTGTTTACATTGAACCAAGTGTGGCTATAAGAGACAATGCTGTTTCAAAAAAGTTTGTTATAGCTTCACTGGTCTTCAGTCTCAAAATTTATTTTTTATGATAATTCTTGATTAAATAATATGGTGGTTTTTAAACAAGAGGCAATATAATTGTGAATATATGCATTCACTATATTTATACATATATATACATATACATACATACATACATACATACATACATATGTATACACGTACACATTTGTTTTGTCTTGTTTTTTCAGTCCTTTGGAACTGCAGAGCGAGTATCTGTTGTAACAAGAATACTATTCTCTACTTATGAATTCATGTGGTGCCTCTTCCCTCCACCGAAAGCTATTCCCAAGAGTGAAACAATGGTCTGCTATCTACCAAAGGCCAAGGATGGCTCTTGAAGCTATTAGATACCCACACCAGAGTCAAAGTCAGAAGTGTGTTTTTGAAGGAATCAGGCATTAATTGGAGAGTCAAAAGCATATAGCTGCAACTGTAGCTTTGTCTCAATACAACCCTCTTCCAAAATTAAAAAAAAAAAAGAAGCCAGTTCACCAACAAGTAACAATAATAGATTCCTGTGACATCTTACTTACATGTATTCTTATTTGTTGTCTCTCTCAATCACTAAAGTCTGAGCTTCAAGAGAGTAAGGACCTTGTGTGTCTCTTTAAAAGCAAATCCTCAGTGCCTCAAAGCATGCCTAGCATAGAATAAGAATTCAATAAATATTCATCAGATTTACCAAAGAATTATAATTAGTCATCACTTGAATATTTGGGGAGAAACAAAGTATGTTTTGTTTGCAGAACTTCTTACATTGTTTGTACTTGAAAGATATGTAAAACACAGATTCCCAAATATTGGATGATCATTTTAACTAAATAAGTGTACATTATAACAACATTTTCTTTATCCTCATTTCACAGGCAAATAATCTGAATCTTAGAGAATTTAAGTAATTCTCACAAGGTCCTATTCTTCATAAGTGACTGTAGCCCACATGCAACCCAAATACATTTCTATTAGTCAGAAAACATGTAATTTCTATTCCCTTAGTTTGGCTGGGTGTAGCAAAGAATTCCCTGGTAAGATTGCTTGGAATTAAGGAGGGCACGTGTGATGAGCACCGGTGTTGTAAATGTTGAACCACTAAATCGTATACCTGAAACTTAATATTGCAATGTATGTTAAACTAACTGGAATTTAAAGAAAAACTTAAAAAAAAAAGAGTGTTTTAGGGCCCCCCCCCCACAAAAAAATAAAAATAAAGAATATTTAGATTCACACCCACCCCCCCCAAAATACTGCTTGGATTTGAAGACTAAAAGGTACACTAGACTAGTAATGATAGTACATTCAAAGGCAAGAGAAGTGTGTGGAGAGACATGGGTAGGTGGCTGGCATTTAATTGATCAGTTTTACTCAATGTGAATAGACTCTTACCAACTTAATAAAAATAGCCATCATTTTCCTATTACCCCCACTTACTGTGTCCATATACATATCAGAGTGTCTATAATGTTCAGAGTATTTTCTGTTGATTTGGAAGGAATAATACTGCAGAGTATTAATAAATTCCTTGAAGCTCCTGACGGCAGAATGGTAGCCTGGCACACAACACTCAGGCCTTTTTTGTCAATACTTGACTGCATCCCCTAGCTCTCTTGTCATGCTTCATATGTTCCGAGTGTTAAGCAAGAAACAACTTCTTGAAGGTGTAATCAATTTTTCATGCTGCCAGAGTCATGTTAACATAAATGATTCTGTTCTAAATTTCCTATTTTAAGGGGAAAGAGTCCTATTTAAAATTTCATAATCTGACCATAGGTCACATTTTTAGGCTGAAGCTTAAAATAGTTTCAGGCAAAGAAGAAAACATAGTGTAGTTCTATTCAGATACCACTTCCACCATCATCGCCTTACCACATGGTGCCCCTATTCACTGTCATTAGGTTCCAAATATGTGGCCCAGGATACAAAGGACTTAATCCAGTGAGTCACTAAGATTTAATAGTAAAATAATAAAGAGAATATCAAGGTTGTTGTTTCTTAAAAGTGGGCAAAAAGCTTATCTCTATCAGAAACACCTGAGAGCCCCATCAAATATGAATATTTCTGGCATCCACCAAGACTTACTAAATCCCTAAGACTGGATATTGAAATAAGAATGTTAAACAAGATCCCCAGATGAGTCTTACGTACACTAAACTTTGAAATCTCACTGCTCTTTGTATCTCATCTATATATTCCAGGACAGTCCGGTAATTACTACCTCTAGAACCACAAACCTCCAGTATTGTGCAGCTCTTTCCATTAGAACATCTTTTTGTACTAGCTGATAATGTGTTTTTCTGAAACTGCCCACATATTAGGTGAAAACAAGATCACTTTTGACAGTTTTATAATGAGTGCAGAAGTCAGTGTTCTAGAATATTTTTCTAAACCTAAAAAGAAAACTGGGAAAATCTAAAAGAAATGGTATAACTGGGAGATTTTAAAAGCAATAGAGATTAAAAAAAAAAAGCAATACAGATCCCCAATGACACAAAATAAAGCTATGTTATTCAATAGGGGAGCCAAATGGAAGCAGAAATCAATATCATCAGCTGGTTCCCCTTGCCAACAGAATGTTTTTTCGTGAGTGTGACTTTTAACATTGTGAAAACACATAATTCTAAAACAAAAAACAAAAAACAAAAACATAAGTGGGCCCCATCATCTCCTTAGTTCTCTTTTTCCACTTGCTACTTAAAAAGTTGGCTGGCCATTGAATTACAACATGATTAAGCACCGGTGGTTCTGATTATTATACTTCATTGCCTGGTGTCAAATATTTATACAACTTCCTCTTCTGTACGCCCCAACGTGATGCTCTACAATCTGCCAGAGTGAGTTCCTCAACCTGCTAGACATATCAGTTTTCCTGACTCTTTACCTTTCTATCAGCTGTTCCCTATAATTGAAAACCACCTATCTACTTCCCTTCTTCCTCCAACAACCATATTTGCCTGTTATGGACTGAATGTCCGTGTCTCTCCAAAATTAATACATTGAAATTCTAACCCTCAGGGCAATGCAATTCAGAGGTGGTGTCTTGGGAGGTGATTACGTAAGGAGGGTGAAACCTTCGTGAATGAAATTAGTGCCCTTCAAAAACAGACACGGGAGGACTCTCTCAACCCTTCCACCATGTGAAGACACAATGAGAAGGCCATCCATGAACCAGGAAGCAGACTCTCACCAGACACTCAATCTGCTGGCTCCTTGATCTTGAACTACTCAGCCTCTAGAATTTTGAGAAATAAATTTCTCATAGTTATAAGCCAATTCTGTGAACTGCTATTCTGTAATAGTAGCCCAAATGGACTCAGATACTGTCCTCTTCACCACCAAAATTTGCACATTTTCCAGGGCCAGCTCAGAATTCTCTTCTTAGTGATATCTTTCCTAGACATGTAACAGTTTTACACATTTTAGCGAAATTTGTATTTGCCTGATGGACTGGGCTCTTACCAATTTCAGTAACAATGTTCATCATTTTCCTGGAAAATAATAAAGGCAGTTACAATTGCCAGTCCCTTTTCTGAATATATTCACTGCAGAAGAGGTGGGATGATGTAATGCTTAAAACAGCAGGATTTGGTGTCTGACATCCAGACTTCATCACTAATGGCTACGTGAGATTGATCAAATTCCTTCATCTCTTTCTGTGCTTTGATGTCCTCTTCTAAAGAGTAGGGTAATGAGAGACTCCACCTTACAATAGGGTAACATATATAATAAGTTCATGCATTATAACTATATAAATGTAGTACTATTTAGGTATACTTATATTTAAACATAACTAAATAAATACTGTGAGGTTGAGAAGTTCTTTGCCATCTGAGAAATTCTTAGAATATTGTGAGCACTTACTTAATTCTAATCATTTGAAATATAACCAATGTTAATATTATTTCAACCTTTTATTACTCCATTTCCCAGGCAAGAAACTGAGCCGTGGATGAAAGCCATCTTAACCATCATCTGATAAATATCAAAAGGTGGGTGTTATAACAGATACTTTAATACATGTGTAAATGTTCACCTACCCACATTCCTCGTCATGGATCCAGCAGCGAGTTTATTTTCCACCTGGGGATGCTAGATATACTTCTGTATGCCTATAATTACTATCTCTGCCAAAACCTACAAAATGTCTCTGGCAACCTTCTCAGATTCATGTAAAGTAGGTTAGGAAGCAGTAGAACATTCTATCATCTGGCACCTAATTTCGGATATTAGTATTTTAACAACACTAAATATTGTCTTTTCCCTTGTTACTCTTATATTTCATTGCACTGAATCATCAGGAGTATTACACTGTTAAAAAATATCCTATAAATTGAATATGCTTTTCTTAAACTTAGACCACGTTTTGATTAAATCATAATATGCCAAAAATATAAGTAAGAAATGTACATATTTTTAGGTAATTAACAGTTGGAATTAGAGATGAATAGCACTTCCTCCCCCTTACCAGTTGGTTGGTGATTATAACTGGTATTTTTGTCCAGGCCAATTTTTATCATCAGTCTTTCTTACAGAAACTAACAGCCACTTCATCTTTTCAGCTGCTGTAATTCATCCAATTTCATATAAGAACTATAAGAGATGGAATTGAAATCAGAGAAGAAAAACACCACTTCCCAGAGTTTGGGGCCCCAAATACTTTGCATTCTCTTGCTATAGGAATTCTCCAAGATGTGTTGTTTTTGATAGTACTCACATTTCTAGCATGCCCATTGTTTCCCCCTCTTCAATTATGGCACTGACAACTCTCCATCCTCAAAAGGCAATGACAAGGCTACTCCCTAACTCTCCATCCTCAAAGGAAAGGACCCTATGATTTGTAACACAGCCTGCAATTCCCTTCTCTCCAAAGCAGGTAAGTCACACAGACCTTTGAATTAGTATTGGAATTATTATGATAAATATATTTACCCTCATTCAAGTGAAAATGAATGGTTAAGCTCAGATCACTTGCATACAGCTCACACCAAACAGAGCTGGGAATCAATCCTATGTGGGCTTCTTGAATTCAAAAACTTACCTTCTTTTTATACTTTCTATCTACGTTGGGTTAAATGCCAATGACAAAAAAGAGAAAACTGAGGAATTTACAGAGAAATCAGAAGGAATTCTGTGAGGGCCTGAGCTAAGGGAATAGCAGTATGAACAAGAAACCTGACACAGTGAGGCAAAAACGTATAAATTGACCACATTTATTAAACACCTATTATGGACTATAGACTGTTCTAGACACTATCCACTGTTAACCCATATAATATGAATTGACCCCTCATTTGAGTCTTAAGTTATCAAAAGCACAATGATTTATAGATAGGAAACAGCAAGTAGAAACAGGAAGAAATAATTTTTATTTATTCTTTCCTCAGTTAACTAAGATATGTAGCCACTAATAGGGGCTGAGGTCAATGTCAAATTTCCAGGGCCTTCACATAAGTTGTGTCACAACAATGAAAAACACATAAAATTGATGTTAACTAAAAGCCAAAAGGTTTAAAAACTCACATATAATACAATGTAAAATGTTTTCGGTGTATTTTAAATTGACCCACAAATAAACCTAAAAGTTGATATTACTATTTTACTTGAAAATAAATAAAAAAGTAAATAAAATGTATTTTATTTTTTAAATGAAGGAATAATGGGGTCCTGTGTAATACTTTTTCAACTCTTCTAGAAAAACTCTTCAGCATAGCTATATTACTTTTAACATGGAAGAGTAATGCATTAAAAAAATGAAAATTCCTACATAGTTAAATGATTCCCATGGTTTAGGAAAATATTTCTTTTACTAGTATGGCTTGTGATTATTGTAATTGAATTGATCCCTTAAATTTTAGGTCTATGGCTATTCTTGGTTCAAACTAAACTCTTCCTGAGGAATGACCCCAGCTTAGTTCAAATCAAACTCTCTGGGGAAAAAGTTCACCATGCGTTGTAGTTGGCCAAACCCCAAATCCCTGGGTTTCCTATCGTAAGTCACCAAGAGGTGATTCAGTCTTTCCACAAGGACCCACTCATGGAGAAGGCCTGCCTGACCTGGCACTGAAGAAGGGAGTCAGGTCTGTAGTGTGGTAACCTCTATGATATTCCAGACAGTCACAGAGACTTTCTCCTTCTCTTATCACAAGAGGTAGCAATGCAGTATACTGTCACATTCGATTGTTTTTAACAAGCTCATGTGTGTTTTCATCTTAACACTTTGGAAAAAATGTGTTAATTTGTGAAAACAAATTCAAAATTAAAGTCACAATTTTGGGAAAATCCCACCTGCCTGAATATATGTAAACACTAAAAAAGACTACCTATGTTCTTCATGTTCAGACAACAGCATTGCATAGTTGATAGAACATATAGGCTTTAGAGTTGGAGGAAGCTATATTTGAAAGTCAAGTGCATCAGTGAGCAACTGGGTATCTATAATTTAGAGTGCTTCAGAAACAAGACTCTGGAATATGTATTACAGTGCAAGTGGTTAATTTGGAAAGTGATCCCAGGAAACATCAGTAGGGAGTGGGAAAAGAATAAAGAGGAAAGGAAATTGTTTAAAGGTGCTACATATAAGGCACAGGTTACTGTTACAGGCAACTGGGGCTCAATTCCATTGGAAAACCCTTGGAAATTGTCTCAAAAGAACAGGAAAGCTCAGGGGCTATACACCTACTCCCATCAGACACTGATGAAGGAAGAGCTATTGAGAGGATGTGCTAAGTAGTGCCTGTGAATGCTATCTACGTACATTTTGTGCTCTGTAGATGTTCTCTCTCCTCATTTAGGATACAAAGTGTTGACTCTGTATACTGTTCAGAGGATATAATTAGGTTTGCATTCCTTTGTCTTTTTTAAATTTGCTCACCTTGGCCTCATAACTTCCTAAAAGCCCTGAATAATCACATAAAAGAATATATTTCAAGATTTTCCTAAGTAGGACTTAAAAAAAATCCAGTCTGTGTTTGTGTTAATATCAATACGATTGCTTAAGATTATCTAGCGAAGTGAAACTATTATACTATCACAATTGTCTGAATCATCCCTAATATTATCTAGTCATTTGAAGACACTGGAGAAAATGATTCCTTGCTTAGATTCACATTTCTCATCTAAAACAAATAAAATATAAAAATGGAGCTGCTGATCTAGTATTAGTGGCAACAAATATAAAGTTTCCCTCCTTGTGGGTTCACTGGTTGATCCCTCACGTTAAAAACCCAGCATTTTCAACAATGTACTCCCAAAACTCAGGAGTAAGAGCGCCTGGGTGGCTCGGTCAGTTAAGTGTCCAACCCTTGAATTTGACACAGGTCATGATCTCATGGTCACAATCTCAAAGTCATAGTATCTAGCCCTGTGTCTGGCTCCACACTGGGCATGGAACCTGCTTGAGATTCTCTCTCTCTCTCCCTCCATCCCTCCCCTGCTCATATGTGCACTCTCTCTCGCTCAAAAAAAAAAAAAAAAAGGAGCAAGACAAAGCTTTGATTTTAAAGACAGATCATAATTTACATTCAATATTTAAGTTATACCCAAGATTACTGTGTGATCTAATTGTCTAGGCCTGGAATTTCCTTTCCTTTTTTAAATCTGAGAATACCAAAGTTGACTAATTCTCTGTTCAAATACAATTTTATGTGGATTACAAATGTGTAAGGTCAGAAAAACTACACTGGTCCAGTTTAGGCAAGAATGTAAACACATAACTCTAGGTGTAAGTATCTGAGGTATCCTACCTATTTAACCCTGAGGCATACTTGAGGAACTTTGGAGGTATAGAAATTCATTAAACTAGCTCTGGAGTGCAGGTGGGTGAGCTGGCCCACAGCTACGTGAAGGTGAGGCCAGGAACAGCAGTGGACACTGACTCCTCCTGAATGGCATGCCTCCTAGTACTTGGAGTCTAAGTGCACGTAATTAGCCCAGATATAGCTCTCTGGTGAAGGAGGGCTTATAAATCTCAGCTGGCTTTCGCAACACAAATCACTCTTGGTTAGAAGTGCTCCAGCAGGATTTAGAGTCAGGAAAGAGTACATTCCCTGAAATTACTGTGAGGATGGATTATTCCAAAAGGAGGTACGCTGTCTTAGATATGTAATGTCATAGAATACAGATTCCAAACAAAATATACTGCACAGACAGACCACCAAAGAACAACCACACAGGGGGGTGGCACTGTATATGGGAAACAGAGAAACTGATGCCAAATATATAAATCAGTAATGTGACACATGGTAAAAGAAGAGGCCATCATTGTATTAGGTAGCTATTATCAATATCAAAGTTGTAACCAGGTAAAACGCCAATATTTTGGATAACTATGCCATTAATTCTGATTTCGACAACTTTTATGGAGTTTGGTAATTATACTCATTAACCCTGAAAAAACAGTATATGATTTTTTTGTTTATCGTAAAGTTTTTGGAAGGGGGTTGATTTACACAGATGGAATGACATCATGCAGATAGTGTAAAACTGTTGGCATTGTTTTCCTTCTCCTGAATGACAGCTTTGCCTATATTTCAGTAAAGGCTGCTTTAAATTATAGTGTTTTTGGTGGGAAAAGGTCAAACACTTCCATGTTAGAGGTCATCAAGATTCAATACTCCTTTTTGTTGGTAGGTTGAGCCCCTTTGATTTCTCACTAGTTTTATTATTTTAGTTCCCTATAGTTATATAGAAAACAGAAAAATCTGATTTTCCATATTTTTAAATCCAAAGATCCCCATCTATTACTAATATTCAACATGCTTTAGCACTACCAACTGTTTTTGAAATCTGTTTAAAGTTTTAATTTAACTCATTTGATATGGCTTGAAATCATTTTTTATAGTCTTGCCTGCAGTGAGAAATGTTGATATTGTGATTATTAGGTAATTTTCAATTTCCTCATTAAATCAATTATCCAACTTGAATTCATTTAATTAATCAATTATGTAAGTATTTGTTTTCCTAATAAATATTTATTGAACCTTGATTATGTCAGGCGCTGAAAATAAAGTAGTGACTAAAGGGAACCAAGTTGCTGTATTCATAGACCTTATATTTAATTGAACATATTTTTGTCTTTGTTTGTTTTTGTTTTTGTTTGTTGGTAATACTACTCTTCATTTTACAGGGAGACTATTTTGTGTCAACTGTCTTGCTAACTCTAATTATCCTGGCATTCTTGCAAAGTTGATATTATTATACCTATTTTACTGGGATGGAAACTATAACCTTAGATAGAGTTTAAATAAGGTATATATAATAAAACTGCCAAATTAATGACTAAGCTATATATGGAATTCAAGTCTTTTTGGCTGGCTGAAATGCTGTAGCTATCATATCACACTAATCTTAGAGGTTTCCAGGGGAGGGAAATGATGGCTAGATATCTCACAGACTGAAATAGGTAATTGCACCTTAGCTTGGGAATACCTACAGATCACTATTGCAGTTCCAAGTTATGGCAAGGCATTAATGAGAACATTTCTCCACTTTTTATTTCACATATTATAGCTTTAAAAAATAAAACTGACTCTTTTGTGGACACCTCTGGGATTGTATGTCCCTCCTCCATCCGCATGTGAGACAGCGTAACTTTACCACCTTAATACCACATTTGATTTGATTCATCCAGAGCTGGGCCCCTGGGAAGAGAACTATATTTTTTTTTCAAGTTTATTTTAGAGACACACACACACACACCCCCACACAGCAAGCAGGGAAGGGCAGAGAGAGAGGGAGACAGAGGATCTGAAGTGGTCTCTGAGCTGATAGCTGAAAGCCCAATGCAGGGCTCGACCTCATGAACTATGAGATCATGACCCGAGCCAAGGTCAGATGCTTAACTGACTCAGCACCACCTAGGTGCTCCAGAATTTTTTAATTAAAAAAATTTTGTTAACATAAGAGCAGAGAAAACGTTAATCAGTTGATGAGTCAATGTTTTTCTCATAGTTAAAACCATATGATATAAGATTAGAATTTGTCAGTGGTCCTATCTCCCAGTATGTGAAACCAGAACTGTAGAGCAAAACAAAACAGACAAAAACCCCAACATGTACAGAGAAAAATCAGCAGAGACAAACATCTGTATCACTAGAGAAATGTAACAGAGAAACAGAGGCAGAGACAGGAATTGATCTAGTGACATTAGAGACCATTATTCCCAATGTTCTAGATGTCCAACATTTTGGTTTGACCTTGTCTTGGATTTTATGAACGTGTTTAACTGTGTTTCCAGTACATGTCATCTGACTTGGTGTTACCTTCACTTGCATCTTGGTAATGAGATAACCCTTACTCATAACAAAGCTGTGTAATAGCATATCCAAGTATTTTTTCTCAATCAGTCACTTATGAAGATTATTCAAGTGATTTCATATCTCTAGATATCTCTTCCATAATCTGAAATCTGAAGTATTACTACTTCATAATGATATGAGAATCAAATTGGGCACTGCATGTAAAAGCACTTCATAACCATACATCACATGCCTATATATACATGCAAAGAATGATAAGAAATTAAGCAGTATATGGACATTTTGACAGGCTCTCCATGACATCACCTGTAAGGCCTTTGGAGAGCATATGTTTGTTTGCCTCTCCAGTCCATTCTGCACCTAACTTATGCTTCAGTCATGCTGAATTACTCACAAGTCTCTAAACATATTTTTTAGCCTTTCCATACACCGTCCCCTCTTCCTAGAATATCATTTTCCCTCAATCTCATGCACACTTATCTAATTTTTTCTTATGCTTCAAGATGAAGTTGGTGCCCTTTTGTAAAGCTTTCTTTCTATGATTTCCTTATTTATAGGAAGAATGGACAGTGTTTGCCCATTGTATTCTTTGGAAATAACTGTGTTTCTAGAACTCGTGGAATTTCCAATTAGTGTTTAATTTCCAATTTCATCCCCATGGTTAGAATCTTTGGACACAAAAGCTATGTCTTATTCACCTTTTATAAACCATCCAATATCTTTAATTCATCATCTTTAGTTGTCTACAGAAAATAAGAATTAAATACACGTTCTAGGGGCTCTTGGGTGACTCAGTCGGTTAAGCATCTGACTTCATCTCAGGTCATGATCTGGTAGTTGGTGGGTTTGAGCCCCGCGTAGGGCTCTGCACTGACAGCTCAGAGCCTGGAGCCTGCTTCAGATTCTGTGTCTCCCTCTCTTTCTGCCCCTCCCCTACTCGTGCTCTCGCTCTCTCTGTCTCCGGGATAAATAAATATAAAAAAAATAAATGTTCTAAGATGATGATTTTTTTCTTGAGTCTCCCTTTTGTTTTGTCCTTCTGGGTATTCCCTAGAATATGGTGATACCATTGCATTTATTTTCCTATAATGCAAGTGCATTAATATCTCTTGAGAATCAACATCTTTGTTTAACTTTAAGAGAACTATGTCCTTGCTCAGGGATGAATGATAAAAGGTCACCAAAGAACAAACAAACCTCCTATTTACTTTTAGGAGACCAGTATTTTCATATAACTAGATTATATTTTAGCAATCCTGATTCAGTTCAATTTATGTATTCCACAGGATCAAGTGAGATTTGATCCACATTTTTCTTTTTTTTTTTTTTAATTTTTTTTTCAACTTTTATTTATTTTTAGGACAGAGAGAGACAGAGCATGAACGGGGGAGGGGCAGAGAGAGAGGGAGACACAGAATCGGAAACAGGCTCCAGGCTCTGAGCCATCAGCCCAGAGCCTGACACGGGGCTCGAACCCACGGACCGCGAGATCGTGACCTGGCTGAAGTCGGACGCTTAACCGACTGCGCCACCCAGGCGCCCCATGATCCACATTTTTTTTAATAAATTATTACTTATAGAGATTAAAGAAGTTTGTCATCATCCTGAAATAATCATGACCACACCCTATTACTGTACTTTTTAGTAGAATTGCTTTCATATGTCCAAAATCTATGCTAGATAATTTGTGAAACTGTATGCTAGATAATAGTTGATACTGGCATAACTAACCTACACAAATCGTTTCACTTCATCTTCACAATAACACTGAGAATTTTAATAGCACCCCATCTAACAGATAAGGAACCACAGGCTTTACTTGACATGCTTGAAATCAAATAACTTTGTTCCTTCTGGAAAGGATAGTTATAAAAGCGTTCCTGGCATTCATTCCCAATAACCTAAAGGAAGAAGAATCCTTTCCCTATTTATCATTCTTTAGAGCCTTAAATTTCTTGTGTACCTCTTCCCAACTTGTTACTTTCCACATGTCTCATCGATTATAGGTCAGGCATCATGCCCTAGACCATTAGCGTACGTATAATATTCTTCTACTCACTCCCTTTTTGTGCTCTCTCTGCTAAAATCTTCTTTTAAAAAATTATTCTATGGATCTTTTTATACAATGATCTCATTTTCAGAAGGAATGCTGGTAAAATCAGATAAAAAGGACCAGCCAGATGTCCGAGGTGGGACACTCCCCTTGCATGCTTTTGGTTTCTGCAGTCTTCCTTGCCTCTTGCATCAGCCAGCAGCCAGGAGCCAGAAGCTTGACTATATTAGTCCCGCCCAGCAAGGAAGCACATATGTATAAAAGATCAGTAAAACCCCAGCCGATACTCAGCTTTTGGAGGTGACTTCGCTGGGCCAGCACCGGTGCTAAATAAACAGTCTTTTCTGATTTCCCAAGAGTGTGTCACTTGTCTCCTCCTGGGCACTGAGTATTTGCTGTAACATTTTTGGTGCATGGGCAAGGAAGCCAACAGCCATGCTGGTTCCTTGCACCACCGGTGTCAAGAACCAGTGGGGAAACTGCCACTTTGGGCCCCTGCAACAAGAAGGAAAGTGCACCACCAGTGGTTTCACTGAATGCTGACCCTCTCCAAGCCTGATGACAGCCAGCCACTGCCACATTCTAACGGATGCTGTGGGGAATCAGAGAATTTTGCCAGGACGGGACATTGGATTGGGTGGGTCCCCAGGGGCCCAGGACCGAATTCAGGTCAGCCCTAGAGTGGAAGCTTGATCACATCCTGGGAGATAGAGTTACCACATAGACAGGGAAGTCCTGGGTGGAAGTATGCAATCTGTCTCAATATTTGTGTGAGTGCCTGCGTTCCACGATTTTAGCTATGGAGCCTGAGTGGATCCTACCCTGCAATTCCATGATGACCTCATATGGCTCAAGGCAGAATCAGGTCCGCAGAGGCCTGATCTGAGTCAGGGGTTTATAATGACCTGCCAATGCTAAGAGGTATCTAAATCTCTTAGCTAGAGGTGCTAAGAGAGTGGCCAGGCAGATGAAATGACCTCTTCCCTCATTGTTTGTCTGGTGACACCACCATACATTGGGAGGGACCAATCTAGGATACCAGGTTTGGGGCGCTGGGGGCTGGGGGGGTGGAATTCCTCACAACCAACTGTTAGAGCCAACTGTCTATGGTCAGTCTACCTCAGAACAGGGACTTTAAGGAATATTCCCAAGCAGCTACCAAAACTCCCTTTGTTTCAGGGAAATTCCTTATCTTCTCTGGACAGATATGGGCTGCCTAATTCCACTAGTGGAAAACAAAACAAAACAAAAACCTGGAGTCTGATCCTCTGTCTGAGCTAACTAGATTTAAAACTTGGAATTCTCTTTCTCTGCCTTCTGCTAACACCTGGACTCTTCTGTCTTCCCTTCCTCACCCCCTCCTGTTTCTGCACCACTTGGGGTGTGGACAGTATAACTGGCTCCCCAGTGCCTCAGGCACCATCAACTCCTCCTCCCACCCTAGATGTCTAGGAGTGAAGACCACCCATTTCAGATTTCCCCACCAGTGTTCCAGGTAAAAATTAACCATGGGGAACAAATTGTCTTAAGTGGACCCAAATAAAATGTATTCAGTGCTTAAGCTAATTTAAGTATGTTGGTTTTGAGACAGACCTGTTTATCAACATTAAGGAAACAATCAAACAATAAAAAACAAAACAATTTTTATTCCACCTAGATTTGCTGAAGGTCAAGTAAGCTCATTTAACCTCTTTCTAATTTGTTAGCAAAAGGATGACTTAAAGTAATGGTTAACTTTGTCTGATAGTTTTCATGTGTAATTTTAAAGATAGCTTTCAAAGTCTTTGGTAACCTAAAATATTAAGGTTTTTTCTTGTATGATAAGTTGGATTGAATTCATCAGATATCAAATGAGATAAGAGGCTAAGGCACTAATTACTAGATGTACATTTTTGCTTATGACTTGATAAACTAAGGATATTTGGATCTGTGGGAAAACATGCTTTATGCTTAAATGGAGATAAGGGACACCTTTCTTCCTTTTTGCTATAGACGGGTAATTCCCGAATGAAGGCCATTACTTCTTTGGAATGCATTATGACTCATTTTCTTTTGCACAAAGGCTTTGCCCCAATACAAATTGGAGGAGGAAACCTGGACACAAAGGAAAATATCAATTATAATACTATCCTACAATTGGACATGTTTTGCAAATGTGAAGAGAAATAGGGAAAAGTCCCCTATGTTCCTTGTTTGGGGGCCTTAAGACAAAAAAATCAAGATATAAGCAATGTAAAGTGGATCCTGATTTAATGGCAACTCTTTCTGAAATGCAGCAATCAGGAGGGGAAACAATTAAGGGTCCCTAACCTGTATCCAAAGCAGATCTAGAGAAGGAGGAAGGGAAGTCTTCCACCTCAACCTCCTCCTCCTCGAGTCCTCAATCTATATAAAAAAAAGCAGTTCTGCTCCCTACTGACCACCTTTTCCAGACTCTCCCTGTAATATAACAGATAAGTTTCCCTTACAAAAAGCTAGAATTCCAGAAGGAGAAACTTTTTACACTACAAGGTTTAAGACCAATAAAAGGAGATCTGGGTACATTTTCTGATCAGATAAGAACATAGAGGCTTTTCAGAATATTACGTATGTTTTTTAGTTGATCTGGAAAGGTATAATGCTTTTGTTAATTCAGACTCTTAAGGAGACAGAAAACTGTGGGGTTCAGGCAGCAGCTAAGAGATATGGGGATGAGCATCTTATTAATTGCCATGAGACTGGAGGTCCTGTAGGAAACTTCCAGCTCCCTCTTGGAGTTCAGGCCATTCCACCCCAAGATCCTAATTGGGACTATGACCATCCCATTGGGGAATACTATTGCTGCCACTTCCAAGCTTGTGTTTTTTTAAAAAATAAATTAAAGAAATCTAAGATTAAGCCCATAAATTATGCTAAATTAGCCACTATTTTACAAACACAGAATGAGAGCCCAATGGTCTTCCTGGAGAGATTGAGGGAGGCTCTAATTAAATATATGGTTATCTCCCCTGACACCCCTAAGGCTGAGATGATTTTAAAGGACAAATTTGTCACTCAATCAGCCCTAGATATCCAGAGGAAATGAAAAAATTGGCTGTTGGCCTGGAAGGGATCCTGGAGGAGCTCTTATGACCTGTCAATAGGGTATATCACAACTAAGAGAAAAACAAAACAAAACAAAACAACAACAAAAACCCAAAAACAAAAACAAAAAACAGGAAGGAGGCTTAAAAAAAACTCTGAGGCCTTAGTTGTGGCTATATCAGACTAGACTTCCCAAGGTCCTGGCACCAAATGCCTTTGACATGGCCATTAAGACTGCCTGAGAAGAGACAATAGAAGTCAAAGCCCTGTAAGTCATGCCCCTTGTGTGGAGACATTCACTGGAAGCCTGAATGCCCTTGGGGACTTCTATCTGTGAGGGCTCAGATAACCAGTGTCCCTGGAAGGGACTGATGGGGCCTGGGACTCTTTGGGGTGGCTCGCAGAAACAACTGTCTATTGGAAGTTCTGAGCTTCAGATAACTCTGGAAAATTCAGGTAACTAGAAAGTCAGTTCACTTCCTTCTTGATATTGGAGACACCTTTTCTGTCCTCTTTTTCACTCCAGGACAACTATCGAAATGGCAGCATGACGATTAGAGGTATCACCAGAAGAATTCTCACTAAATTTTTCTCTCAGTCCTTGGGATATATATGGGGAAACCTAATTTTTTCTCATTCTTTCCTGATAATGCCAGAGAGCATTACTCCCTTGTTAGAAAGGGACATTATAACTAAATTAGAGACTATAGGGCTACTATCTCCAAGACAGATAAACAATTATGTGAGTTTTTGGTAATTACTGGATATTGTAGGCTGTGGATACTGGGATTCAGCAAATAGCTCACCTGCTATATCATTTCTTAAAGAATACTCATTCCCACCTACTCTCCCAATGAAATAAGCTGAAGTCTGACTGATGAACACTGACTCCAGCCCTTGGGATGGTTACAAACAGAGAAGGGACAACTACTATTACCAAGCTCACAGAGCTAAAAGATCACTGAAGTACTACATCAGGCCTTTCATTTAGGGAGGGATCCAATGGCCGAAAGGATGTTTACTGAAAACATTTGTCAAGAACAGTTCAGCAAATAGTATCAGCCTGTAAGATATGGTAAATGGCTGCCTTGACTTTTTCTCTAATAAGACTCCCAGCTCTCAGAAAAGTTTTACACCTTGAAATAAAACAAAATGTCTGCTTATACTCAGCAAAACTATAAATAACACCTCACAAGCATTAGATGCTTTAACAAAAAAGTTAAAGTTAGGGCCAAACACTTGGAGAACAGAGCCACCATTGATTACTTACTGCTCCTCCATCACCTGGGTTATGAGAAATTCCCTGACATGTTGTTTCACTATCCCAGTGTCTTCGAACAGATAGATGACATTCGGGCATAAGTGGACAAAGTCAGGGTCTCTACTGGATTGTTTGGTTTGGGAACTGGGGACATTATCTTAAAAGGCCGTCTTTTTGGTCAATATAATATTCATGTTTTTCTCTTTGTGTCTGCTAATGTTTATGCCACCTCATGCCTGCCAGCCTTCCTGTAAAACCATACTGTGGGCCATGTGACTGAGCCTTGGTGAGTACCCACGTGCTGTTCTCCACACCATCCCTTATCAGCTTGAAGAAGCTAGAATGGTCATCATCCCTATTTCCTAATAGCAGCTACAGGCCCTATTCCAGGAGGAGGAATGAATAGGGAAAGAGTTAACATTAGGCAGGGAGAGAAAAGAGACTTTCAGGAAGGCAGACTACAGGTGCAAATGGGACACTAAAGAAGCAGATGGGGTTCTCCCCTTATAAAATCCTTTACGGGTGCCCTCACCCCATTATCAAGGGCATAAGTGGGGAATCTAAATAAAAATAGGCAATCTATCCCTAGGGCAACAGTTGCAGACCCTTGGCTCTATGCTAACCACCTTACACCACTGGGCTAAGGAACAAATCAAATCAACAAACAGAGGCAGAAATTAGCAGACTCACAAAAATCTTGGGCAACATATGGAATTGGGCATCTGGGCTCCTCCCATTAGCTGGTCCTCTCCTAAAGCTTTTCATAGCCCTCCTCTTTGGTCCTTGTATTCTTAAGATGCTAATCAGAAGCTATAAAACTTCTAATTTAGAAGCTATAAAATTCCAGATGATGTTTCAGTTAGACCATTCTAGCTATCACTACTCTCCTTTGGATGACGTAGAACCCTAGTTGCCACATTCCTCCCTTCAATGTCCCTGTCCATCAGGAAGAAGCCAGAACAGTCTTTTGCCCTTCCTCCTGTGGCAGCAAAAGTTTCCCTGTCCCCCACAAACTGATTTTCTCTAAGTTTGCTATAGCAGCTTGAGTATCAAGAGGTGGGGAATGAGAAGGAAAGCTGGTAAAAGCAGGTAAAAAGAGCCAGCCAGGGGGCGCCTGGGTGGCGCAGTCGGTTAAGCGTCCGACTTCAGCCAGGTCACGATCTCGCGGTCCGTGAGCCCGGGTCGGGCTCTGGGCTGATGGCTCAGAGCCTGGAGCCTGTTTCCGATTCTGTGTCTCCCTCTCTCTCTCTGCCCCTTGCCCGTTCATGCTCTGTCTCTCTCTGTCCCCAAAAAAAAAATAAATAAATAAATGTTGAAAAAAAAAAATTAAAAAAAAAAAAGAGCCAGCCAGATGTCCAAGGTCAGATACTACCCTTGCATGCTTTTGGTCTCTGCAATCTTGATTACCTCTTGCATCAGCCAACAGCCAAGAGCCAGAAACTTGACTATACTAGTCTGGCCCAACCCAGAAGCACATACGTATAAAACATCAGTAAAACCCAAGCTGGATGCTCAGTGTTTGGAGGAGACTCTGCTGGGCCATCACTAGTGTGAAATAAACAGTTTATTCTGATTCCCCGAGTGCATGTCACTTGTCTCTTCCTGGACACCAAGTATTTGCTGTAGCAATTTCAGACTGTTGAGCTACTAGATTCTCAAAATCAATCCTTATATATTGTTTTATTCTCAGCACTTGGTGCAATGTGTAGCATATTAAGTACATTCAATAAATATTTTTGAATGAATGAAATGGTGTATCTTTAATTCCCAAACAGTTGCATTCTCAATTTTGAAATATTAGGTTTATTTTCTTATATGATCCTATTATAAAATGTGACCATCTGGTACCTAATATCTAGTATTTAATATTTCAGAATATTACACCACTGGGCTATGTTCCTTCTCTTCTGTACTAATGGTGGGGAAAGAATTAGGCCTGATTAAGTGTTTACATGGATCCTTTTCAATGAGTCTATTCCCATGTACCACTTAGCCTTCTTGAGCAGAAGTTTTCAAAGAAGATAGAAAAACCGTATCTAAATATATGGCCAATCATATGAAAAAGAAGAAGACATATTACTCCTTTGTCCCTGACATTTAAAATTCCAATGAAGTGACCCTTAGGGCATTTTGGAGTGGTGGGAGTCTGGAGCTGATGGCCATGAAAGAATTCTTGAGATGTCTTTGGTGCTGAAAGGGCGGGCCTACGCCGGCCTACTCCATCTTGTTCTGTGTCCTTCACCTAGACCACGCCTCCTCCCCTTGAGTAACCTCCCACTCACCGGTTCAAACTTCCTGATCAAAACACGCCCAGCGACCTGCGTAACAGGACTCCGACGCTTCCCCAGCCAATCAGCTGAGGCCACAGCCATTACCTCACCAACTGCCCCTAGGCCCCAATAAAACCTTTGTGCTTTTGAAACTCGCTCTCTCTCCCTGGTATCTCACCCCTGCATCGGTGCAGGTAGGGGATTGAGCTCGAGCTAGCTTGAATAAAGGCTCTTTTGCTTTTGCATAGGACTCGGCTCCCTAGTGGTCTTTGGGGATCACGAATTCTGGGCATAACAGTGCAAAAAGGTGATTTTATTAAAGCACTGGGACAGAACCCAGGGGCAGAAAGAGCTGCATTGGGGTTGTGAAGAGTGACTAATTATATACTATGGAGTTGGGGGAAGTAAAGGCAAAAGGGAGGCCTCCAGAAGGACTTTCATATGCTAAAGAGGACTCATAACATAATGGATGCCTTGCTATTGTCAAGCTAAGGTTGTTTTCCCTCTAGTAAGGCATTAGCATTAAGACAGTAGGAAGTTCCTGGAGAAATATTATATTTTGCATTTGCCTCAAGTATTCATCAAAGGACAGCAGGTTATAAAGAAATTTAATTATACCTACCATTTCCTTCTTGTCTTTGTTCCCTACATCACAATGGAGGGGAAAGTGATATTAGGGGCTCCAGGAAACTGAATTCATAGGTTTCTGGAGATAAGGGTATTGATAAGATAGCATTTTTCTTGTGATTTACTAAGATATTTGTAAACTGATGGAGACTCATGTCCTGCATGACTGTGATCTCAATCAGTTAACCTCTTTTTTTTTCTGTCCTTTCCTTTGCTCTTAGGCAGCCAGGATAGCCTGAGGAATATCACACATATATGCCCCCCCAGCAGGGGGTAGGGGGAGTTGTTTGCAGAGTGCCAGCTGGCCTTTTGTTCCCTCCTTAGCCTCATCAAGTGACTTTGACCAAGAACAAAGTAAAGGAGCATCAAAGAGTTCCTCCTTGAGGTTAATACTTGGGGCTGGTTAAGATTAGGGCTAATGTAAAAATTTCTACAAGTTTTTAAAACTCTACTATGTGACACATGTTCTATGCATTATCATATCCTGGAGTCATTACAATAGACATGGGGAGTAGACAGTATGCATTACCCACCCTGTTAAAGGAAAAAACAAAAACAAAACAAAACAAACAAACCAAAAAAACTAGCTTGGCTTCATTGAGAATAAGTGGATATTCCAAAGATCTAGAAAATGACCATGGCTGAGAAAATGACCATGGTAAACCCTCCTCTGTCTCTAAATCACATAGTACATATCACTTTGCTGAAATTCAATTCACATGACTGCAGCCAGGAAAACTGAGTCACAGTCACCAGGATGTTTATTTAAATGACAGACTCCTGGCTTCCATCTTACTGAATCAGTACTTGAGATGGTTCAGGAATATTTGCAATAATTTTCTAGATGATGCTAATATATATCCAGGTTTAGTGACACTGAATTATATTCATGATATTCTCTAAAATAAACTTACCTTCAGTGAGCCAATTTAGTGTAATCAATTTAAATGTGTTAAAGAAGTATCAGTGGATGTATAATATATGCCAGGAATTAATGTTAGATTGTGACCAGGACGATGACGACAACAACAAAAACCTAAAAAGATATTGAAACTGAAACAAAGGTGGAATCCAGACATGATAGGGAACTGGCAGAGAAACCAATAACTTGAAATGTCCAATGATAAACCAACAATAAATGATGTGAGGATGAAATTGCGAGAAAAGAGGAAATAATTGTCTCTATTTGATGAAGGAGGTTAGAATATTCAGAGGAGATGATATCTTTATTAAAATAACTTCCTTTATATTACTTGTCAGAAAAACAGTATCTATATGGTACATTTCCAGCCTCAGGCTTTAGTTTTCACAAGAAAAACAGTTTGAATTTATCTGAATTTTTAAAAAATCTTGCTCTCTGTCTCTCTCTCCCCCCATATGTATATGCATTTTATTCTTTTATTTATTTGCTATTATTTGTTTAGGAGCCAGCATATTCAGGGGATATTGTGGTAACTCAAAAGAAAACATACGGAGCAATCCCTATCAAAATAGCACCAGCATTCTTCACAGAGCTAAAACAAACAATCCTAAACTTTGAATGGAACCACAAAAGACCCAGAATAGCCAAAGTAATGTTGAAAAAGAAAACCAAACCTGGAGGCATCACATTCCCGGACTTTAACCTGTATTACAAAGCTGTAATCATCAAGACAGTATGGTACTGGCACAAAACAGACACCTAGATCAATGGAACAATAATAGAGAACTCAAGAAATGAACTCACAAATATATGGGCAACTAATCTTCAACAAAGCAGGAAAGAAAATCCAATAGAAAAAAGAAAATCTCTTTAGCAAATGGTGCTGGAGAACTGGACAGCAACATGAAAAAGAATGAAACTGGACCATTTTATTACACCATACACAAAGATAAATTCAAAATGGATGAAAGACCTAAATGTGAGACATGAAACCATAAAAATCCTACAGGAGAAAACAGTCAGCAACCTCTTTGACCTCGGCCACAGCAACTTCTTACTTGATATGTCTCCAGAGGCAAGGGAAATAAAAGCAAAAATTAATTATGGGGACCTCATCAAAATAAAAAGCTCTGCACAGCGAAGGAAACAATCAATAAAACTAAAAGGCAACCGATGGAATGAGAGAAGATATTTGCAAATGACATATCAGATAAAGAGTTAGTATCAAATCTATAAACAGCTTACCAAACTCGGGCTCCTGGTGGCTCAGTCCATTAAGCATCCTATGGCTCACGTCATGATCTCACAGTTTGTGAGTTTGAGCCCTGCGTCAGGCTCTGTGCTGATAGCTCAGAGTCTCAAACAAATTCTGTGTCTTCCTCTCTCTCTTTCTCTGCCTCTCCCCCACTTACTCTCTTTCTCTCTCTTATAAAAATAAATAAACATTAAAAGCAATTTAATAAAAAGAATTTACCAAAGTCACCACGGGAGAAACAAGTAATCAAGTGAAGAAATGGGCAGAAGACTTAAGTAGACACTTTTCCAAAGAAGGCAAACACATGAAAAGATGCTCAACATCCCTCACCATCAGGGAAGTACAAATCAAAACCACAATCAGGTATCACCTCACACTAGTCAGAATGGCTAAAATTAACAACTCAGGATATGACAGATGTTGGCAAGGATGTGGAGAAAAGGGAACCCTCTTACACTGCTGGTGGGAATGCAAACTGGTGCAGCCACTGTGGAAAATACTGTGGGGGTTCCTCAAAAAATGAAAAATACAATTACCCTCCAATCCAGCAATTCCACCACTAGGAATTTATCCAAAGGATACAAAAATGCTGATTTAAAGGGGCAAATGCACCCCAATGTTTATAGCAGCACCAACAACAATAGCTAGATTACGGAAAGAGCCCAAATGTCCATCAACTGATGAATGGATTAAGGTGATGGGGTGTGTGTGTGTGTGTGTGTGTGTGTGTGTGTGTGTGTGTATGTGTATAATTAAATACTCCTTGTCAATGAGAAAGAATGAAATCTTGCTATTTACAACATGGATGAAATTGGAGGGTATCATGCTAAGCAATATAAGTCAGTCAGAGAAAGATATCATATGATTTCACTCATATGTGGAATTTGAGAAACTTAAAAGATGAACACAGGGGAAGGGAAGGAAAAATACGATGCAAACAGAGAGGGAAGCAAGCCATAAGAGACTCTTACATACAGAGAACAAACTGAGGCTTGATAGAGGTGGGTTGGTTGAGGAGTGCATTAAATGGCTGAAGGTCATTGAGGAGAACACGCTATGGGATGAGCACTAGGTGTCATATGTAAGAGATGAATCATTGCTTTCTACTCCTGAAGCCAAGACTATACTGTATGTTAACTAACTTGAGAACAAAGAGAGAGAGAGAGAGAGAGAGAGAGAGAAACAGAGAGAGAGAAACAGAGAGGAAGCATATTGATGTCCAGGTTAATTTATTCTTGTTATTTCTTCTGTCTTTATTAGATAGTTTTTATTTCAGCACATAGAATATATGACACTATAGGATGAAAGTTATATTTTATACTGTATATTCTGTTGTTTTAATTTTTTTATTTCAAAATCTCAATAGGAGATTCACTCTTAGAATGTCCAGTGCTATGAGAAAACATGATGAAATCATGGAAACCTCTCATTCCTGACACTGTCTTCTGAAACTACCTTTATTGGTTCCTCTGGAACATCATGGGAATCGAAGTTTAATGGTTCCAAATCAAAACTGGTTTCGAATAAACTGCAAGTGCAAACTGGGAGAATATTTATCGAAATTAAGTTTTCTTTTTTCTACTTTCCTCCGATTATATCTTTTTTTTTTTAATTTTTTTTCAACGTTTATTTATTTTTGGGACAGAGAAAGACAGAGCATGAATGGGGAAGGGGCAGAGAGAGAGGGAGACACAGAATCGGAAACAGGCTCCAGGCTCTGAGCCATCAGCCCAGAGCCTGACGCGGGGCTCGAACTCACGGAGCGCGAGATCGTGACCTGGCTGAAGTCGGACGCTTAACCGACTGCGCCACCCAGGCGCCCCTGATTATATCTTTGTTGAGGTTTTTGTAAATGAAAGTAAATGGCCACATTTGGAAAAGAGAACTTACTGAATCTTCCACATTAACTGATGACACGAGCGAGGACCTGAGAGGGTAAGGCACATTCCCAAGCACACACGGCACTCCTAGCTCTCAAATTGCCATTCCACTCTCAACCCATAACCTTTCCACTTCGTCTCACTACTCCTTAAAATAATATATTGGGAGTAGGGGAAATTATTAAAAATAATTTTTAAGCTTTTCCAGAGGATACATATAGGACTAAGGAGACTTACACACATAGAAGGGTGACCTCCTAACTATGGCATGCATTGTGTCTTAGTGGCATTTATTCACCATTAGATTTTGAATAAGTATCATGGTACACCTCCCTGAACATACAGGTTACATCCAGGGACAGGTCAGATTTTGACTGTTTTTATCTATAGAAAAAAAAAATATTTATTTTGAGAGAGAGAGAGAGAGAGAGAGAGAGAGAGCACAAGTAGGGGAGGAGAAGACAGAGATGGAGAGAGAGAATCTCAAGAATCTGTCAGCGCAGAGTCTGACTGGGGTGTGATCTCACAAACCGCAAGATCATGACCTGAGCCAAAATCAAGAGTGAGACTCTTAACTGACTGAGCCACCCAGGCATCCTATTGACTATATTTATCTTCGATGACATATGATGAGAAAATTATTGCTATCACTCTCACCCTCCTCTCCTCCTGTCCAGAATATATAGCTAACATATTCTCTATGTTAGGGTCCTGATATTTCCCTTACATTGTTCTTTGGGGGAATTAATTGATATTTCACTATGTCTAGTGTTTTAGTTTTTATCTTGAATAGAGTAAGCTTATCTTTAAGTCAAAACAGGCAGATCATTGCAGCTTGTAAGTCAGCCAACAATAGACAAACCATCACCATGGACAACTTGAGAGGAAAAAAAAAAAACTACATCCTATCAACTGTGGGAGAAACCTCATTTACCGTCTAATTTTTCATGAAAACAAATGGTGATGGACAATGACCGCGATCACCAACCTATGTAAACAGGAGTAAAAAAAGCAAGTGCTGATCCTGAGACCTAAGACTAAGTGCTTATCTCTTCATCTTTAGATGTCAATGGGACACACACATGTCTGCACGGATTTCATGGTAGTTGGATCACAGAGAAGCAGTGTGGAACCTCATAGAATTTCACAGATGTGCTCAGACTCCACCTACAATGTGCATGTTCACTCTTAGAAGGTCCAGTGCCATCTCTGCTTTGAAAAACAAACAAACAAACAAACAAATCAAATGGTAGTCACTTACAGGAAAATGATTAAAGAGGCAAAAAGTTCCAACTGAGACTAAACCACGTATTCAAATGTTTCAAGGAAGGGAAAGAGTTAATCCATTAACAAAGTTCACTTCATATATGGAGAAACTTACCAATGAGGTATTATTTTTTGTCCACTTACCAGTAACAACAACAATAGGGCTTTGCAAAATGTGTAACTTTAAAGTCAACGAGTAAGAAGCTGGGATTCCTGCCCCATGCTCTTTCCACTACACTGTGCTAATGGTCAGGTCTGAATGAAATTTAAATGTCACATCTCCTCCATGACTCATAAAATGCCCAGTGCCATGATAAGCTGATTTATTGTGCGTGGCCAGAGAAGAATCCATAGCATAATAGACTATAAAAAAGGAAACAATTAAAAATGACCATATGTTCTCATTTTACAGATGAGGAAATGGAAACTGAGAGGGGAAATGACTGCCAGTTGATCATTAATAGAATTTATTGAACCCAGTTCTGATTATATCACTCTTTTCTTTAATATTATTCAATGCTTACCAATGAACTTCAAATGAAATCCAAACTCCTCTGAATGAATTATGAGACCCTCTGAGATTCACTTCTGCCTCTTTTTATGTGCAACAGCTATTCAAGTCCTCTTTTTTTTTTTTTTTTTTTAATTTTTTTTTCAACGTTTATTTTATTTTTGGGACAGAGAGAGACAGAGCATGAACGGGCGAGGGGCAGAGAGAGAGGGAGACACAGAATCGGAAACAGGCTCCAGGCTCTGAGCCATCAGCCCAGAGCCCGACGCGGGGCTCGAACTCACGGAACGCGAGATCGTGACCTGGCTGAAGTCGGACGCTCAACCGACTGCGCCACCCAGGCGCCCCCAAGTCCTCTTTTAGAGAGCCTGCTACATCAAGTACTAATCTTCTGGGACTAAAGCTTATATATGTGTGTGTGTATATACACACACACACACATTACATATACATATACACACATACATACACAAACGTATATATACACACACATATACAGATATACCTATATATATATACACACATACATATATATATATATACACACACATATACAGATATATATATATATATACACATACACACATACATATACATATACACACACATACAGATATACCTATATATATACACACACATATGTATACCTATACCTATATACACATATATACCTATACATATATATATACATATATAACTATACATATATATATATATATATATTTTTTTTTTTTTGAAAAAGAGAATGTAAGTGTGTGAGTCGGGGAGAGGCAGAGAGAGTAGAAGACACAGAATCTGAAGGAGGTTCCAGGCTCTGAGCTATCAGCACAGAGCCCAGTGTGGGGCACCAACCCACAAACTGTGAGATCATGACCTGAGCAGAAGTAGGACACTTAACCGACTGAGCCACCCAGGTGACCCATGAGAGTAAGTTTTTTAAACCTCCTGTATATTCTGACTGAATTTATTTTCCTCTGCCCCTCCATACACATACAGTTCCTAACTAATACCTATTTATACTTCAGAGTTCACCTTAAATGTCCTTCCTAGAATGGACAAGATTTCCTGCCTGGGTTATTTTCTAATATCACTTTTACTAATTTTTTGCACTTGTCAAAATCAAGATTAGATAATTACACTTTAAAATTTCTGTTTAGGGGCGCCTGGGTGGCGCAGTCGGTTAAGCGTCCGACTTCAACCAGGTCACGATCTCACGGTCCGTGAATTCGAGCCCCGCGTCGGGCTCTGGGCTGATGGCTCAGAGCCTGGAGCCTGTGTCCGATTCTGTGTCTCCCTCTCTCTCTGCCCCTCGCCCGTTCATGCTCTGTCTCTCTCTGTCCCAAAAATAAATAAACGTTGAAAAAAAATTTAAATAAATAAATAAATAAATAAATAAATTTTCTGTTTAAAGTCTAGATTCCCTTCTAGACTATAAACTCCATGAGGAAATGTATTATAACAACACATTTTTTAATGATTGAATGTTAAATTGAGAATATTAGGAGTGAAACAGATTTTATTTTATTTTATTATATGAAATATATTGTCAAATTAGTTTCCATACAACACCCAGTGTTCATCCCAAAAGATGCCCTCTTCAATGCTCATCACCTACCCTCCCCTCTCTCCCACCCCCCATCAACCCTCAGTTTGTTCTCAGTTTTCAAGAGTCTCTTATGCTTTGGCTCTCTCTCCCACTCTAACCTCTTTTTTTTTCTTTTTTTTTTCCTTCCCCTCCCCCATGGGTTTCTGTTAAGTTTCTCAGGATCCACATAAGAGTGAAAACATATGGTATCTGTCTTTCTCTGTATAGCATGAAACAGATTTTAAAGGAAATTTCAATTCCTCATGGAACGCTTGAATTCTGTCTGCACATCTGTCCCCAAATGGCTTACTTCTATTTTTGTTTTAAATCAGGGTCATCTTTTACAATGGAGACTTTTCTCTTTTTTTTTTTTTAATATTTATTTATTTTTTGAGAGAGAGGGAGTGTGGTCAGGAGGGGCAGAGAGAGAGGAGACAGGGGATCTGAAGTGGGCTCTGTTCTGACAGCAGAGAGCCCAACGTGGGGCTCAAATTCACGAACTGTCAGAACCTGACTTGAATGGAACTCTGACACGTAACCAGCTGGGTGACTGAGCCACCCAGGAGCCCCCACAATGGAGACTTTTCTACAGGTACTTACTGCTACTCTTCCACCTATGTTTGATCAGTGTTGAAAAGTTTGAGACCTTATATAAGATTGTGAGACTATAAATGCTCACATATTTTTAAAATGTGAGGACATTTTAAAAAAAATAGTAAAATAATTATTTACATATAAATATCTAGTAGTAGTTAAATAAAATCAACTTCTTATTATATATCATTAAAATATCAAAGAACCTCAACTTACAATATTTTACTAGATTTATAATGACATATGAAATAGAATGAAAATAAGTATGGATAACTATGAAAATGGCCAGGGTAATAGCTAACTTCATAAATGAGGAAGGCCCACCATTCAAAGTAATTTGCATCTTTAGAATGTGATCTCAAGTAAACCTAATGGCCAATAAGACTAAACCTTCTTCTTCTTCTATGTCTTTGTCTCCCTTCTTTGGGTTTGGTAAAAGCACTGAAAACCTCTAAGTCAAACTTAACTTTTCCTTCTAATGGAGAATGACCATTTTATTCTCATTTTAGTGGATCTCTGTCCTTGGTTGGCTATTAAATAGGAGTCTCAACATGTCCTCCTTCCAACCTTTAATTTACAAGATTGTAGCCCTATGTCTACCAGATCAGTGTCACAGGATATTTTTTCTTGATTTTCACTTTCAGCATGTTGTATCTGGAGAACAATGTCAGTTGCTATTAAACAACTATTTGAAATGATTTTGCTGCTTAAGAATTTTACTTTGCTTGCCTATGGCATCTTAGCACCCAGGCCAGAAACATTTTTAATGGAAAAAATGTTGAAAATGAGTATTTTCAAACTCCAAAAGTTTGTTTTTAATTCAAATAGAGATGCCTTTGGGGGCGCCTGGGTGGCTCAGTCGGTTAAGCGGCCGACTTCAGCTCAGGTCATGATCTCGCGGTCCGTGAGTTCGAGCCCCGCGTCGGGCTCTGTGCTGACAGCTCAGAGCCTGGAGCCTGTTTCAGATTCTGTGTCTCCCTCTCTCTGACCCTCCCCCGTTCATGCTCTGTCTCTCTCTGTCCCAAAAATAAATAAACGTTAAAAAAAAATTAAAAAAAAAAAAAACTAAAACAAAAACAAATAGAGATGCCTTTGATAGTTTTAATCTCAATTTACAATCTTCCCCTAAAGCAAACAACAGCTCCTGGACTTTGAAACTTCCACATGAAATTCACAATTGCACTTTCACAATTTCTCCCTCACTTCTCTGCAAAAGAACGTTGACCTCCACTTGAAGTGATGCTCAGCATCACAGCAGTGCATTCACTTAAACATGGTACTCTAAACATTTAATAATTCTATAATGCTGACTACCTCTACTTGAAAAATAGAAACATATGACTCCTGAATGTTATATAAGGTAAGGTAATAATGGAAAATATTAACATGATAAAAGAATGATAAATAAAATTAAGTTCAAACTGGAGGATGTTTAAAACTTTTATTGTATGGGCACCTGGGTGGCTCAACTAGTTGGGCATCTGACTCTTGATTTCAGCTCAGATTGTAATCTCATGGTTCATGAGTTCAAGCCCCACATCGGGCTGTGCACTGACAGTGCAGAGGCTGCTTGGGATTCTCTCTCTTTCTCCCTCTCTCTCTACCCCTCCCCTGTTCATACTCACTCTCTTTCTCTCAAAATAAATAAACTTAAAAAAAACTAAACTCTTTTAGTTAGCCAAATTGTGTGTGTGTGTGTGTGTGTGTGTGTGTGTGTCCAGGTGTGTTTTCATGTGACTGTGTTTCTTTTAATGATACCCAAACCATCCATATTGTCATTTCTGAAAAGGACAAACAAGTGTTTTTAGCACATATAATGTTTATTTATCCCATTTCATCCTCCCAATAATCCTGTGAAGTATTTTGATCAGAAAATGACGGAGAAAATGCGGTTAAGAGAAATTAATAAATAACTCAAGGTCACATGTCAAATGGGTGATTAAATTCAAATTCAAAAGCAGGATTATAGAAACAGAGAATCTGTATTGTTTCCAACTATATCTATGATTTTTTAAGCAGCAAAGAGCCATATGTGTAGACATTTATATCCTCTTTGCTTGACGCTTAATCCAATCAATTCAGCAAAACCCCTAGAGCTCTATGGAGAATTTTCCAAAGGATAATGCATTGATTTTCTAAATTTGGAGACTTGCTCTCAAACCATATGCAGAAAAACCCAAACGGAGAGGTATATCTCACTCTTATAAGGTAAATGTTTCCAAGAGAAATATTTTCAGGAATAAAGGGAGAAAAAAGAAACCTACTGAATCAACAAGCCATAATATCATTAAGTAGTTTTACATACTGTGCTCTGCAATGTATCACAAGGCAAAGCTGAAAATATCCCAAAGCTCAAGCTGAGCTTTAGCGAGTAAAAAGTTATGGAGACCTTGATGTTGTTGCTAATGAAAACGATTTCAGAGAAAATGCACAAAAAAAAAAAAATAAAAGAAAGAAAGACAAAGAGAGAAAGAAAGAAAGAAGGGAAGAAAGAGAAAAGAAAAGGCAAGAAGACGAGAAAAAAGGAAAAACGAAGTCTTGTGTTCAAGAGTCTGACTTTACTGCTTGACTTTCAGGAAGCTGAAGACAAAATGTTGCTAGTTTTCCTTTTTTTTTTTTCTTTAAGTTTATTTACATATTTTGAGATAGAGAGAGAACATGAGACAGGGAGGGGTAGAGAGAGAATCCCAAGCAGGCTCCATACTGTCACTGCAGAGCCAGATGTGGGGCTTGAACTCATGAACTATGAGATCATGAGCTGAGCAGAAGTCTGATCCTTAAGTGACTGAGTCACCAGGTGCCCTGGCTAGTTTTCCTTTTATCATTTACCATGCAAATGGCCAAAGGAGGAATTGAAAATTATATGCAACTCTTACTGGTCCTATGAAAATCTCAAAACTTCCTCACTGAAGCATATAGACAACTTCCCAGAATGGATACAATAATCCTTCTTCTTACCTCGTTCTGTCTCTGAATTTAGTTATTTCCATATAACACCTTAATATTTGTCTTATTAATCTGCATATTTATTGAGTGCTTACTACAGAGCAGGTTCTGTTTTCATTCTGGAATTATACTTGTAAATGAATAAAAAAACTTACTCCTGCTCAATCAATATTCTAGTGAGGGAGACAGATAATCAACAAATAAATAAGGAAGATTATTTCAGATGTTCAAAAGTGCTATAATGCTTCTACCTATAAAATAAATAAGTCATGAGGATGTAATGTACAGCATGGTCACTACAGATAATACTGCTGTGTTGTATATTTGAAAGTTGCTACAAGAGTAGATCTTAAAAGTTCTCATCACAAGAAAAAACAATTAGTAACTATGAACCATAGTGGATGTTAACTAGACTTGTTGTGGTGATCACTTTGCAATATATGCAAACATCAAATCATTTTGTTATATACTCCAAACTAATATAATGTTATATGCCAGTGAATATCAATTTTTTATAAGTGCTATGAAGAAGGTAGCACAGAGTGCATCAAGAGCAGGCAACTGGGAGAGACATATCATTTAGATAAAGTAGCCAGAGAAGATTCCAGTGAGAAGATGACATTTGTATGGGGGGCTGGAAGACAAGGAGCCATCTGATGAACTGGGTCCTGCATGTTTTAGGCAGAGAGAAATGGACCCTCAAAAGTACTGAGTTGAAAAAGAGCATGGTCCATGTTGTGAGAATACAAGGGGGCTGTTAGCAGCTAGAATTTACTGAGCATGAAGGGTTAGGTTTGAGAGTAAGTCAGGGGTTAGACTCTAGACAAATGTGATCTTCTTATTTACTTTTATCAAATCCACTCTGAGTTCTCTGGATTCTTATCACCTATCTTTTATTCTGTAGATCTCAAAAGCAATACATTTTATGTTGAACTGAGCCATCAA
Source organism: Herpailurus yagouaroundi (assembly GCF_014898765.1). Taxonomy (NCBI): domain Eukaryota; kingdom Metazoa; phylum Chordata; class Mammalia; order Carnivora; family Felidae; genus Herpailurus; species Herpailurus yagouaroundi. The sequence continues at coordinate 16,150,984 of NW_024412421.1, forward strand.
CATTCACTTGGAATAAGTCCTAGCATTAAACTGCCTAGTATTGTCAGGGGCATATCTATATGCATCTCTTTTCACATGAGCATCTGTCAAGTGAAAATGTGCCAGGCACCATGTAGTTTCAAAAGCAGTATGAGGAAATTGAAATAGACTGAGAAGGAAGTCAGAGACATGTGTTCTAGCCCTTTTCTTCCCCTTACTATCTCTGCTATTTTGGTCACGTTATCTACCTTTCCTTCACCCAAGTTTTCTCATCTGTAAAATGGGGATAACAGTGGTGGACCTGGCTGAATAGACAGGAACCTCCAATATACGAGGAACCTTGAGTGATAATGCCTTGAGAAGGCAGAATTAAATAAAGAAGATTCCAGGAGAGGAAAGAGCCAGCAAGGACATAATATACAGGGCTGGATTGGGAAGCAGCATTAAGGACAGAATGTGTAGTCATGTCAAAAGAACAATGAGAGGGGACACTGCTGCGCCCTTGATAGGTTCAAGCCTAAGAATTGTGACTAGCTGTGGTTTTGTTCACTTGGTTGTTTTGTTGTGTTTTGTTTGTTTATTAATGGAAACAGGGCATCCTCTATTCTGTCTTAGCATAGTGCTTGCCACATAATAAGACTTCAACAAATAAATGTTGGCTAGATAAATGAATACAAATGGATGAACTGATAGATGTGTACACCCATAAAGACAGTTAACAAAGCCTTACTTTTTGATGTAATCCATACTCTCACACCTTTGTGTGCTCAGGTATAAAGTAGAAGTGGCATGAGGTACATCCATCCTATAGTCCAGAAACTAGAAGATTTTCCATACTATCTATTTGGCAGGCACTTTGGTGAAAACTAAATAGTTATGTAGGTAACTAGTATAGTGACTGAGCACAACTCAGAAAATGGAAGTTCTCCTATGTTGGGGATTTTCGTGGTGGGTTCCTATTTCATCTACTTCAGACACCTTGTAAGTGTCTTCAGACCAAGTCCCAGGGTTACACACATATCAAACTAAGAATCTCCTGGCTTGAAGCCTAAAAAAAAAACATTTTTAAAAAGTCATTTAGTTGATAAATGTTCCCAAAACTTTGACATTTTTTTCATGGCTTAAAAGCATTGTTTTTTTTGTTTTGTTTTGTTTTGTTTTGTTTTTACAATTTAGTTATACTTGGGGGGATATAAAGTAAGGTATTATTGACTCCATTGGGAAGTAGAATTAGAAATGGTTCTCAAATTATATCCAAAAGATTTATTTCAATAAAATGTGAAAGGAGACAGAAAGCAAGGAAGTAGTATAGGCATAAAGATGTGTATCTTTTAAGGTAATATAAAATCCAGTAGTAGTCATTCATGTGATGCAGCCAGTTCAAAAGCTGAGTCTTTATAGTCATAGAAATCGCACACTCCTCAGAACGAGGCCATGATAGTCCCATATTTGTCAGACTAGCACAGGAATGCTGTGTTCACTTTCAGGTGTTAACTTTTAAAAGGATAATAACTAAAATGAAGTTGCCCAGGTTAAAAGACCATGCCCCATAAGGAACAACCAAAGAAACTCAGAGTATTTGACTTACATGAAAAAACAAAGGCCAGCATGAAATTTACTTTCAAATAGTGGAAGGCTAACCTGAAAGAGAAATGAGATTCTCTCTGGGAGGAAGGACTAAGGACAGGAAACTTTTGAAAACTGTACGGTGATTATTTTGCCTCAATGTAAAGATATGTCTATTTCATCAAACTATTAAAGAAGTGATTTTTTAATTACAGAAATATTGCTTAAAATGTGGAAAAATGGTATCTATAATTCTTCACTCTAACGTACGTGTTCATATTTTCAGTAACTTCAGATTATGTCTACAAGCAGGTCTATGTTTTTAAAAATAGTTGCATCATGGTACATTGAATGGCATGTCTAATTAACAATATATTTCTGAGATTTTTATGTGGATATGTGATCATCATTTTGATGGCTGCACAACAGAGTATCAAGTTACATACCAAAACAAGCCACTTCCCTATTAACTGTGTATGAAGAGGTCTGTATAATAAAAAGCAACACTTGAAATAGAATATCTTACACTGAAAGAATCTTAGGCCTCAAGGAATATTTTGAGGTAATTTCCACAGTCAAGTATGTTTTATGAAGAACAGATTCTGAGTAGTAGAGAGGAATACTTGAGGACTTCTATGTAAGTACATGAACCATTTCTGATTCATGGATTGGTGTTCATTTTCCATCACTAGATTGGAAAGAAATGGTTCTCATGCTTTAAAGGTAGCCAGGTAGGTCACAGTGAGGGCTTGCAGGGATATCATAAAAGAGATTCAAAGTATCAAAGGCAGGACATGCAGTGCAACCATTAAGAGACTTTCCAACAGGAAGATTCTATGGTTTGGCATAGTAAGGGCTAGTTCGGAGGAAGGAGAGATCACTGTTTCATAGAGTGGTCTCAGATTATTCCCTAGAAGAGAGACATTAAATGAACCAGGAAGACTATGGAGAGTTCTCAGCTATAATTCATGCAGAGTTGTATACATTGCTATGGTTATTCAAAACTGTACATGTACTGGTATAAAGGCATTCTAATCAGGGCATTCTAAATGTCCAATATTCATTCTTTCATTAATGCCTTATGATAAAGGCAAAAGATAAAGTTGTAGCTACTTCCTGTGATTATTCCCATTTTGCAAAGGTAAAAATGATGGGTAATCAGGCTGGGACACCAAGATACAAGCTGACATGAATAAAGGTGCTGATCTTTCATCATTCTGTCCCACCATCTCAAGAAAATATGTTTAATAAAAAGGTAATCTTTCTAGAAAGACTTCACAATGTAACCAACAACTGAGGTATTTCTCTGGGACTAACACCAGGTGCCTTGGTAGGCAGAGCATTATGAATGCCAGATGGATGTTTTTATGCTTGGCTGTCTTTTTTTTTTTTTTTTTTCTTTTAATCTCATTTTTATAAAAGTCCCTAAAATCAAAGCTAATTAAATACAGTATTTCTTCTTTATTTGTGGAAGATATCTACTGCCAGATTTGGTCAGCTATGTAAGGCTGTCTATAATTTCTCACTTAAGAGGGTAATTTATTCATGACACTAATTGATGATGAAGTGATTATTAAAGCTACATGGTGTGTCATTCCTTTCAGTTTCTGTGTCATTTTACACTGAGTTGAGATCTGTCTTTTCTGAATCTCTGTGCCAGGATAATTATATGGCCATATGTAAATCACCCCATCCCACCTTTCTGAGTTTTGAATGAAAACCAGGGATGGAATTACTGTAGATCCATAACCATTTTATACACAACATAAAAGGATTTTCAGAATTTAATATGAACTATAAGGTGAAAATAAATTTGAAAGAGTAGTTTTAGGACATGTTATCAGAAATTAACTTTAATGGTAAGTTTGGAGGGTTTTAAACTTACACTAAATGAAAGCTGCAGTATTATACATTTATTCTCTTTACTAACTTCTTAAGACACTCTGTGACTTGTCCTTTATTTTATGACAAGATATTTGAAAGGTTGATTTGTATGAGTCATAGTCATAATTATTAGGCTGTATAAAAAGATAATAGATTTCGGAACTTCTTTTTTTATTTTTTTAATATCTTAAAATACTACCATGAACTCTTGCACTATTGAATCTAAAATAGGATTTCTTAAGTATCTGACTTTAGGCATCAACTTAACTTCAAAAGTGTATAAAAAAATGAAACCACATATTGACAGATTTAATTCACTTTTTACAAGGTATAGATCATTGTTCTTATGTGAAATGTAAGGACTCAGGAATACAAATTACTGCTTTCATGGTACAGTATGACTTTGATCTTCAGGGAGGAAGCGTTATCACCCAATGTTGTGCCAAACAAAAATGTGGCTTCCAGGGGAGTGGCTGTATACTGGCATTGCCTTTCTTTCTATTATTCTCGCCAAAAATCTAAGCATGCCTCTTTTCCTCACTCCAACATCTATTCAGTCAGAAAATCTTGTGGATTCATGCTTCAATCCAGACACAGAAGAAGGGAGCCAACCTTCACAGCTACATCCTATCTAATCCACCCTGCTCTCTTAGCTAGAAAATCAAGTAACCTAATTAGTTTCTCTGGTTCCTCACCTACAACCTATAATGTACACTCCATTCAGTAGCCAGGGTGAACACCTTCATGGGAATCTAGTAATGTTCCTTTCTTGAACAGAAACCAAAGATTTTTCATCACACCCAAAATTAAAATCCCCTACATAGCCTACCAAAGTCAAGTATATTATGGTCATTAACTACTACTCTGACCATACCACCTGAAATGTTTTCTTTCATACTCAGCTCTACACAAGTTAATTGTATTTCTGCTTCTGGAAATATAAAACTCATTACATCAGGGCTTTTGCATTCACTATTTATTCTGTCTGGAGCACTTAACTCCCAGAAATTTTTGCTTGGTTCCCTCCCACTCTCCCTCCCTCCAATTAGATATCCACTGAAACGCTACCTTCTTCTAGGAGCTGTTCCCAACTGCCAATCTAACACTCTCCCCTTAAATTACCGTCATTATCCTGTCTAGGCCCTTCCCTCACCTTATCTTCATAGCATTCATCACTACATTAGACATGTGTATCATGTAAGTCTCCCTCATGACAATATAAACTCAAAAAGGTAGCTTTCCCCCTAAAGATCAGAATAGTTTTTGCTTCTCAATAGTGCATGCCAGTTTAGTAGATCGTTGAATATGTTAACAAGTAATTTCACAGGTTTTATAAATATATACAGTAGTAACAAGGATTATTTTGTTAAACCAACCAGACTTCTAGATAACAATGACTACCCTCCACTTGATTCCTTTCTTAGACTTAATTTGTTGAATAGCCTTTGACCCCAAATTTCCATAAACATGTTCTAACATCTAAGAGGTCTTGAAATATTCAACCCCTCCCCCAAATACGAATACAATTTCCCAAAGTGGATCTGGACTGATAAGAATCTAGAACACAGCTCTAATTTTCATTTACTTACATTGTGTAACAGAGGCCTACCATAAGTAAAATATGTTCAACTAATAAGTTTTAAAGAAAAATACATAAAATAAAAAATTATTTTTGTGATGAATCCCAATTTTCAGGATGTACTTTATTAACAGGTACCCCATAAAGTAGCAAATGAAAAGTAAAGTTGCATGACACAAAATTAATACCCAAAAATCAGTAATGTTTCTACAAACTAATAAGTAGCAGAAGGAGAAATTAAGAAAACATGTCCATTTACAACTGCATTAAAAAAAAAAGGTAATAATAGGGGCACCTGGGTGGATCAGTTGGTTAAGCGTCCAACTTTGGCTCAGGTCATGCTGTCGTGATTTGTGAGTTCAAGCCCTATGTCAGGCTCTGTACTGACAGCTCGGAGCCTGGAGACTGCGTCAGATTCTGCGCCTCCCTCTCTCTCTGTTCCTTCCCTGCTTGCACTCTGTCTCTGTCTCAAAAGTAATAAAGATTTTTTTTTAATAATTAGCACACCTAGGGATAAACTTAATGAAAGAAGTAAAAGACCTATACTCTGAAAACCTCTAAAAGACGGATAAAATAAACTGAAGATGACACAAATGGAAAGATAATCTATGCTCACAGATCAGAAGAATTAATATTGCTAAGAAATCCATTTGACCCAAAGCAATCAAAGGAATCCCTATCAAAACACCAACAGTGTTTTTTCATACTAGAACATATGATACTAAAATTTGTATGGGACCACAAAAGACTCGAAGAGCCAAAGCAATCTTGAGAAAGGAAAATGAAGCTAGAGGTATCAAAATTTCAAATTTCAAGATATAGTACAGAGCTGTAGTAATCAAAACAGCATGGTACTGGCACATACACAGACACATGGTTCAACAAAAAAGAGAGCCCACAGATAATCCCATGATTATATGGTCAATTAATCTATGACAAAGGAGGCAAGAATATATAATAGGGAAAAGACAGTTTCTTCAATAAATGATACTGGGATAACTGGACAGCTACATGTAAAAGAACTAAACTGGAACACTTTTCACACCATACACAAAAATAAACTCAAAATGGATTAAATACCTAAATGTGAGACGTGAAACCATAAAAATCCTAGAGGAGAACACAGTAATTTCTCTGATGTCAGCTAGCAAGCTTTTCCTAGATAGGTCTCCCAAGGCAAGGGAAACCAAAGCAAAAATAAACTGTAAGACTACATTAAAATAAAACTGCTTCTGCATAGGAAAGGAAATCATCAACAAAACGAAAAGACTACCTACTGAATGGGAGAAGATATTTGCAGATGATATATCCAATAAAAGGTTAGTATCCAAAATATATAAAGAACCAATATAACTCAACACCACAAACAATCAGAGTGAAATATATTCAGAGGACCTGAACAGACAGTTTTAAGAACAAACAAACAAACAAACAAAAACATACAGATGGCCAATAGGCACATGAAAAGATGTTCAACATCTCTAATTAGGGAAACGTAAATCAAAACCTCAAGGAGATATCACCTTACACATGCTAGAATGAGTTAAAAGAAAAAAGACAAGGCAAAACAAGTATTGGTGAGGATGTGAGAAAAGGAACCTCTGTGTACTGTTAGTGGGAATGTACATTTGTGCAGCCACTGTGAAAACAGTATTTACATTCCTCCAAAAAAAAAAAAAATAGAAATGCCATATGATCCAATAATTCTACTATTGGGTATTTATCCAAAGAAAATGAAAACACTAATTTGAAAATACACAGGCACCCCTATGTTAATTGCAGCATTATTTACAATAGCCAAGATATGGAAGCAACCCAAGTGTCCATCAATAGGCAAATGGGCAAGGAGGTGATATATACATACCCGTATTTACAAAATGGAATAATATGAAGGCATAAAAAGGCTGAGATCTTGCCATTTGAGACACCATGTATGGACCTACGTGGTATTAATGCTAAGTGAAATTAGACTGAGAAAAACAAACACCATATTATTTCACTCATAAATAGAATCTAAAACAACAAATGAATAAATAAGCAAAAAGGAGAATCAGACTTATAAATACAGAGAACACACCGATGGTTGCCAGAGGGGAGGGAGATGCGAGGTTAAGCAAAATGGGTGAAGCGGAGTTAGGGGGTGGGTACAGGCTTCCATTTATATGGTAAATAGGTCATGGGAATGCAAAGCACAGAAAAAGGAATGCAGTCAATAATATTGTAATAGCAAAGCATGGGGACAGATGGTAGACTTGTGGCAAACAGCATCATGTATATAAACTTGTACAATCACAATATTGTAGACCCAAACCTAATGTAACATGTATGTCAACTAAAATAATAACATAAATTAATTAATTAATTAATAAAACTAGCACTCCATATCTCCTTCAGTCACCACAGTGACAAGTGACAGTATAAAAAAAAATTCAGACTATAAGTAATGAGCTCTAATGATAAACCAAGAGTATTACACTTGCCTTCTCATATAAAGCCTCTATCAACTCCTCCTCCTTTCTCACTAATAACATAGCAAAGATACAGACATTAAGTTTTAGTAAGAAGTAATAAGTGTCACCGATCCTTACATAATTTCATATAACCTCTAACTAAATTGCTTCCTGGTAGGTCATCAATAATCTTCCCTTGGTCTTCATCATTGCAAACTTAGTTAACCATACTTCTCATCATAACTATTATAACTAACTCCTCATGTTCTTTGACACTTTAGTGTCATGAAACTTCTGCCTCTCCCTTCCTTGACCACTTTTCATACTCTATCCTTGTTACATTTATATGAGACTCTGTTAGATGGTTTAATTTCCATTGCCCTAATTATACGTAGGCATGAGCCAAGAGAAGTCCAAGGAAACAGGTATAAGAAAAATAATTGAGTACTTGTATTATTCCAGGTGATATTTTAAGTGTTTTCAATTTTTATATGATTTTTGTAACAATACTAGAGATTGATATTTATATTTTTCCATTTTCAGGCAATAAAATTGAGTCTTGCTACCTGTAACTAAAAGCTACACATTATTATGAGAATATCCAATAATTTGGATAGCAATTTTAAAAAGCATAACTCTGAGCAAATCTGTCCCCAGAATCAAAGTACCAAGATTTAACACAGTTTGTCTCTCCAAATCCATACTCCACCCTTTACCAAGGGATCCATTTGCCTTATTTACTGTGCCCGTATTATCTCCACTACCACCAACAATGGAGAAGGGCATGGGGGTTGCCTTGTGACCACTGGGCAGTAGTGAAAGTTCTACAGAACCTGGATTGCCTGCCTCCTTCTCCAGGCTATCATGAAGCACCTTAACCCTAACACCCAGAGTGATGTCTGAGAAGTCACAGAGGCAGCAGGAAATATATCTCCACCTTGTGCTAAGGAAGACCACAGACCACATCCATTCACCATACAAGCTCAGTGGTGAGTGGCCATAAATGGGCTTCGTTATAACCAGACAGAAATAAAAGTTTCCACTGCCTATATGGCTTTTCCAATACCATTCTGGGATTAGGGTCATGGTGTCTTGTTAGTCTGGTGAGGGTGAAGTTGGAGTTCCCCACCAGACATTTTCTGGTGGGGATGGGAATGATGGGGATATAGTCTTCCTGTGGCTTTCGGCTGAAACAGTTCTGCCTAAAAGTGCTTTTGTTTTTGTTTGTTTTGCTAAGCTACCCTTTTACTGGTTTTGGCTAGAAGAGCATTAGGCTTTTAAAAATCTAGACCCGTTGGCATTTTTGGCTTGCTGTGTTCTTCTGCTCTATGTCTGGGGATATAGGAGACAAAAACAGAACAAAAGGAACTCATCATTGCATTGATCCTTGAAAATAAATCAGTACCCCAACATGCAACAATTAAATGCTAATATGAATATATTCTAATAAATATAAGGTCTGAAGCTGGTGTGTCTTCTTTAATTTTTTTGAAGATTCTTATGCTTATTTTATAGATAATGTACAGAGTTATTAGTTACACTTAGCAAGAGGAATAGGGAGATGGTTGTTTCCTCATTCTACCTGGAAACAGAATTCCCCACCAGATCTATTTAAACAACTTTCCATAAACCCTTCTTCAATGATCTGGTCTGAGTGAACCATTTATTTTTAAAAAAATTTTTTTAATGTTTATTAATTTGTGTGAGAGAGAGACAGAGTGTGAGTGGGGGAGGGGCAGAGAGAGGGAGACACAGAATCTGAAGCAGACTCCAGGCTCTGAGCTGTAAGCACAGAGCCCAAGGTGGGGCTCAAACTCATGAACCACGAGATCATGACCTGGGCCAAAGTTGGATGCTTACCGGCTGAGCCACCCAGATGCCCCTATTTTTTTTTAACTAAATTCCTGATACACCTAAATTACCTGTAATGATATTGTATCTCTCCTAAAGATTGACTTTGACTCCAGTAAATTGTCATGTTTTGTATTTCTAGTTTTGATAAATACCTAAGACTATAAATAATGTAAAAGTCACACAACATGAATACTATCTCCACACTTGCTATGTGAGTTATTTTGGCCTTTATCTCTATAGCAATTTACAATAAACTATCTAAAACAAACTAACCAAAATATTCTGTGCTTTTAACTGGCTACAATTAGGAAAGCTTTGGTGTTAAAAACTGTCTACTTCAGAATACAAACGGGGAAGAACAAGAGACACACAGTGTCATTATGACTACGAACAAGAGGAGAGGAAAGCACACTGGGAATTAGAATTAGCCTCCATTACCATGATTCCCTCTGTGTTACCATTTAAAGCGCACTATGACAATTTATTTTTCATCCCTGAGAGTTCAAACCTGGTATCTGGTCTCTGTACCTACAGTGCCAACATTAGTCCCTCACAAAGAGAGAGTGACTAGTAAAAGGTTTGGATGTATTCCCTATATTCCCACATAGTGACCTGTACTTTGTAATGTCCAAAATGCTCAATGAAAGAATCATTGCATGGTATATTGGTATACTGTTTCTTGAAAGAAACACTGTTAGACAAAAATGCACTTCCTTACAAAAGACTTTTAACTATGGTCAATAAAACAGATATTACCTCACATTTGTCAAGCATACATCGGCATTGCCCAAGGATAATAAAGTAGATAAAATAGATACAAAGTCACATAATTAAAGTAGCTGAATTAATGCCATCTTCTGCAAGAGTACACATTGCTTCTCTATCATTCTATCATATTTTGAAGCTTAATTTTGACTGGCCTCAAGAGAACATTTTTCTTCCTTGGCCAATGAGAAGCAATCTTACTTTTTTTTCTTTCATTATAATATAGGCCTCTGAAATCATGTTTCTGAATTACCAGTTAATAAAGGTCAGTCATCCAGGAATTTGATTGGTTGAACCTGATTTCATTAGGTATGATATGGTAATACAGAAAATGAAGAAAGCCCATCTTATTAAGATCACCAATTTGAAAGCCAAGAATCATTTTTGGATAATAGCATGCAGAATTCTTCAAGCTATTGAAGTGTACAGAAGATGTTAAAATAAACCGTGGTGCTCTAAATGGAGAATTCATCCTATGCAAGAAAGATGAATTTATGCTAATTGTTCATTTAAAGTGGGTAAAATTGCCTTCCACTTTAGAAAGCACTGACCTCATCAGGGATTTGTGAAGTTGGAAGAAGAAAGTGACTCTTATTTTTAAAGAGCAGAAAATAATAACGAAAATAAATCAGTGCCCTGACATGCAACAGTCAAATGCTAATATGAATATATTCTAATAAATATCAGGAACATATATCAAATAATCCTAACTATACACCAGTGGTCACATTCATGAATTATTTTCACATATCATGTTAACTATTTTAGTTCCAATATGTGAATGTTTTTTTAATTGTGGATTTTCAATATAAAAATACAGTCAAATTAAAAGCAGTGCAGCCACGGCTGGACTGAATTAAGGAGAACTAAGAATGCACGATCCTTGCCAGATGAGAATATATCGTGTTAGAATTCAAAAGTTGTTGGGGCGCCTGGGTGGTGCAGTCGGTTAAGCGTCCAACTTCAGCCAGGTCACGATCTCGCGGTCCGTGAGTTCGAGCCCCGCATCGGGCTCTGGGCTGATGGCTCAGAGCCTGGAGCCTGTTTCCGATTCTGTGTCTCCCTCTCTCCCTGCCCCTCCCCCGTTCATGCTGTGTCTCTCTCTGTCCCAAAAATAAATAAACGTTGAAAAAAAAAAAAAAAAAAGAATTCAAAAGTTGCATTCTCCACTATTTCAAGCACTTTTACATCATTATTCAGGAGAAATAACACTTTTATCTATGATGTTTAGACAAAAGTGTGCAACTTTCGAGGGAAAAAAAAATCACAAGAGTTTGTTAGTCATCATCAAGTCAAGGAAATGCCAAACAAGCACATATGTGAAGGAAGCACAAAGGTAACTAGAAGAAATGTGGGCATGTGTGCTCAGTGGGGTTCTCCATGTACTTACTAAATGGGCTCCCACTATCCTATTTACAGTATCATCATGCCTAAAGGATGAAGGTATCACAAAATCTTTCATGTAATGGATTGGTAGATTATTTAATCTTTATCCATTTGACAGATGATAAAATCAACATTTGGAATCATAAGAAAGTGTGTCGTATTGCTAAAGCAATGTCATCGTTTTTAGAAAGTTGTTATCCCAGGCCTTTTCTAAAGGGGAGGAAGAAAAGACATAAGCTATAAATTATTTCTCGTATATTTCCGCAATAAGGTGACAAAAATTAAACTGCTTGCCAAACTTCACCAGCCTGTCTTCTCACAGCTCCAAAGGAAGTAAACTCAACTTACAGAGTGCTGAGTTGAAGTGGGTGAGAGAACTGCACCTCTACTTTTCTCACCTCCTCACATGTCTGTGCTGTCCTACCGTCAAGTCACAGGAAGAGTAAAATGACAAGGAAGGCTTTAGGTAAGATTACACTTAAAAAAAAAAACCTACTATGGGGGTGCCTGGGTGGCTCAGTCCATTGAGCGCCCAAATCTTGGTTTTGGCTCAGTTTACGATCTCAAGGTTTCATGGGTTCAAGCCCTGTGTTGGGCTCTGAGTTGGCAGGGCAGAGTCTACTTGGGATTATGTCTCTCCCTCTCTCTGCCCCTCCCCCACTCACACTGTCTCTGTCTCTCACAAATAAATAAAAAACTTTTAAAAAAGATTGAAAAAAACTACTTTGAAGTAGTTATTGTTTTCACCATGGTTGGGCAAAAGAAGTGTGACATGTTTTCATTATGTATATAATTGATTTAGTTCCTTAATACTCTTCTTATTGATATGTTAACATGTTAATTTCCTCAAGTAAGGGCATGAATATACTTTGTAATAGTAGCCTCTCGCCAGATACTAAAAGCTGTATTCCTGCACTATACTGCAAATCAAATTCAGCTTTATCTGAAAATGAAAAACATATATTTCAATACTTTGTGAGAAAGAAGAAATAAAGAAGAGAGAAAGAGAAGAAGGTAGGAAGAGAGAGGGAGAAGACGAGAGGAAAGAAGAGAAGGAAACAAAAAAATCGTGTCGATTGTTTAAAATCATGTTTTAAAAATTAAGAAAAAATTACCAGCAGAAACTATCAGATCACAATGTTACCAAATATGTATGAATTAAAATATCAAATATTTATAAGTACACTACCAAATAAATTATTTATAATGGCAATATTATTCACAATAGTTAAGATATGGAAACAACCTATTTAATTTATATACTGTATATACTAGGCTTTAATGCTTACATTAGTATAACTCAACACGGAGAAGATTGTTCTATAATCTTGAACTTGGCTAATCTTTTAAAATTCTGTGTAACAAAATATAATGTCTTGATGTGACTTAAGGGGGCAATTTGTGTAAAGCGGGAGTTCTCAAACTGTAGTCCCTAGACATTAATATCCTCTAGGAACTTGACACAATGCAGTCTTAGGCTCCTATGGCAGATCTGTGAATCAGAAATTCTGGGGATGAGACCCAGGAATCTGTTTTCACAAACCTTCCAAGTGTTTTGGACACATGCTGAAATTTAAGAACACATGTTTGAAACCACAAGAACTTTATGTTTTTAAACTTACTCTCTTGGACAGTTTCTTAAAATACAGGTGAATACATGGAATAGCAAGGGTTTGTGTTTTCCTAAACACAAAAAAGAGAAGACTTTTAGAGACTAAAAAAAAAAAAAAAATGATTTCTTTCCATGAATTATGTTCATTCCTTTCACATTTCAAAGATGGAACTCAAATAATTATAGCAAGGGAGTGGAGGAACCAAGGGATGCTTCATTATATATATTTGCAAACATTCTCCCGATTTCAGAAGGACAAAGACAGGTAACGTTCATTTAGGAGGAAATGGGTTTTTATTTATATAGTGTGTTTTCAGGGTCTGTAAATTAACCCTATGTTTCTACGTCTTCATTTGATAACTGATGTTGCAAGTACTTGTGCATATTAAATAGTGGTAAGGGTTTAAGATGCAAATAATTAAAGAATGGGTAGAACTTTTATATATTATCAGTCATTTATAATTTGAAGAAACAGAAGTTGACTGTGCCCCTTATTCTATGCCATATAAAATGAAACTGGATTAAAGAGTTAAATGTAAGATCTGGAACCATAAACTCCTAGAAGGAAACAAAGGGAAAAAAACCTTGTCCACATTGACCGTGGCAATGATTTTTTGGATGGGACATCAAAAGCTCAGGCAACAAAACCAAAAATAAACGAGTGAGACTATATCAAAGTAAAAGAGCTTCTCCACAGCAAAGGAAATCATCAATAGCATGAAAGAGCAGTCTATGAACTGGTAGAAAATATGTGCAAACCATATATCTGATAAAGGTTTATAATCCAAAATACACAAAGAATTCATATAACTCATTAGGAAAACAACAACAAAACTGATTGTAAAATGGGCAAAGGAACTGAACAGACTTCATTCCAAAGAAGACACACAAATGGACAACAGATATATGAAAAGACGCTCAACATCACTAATCAACAGAGAAATCCAAATCCAAACCAAAATATGGTATTGCCTCACACGTTAGGATGGCTATCATCATCATCCTCATCATCGTCATCATCCAAGAATATAAATGAATGAATGAATGAATGAATGAATGAATGGAGTTTTGGCAAAGACGTGGAAGAAAACAAAACCCTTGTATAGTGAATATAAATTGGTACCTTTATGGAAAACAATAGGGCAAACTAACAATATAAAACTAACATATGGGGCACCTGGGTGGCTCAGTCGGTGGTATCCAACTTCAGCTCAGGTCATGATCTCGTGGTCTGTGGGTTTGAGCCCCAAATTGGGCTGTAGGCTGACAGCTCAGAGCCTGGAGCCTGCTTCAGATTCTGTGTCTCCCTCGCTCTCTGCCCCTCCCCCACTCAAGCTCTGTCTCTAGAGTCTCTGTCTCTCTCTCTGTCTCTCTCTGTCTCTGTCTCTCTCTGTCTCTCTCTCTCTCTCTCTCTCAAAAATAAATAAATATAAAAAAAATTTTAAAAAAAGAACTAACATATCATCCAAGAATCCCTCTTCTGGGTATAAACTCTAAGAAGATGAAGTAAGAATTCCAAAGAGGTTATCTGGACTCTAGTGTTTATTGCAGCAATATTCACAATAGTTAAGATATGGAAACAACCTAATTATCTATCAGTGGATGAATGGATAAAGGGATAGTGATACACACACACACACACACACACACACACACACACACACACACACACAATTTTTTTTCCAGGCTTAATAAAGGAGATTTTGCCATTTGTGACAATATGAATTCACCTGGAGAATATTATCCTAAGTGAAATAAGTCAGACACCAACAGAAAAACATCTTACATTATCTTACTTATATGTGTAATATAAAAAAGTAAACACATAAAACCAGAGATGAGAATGGTGGTTACCAGTGGCTGGAAGGTGGTGGAATGTGGAGATGTTGGTCAAAGAGGACAAAGTTGCAGTGATTAGGATGAATAAGTCTAAAGATATAATGTACAGCATGATGATCATGGTTAATAATTCTGTCCTGAGTACGAAAATGTGTAAAGAGACTAGATTTCAGGTGCTCTCAGTCATTACTTACAAAAAATACTAGTGATTTGAAGCAAGGGTATGTTAATTAGCTGCACTGTAACCACTTCACTATGTGTATGAGTGTCAAATCACCATGCTGTACACCTTAAATTTATGCAATTTTTATTTAAAAAACAGTTGAGTGTACCTTTCATAGATATGTTTGAGATCACTTCCTTTTTATAGTAATAACCGTGGAGTGATTAAAGCATACAAAGACCAAAGTTAGGCAATAAGAAATTATGCCTTTGAAAATATTATTAAAAATCACACTGGTGAATTAGCACATCATCTAAGCAAATTCATTGGACTGCTTCACAGATACAACACTGGAAAGGAGACATTTTTGTTTTCATTAGGTTTAATAAATTCTACATTAATTTATTCAAAATTAATGAGCTATTTGGGAAACAAAAGAAAAGCTAATGTACATTTTCTAGTCTATCAATAACTGCAATAAATAAGTGGAAATTTAATCACATAAGCAACTGTTTTTACCTTTCCATATTAGCCTGAATTATTATTTTAATTCAAAATTCAATTGGCAATTAGAAAACTATGTTTTGTGAACTTGGTAAATCACTTTACCTCTCTGATCCTTGATATTCCATTTAAAATACAAAGGAATAAAACTAGGTCTTTAACTTCTTATGTGCTATATTAATATCTCAATAATTATGGTGAATACTTTAGAAGCTGCAGTAGGGAAAGAGAGAAAGAAAAGACAGAGAGGGTTCTCTATCCAAACCTTAATTCAACTTACTGAGTAAATCTGAATTTAATTATTATCAATAGCCATTTCTATTTGTACTGTCATTTCAATTTCTAAAGTTCTGTACTTTCCTGATACTGTTTTGATTGTTAGAGATGTTTCATCTAAATACCATCATGAAAAGCTAGATTCACACTCGTTCAGGATATTTAATGGTTTTGGTTTCATGGCTTAGAAAACCACAGTAGGTTGTTTCCTGCCAAACTGAAGAAAAATAATAGTGCACACACTCCAATAAAGTTGGTTTCCAGTAAGAATAAATAGTGGAAATTAGCACAAAATTTTAAATATTCTCCTATAAAAAAGATATTTTAAACAGCCAGTATAAGGGCACCTGGGTGGCTCAGTTGATTAAGCATCCAACTCTTGACTTTGACTCAGGTCGTGATCTCACAGTCACAAAATTGATAGTGAGCCCTATGTTGGGCTACATGCTGGGTGTGGAACCTGTTTAAGATATCTCTCTCCCTCTCTCTCTCCCTCCACCCCTCCCCTGCTGTTTCATGAAAAGAAAAGAAAAGAAAAGAAAAGAAAAGAAAAGAAAAGAAAAGAGAAAAGAGAAAAGAAAGGAAAAGAAAAGGGGAAAAAAAGGAAAAAACAAAAAAAACGAAAGCCAGTAGGGGTGCCTGAGTGGCTCAGTTGAGCCTACCACTTCAGCTCAGGTCACAATCTCACAGTTCGTGGGTTTGAGCCCCATATTGTGCTGGCTGCTGTCAGAGCAGAGTCAGCTTTAGATCCTCTGTCCCCCTCTCTCTGCCCCTCCACCGCTTGTGTGTGTGCACACGTGCTCTCTCTCAAAAATAAACGTTTAAAAAATAAAGTACACAACTGGAGTCATATAGAAATGATTTCAGACACATACATATAAATTTCATACATATATGTGTGTGTGTGTGTGTGTGTATTTTAAAGCCAGTATAAATGAATTTTATATCATAAATCATTCCTGTTCAGATATTTTTTTAAAATTTTAAGTGTATTTATTTATTTTTGAGAGAGAGAGAGAGAGAGAGAGAGAGAGAGAGAGAGAAGGAACAGGGGAGAGGCAGAAAGAGAGGGAGAGAGAGAATCCCAAGTAGGCTCTGCACTTTGAGCACAGAGCACAATGAGGGGCTCGAACTCATGAACCAGTGGATCATGATCTGAACTGAAACCAAGAGTTGGATGCTTAACCACCTGAGTCATCCAGGCACACCCTATTGAGATGATTTTTAAAAGTGCACATGCACACACACCCACAGATTTTTTTAAAAGTATGTAAATTTTCAAACATACAAAAAGACTGAGGTAATTTTACAGTGAACACATATGTACCCATGAGCCAGATTCCACAATTACTATTTTACCATACTTCTACTAATACATATCAATCCATTTATAGATTACTCTATTAAATCATCTTGTTTCTTTAATTTTTTGGATGCATTTCAGTGTAAACTGTTACAGCAGGGCAGTTAAATACTTAAGTATTCATTTTATTGACTGATGTGTGATATTTGTTTACAGTATTTTTTTTCTTTCGAGGTAAACTTTACAAAAGTGAAAAATTAAGTGAGTGCACCTTGACAGATGCATCCACCTGTATCAAATTATAGAACATTACCATCAATCAAAAACATTCTCTCAATCCCTCCAGTTAACAGTCAACATCCTGATTTTTTTCCACCATAGATTTATTTGTTTGACCAAGAATCTCATATGAATAGAGTCATACTTTATATACTCTCTGTTTTCAGTCAGCGTAATGTTTTAAGATTCATCCATGGAGATTTCTGTAGCAGTGATGTGTTCCCTCTGCTCAATGACAGTATTTTATTGTTTGATTCTATCACCTTAAAAAACATATTATTTTGTTGATGGCTACCTAAGTAGTATTTTATTTAGGGCTAATATGGATAAAATTATTACACACATTTTTGTATAACTTTTTGTTATACAAATGTTTTAATTTATCTTTGATGAGTACCTAAGAGTAGAATTGCTTTTGCTTAATGAAGTGTGTGTTTAATATTAAGACATTTCCAGGCAATCTTCCAATGTGGGTGTGCAACTCTACATTCCTACAAGCAATGTATGAGAGTTCCAGTCATACCATCTTCTTGGCCATTCATGGTAGTGATCAGTCATTTTAATTTTAGCCCAGTAAATGCATAGTGCTATCTTATTATGACTTGAATTTGCACTTTACTGATACTTAATGATACAAAGCCTTTTTCAGGGTGCTTATTAGCCATTTGTATATCTTGTTTTAAAAAAATTTAATTTATTTTGAGAGAGAGAGAGAGTACAAGTAGAGAAGGTGCAGAGAGACAGGGAGAGAGAGAATCCCAAGCACACTCTGAACTGTGAGCGTGGAGCCTGATGTGGGGCTCAAACTCACCAACTGTGAGATCATGACCTGAGCCCAAATCAACAGTTGGATGCTTAACAGACTGAGCTACCCAAGTGTCCCTGTATATCTTATTTTTTTTTTACTGTGCTTATTCAAATCTTTGCTCAATTTTTTATTCAATTGTTTTATCAAATTGTAATTCTTTATACAGTTTGGATACCAGTCCTTTGTCCCTTTCAGAAATTACAAAATGTTAATATTTCTCACCTGTGACTCACCTATTTTTTCATATTGTATTTTAAATTTTTTTTCAACGTTTATTTATTTTTGGGACAGAGAGAGACAGAGTATGAACGGGGGAGGGGCAGAGAGCGAGGGAGACACAGAATCGGAAGCAGGCTCCAGGCTCCGAGCCATCAGCCCAGAGCCTGACGTGGGGCTCGAACTCACCGACCGCGAGATCGTGACCTGGCTGAAGTCGGACGCTTAACCGACTGCGCCACCCAGGCGCCCCTCATACTGTATTTTAAAGAGCATATACTTATTTCATGATGAAACTTGATTTATCATTTTTTTTTCTTTTATGGTAATTACTTTCTGCATCCTTTGGAAGAAACTTTTGGCTACCACAGTCCATGGACATGGGCTCCTATTTTCTTCAAAATTTTATGGCTTTAGTTGTTATGTTGAGGTCTGTTATCTATATCAAATTAAATTTGTACATAAAGTGCAACTGGGGTCAAATTCTTCCTTCCTTCCTTCCTTCCTTCCTTCCTTCCTTCCTTCCTTCCTT
>NW_024412421.1:16169988-16170294 GCF_014898765.1 Herpailurus yagouaroundi
CTTCCTTCCTTCCTTCCTTCCTTCCTTCCTTCCTTCCTTCCTTCCTTCTTTATGTTGAGATCAATTATAAATTTCTACAAAAATGAGGCTAAAAAGCCTGCTGGGATCATACTGAAAATGTCATTGTATCAACACATCAATTTGAAAGAACTGGCATACTAACAACATTGTGTTTCCCAGTCCATAACCATGGTATCTCTTCATTTGCTCCAATTTTCTTTATTTTTACTCAGCTTTTCTTTTTCTTTTATTTTGTCTTTTTCTTTCTTTCTTTCTTTCTTTCTTTCTTTCTTTCTTTCTTTCTTT
>NW_024412421.1:16170304-16245074 GCF_014898765.1 Herpailurus yagouaroundi
TTTCTTTCTTTCTTTCTTTCTTTCTTTCTTTCTTTCTTTCTTTCTTTCTTTGTCTGTAGTCTAGAGACATGTTCTTTAAATTTATTCCTAAATTTTATGCCACTTTAAGTAGAAATGCTTATTTTTAAGCTAATTTTCTGATTGCTGCTGAATACAAAAATGCATTAATTGTATATATTAAATTGTAACAGAATTTGCTAAATTGAATTGTGAATTTTAATATTTTTGTCAATGTCTTAACATACTGTGTATGAACAATCATGTCAAAAGTAAATAGAAACAGTTTTACTTTTTCTTTTCACATCTTTATGTCACTAAATTCAATCTCTTGCTTTATTTCAATTGACAAGGCCACCTTATTTGGAATGCTTAATGTAAGTGGAATAGTAGGCACCTAGTGATTTTTCTAATTTTGTCAGAAAAGCATTTTATAGTTCACTATTGTATATGATTTTATTTATAGTATTATTGTAGATGTCCCTTATCAAATTGAGAGTGTTTTAATTCCATAATTGCTCAGGTTTTTCTTTGATCACTTATTAGTTTTATCATCAATGGCTGCTTTTTTCCGATTATTTTTCTGTATCTGTTGAAATAATCATATGCTTTTCTTCCTTTATTCTATTATTGCAGTGAATTGATTGATTGAATCTTTTGAATGCTAAATCAGTCTTGTGTTTTCATTTTTAATTGAGATATAACGCATACCACATACTTTAGTCTTTTTAAGTTTAAAACCACGTTGATTTAGTATATTCGTATAGGTGTGAAATCATCACCACTATGAGAGTATTTTCAATGCCCAAAAAAAAAAAATCCTGTATCCATTAGTAGTCACTCCTCATTTTCCCCTTCCTTACACAACTGGCAATCACTAATCTACTTTCTGGCTCCATGAGTTTGCCTGTTGTGAACATTCATAACAGTGGAATCACTAAACAATGAAGCCTTTTTTGCCATACTCCTTTCACTTAATGTACCATTTTTTAGATTTATACATATTATAGCACAAATCTGTATTTTATTCCTTTTTATAGCTGAATGATGTTCCAACATTGGATTTTGTTTATCCAGTAATCAATTTTGGCTGTTTCTATCTTTGGAATATTATGAATAATGCTTTTGTGAACATCCAAGTATAAGCTTTCACAAAGATATTTTTCGTTCTTTTTTTTTTTTTTTTTTTTTTTTTCAATTCTGTTGGGAATGTACCTGAGTGAATATTCTGGGTCATATTGTAATTTTATGTTTGTTGAAAAACTGCCAAACTATTTTCCAAAGTAGCTTCATTTTCTTAGATTTCTACCAGACAATTTTGAGGATTTCCATTTCTCCACATCCTTAGCAAAACTTATTATTGTTCATCTTTGTTTTTTATAACCATCCAAGTGCATCAGTAGACACAGAGTACTATCTTACCATGATTTTGATTTACTTTTCTAATGTCTAATGATGTTGAATATGTTTTCATGTGTTTTTTTGCTACTGGTGTATCTACTTTAGAGAAATGTCTATTCAGACGTTTTTCTGATTCTTAGTTGAGCCATTTATCCTTTTAGTGTTATGTGGGTAGGTATTCTTCATAAATCCTGAATAAAAGTCCCTTATTGTGTATGTTTCTATATATGTTTCTATTCTTTTACTTTAAACATAATTAATTTTTAGAGCAATTTTAGATTGATAGAAAAAACAAGCAGGAAGTACAGAGGGTTCTTATATGCTCTTTCCCAACTGAACATAGTTCCCCTATTAATGTCTAGTATTAGTGGAGTACACTTATTGCAATTGATAAACCAACTTTGAGGCATTATTGTTACCTATGATACATAGTTTACATTAGGGTTCACTTTGTATTGTGAAATTCTATGGGCTTTGACAAATGCATACTGTCATATATCCACTATTATATTACAGTAATAGTATAACTGATTTAAATATCCTCTCTCCTCCACCTCTTTATCCTTCTCTCTTTTCTCCACTTTCGATCCATGGGCAGCCACTATCTTTTTACTGTTTCTATAGTTTTTTTTTGTTTGTTTTTTTCAGAATGTCATATAGTTAGAACTATATAGCATGTAGCCTTTTCTTTTTATCTATATAATAATCCATTATACAGCTGTATCACAGTTTTTTTTTAATCTATTGACCTACTGAAGAATGTTGATTACTTCCAAATTTTGGCAATTATGAATAAAGCTGCTTTCAAATATTCAGTGCAGGTTTTTGTGTGTATATAAATTTTCAACTCATTTGGGTAAGTACCTTGGAGTGGGATTGTTGGATAACATGTTAAGACTATGTTTAGCTTTGTAAATGTGGGTTGTCTTTTCACATTTTTAATAGTATTTTTTGAAGCATGAAAGTTTTTAATGTGATGAAGTTCAACTTATCTATTTTTTTTTTTAATTTTTTTTCCAACGTTTTTTATTTATTTTTGGGACAGAGAGAGACAGAGCATGAACGGGGGAGGGGCAGAGAGAGAGGGAGACACAGAATCGGAAGCAGGCTCCAGGCTCTGAGCCATCAGCCCAGAGCCTGACGCGGGGCTCGAACTCACGGACCGCGAGATCGTGACCTGGCTGAAGTCGGACGCTCAACCGACTGCGCCACCCAGGCGCCCCTCAACTTATCTATTTTTTCTTTTGTTTCTTGCACTTTTGATGTTATATCTAAAAAAATCAATACATACTCTCATATCAGGAAGATTTATCTTTATGTTTTCTTATAAGGAACTTAAAGTTTTAGCTCTTAAATTTAGATCTTTGATTAATTTTGAGATAATTTTTGCATCACAAATCACTTGGCCAAAAATCTGTCAGTATAGGGTTTCTTTTGTAAACGTTATGTTGTGGAGAGAGTGGATCCTATCATATTCCTCCAACGAGTACTGTGTGTGTTTGCTTCACTAGTTAAAGAGGTAATTTATTTGGGTGAATTAGAATTGCAAACCTCTCAGGATGTCCTTTCAAATATTAGCTCCGCTCCTTAATCTTTAGCTGTGCCACTTGAATGGACCTCACAAACACAGGCTTAGGAGAGCAACCAGAGATACTCAGGTGGAGTAGTTTATACACAAAATTTGTTCCCCCACCTCTGACTTGTTCCTTTTAAGGATTCCCTTCTTCCAATTTCAGCTGTTATGGTTGCTTTGAATTTGTGTATTATGGTATTTTCAGGCCAGACAGGCAGCTGATTTTCTATGTTAGCCTCTTCAAGGAGAACTAATTTCAGTCTGCCCGTAGGCTAAATCTCATTTTTAAAAGGAAGCTTCCTCCCAATTACTTCCTGTTCCAAATGTTGAGTGCCCTCTAAAATGTGCCTGTATTGTTTTTGCTCTCATGTGTCTTCAGTTGTTTCAGGATTTTTGCTCAGCCTATAGTTGTATTGGTTTAATAGAAGTTTAATGGGCTACATCAGAGAATTTTGACAAGCAAATTCTCAATGAAGTTAGTTATTCTTCTTCAACTAGTTCTGCCTCTTCCTGGGTCTTAAATCTCCCTAGTCTTCAGTCTTGTACTAGTACTGGGTCTTAAATCTCCCTAGTCTTCAGTCTTGGGTTCAGCCTGTATTTAGGCTTATTTAAATTGCCTTGGGGCTCCAGAGCACTCTACTCTTGATTTCAGTTCAGGCCCACGAACTCATGAAGGTAGGATCGAGCCCCATGTGTCAGGCTCTGTGCTGACAGCACAGAGTCTTTTGAGGATTTTTCTCTCTGCCCCTTCACCCCACACTAGTGCTGTACAAGGCACACACACTCTCAAAATAAATAAACAAACATTTTAAAAAAATCACTTAAAACATACTGTTACCTAAATTTTCCCCCAAATGATCCATTAGTTGACACAATCATTTGTTCAAGGAGTTCATACTGACATCTTTTTTGAGGGTAGAACTTTTATGTTCTTATTTAACTCTGCTCAAAAGTATAGCTGTGGCTTCCCTCCTGACTTCAAATTTCTGAGAACCAAATGCTCTCTGCAATAAGAGTAAGTTAAAATTAATACTGAATAAGACAATTTCCATAAGAATTTTTATGATTTGAGAGAGAAGTAGAGTACTTTCTCTGAATTCCAAACATTGATATGTTTTTGCTGTCTAAACTACTGCAACTTTTTATTTGTATCACATTTACATTTTCTTTTAAGGATCTAAATGATTTATGTTTCATTTTATGTGGTCTTTGCAACCGCAACCCTGCCTTTCCACCCGCCATCAATTTAGAAACCATTAAAACATGGAGTCTCCAAATTTGATAATTGTCTAACTTAACTGCAGATATTTAATTTAATGAGTCAACACAAAGCCAGTGTTCTTTAAGAAATGCCTGAATTAGCTGGAAGGAGACCCTGTATAATGGTATGTAGCCCATAACTGTGCAATGAGGGAACTTTTATCATATTGAACTCTCGCTAGGAAACTGATCTCTTGACAAAATATGGAAGAACATTCCATCCATTCAAATGGCCAGACTTAGAACAAAACTGTTTCCTAAAGCACTGTGATGAAAGTAGCAGCTTGCATTTTGTAGGACAGGGTAAGAGAGATGTTCCTAGTGAAAAAAAGAAAAAAAAAGTAGAATAAAGGTTCAGTTTTCACTGTATGTGACAACAGTGCAAAAGATCTTTAAGAAATTCACACAAAAGCAACCAAAGCCAACGAAATACAGTATGACCCTTGAACAACCCAGGTGTTAGGGGTGCTGACTCCTGCACAATCTAAAATCCACATATCATTTTTGACTCCCTAAAATTATCTGTTAATAGTCTATTATTGACCAAAGCCTTATCAAGAACATAAATAGTTGATTAACATGTATTTCTATATGTATTATATACTATATTCTTATACTACAGTAAGCAACACAAAATGAAGAAAATCATAAGGAAGAGAAAATGTTTACAGTACTGTACTGTAGTTATAAAACAACAACAAAAAAATCTAAGTGGACCCACACACTTCAAACCCACGGGTCAGCTGTAGTAGACACACAACATTTGCTTTTAAAGTCTAAACTCCAGGAAGGGGAAAAGCTGTTAGTGTTCTGTATGTGGAAATCAAAACATTCAGGTGGAAAATGAAGGAATAAAAATGTATGAGCATTATTTCCTTTGGAGATTGGCTTTGGAACACACAGGATCTGTATGATATACTAAATGCAACTGTTCTTGTGTGTACATATACATACATGCACATACATACAAGCTTTTCAAGCTTACTGTTTTGTTAACCAAATACAGTTTGTATCTGATATGTGAAGTCAGTCTTTCTCCAAAAAGATACCAACCAAACAAAAAATAAAACAAAACAAAACCACACAAAAAAAGAGTGCTTGCTGATTTAGGACTTTCTGGTTTAAATAGTATTAATGCTTGGGGTGCCTGGGTGGCTCAGTCAGTTAAGTGTCTGATTCCTGATTTCGTTTCAGGTGATCATCTCACGGTTCGTGGGATCAAGCCTCTGTAGGGCTCGGTGTTGACAGAATGGAGTCTGTTTGGGATTCTCTCTCTCCTTCTCTCCCTGTCTGTGTTCTCTCTCTCTCAAAATAAATAGACATTTAAAAAATAGTACTAAAGGTCAATTTCAAGTATGTCTCACATGCTAATGCCCTGTGTGACACTTCTTTCACATACACACACATGTACATACACACACACACACACACACACACACACACACGCACGCACCTACAAACACAGAGTGCTATGAAAACTGGTAATTATCTTTGAGAAATGTTGCATATTTTATTTTCCTTTTAAAGATTTATAATGTTGAAAAACATGTGAAAAGCTTTTGCATCAAGGAAAGTTGTTAAAAGGTTGTCTTCCTTCCTTCCTTTATACCTTTCCTTTTCCCCCAAAATAACACCTATTAACATAAAAACCTCTGGGACACTTTTTAAGAGCACAGGTACAAAAATAATGCAATAGATATACATCTAAAAGTAATGTATTCTAGCTGACTATCGCATTCAAGACTCCAGTGCCCAAAGATAAGTAAACATCCAGTAATGATCTGCTTGTTGCTCCAAAGACTTAAGGTGATGCATCCAAATACATACATTTCTTGACCATTTTGGAGGAGCCAAAAAAGAATTTGAATAATATGATCCCTTGAAAATGCAAATAGGGAATTCCCTTTATGAAGCAAAAATATGTCTCAAAATTCCTTTTTCTTTATGTATCCCTGGAAGTCCCATTTATGGACCAAGACAGCTGTCCTTAGCCTCTTTTCCACCACCAAGTCACATCGCCATCTCTTCCTGCATGTGCAGAATTACCATATGTCTCCCTAAAAAAGTTCGTGTGTGCTGTGTGTGTGCTCACCCCACTACGTTTCTCTGCTTTTCCCAGGTAGACTCCTCATTCTCTCCTTATGTATGTAAATGCATATCACCTTGTTTCTGGAAGTCTGTTCATGTTTGTCTTCCCATTCCCACTTCTGTATATTTCCACAGATATGTGAGTTCTAGAGCTACTTGGCTGAGGGAGGGCAGTTACTTGAGGCGAGGGTAGGGAGAAGCTGTGACAACTCAGATATGTTCTCCTGATACCAGCAACCTTCAGACTTTTTTTTAACATTTATTTTTGAGAGAGAGAGTGTGAGAGCAGGGGAGGGGCAGAGAGAGGGTGACAGAGGATCTTAAGCGGGCTCTGCACTGACGGCAGCAAGCTGGATATGGGGCTTGAACTCATGAACTGTGAGATCATGACCTGAGCCGAATTTGGATGCTTAACTGAGTGAGCCACCCAGATGCCCCATAACGTTCAGACTTAAAAAAAAAAAAAAACAGTTGCTGAATTATGACTTAGAATGTTGTTTCAATTAGTGTTCTAATGGGTAGAGCATTCCAATTATTTAAAAAATAATAATTTTGGAAGAGAAATAAAATGAATCCAAATAATTAGTGTCACAAATCTAATTGTGAAAGGTAAACTCCTCTGAATTAAGGAAACACACATTTAGCCATCTGAAACATTAGCTAAGCATTTGCTACAGAGATTTCTTTGAATAACATAAGTTCAATGAATCCTAATGGATTTGGTACTGATACACATTCTTTCAACAAGTGATCTCACACTGTGGTCAGGAGTTCCAAATCACAGGCCACTCTGATCTTTAATCGATTTGATTCTCAAACAGTGGCTGAAAGTCAAGAGCTAACAAGGTTGAGGTTGCCTCTATTGGGTATTGTGAATTTCCTCTGAACTCTTTTGTAATAAACCTGTATTTTTCCCGGGGTGAAGTATCTTTTGATCATATATAATTGTGATGGTTTTAGCTTTCAGAAGTGAAACAATATTGCTCCTGATGTTGTTGAAAACATGTGGATCCTTTATATCTCACCAGGGACTCATGCAATAGTACTTTTTCTACTTTATAAAAATACATTGAGGGCGTGTGTGTGTGTGTGTGTGTGTGTATGTGTACATGCACGTGCACGCGGGAGTGCTCATCTCTTTCTTTAAATATATGATCGGTGGCTTTGTTTGGTGCCACCTTATTTCATGGGAGTTCCCATTCGTGTAGTTTTTGTAATTTGGCAGTGGCAAAGGGGTGAATGTAATTCATAAATCAGAATCTGGCCCATTCTTCCATTATCTTCTTCTTTTGCTAAGTCTTCCCTTGCTGAGTCTCCTTCCCTTTCCTTGCTAAATTTCAGTGTAATTCTGTGATATCCAAAATTAGGAAATAATGAAGATCTCGAGAATGATGGTACTTCAGTAAAGTCACATTTATTGTGATGCCATATATCAAGGCTCTATTCATTTCTGGAGATACTTTTAAAAATTGTTTCCTTATCTTCAAAACATAAAAATTAAAATAGCAAATTACTAGTGCCATGTGGAATTATCTGCCAGAAATACCTCACATTGTGTCAATTCACCTCTAATATCCAATCTGTTTTCCACAATTCTTATGGACCTCAGGTGACTATCATGATTCTATAAGAGAGGAAAGTTCATAAAAGAACAAGGCTGCTATGCCGTGTTTGGAAGGCAGGGGGCTATAAATTAGTTACTTGTCCTAAACAGAAGAGCATTCTTTGTATGAAATAAAATTTATGCATAGAAAATATGTAAATCCGTATTTTAAGAGGTAGTATATCACATTTTTCATGACACTAGGTTTTAAAACCAATGTGCCTGGCTTAAAAACCCCTACAATGCCTCCTACGAGGCATGTGACCTCAGACAATTCATGGACTTAGACTGCCTGAGATTTTTCAGCTGTGAAATGAGGATAAAATGAAAATCAGTTATTATTTTGTGAGGAGGAAAGGGATACAAGCCCGTGAACACACTATAAATACTGCCTGAACATAGTAGGCACTATCTAAGTGCTAACTGCTGTCATTACTGTTTCTGTTGTTATTAGTAATATATGGAAATTTTTGTATTGCATACCCTATTCTGTGACTTCTATAAGTTTTTTTTTTAATTTTTTTTCAAAGTTTTTTATTTATTTTTGGGACAGAGAGAGACAGAGCGTGAACGGGGGAGCGGCAGAGAGAGAGGAAGACACAGAATCGGAAACAGGCTCCAGGCTCCGAGCCATCAGCCCAGAGCCTGACACGGGGCTCGAACTCACGGACCGCGAGATCGTGACCTGGCTGAAGTCGGACGCTCAACCGACTGCGCCACCCAGGTGCCCCATGTGACTTCTATAAGTTTAAAAAAATCACCATCTACACCAAAAGTCCCCGATGGAACATGGCAGTAACTTCTGTGTAGATGCGAAAAATTCTGTCTATGGACATGGGCTGACCACCAAACTTAGTTTTTCCTCTCACTTATTACCTAGATAATATAAATAATTCAGAATCATCAAAATACATTGAATTTCATAAGTTAAAAGAGCCATTAAACCTTCTTAATCTTGAAACATCCTCTGAATACACTTTTTCCAAAAATTTTTCACAATCAAATGTGCTACAACACATATAGTTTATCATTGAAAATTCCACTCAATCCTGACCTTCAATACTTGCATAACATTAACCTTTGAATAGCAAATTAGACACATCTGGAAGCATGAAACAGTAATATTAACTCAAAAGTATGAATTGTGTAGTATATAACATATCTTGGAAGAACTAAAATTGCTAAAAGCTACATATTTAATTATGCATGACCTGAATACTTTAGGAACAAATTTAATGTGTTCAAATAAGCACTATTTCAAAGAGTACTTTGGAACAGAAATGTAAACTGACATCCCCTTTTGTGACTTATTTTCTTACTCAATAGAACTTTACTTCCAAAAAGGAACATGAAAAAGATCCACTTAGTAGGTCACTGTTATTAGAAAAAAATGCAAATGAACAACTAAACCTCATTGCACAAATCAAGCTGCCTACTCTCCTGGGCATTATTCAGTGCTTGGTTTAATATTTTCCTAACATTTTAAGAGTTTTTCCAATTAAATATTAATACTTTTCTCAAAGAGAAAGAGAGATTTATTATCCTAAAGAGATGGTAGAAGGGAGGGATAGTGATCTGTGTCAGCAGTTAGAATGAGGAACTGAAGAGAAAGCTTCATTAAGGAAAACATGCTGAGCCTACTTTCTCTAATACACTAAAAAGTCTCATGTAGAAGCTCGTGCTTAAGTGTATTATGGAATTAAATAAAAAGTCCATATAGTTTCCAAATGTTTGACAATACTGGGCAAGAAAGTCCTCAAACACAGTATCAAACCACTAGATACTACAACATCCAAATGTTTGGACTATATTTTAAAAAATAAACATATATACATATGAACAAAAAAGTCCGACTTATTAGGCATCTTTGCATCTCAACATACCTGGCGATAAAGAGTTGCCCACATGAGAAGCCTAACCTCACATTAATGCCTACTGTGTTCGATTTCCATGGCCCACCCTGCAGTGAACCTGCAGCAGTGGAGTTGCACAGGTTGAGAAATCTCAGCTAATTCTCTTTCCGGGACATGACATCAGCTGAAATGAGTTGCCTTGACCAAAGTCACATCCTATTCCTGGGGGATCAATTTACTAATCTATGTGGGGTGTAAAGATCTGGCCCCCCCTGGCCATGATTCAAGATTCAACAATCTTTGAAAATCCATTCCAGCTCAAGTATCTCAGGTTCAGTTGCTGTGCAGCTGAAGTTTATGTCAAGATAGGATAGACTACTCTGCATAACAAAGAATCCCAAATCTCTGTCACTTTAAGAGTATAACATTTAGCCTCTCTGTCTTGCAAAAATAAATAAAATGTTAAAAAAATTAAAAAGTGGGGCACGTAGGTGGCTCAGTCAGTTAAGCATCCGACTTCGGCACAGGTCATGACCTTGCGGTTCGTGAGTTAGAGCCCCGCATTGAGCTCTGTGCTGACAGCTCAGAGCCAGAAGCCTGCTTCAGATTCTGTGTTTTCTTCTCTCTCTGCCCCTCCCCTGCTCATGCTCTGTCTCTCTTTCTCTGTCTTGCAAAAATAAATAAAATGTTAAAAAAATGTAAAAAAAGAGTGTAAGATTTAATGGCACAATTACCCATGCTTTCCCCTAGAATGGGAATATGTTCTCTTGTCATTCTCACTGTTTATTCAGCTATCTGGGCTAGCTCCAAGCTTTACTCAAGCTTTCCATAACACAGTGTGTGCAAAGTTACCAAGACAAAGGAACAAAGATGCAGGAGGCAAGATTTCTTGAAACAGTCTTTGTTCCAGAGTGACTGGTACTACTTTAGATTATAGGGCATAATTCAGAACTAATTACATGGCCCCAACCCAACTGCATGGGAAATTAGAAAATGCATATGGATAACTGCTGAGCCATGGGCAAGTATAAGATCTCTATCCAGCAGCTACACAATTCCCTCTACCTGTACTTGTCCAAGGAAGGTCAGGATCTGTCACTCAGAGACATATTAGGTAAGGCACCCCAAATGTAGTCTCTAAATGGGCAAAATAGTCATATTGTTTCTTTTTTTCCATCATATGTACAAATAAAAAGTACTTTATTTATAAAAATAGGATAAATTCTGTGAACTTCAGTATATTCATCTGTCAAATAAATAAAATATAAGGCCTGTCAGTCAGCTAGAATTTGACACATAAAATTCTCTCCAAAGGAAAAAAAATGAGTCTTCATTATTTTAGTTCGAATTCCCTTTTTTTACACCTAGGGACATAGACTTTTTTCTTCATTATTGCTAATACCCTAACCTGAATGAATATGTAAAGAGAAAACCTTGACAAAATATCATAGAATGAGGCTCAAAACATTATTTGAAAATAACTTATGATATATATATATATACACACACATATATATACATATATATACTATATACATATATACACACACGCATATATATACATATATATACTATATACATATATACACATATACACATATATATACATACATATATGTGCATATATGTATGTATATATATAGACACACACACACGTATCAGGATATATCAGATTTTGAGGAATTCTTCTTGAGTATGGAAGTGTATGCAGCTATAGGAAACAGAGCCTAAGTTTTCAAAGAAGTCTACTTGACTGAGGGAGAAGAAACTTTCCAAGCAAATCTTATTTCTTGATCTGTCCTAGAAGGTAGGCTTTAACAATTGCCAGTATTGGGTAACATTCTCCACCTAAGTCCCAATATTGGTTCTGTACCTCATGGGCAGTATAATTTAGCCCAGGTTACTTGACCTCGTAGGGCATCAGTTTTCTCTTTTGTGAATACTAAATGATACCACCAAAGTTACTAGTACATAATAACCACATAAAGGCAAGTTCCTAGGTAAAAACCTCCCCTTTGCCATATCTAGGCTTCTCAAATGTAAATTCACGGAGCTTTCAACCTGAAAGCTTAGCTCTTCATGAATGTTTAGAATATTATATCATACTTATGGAGTTAGTATGTCTACTAATTCTGTTCATACTCCAAGGACTAGTATGTTCCCTACACAAGGACCCATTTGTTTCCCTACAAATTTGAAATGTAGTGACCAAACAAGCATTATTCAGATCCATACTAAACTGTTTACCAACATCCTTTGGGGTCAAACCATCTTGGGTTCCCCAAAGTTGACTTTCTATTCCCCACAACATATTTCTTCTTTTTCTCTCCACACACTGGATCAACCCATAAGATTAGATTTCTGCCAGATTTGCTATTTCCCTTCTTATTCTGTAACATCCTTCTTTGTAACTAAAGCCTACCTTATACTTTCTCCAGAAGGCTAACTTCCTTGTCATTTGTTTTCTTTATGGGAAATTAGAACTGTAACCCTGCCTGATTCTAAGACATCTAGTTAATTTACACAGTCCTGGTCCCAATCATGATCTGTGACATGTTTCATTAGTATGTCCCATTCTGGTAGGACTGAGACACAGTTTTTTACCTCCAGATTTATTTGTCCAATGTCTATTGGAGATATATGCCATTGGGCATACTTCCATTACTTTAAACTTAACTAATTCAAAAATAAATTTGTAATCATATTTATCATTTTTCATCCTGGTGCACAGCTTCACCATGCAGTGAATTACATAATGCAGAGATGTGTGGGTCTTTCCCTTAGCCCACATTTACTCCAACATAAAACTATTCATCTCTCCTACTAAATATCTTTCAAAAGCTCTTTCTCTCCAGCCTAATTATCAGTCCTTAGCTTAGATCACTATACTCATAAACAATATCCTTTAACAAGCACACATCTGAGTAACTTGCTTCAGTTTCTATGCTCCCCAAATGCCATTCATTGGGCATACTACATCCAGTCTAAGCCTTGTATTTCTAATCATATTATCCCCTCTTCCATGGCTTCCCACTATTCTAGGATATGTTTTATTCTTTTTTTTTTTAATGTTTATTTATTTTTGAGAGAGAGAGAGACAGAATGCGAGTGGGTCAGGGGCAGAGAGAGAGAGGGAGACACAGAATCCAAAGCAGGCTCCAGGCTCCGAGCTGTCAGCACAGAGCCTGACGCGGGGCTTGAACTCACGAGCTGTGAGATCATGACCTGAGCCGAAGTCAGACGCTCAACCGACAGAGCCACCCAGGCACCCCATAGGATATGTTTTATTCTTAATAAAACTGACATTGTCTTTTCCAGTCTGAATTAGTTTATTAAGTCACTTGTTTTCTCCCCCACTGACTCTCCAGCCACAATGTACTCCTTTATTTCCTAAAACATGACATATTCACTCTCACCGGAAAGCCTGTGCAAATTCATTTTTGCCTCCCTCATCTTTGCTTGACACCTCCTTATCCATTTAGTGTCTGTACAACTGTTTTTTATTGCTCCTAAAATGACTAGAATATTTGGTTCTGCTATTAATTTCTAGGGTACACTATCATTTTCATAATGTTTTTCATATTTCATTATTTTTAAATTTTTTTAATATTTATTGTTGAGAGAGACAGAGAGACAGACACACACATAGAGACAGAGACAGAGAGAGAGAGCTAGTGAGCATGAGTGGGGAAGGGGCAGAGAGAGGGAGATACAGAATCCGAAGCAGGTTCCAGGCTCTGAGCTTTCAGCATACATCCCAATAAGGGGCTCAAACTCATGGAACTGAAAGATCATGACCTGAGTCAAAGTCAGAGGCTTAACTGACTGAGCCACCCAAGTGGCCCCTATCATATTTCATTATTAATTCTTGTTCAATTTTCTCTTTCCTACTCGTCTGCAAGTTGTAGCATGGCAGACTTTGTGTTTGTCCACTTGCTGCTAAGTTCCCAGAAAATAACATGGTAAAAATAGTTCCTGTTGAATGGATGAATACCACAAATACATAGTTCACATGACTTCGTGGAAACTGCTCACTTCCATGTGGACAATTGTCAAGAACTGAACCACAAAATACAAAATAATATTGTGTAAGTGTGAAAATATGTGTTTTAATGTTATTTAAAAACTGGCTTTATCACTTACAAACTCTTATTTTTTAATGTTTATTTATTTATTTTGAGAAAGAGGGAGAGAGAGTGTACAAGCAAGCCCAGAAGGGGCAGAGAGAGAGGACAGAGAGAGTCCCAAGCAAGCTCTGTGCTGTCAGGGCAGAGCCCAACACAGGACTCAATGTCACACACTGTGAGATCACGACTTGATCCAAAATCAAGAGCCAGACACAACTGACTGACACACCCAGCTGCCCCATCACTTAAAACTTTTTAACCATCAGCAAATCATTTAACTTCTTTTTTCATCAGAAAAAAAATAGGTTTGAAAAATAACTTCACTAGATTGTTTTGAGCATTAAGTTAACGTACGTAAAGACATTACTCTACTGCCTGGCATAGAGCAAACTGTTGTTACAGGTCAGCAATTAGTAATAATTTGGGAGGATATAATGTTATCAATTGGGGACTGCAAAAAATAAATTTCCATCTCATCCAAACATGCTTACAAAATTCAATAGACTTTTCCCTTTTGTTTTCCATTGTCTTAATCATTTAAAGGAACAATTCAATTATGGTTCTAGTCAAGGTACCTTATCTTTGTGCTTTTAAAGGTAACTTATCTTTGTGCTTTTAAAATTCCATTCAAATTAAGCTTGTATAGCAGTGAAGGAGGGATGATAGTCTTTTCTGCTACTGACAGAACTTGACATGTGGCATGCCTGATCCATCAACTGACAGCATTAACTTCTTATTTGTGTGAACATACTGCAAAATTTTCATGTTTAAGGTTCTGTAGACTCTGAGATGATTATCAAGGTTGCCAGGGATTCTCAAGGTATAGAGCCATTCAGAATATATATGCAAACATATGTACCTAAATGTGTAATTTTATAATAAACATATAAATATGTATACATACTTGTTTATTCATTTATTTATATGACTTGTGGTAACCACCAGATTATTAAATTCATGCATAAGATCAGCTATTTTATGTTCACAGTGTGATCTTTATCCAAGAGGTGTTCCCAGTTCTTTGAAATACACATAATTATCTATAATCTATGTGTACTTTTGCCATTTCTCCATTTGTCACCATCTTAGTCCAACATAAAATTTTTGTTTCCAGGATATCTACATATAACTCATCTCCCTGAATGTCTACTCCCCTATTACACTCTACTTTCCTATTGATTATCTGCTCAAAATGCAAATCTCAGTGTTCCACCTCCATGTGCAAACCTATGTAATGTCTTCCAATTGCTCTTTAGGTAAGTCCTCAACTCCTTAGCATGGTCAATTAATCCTTTCATTGTCTGTTGGGTACTCCTAGAATTTTAGTTCTACCAACCCACTTACCCATGTCTTTTACTACTTCTGTTTTTTCTTTCTTTTTAAAAAATATTTATTTAAATAATCTCCACATTCAATGTGGGGCTTGAACTCATGACTCCAAGACCAAGAGTCACATGTTCTTCCGACTGACCCAGCCAGGCACCCTCATGTCTTTTATATTTTTTTTATTTTTTTAAATTTTTTCTTAACGTTTATTTATTTTTGAGACAGAGAGAGACAGAGCATGAACGGGGGAGGGTCAGAGAGAGGGAGACAAAGAATCTGAAACAGGCTCCAGGCTCTGAGCTGTCAGCACAGAGCCCGACACGGGGCTCGAACTCACAGACCGCGAGATCATGACCTGAGCCAAAGTCGGCCGCTTAACCGACTGAGCCACACAGGCGCCCCAGTCTTTTACTTTAGATACCAGGCATAAGACATCTAACCTGCCTCAACAGCTTATCCATCATCTCTTCTATGATATACTTCTTTGTATAGGAAAACCCACCTTTGTCTAGTTAACTGCTTTTCATCTTTCGGGTGCCAGATAAAATCCCGCTTTCTCAAGAGAACCTTGCCCAAATCCTCATTATATGTCTGATTCTTTTATATATTACCATACAACAGACTTTATATACTTTATATATTACCAACAACATACTTTTACTTTATTATACTTATCTTAGTAATTATACACTGACTTGCATGCTTGAGAATATTACCTGCCAAGAACAGAGGGGCTTGCTTTCCATTATAGTCCCACCTTCCACCCAGCACATAGGATATGAACTAAAATAATTTTGGAAAGCGTATGAATGTAAAGCATCATGAAATCTAAATTGAGATATAATAGGAACTTAGAGAAAATTAATACCAATACTAATAGCTACCATTTATTGAAAGCCTTCCATATCCATTTATAGTGTTAAGTGAATCAGAGGTTGAATCAAGATGATTAACCCAAGTTTAATAAATCCAGAAGTTTCACTTATGATTACACCTAACCTGAAATAAGATGAAATATAATATGATCATAATAGACTGTTACAAGGCAACAGTGGAAGTAATGATAGAATATGATCTGGGAGTATGCCCATGGCAGACAGGATTTGTAAGCCTAGAATGCATTAATGACTCCAAGTTTTTTTTAATATAATTTATTCTCAAATTGGGAAACATACAGTGTGTACAGTGTGCTCTTGGTTTTGGGGGTAGATTTCTGTGATTCATCACTTACATACAATACCCTGTGCTCATCCCAACAAGTGTCCTCCTCAATGCCCATCACCCATTTTCCCCTCTTCCCCACCCCACCCTCCATCAGCCCTCAGTTTATTCTCTGTATTTAAGAGTGTCTTATGGTTTGCCTCCTTCCCTCTGTGTTTCTAACTCTTTTTTACCCTTCCCTTCTCCCATGGTCTTCTGTTAAGTTTCTCAAGTTCCACATATGATTGAAAACAAATAATATCTGTCTTTCTCCGACTGACTTATTTCACTTAGCATAATTCCCTCCAGTTCCATTCACGTTGTTGCAAATGGCAGGATTTCATTCTTTCTCATTGCCAAGTAGTATTCCATTATATATATATATATATATATATATATATATATATATATACACACACACACACATCTATATCTATATATAGAGATATATGTGTATATATATATATATATACACACACATATCTCCAAGTTTTATACTAACCAGACTTTAGAAGCACTGATTGAGGTAAGGACCACATTCAATGATTCAGTTCTACTTGATGTTTGAATAAAGGGAGGAGACAGCTAGAAGGCAGGGATAATATCTGAGAGATTTCCAAGGGATATCTGAGATTGTGGGTGTGACTGTCTCAAATAACTCATAGTGAGATAACCATTTATTGGATTAGGAAATTAAATTATTTTAAGACAAGTGTGTGTGTGTGTGTATTAAATTATTTAATTACTACTTATGTCATATCCAATGTGATTCAGGAAACAATGTAGGAGATGAACATTCAGAAAAGCTCATCACCATCCGATGTGAAAAAGACAAAGTGTACCACTAGAAGAAGTGGAAAGAGTATTTACAATGTTTCAGACATTGTACCCAGGGCACTTTACCATCTATATCTATAAATCTATATATCTATATCTATATCTATATCTATATCTATATCTATATCTAGGTCTATCCTTCTAACGGCATTACACAAAGATGAGATTAACAAAAAGATTTCTGTCATTACAAGAATATATTTCTATTCTACATCAAGATTAATAAAAGAAAAACATTAATGAAACAAAATCTTAATCTTTCGCTGTCTCTCTGTCTTTGGCTCTGTCTGCAGCCCTCGCTCTCTCTTTGAATATAGGTGATAAACAAATAGATGCACACATGTCAACCTAATGGTGGATCATCAACATTTTTTTCTATTCCATTTTCTTCTTTATAACTCGGTGAATACTGGACGAGGTACTAGTCAGTGATGAAATTAGATCCCTTCTCATTATACTCCAGGTTCATGGTTGAATGTTCCATATGAAGATTTATCCATTTGGGGTTCAATGTGATTCTGATGTTATCTAGTGGTATAATATCTCCTGACTTCACTTTTATATTCGGAGACTTGTAGATGTAAAGTATCAGACATCCATTCAAAACTTGAAAGTACTAAACCTGCCATGTGAATAAAGTACATAAGATGATACTATAATTTTTTTACCTCTTAGAAATAATTTTCATGTTTTAGGCATAGTTGTATTTTAGCACCACACAAAATTGATTTAATCAAGGATTCTTTTTTTTTTATAGCAAACTTGTTAAAAAATCTTTGGAACTTAGACTGATATATAAGAAGATTAATTCCTGAATCCACTTTTATTGGCTGGATGATCGAAGTAAGATATGATAAAGGTGATGATGAGATAGAAAGGATAATGGGATAAAGGTTAGGTCCTGTATTCTATTTAAAAATAATATATTAAGAATTATAAGAATGCAGGTATGTGCATCTGGTTGAGAGAGATAATTAGTGCCACTATTTGGGAAAGAGACCCTGCTATTATAACAGAAAAGAATAAAATATAGAGCAAATACTAGATTCATGAAAATAATATAATTCCTACAATACTAGAGGTAGAATCCCATTCTTCTTCAAGGCAACCCAACAGATTTCAG
The DNA here is from genome assembly GCF_014898765.1 of Herpailurus yagouaroundi. NCBI lineage: Eukaryota > Metazoa > Chordata > Mammalia > Carnivora > Felidae > Herpailurus > Herpailurus yagouaroundi. The sequence goes on from NW_024412421.1 coordinate 16,188,693, forward strand.
CTGATAGAGGCTATTTCTGTGAATTACTTTTTAAGAGACATATAATGAAGTTAAGCATATGAATATTAAAATGTTAACAATTGCAAATGAAGTAGAAATAAGAAACCTGAGAATCTTCATCCTGGAAAAAAGATGGAAAATAACAAACTGTCCTCATCTTAGGTGTTTTTAAGGCCATTGTACAGAATGAAGCTCCAACTTGACATGATGCTAGAAACATTGCTCACTGTTAGAGATACTATGAATCAGCAAATGCTACATGGCAAGTTTTGGTTATGGAAAAAAAAAAACATGATTCTTATTGCAGAATTAAAACAAAACACAAGAAACTTCTCAGTGTTTTGAAATGAAGTATCTCAGCTCAGAATAAATTATCAGTTGAAAAATCATTAAAGAAAAGCAGAAATAAATCTGTGATGAATAGCTTTGATTGAATAGATTGAACAAATGAATAAATTAATAATGGATAAATAGCCATTTATACCTGTCAAAATAAAATTTGCAGAATACTGAAGTATTTTTCAAACACCACGCTTTCAATACCATATATATAGTATCTGATTATATTAATTTCACAATCAGGTGGGAAAATATATACATTAACAAATTATTGCTGGTGGGATTTCCAATCTGTGGACCAACAGTTGAATGTCCTTTTATCTATAAAATCATCATTTATTTACACAGAGTTACCTCTATCCCAAATTCCCACTTATATGAAAAGATATTTGATGTCATCAAGAGAAAATGGCATAAAATGTACTTGGAAATAATTAGCAAAAAAGAAATCAAAGTTAGAAAGTGGAAAATTAAGTAAACAGAAAACTAGGCTTATAGTAAATATATTTGCAATACAGTTTGAAGAAAAAACATAAAATGAACCTTCAAATCACCCTCTCATCTCAATTTGGAGGAAGAAAGCTAAAATGTATAGGAACAATTCTAACAGGATGAGCTTATGAAAAGTCATCCAGAAATGCTAGAATATTTGCTGGATAAAAGATGAAGAAATGTCTCTTCATCTATACTAAGTTAACAGACAATACCATGTTTTCCTGTGTCTCTGGGCTTGTGTCAAGATATGGTCAGTAACAGCCAGCACTGTGAGCCATAAAATCAGGAAGAAATCAGCCATGTGGGCATAAGAACAGATCAGAAAAAGAACATGACCAAAAGAAACAAACAACAATGTGTATATTTGTGATATACAGAAAAACAAATAATGCATATTCATTTTTCTGAAACAAAATGCAATGAGGATCAGAAATGTTTACAGTAATCAAGATACTTTAAATGAAAATTAATTATCCAGAAAACTTAGTAATTTCTTATGCATAAAAACATTCTATTCTATTTTCTATTTTAGTGACCCAGGCTGTGTTAAAAAATATTTGTGTTAAAAAAAATATTAAGTGTAATAATTTTCATAGGTAGGCTTGTATCCTTGTCAATACATGATTCTTAATGTTACTTTAAAGTTGTGACCAGGGTGCCTGGGTGGCGCAGTCGGTTGGGCGTCGGACTTCAGCCAGGTCACGATCTCGCGGTCCGGGAGTTCGAGCCCCGCGTCGGGCTCTGGGCTGATGGCTCAGAGCCTGGAGCCTGTTTCCAGTTCTGTGTCTCCCTCTCTCTCTGCCCCTCCCCCATTCATGCTCTGTCTCTCTGTCCCAAAAATAAAAATAAACGTTGAAAAAAAAAATTAAAGTTGTGACCAAAAATTATCTCGTAGATGGAAGCATTGTCCTTCTGTGTGTTTTTCTATTCATGTTTCAGTCAATGTATGTGTGTAAATGAATTGGCATATTCATTACATTGAATTTGGAAATTTTATGTGGTTAATAACTATAGGTTGCTAAACTTACAAGGTTCACTTTAACATTTTCAGGACGTTACATTTTTTATATTTTTAAATATAGAAATAAACATTTTAGCTAGCAAAACCAAGACCTATTATTTAAGTATTTCAAAGAAATGTAGCTCCTAAACACTGATAAATACTCATCTTGATTTTACTTGAAACCCGTGCCCCTTATTCAGTTTCCTTTCAGTCTACATGAAGTCTTTAATTTACCTAGGTAGTGCTACACTAGCATGGAACCAGTAGTTGACTTTTGGGCTTTTTGTTTTGTTTTGGTTTGTTTTTTATTTGCTTTCCCCTATTTATTAAGATGTTTTGTAGGATCTTGGCTAAAATCAGGATTGTTCTTAGTCAATGAAACAGAGTGTTCCCATGATTAGAGCAAAGTGGATAAAAAAAAAAAAAGTAGGATCAGCATTCCAACAAATGTGGGTCAACATCCTAGTTCCAACAAGGTTTCTAGCAACCTTGAGCTTCTTAACATCTCCTGACCTCATTCCATCTACTAGTAAAGTTCAGATAATACACACTTTACTGAAGTGTTCCAAGATCTTAAGCATAAAGTATGATGCCTGACACAAGAAGGTACAGAACATTTGCTTGACACCAAGGAAATCCTGTACAGTGTAACATTCTTCAATATATCCATTAATTTCTAAATATTTTGCAAATCTTATCCAGAGTGCAAGTTTGCTACAGGTTGTTTTTATGTGTTTTACTCACTTTGCACTAATAAATATATACACATACTCTGAGTTCTGTGAATGAACACTTTGTAACTGAGCACCACCTCGAGAATTCAGTTCCTAGATTTGCATTTGGATTTATGATCACATATCAATGGTACTGCTTGGTTAATGAACAAAGAACACAAGTACGCTTAATGCATAGGTGACCCAATCACTTCAAGTAAAGCCAGAAGCAATGCATAGTGAGCTGAATCAAATAAAACTTTCTTCATTATTTCAGAAAAAGAAATTTTAAGAAGCTCTAAGTCTTGGCATGGCAGACACGGCAATACATGCTATGCAAATTCAGAAAGAACCTTATTTTTGGGTCCTGAGCAATAACTTACTTCCACCAAATTATATTTTCTTTTTACTTTGAATTGCATTGAACACATAGGTACCTTTCAAATTATTTTAGTATTTTATGCATGATTTTTGGTTTTGGAATTTTAGGCAAACTAAAAGTTTAAGAAGTTTATAACTACTTTATTTAAATGCATATCTTAACCATATGGAAGTAAGGATAGCCCACATATTTTCCTTTTTGCCTTTGATAAATGTTCACAGTTTGAGAAATATTTTAGTAGGAAAAAAAAAGTTACTGCAATTCAGAGTCCAAAATTAAGTGTTAGCCTCCCCGGTTTCTGTAAAAGTTTTGGCATTACTTTAAACTAAATAAATTTCAATTTTCTTCCAGATAAATTAAGTGTAATTAAATTAACATTGCCTCCTCTACAAGGCGTTTTCCAAGGATTAGATGAAATCAGAGATGTTAGTGTGCCTTGTTATCTGTGAAGCATTGTATTAACGTAAGGGATTATTCCTTCCATCACTATTAATACACACTTGAACTCACTACATCACAACATTGTGTAAGACAACTTTACAATAAAATATCCAGGGCTTTAGAATGCAAATCAGTTAATGAATTCATTGTTCCCTATCATGATTTAAAAGATTTGTCTTGCACAAAACCCATATTTTCAGCCACAAACACAATTCTGCCTTTTGGATCTTTGCATGAAAATGGGTTCCAGGAAAGAGTGTGGTTGGAAAATGTGCATTAATAGAGTTTCACTGTAGACAAAAGGTTGGGTTCTGCTGGGGACTTTGAGAGACTTACCACATTTCTCTCTGGTGTTTTAGTTATATCAAATGTAAGATATGGTCTGCCCCTTTAGTAACTTCTGCAGAGGTGATGAAATGATATAACCTGTGTAATCATTAATATAAAATATCTATATAATTTGTATTTTTAAGATAAAGTACAGAATAGTTAAAATAAAGGAAAACATAGATATTTAAACAGTATAAAATGTGATACCATAGATTTAATTTTTATCTAGACTAATGCCTACTCATTTCCTAAAGAATATCTGGTTCTTACATAAACATATACAATAGGATAAAATTCAAATAGAACCAGAAGTGGAATATCAAGTTCAATGAAAAAATAAGACATGCAAATTTTATTTCATACAGTATTTCCCAGTTGCTTCAAACAGAATTATCATGTTAACATCTGAATAATGATGTGATTGTTGAATACATGATGATGTAATCATTGCTGGGCATCTAACTTAAAAAAAATTATATGATAGGGGCACCTGGGTGGCTCAGTCAGTTAAGCGTCCGACTCTTGGTTTCAGTTCAGGTCAAGATCTCATTGTTTGTGAGTTTAAACCGCCATTGGGCTCTGTGCTGACAGCATGGAGCCTGCTTTGCATTCTCCCTCTCTCTCACTCTCTGCTCCTCCCCCACTTGTACACACTCTCTCTCTCTCTCTAAAAATAAATAAATAAACTTAAAAAAAATGTGATAAATGTGCTATATGTGTTTGTATGTATAGGTCTTTTTTTTTGGTCTATCATTACCAAAATATATAATTTACATTTGAGCCTTTCTTGATATGAACCTTCACAATGGTTTCCAAAAGTTTTACTCATATATTAATTTATTCAAATAACAATTAATAATTGAGCATTATTTACCTCCAGTCATTATTTCAAGTGTTCAACCTACTTACGATGCCATCTAAAGCATTCATATTGGATTACTTTGATACCAACTGGCCTTTATTAGAATTTCATTAAATCTATTAAAAATTCATTAACACTCTGGTTAAATAAAAAGTTTTGCATTTTTATCTTCGACATTTTCTGTTAATTTGTGTGCACTGTTGTTGCCTTTACAGTGAGAATAAAAAGTGCTTGAGAGCAAAGTTCTTTTGAATTGTCAATAACAGAGCAATGTTTGGCCAATTGCAGTTAAGTCTCACACACAGATTTGCTTCATAAGTAGCAACTCAAAACAACAACAACAACAACAACAACAACAACAGAGGAGGAGGGTGGGGGACTAGGAACTGAAACGGGAAAAATGGTTTTAGAGAAAGGGTCTAAGTTGGTAATCACGGGCGGACAAGACTTAAATATTTGCAAAGTTATAAAAATTTTGTAGCAGTCCTCGTATCGGGCCACTTAGTCTGTGTTCTGGTTATTCATGTGTGTCTTGCATACCTTGAATTGCACCCTTACAGGCCAGCCAGTGCTTTAGGTCTCTGCAGTACACAGAAGAGATGCTATCAATATTATAAGAACCAGTGTGTGTGTGTGTGTGTGTGTGTGTGTGTGTGTGTGCGTGCGTGTGCGCGCGCGCGCGCGCTGTCTAACCATGTGCAGTTCCATTTAATTATATTAAGTAGGCATTATTCTCATTTTGTAAATAAAGTTAATGATGCTAAGAGACGTTAAACCACCTACAATTTCAAAAGTAAATACATTTGACCCTGGTAGTTTCTTAATTAAGAACCTATGCTTTTGTTAGTCTATCCACCTGCCTTCTATAAGGGTGTGTCAGCTGGAACTATAGGCACTGTTCTGGAAAACCCAGATAATCTGTGTCTTGTTATGAAAATTCTTGGTACCGTCATTTCTCTGGATACTACTCCTCAGAGATTAAAATCCGGGGCATTCCCTCCTTGACTGACAGAGTTAGTGCAGTCTCTAAAACAAGGTCATTTTTTCAGATATCACTGTTTTGGGTCTTAATTTTCTCCATGCTTTCTCAGTATATGCTTAAAATTGCTGAAATTACAGATTATCTCAGTCTTTTTCTGTACTGTCATAAACCTGTTATTAGTTTCAGAAGATAAAGTGATGGATGGGGTGCCTGGGTGGCTCAGTTGGTTAAGCATCCGACTTTGGCTCAGGTCATGATCACAGGGTTCGTGGGTTCGAGCCCCACATCAGGCTCTGTGCAGACAGCTCAGAGACGGGAGCCTGTTTCAGATTCTGTGTTTCCCTCTTTCTCTGCCCCTTCCCCCACTGGTGCTCTGACTCTGTCTCTCAAAAATAAACATTAAAAAAATTTTAGAAGTTAAAGTGATAGAAAATTTCATACGATAAGCTGAGTTTAGCTGAACTTTAACGATTAAGAGCTGGATTGGAAGAAATGCTATAGTGCATTTGTAGGCAAATCATTCCCAAATAAAACCTTTGCTTTTGAAACCTGAACAGTATACTCAAGTAAAATTCTATCCCCATTGACTAGAGAAGATCTTTTGCAAAACGCCAAAAGCCCATTAGTACTAAAACTAATAATGTATATGTAGAATTTTATGGTGTATATGTCTTTTGTTTTTTATATGTGAGATCACTGAATTCTCAACTATTACTTTCATGTAGATAGGGAAGTTTTAATTATGCCAACTTTACACATAGGGAAAATAACATCTTAGTCATAAACCTTCAGTTTGCATGGCTAATATAAGAACTAGTTTGTGTATCTGAAAATACAAACATAGAATTCTATCTGCTCGATTTCATAAACTCTGTAAATGTGTGTGTGTGTGTGTGTGTGTGCGCGCGTAACAAGAATAGACACTATAATCCTGTCTCATAGTCTAACTAAATCCCTAAATAAATACTTGTGTATACCTACTAATGATTGAAATACTTTGTGCAAATCGCTTGAAGCATCAGAGAAGGAAACTATTATCTAAAGCTGAAATAAAGGAGTGTGCATGTATGGCCCCCAGCAAGACACTGGGGTGGGGCAGTTGGTACAGGCTGTTAAACAATGGTTAGACAAGTCAGTGGTAAGGTTTTCAGCAGCTCATAATCATATTCAAGAGATCTTAGATATACTTATGCTCACTGGATGTTAATACTACAACCTAAATTAGCATATGAATTCTGAAGACAATGTGATATGAACAAATTTGTTACAATGTCATTGTATGATTTGGCTTGATTCAACTCTTAATTCTACCCCCACACTCAAACAATAATTTTGTAGCTTTGCCAGTATAATATTTCACTGGCTACTCCAGTGAAATTATTGAAAGTGATGAAACTTCTCAAATTGTGCAGAGTCCCATGTGAAAACCATTGTGCTATTTGTTGATTTGGCTGGCCTTGGATACATTTATCTTCCTAGTGTGAGCAAACCCATTCTGCTTTGGAGAATTGCCTCTCTCCCACATTTGCTTGAGGTCTTTGTGGGGAAAAGCAACCAGAATGCTTAGACCTTCTTGGTGAAACCTGTTCATATGACTCATGACTAGAAAATCTGATTCTTTCTTCTCGAGATGTGGAGGACACAGAAACACTCTGAGCAGAGAAAACAAGGGTCACACATGTTAGAGCTGCTATTCCCAGGTAGTCCATATTCAGACTGCCCTGTGTCCTCATGCCAAGCTTCCAGGTTTTCCTGACTTCCGTCTTTTCCCAGATCTGATCTGTCATCTTTGCTCTTTTTGAACTTTCCCATGAACTTGCATTAAATTTATTTATTTTTCTTGTTATACTTGTCTCTCCTCTCCTCCCCCTTTTTTTTTCTTGAATCAATTTCTGTTACTAGCAAACAAATAAAACAAAATGAAAATAAAATAACAGCAAAAAAGAAAAAAAAGGAAAAAGAAATGAAAAAAGAAACGAAGATAAAAGAATAGTTCACATATATAACTAATACGGTTGAAAACATTATAAATGAACTTTATATTTTACCACCCACCTGTTTTCCAATTTGAGTTCAGAGGCTTTACTTCAACCATTGATCCCTCATATGAATTATGGAAAGGAGTAGCCTTGTAAAGGAAGGAAAAACAAACAAACAAACAAACAAACAAACAAACAAACAAACAAACTTCCTCATAGGGAATCGCACAGGCCTCCCTTCCCTTTACATACCAAGTGACCACAGGTTACCACTTCTAACTTGGCATGGTGTCTGAAAGGTAATACAATTTGAGAAAAGGAGAACTTTAGAAAATCTGTATTACAATCATTCTTCCTTTTTCCAGACAACATTATTTAAAGATTTCACAGAGACCTATAATACACAGACTGTGCTTCATTCTTAGGTCTCAGCTGAGGTCCATGAAGTGCGTACTTAGGAAAGGAATTTTACACTAAAGCAAGTCCAGGATTAAAAATTCAGATTTGTGTGAAGAGGAATGCCCAGGCCTGAGTTCTTTAACATATAGTAAGCTAATGGAGACAAACTTGAAAAATAGAATTACACCAAGATGCTAAAAAATTACAAACAAACTGATACCTACTGTGACTTTAGTATGCTGGTGTGGCTGCATTTAATCAGTGATTATCATGCCATCAGTCCTATAGCTTTAAAATTTTTTTTTTCCAACGTTTATTTATTTTTGGGACAGAGAGAGACAGAACATGAACGGGGGAGGGGCAGAGAGAGAGGGGGACACAGAATCAGAAACAGGCTCCAGGCTCTGAGCCATCAGCCCAGAGCCTGATGCGAGCCTGACGCGGGGCTGACGCGGGGCTCGAACTCACGGAGCGCGAGATCGTGACCTGGCTGAAGTCGGACGCTTAACCGACTGCGCCACCCAGGCGCCCCTGTCCTATAGCTTTAAAACGAGCATTTAACTGGTGAGTAAACTCTCCCAGTACTTAAGCCACTTCCAAGTACAAGAAGGCATCATTTTAGGTACAGCTGGCATGCAGAAGCAGGGAGCCTAACTTTGGGCCCACTGCTCTTCTTTCCTGGTTTAGTCTGCCTTGTGGATGAAACATAACAAAGAAGAAATGGATCAAGGTCTGGGAGTCATTGTAGATGCCAGAAGCAGGAGCCGCAGAGAAAAGACGAAGTTATGAAATTACACATGTTCTTGGAGACATGTATGCATATGTGTGAAGGTGGAGAGGCGAGGTTGGTGTCTGTGTGAATATTTTATGCTATAAAAGTGGAAATTGAAAACAAGCAGACTCTGAGTTAGGGAGGGAAAGATAAGGGACAGGGCAAGAGAGACAGAGAAAGAAACCACTATGGTCAGTAAAGCAAATATTTATTTCCCAGAGTCATACAAGATTTGAGCAAACGAAGGAGGTTTTATTTGCATCTACCTTTTACCTGAACTCAGTCTTGGCATGTCTCCTTCTCCCCCTCTCTCTTGATAGGGGAGACAGGAGTGCCTTTGACAGTTTTAACACATTCATCCAATTACATGTTAAATTCTGAGCAACACTGAACCCCCCGTCGTGAAAATCCCTGCAATACAGATTTGCAGTCTTCTAGAACATGATGTTTATCTAAATTGTCTGAGTTTCCTGTCAAGCTCAACAGACTAAAGAGGAAAGAATACTGTCAATCTTTCTGAGTATTTTAGTAGATTCGTAAAGAAGTTACCAAATCTTTATTTTTATTTTTTATGATGTAAATTCTTACTCTGCGCTCCATTTAGGGAGAATCAATGCCACTGATTTCTCAGTCTTGAAAAATGCAAGGAGAGCTCAGCAATTCACCTTCCTTCTCACCATTTGTTATCCCCATGGAAATGGGGACCAGGTAACAGAGAACTGAACCAGTACTGCAGCTGGAAATAGCATCAGACCCACAGTTAGGAGATGAGCACTCTTTTCTTGATTCTGCTGGTCACCAGTGGAATTATCTTGAGCATGCTCAGAAATCTGTCTGGGCCATGCGATTGTATATAGAAATGAGGGAGTTGGACTCTATAACAGATGATCTTAAAGTGGAGTACAATACGCGTGCCTCATAATATGCCGCTTTGGCATGAGGATTATTTTCAGCTGAAGGTGATCAAGACGCAAAAGATTCAGGAAAACTTTTACCTCTCCCTTAACTGCCTAAAGAATTTAAAAAGGAAGCCTGGCCCAGCAAGAGAACAATTATATATATATATATATATATATATATATATATATATACACACATACACACATATATATATATGTATATATATTTATTTTTAACCTGATTACCATGTATCTGCTCTTATCATCTGGTGAACTGCCCTCCTCACCTTTGAAACCCATACCCTGGTCCCACTCCTTAGCTCAGGATGGCAGATAAACTTCCTTTGCCTGATTGCTTCCTTTGCTTCATATTTTTAATAGCTTTCTGTTTTCACTAAATTAGTTTTTCTCCTGTTAATCTGTCTTATATCAATTTAATTATTGGACCAGCCAATGAAAACAGGAGAGAAGAAGAAATTTTTCCATTCTTACAGTCTCTAAAATATTGTGCACTCTAGATCACACATTATAATAATGAATTATACTATAAATTGGTTTATAATATTGGTATATAAGTTGGTTAAGCATCCTACTCTTGGTTACAGCTCAGGTCATGATCTCACAGTTTGTGGGTTCCAGCCCTGAGTCAGTCTCTGTGCTGAGCCTACGTGGGATTCTCTCTGTCCTTCTCTCTCTGCTCCTTCCCTGCTCACTTTCTCTGTCTCACTCTCTAAATAAATTTAAAAAACTTTATATATATATATGTATATATATATATATCTTATATATCTATAAAATATATCTTATGTATCTATATCTTATATATCTATATCTATATATCTGTATATATCTATATATATCTACATATATCTATATATATGTATACATATATATATTCATTCTATTTTATTTGAAATTTAAAAAAATAAAATGCAGCTCTCAATACCCATATCTATTTCATGACCCCAATGGAAGACGGAAGTCATTAGATGATTTTGTAAACACTTCAAATGTCAGTAGTTTTTCAAATAAAAATGATTTTAAAATGCAATAAACCATTTGTTCACTTTTCCAAGAAGTCTGGACTTCTTTGTCAATAGCAGCGACATATCTCATGGACACTGTTGTGGGAACTGCCCATTTATGCTGAAGAATAAGCCCCTTGGTCATATCTTTTACACATGGATTTTAATACCTAAGATTTAGCAGACTAAATCTCAGAAACTTCAAATTCAGTGTGTTGGTTTATTTAATATTTTCCATTGGTGCTTTGGAAAACTCCCTGATAGGCAGTAGCAGTTTACTAAAGTTTTTTGTTTGTTTGTTTGTTTTTTAGGGAAATCTAATGTCTCTGTTAGTAAAATAATAATATATCTCTATGCACCATTTAATTTCCTCCATAAGTTTTCAGATATTGTCCATATTAGTGAAGTTATCAATGACCTTAAAACCAGGAAGAGATTTCTATGTGAATATGATAGAGAGTAAATTAAATAATATTAAGTTCTAGGGGAACCTGGGAAGAGACACAATGTCAGCTAAGATGGCCCAAATTAGACACAGATATGATAGAATATTTTTAGAGATGATTTGCAATGTTAGGTATTTGAAGCAGTGATAGTTTGTTGTTTGTTTTTGTAATAAAATAAAACATCATTTCAATTGCACATCATTTCATGCATCAATTATGGTATTCTTTTGATTGTAGGGTAAACATTTGTGCAAATATCTGTTCCTCAAGTAGATTTTCATGCCTTAGCTTTAAACTCTGGGTCTTAAAAAAAAACTCTTGATTAGCAGGTGTTTGAAAGCTCCTACTCAGCCCTCTGTGGTCATCTTAAGTCACTGTCTCAAGGACAACTTCCCTGTTTTCTCCAGCATGAGCCAAGCCCTTTTATCACACATATTTATTGTTCCAAGTGTTTTCCTTTTATTTATTACTTTGTAATTACATACGTATTTGTACTTTACTTGTCCTCTAGGCTTCAATTATGTAAAGTTCAGGTGTACAACATTATAATTTGACATCTGTATACACCACAAAGTGATCACCCCCAAAAGTCTAGTTACCATCCATCAGTCAACAATTGGCCCACTTTACCCTCTTCACCCACCCCCAATCTCCCTTCCTTCTGGTAACCACAAATATGTTCTCTGTGTCTATGAGTTTGTTTTCCTTTTAATTCTGTTTGATTATTTTTAGATTTCACATGAGTGAAATCTTGCAGTATTTATATTTTCCCCTTCGACTTATTTCACTTAGCAATATACTCTCAAGGCCCATCCATATTTTCACAAATGACAAGAGCTCTTTTTATAGTTGAGTGATATTCCTGTGTGTGTGTGAGTCTGTGTGTGTGTGTGTCTGTGTGCACACATGTGTGTTGTGTATCACATCTTCTTTATCTATTCATTTACTGTTGGACACTTGTGTTGCTTTCATATCTTGGCTATTATAAATAATGCTGCAATGACCATATGGGTACATATATTTTTTTTTCAAAGTAGTGTTTCTGTGTTCTTCAGATAAACACCTGATAATGGAATAGCTACATAATATGGTAGTTCTGTTCTTAATTTTTTGAGTAATCTCCACACTGTTTTCCATAGTGGCTGCACCAATTTACAATCCAACCAACAGTGCACAAGTGTTCACTTTTATCCATACCCTCTCCAACCCTCTTTATTTCTTGTCTTTTTGATAATAGCCATTTCTAACAAGGGTGAGGTCATTGTGGTTGTGATGTACATTTCCCTCATAATTAGGGATGTTGAGCATCTTTTCATGTGCTTATTGGCCATCTGCAGGTCTTCTTTGGGAAAATGTCTATTCAGATCCTCTGTCCATTTTTAATCAGATTTTGAATACATTTGATGAGGAAGGCTATTCTACACAAACACATCTTTCTTTTTCTTTTTCCTTTGTTTCCTTCCACTGGAAATAAAGGGCCTCTGTAACTTCTTAATACACAATATAGTAACTCAAACACACTGCGAGTAGTTTAGGATAACTATTTAATAATACAAGGCAATGCAGAAATGTGACAGGAGAAGGTAAGTGCAGGTGATACATCAACAGTATATCATTAAGCCTAAAGAAAACCCATTTTAACCCTGTCTCTTCCTCACTATATGCTAAATTCTACGGCTTCTTCAAATAAGAGTAGTTAGACTCTGTCTACCTACCTACCTACCTACCTATCTTATCTACCTATCTCATCTATTTCTCTACCTATCCTGTAGCTTGAATCTTTATAAAGAAAAGTGATTCTTCCATTTGAAAAATTTAAAATAATAAAATGAGGAACATCATCATAAAGTATTGTATTATGCCAAGTGACAATGTAAAGCTTTGATGAAGGTGCATGTGTGTTTGGTAAAACTTCTTTATGTACTCTTTGAAAATATATTTCCATCTAAGTCTGATTAACATATTTTAAAAAGTGACCCCCAAGGCCATCTCACTAATAATTCTTTATCCAACAGATCTTGTTTGAGAACTCCCCTGAAAGGAATGAAGTATGTCAGATAAATTAAATGAAAGGAACTGATGTAGATTAAGAGTGATGTACATTCTGAATCTGAACTTCTAATTTGACTAAATATTATTTTTCATCTTCATGATCACATTATATTGAAAATTTGGAACTTCAATTTCCTCTACTATTTCATTTAATAAAGCTTTGTCTCCTCTGAGCTCTTAGGGAGATGTTAGCTTTAAATCACACTGACTTCACCCTTTGCAATTTACATATGTTGAAGAAATAAAAGCCTTTTCAAGAGTCACTACAGGGGCCTGAGAAGCCTCAAAGGAGTGTTAAGACCTTGAATTTAATGCGAGCTGCCTCAAACACAAAACACAAATCCTCCCTGTGGAATATTAATGGCTTTAGTGTACAGTTACATTTCCTTGTGATTTCTTTTTAAGCAGAGGAACAGCCCATGTATAAACCAGGCTTTGTGCCTGTGACTGGGAAACACAACTTCCACTCTTTGGAGGCAAAGGGGAAACTTTCCACAGTTCATCATTACATAGTGGAATTTATACTGGAGTATTAGGGGAAGCTTGGAAACACTTGAAAACAAGCTATAACATTGAAGCTGCAATTCATGGATTGCACATCATATGCCTTAAGTTGAAAATCAGATTTCTATGAAAACTTATTCAAAAGGATATTTTAGGTATCTTAAATATAGTTATAGGGTTAGTTTTTGGTATCTAACAAGGCATTAATTCTAACTAGTCTTTTTTCTCAAAGCCACAGTTTAATTTTATTTTCTGGAAACATATACCTGGTTTTAAATGTCAACAGGATTTGTGTAAGAGCTTGAAAAGTTCAGGAGACACAGATTTCCTAAAATGACCTCTGTCCTGCCCTAATAAGACATCTTTTTTTATATCATTCAAAAGCCATTAAATGGCCCAGAAAGTGTTTTAATATGATAGAGTGTTGATGATGTGCTAAGAAATTTTTGCTGTTGTTTTCTTTGCAGTCACCTGCGAGCTTAGCAAAACCCAGAAGTTCATAAGAGTAGCAATGAAGAATGCCCTATGGAGCAAACAAACTCTTAAATCCTTGTTCTCAAACCTGGCTGCAAGATTGTATCATTTCAAGAGTTAAAATAATGATGATGATGATGATGATGATGATGATGATGATGATGATGATGATAATAATAATAATAATAATAATGCTGCCACCTGGAGCCTGCCCTAGATAAACTGGATTGGAATTTCTTGTGTTGTACTGTTCAACACATTAGCTACTAGCCACACAACACTACTGAACACTTGAAAACTGGTTAGTCTTAACTGAGATGTGCTTTGAATATAAAACACCTTGAATTTAAAATATGTACTGTGAAGTCCACAAACATACTAACAAAGATTCTGTCCTTAACTAGATTTTAGATAGGCTCCTTGAAGCCCTCTTTTTGAATAGTTCTCACCTTTGAGCCCTGTTCTAGACCTCCCTCACCTAGCTTTAGGAAAAATCCTGACAAGTTAGTTTTGCATGAAATCATGTGCTGGAATTGATGATATATCAGGTTTGGCACCAGAAGGCCATCATTTATTGACTCCTAAGTACCTGGAGCAAATAACTTAATCACTATGCACTTGAATTTTTTCATCTGAGAAATAAATAAATACATACTTTTATACTTATAGGCATTAAGTGAGATTTGAAAAAAAATATTATTGAGCCTTGTGCCAAGGTCAGGGTAGGTATCTAATAAAATTTGAAGTTCCCTTTACCCTTTCCTTCTACCTCCATGAGAGAGGATAGGCTTTAAAAGACCCACGAGCCACTAACACAGATATATACATGTCATAATACACACACACACACACACACACACACACACACACACACACAAACCATACTTAAGTCACATGAGAATTATTCTGGTGCTGTGCCATGGACAAACATGGACCATAATACCCTAGAATAATCTCATAGGGATATTTCTAATGCCCACAACATGATCTAAATTCCTTTCTTCCCATATGTACTCTCTACATCCTGCCCACAGGTGACCCATATTCTGAGTTCCTGAAAGAAGACCAAATCATGCTCATTCTTGCCTGTGCACCTTATCTAGTCCTACCAGAACTGCCCAATCAAACTGTAGTTCCTATCCCCTGAGAAACAGTCCTATGGCAAAGAATTTCTGCTCATGATGATTCACAATGTAGACTGAAGCCTACATTCTTCTATGTATTTCCTTTCTCTTTGGTATCTAAAACTCTTTTGTGTTGATATCAGCTAAGTTATGTCTAATCTTTCCCTACACCTTTTTACTCATGAATTTCATGCTAAATTCTGACCCAGTAGATCAAATGAAATAAAACATTCTCTGGAAATGAATCAGAACATGGAGCCCAACAGTCTGGTAATGAGAAAATATCCTTTTGTCTGTATCTGTAACCTAAAAACAAAATATAAAATAGACATACTCCAACTAATGGAATCAAAATAGGGAATACACTGTTTTTCCAAATGACCCATAAAAATTGAGGGGTTTACACTGAAATCAAAGGTCAATAGAATCATTTCCATAATGAGAGAAAACAGAGATGGGGGTTAAGTTTTGTTCTTGATGTGAAACTCCAATATCTATGGATACTGAAATAATAAAAAAATACCTCATGACTGGAACTCTATGCTCATCTAATGACAAATGCAGAACCACCATACTGCCACTGAGACCTTAACAAGAATACTGATCATTAGGTGAATCTTATCATTTTCTCTACACTTAGTTGTATTTTCTGTGTGGTTTGCAATTTGTAAGTTTTATAGGCTAGTTGAATGAGGAGACTTAAGAAACACACATTTGATTAGCCCGTAAAATTTCAGACCTTTTCCCCTGGGGGATAATTACCTCTGGTTATGGAGTAAACTTCACTGGAATGTTATTAGTGTTTTGAGTGGTTCACGGAATAGTCTGAAGGCTGCTCTCAGGAGGGTGGGAGATGGAGAAGAGATGAGGGAATCCTCTTTCCTCTCACAGTAATAGCAACCTCTAACCCATTCTCCAGAGGCCAAATACACTAAGCCTAGCCAAACTAATCCATTAACTAGGAGAAACTGTCCTAGGGAAAAAAAATCCTGGTAAGAAGTTGTGAAAGTATATTTTAATGGTGAACTTAGTAATGGATGCATTTTGTTTGGTGGTTTCTTGTTCACTGTTCACCACTAAGCAGAGAGGAGCCAAGTTTCTCTAACTGTCCCAAAAGCCATCATTTGTTTATATTTTTCTGCTGTTGGAAGCAATTCCAAGATTTTAAATTACAGCTTGTGACTCATGGTATTTCCTGTGAACTCTTTCTCATTGCGCTTATTATTTTTTTTAATGTTAATTTTTGAGAAAGAGAAAGCAAGTGGAGGAGGGGCAGAGAGAGAGAGAGAGAGAGAGAGAGAGCGAGCGCCAGAGACAGGATCTGCACTGACAGCAGTGAGACCAATGCGAGGTTCAAACTCAGGAACCCTGAGATCATGACCTGAGCCGAACTTGGAGGCTTAACTGACTGAGCCACCCATACTCCCTTTAGTGTGCTTATTCTTCTGACTCACTCTGTATCCCGTGTTCCAGTTTCTAGCACAACACCTAAGAGTTTCTGGCAGTGGAAGAGTTGGGCTTACACAGAACACGCACCAGAACTGGAAAGGGTTCAGATTTTGAATTACACCCACCTCATCCAAACAGACAACAAAAGAAAGGATTAAAGAGGGAGAGATCCTTGTCCAAAGTCATTGAATAAATGTGGCTGAGGAAAACTAGCTATCAACTGTAGTCAGAGAGCATCAGTAGAGTTGTGTTACCACCATGCCACCTACACTAGTCTTTCCCGTCCTGGTCTCTCTCTCCCTCTCTCTCTCTCCTCTCTTTTTTTTTTTTTTTTTCTTTAGCGGACATAGCTGTGACTATAATATTTGACAAAGAATTAAATATTCACATTCAAGAGAAACGAATTCCTTTAGACTCTTCATTTTTAAGAAAAAATGTGGCTTTTACTTTTCAAGTGAAAGTGAATGGAAGATTACAGCTACAAACAAAAAGGGAAACCTAATTTTCCTATGTATTATTTCAGGTGTTATTTTTCTTCACCTACCCAAATCCTACTGATTTATAAAATCCCCTTCTCCAGTGGGCCACCTCAAACTATTCTACAACACTTTCTCCTTCCCTTTAATTTGTAGTACAGAGGGGACATTTACTACTCAATTGACAATGAAATAAGAATTTTCCCTCCCTCTGGATGGCTTTTCAGGTTCTCCTATGATTCTCCCTTGGCTTTTGTATTAGTAGATAGTGTATTTATTTGAGCCAGAAGCCATGTCTTATATATACTATTGATTTCCCCATAAGTCATGAGTGGAGTAAGCTTACATTGGTTGAATTCTTATAATGTTCCACTTACTGTGCCAAGTATTTTATATATATTCTTTCATTTAATCCTCATGAAAAACCCCTTGAGGTAGGGCTTATTACCCTATTACATAAAGGAAAAAAAATTGAAGTACAAATACTGGCTAACAGAAATTCTCCAAGAACGAAAATTTAGTTAACAGTAAAATAGGCAATTAAACCAAAATCTTATATCTGCTGAAAGTGACATTTTAGCTAAATAATATACTTACTATTTGGTGTGTAATAGGAACTTAATAAATACATAACTATAAGGGTATTTATTATTCTTAGAAATTAGGATATGTAAGAGTTTATATTTTTATGACATATAGAAATAGGAGTATTTATATGTGTAGTTATGATTGTGAATCATGTGTATGCATGATTCACTCTATTTTTTTTTTAATTTTTTTTTCAACGTTTATTTATTTTTGGGACAGAGAGAGACAGAGCATGAACGGGGGAGGGGCAGAGAGAGAGGGAGACACAGAATCGGAAACAGGCTCCAGGCTCTGAGCCATCAGCCCAGAGCCCGACGCGGGGCTCGAACTCACGGACCGCGAGATCGTGACCTGGCTGAAGTCGGACGCTCAACCGACTGCGCCACCCAGGCGCCCCTGATTCACTCTTTAAAGAAGGCTTGCTTTCTGTTTTTCTGGATGTTCAAAGTTTTTTAATACTAATTAAGACTGTCAGCATGAGCAGTGCCTAAATCTGAATTTTATATTTAATTTATAGGTTGGAAGAGAAGAATGTATTCAGGGAAGGATGCTAGCCAGTTCTACTGGAATCATTTGTAGTCCCTCTATGCATTGTCTAAGAATAGTTTGCAATGGATGATTTAACACAGAGCCTATAACACAGACACTATATTTGGAAAACTTTTCTTAAATAAAAGGATGACCATTTAAACAGGAAACTATTTTAACCATGAAAATGCATTTAGTGAATTTGAGAAGTAATTCTTACAAGAATATTTTTCTTCCAGCAGATATTGTTGACTGATTATTCTCTATAAACAGGCAACAAAAACAAAGCTTGCAGAAAGAAATGGCTATCTCAAATAGAATTATTTAAAAACACTCACCATTGTCTACCCATCCAATGCACATATTCAAGCACACTCAAGCATATCCATCAGTTAATCTTCAAAGTTGTAACATTTTTATGGGCAACTTTAACTATTTAACTTTAATATGTTTTGCACTTGAAAGTTGTAATATAATAGACAGACTTTGTGGCCTTATTCTGGGAGGAGAAATGAAGTCAAGTAGAACATTCACAGTGGGGGTTTGGAGGTTTCAAAATGCAAGGCAGAGCTTAATTTAATCAGATATTGTACAGCAGTGAAGCTTTATGAACAGAATGAGAGTCAAATTTATCAATCCCGGGACAATGACTTCCCTAGAGCAAATTTTTAAAACCCGTTTAAATGATCATGGATTATAACTCATTTTATAGTTAATTTAGTGAGGATGAGAATTAGGGATATTGCATATGTGGATGAATAAAATAAACACTACTAGTCTTTAGCAGTCAGCACGTGGAGAGATATATTGAGAAAGTGTTGCAAAT
The DNA here is from genome assembly GCF_014898765.1 of Herpailurus yagouaroundi. Taxonomy (NCBI): domain Eukaryota; kingdom Metazoa; phylum Chordata; class Mammalia; order Carnivora; family Felidae; genus Herpailurus; species Herpailurus yagouaroundi. The sequence goes on from NW_024412421.1 coordinate 16,207,781, forward strand.
TACCTGTCTCTTCATATTTAATAACCTCCGTGTCATAGATGATGTAGGATTTAATAACAGTGATTTCATCTGCAAGGTATGCTAGTTTTCCTTAAATTGCATTAATAACAACGCTTTACATGTATATATAAATTAATCATGTATGCACATGTATACATTACATTTATAGAATTGATTTTTAGTGACAACTATTTGCAAATAAGACATTAGGAACTAATACTTAGCTTAGTAAAAGGGATATCTCCCCCACCCTGTCCATTACCAGTATTTAAAGAATTGATATATTAATATAATTCCATTTGAGTAATACATAGGCACCAGATCTAAGATTATATGATTGAATTGTAAGTGCTTGGGTGGTGGGCTTTCTGTCTAAATCAGGACCTAGGAAAGATGGGAAATCAAAAGTAGAGCATGAAGGCACTAATATTCAAGAAGTTAAAGAAAGATGGGGTGGGGGTAGGTAACGTTCTAATACTCATTGACTTTTAGTGGCATGTCTTTTGTTTTGTTCTTTTGCAGGCATAAAAATTAGATTCAAACAGAAATGCCTTCATGATTTCTTACATATATTGATCTCCTATAGTTGAGCATCTTCCATTCAGAAAATGGCCCTTAATAGCACCATTTCTCCTGCTGTGATCTGTGCCCATCTCACATGAAATATTTACTCATCAGTCATCATCCAACACGTATTTGTTAAGTCTAAAGTGGTCTCTGCTAAAACTGGAGGTATAGTGATCAACATGTCAGAGACCCTGATTCTGTCTCACAGCGTAGTACATGTTCACGTCAAATAAAGGTAGGGGTGCACCAGCACCGAGTAAAAAATAGGAGTATCTTACCTAGGCTGTGGGGGTTAGTGGATGTGGAGACTGCCAAGGAAGGCTTCCAAGAAGAAATTGGGTCTAATATAAATCCTGCTAGCCACTAGCACTTTGCCTTTATCTCAGCAGGCACTCTGCTCTCAGAGGTGAAACCCACTGGACAGCCATACTTACTCATCCTTCTGCTTACTTTCAAAGCTGGTTTATCGACTCTACACAGTTCCTTTCTCTATCCTTCCTTCTCACTCTCCCTCACCCCTCCCAATTTTCCTCTTCTCTTTCTCTTTTAAACAAGAGACTTAAGGACAAACTATAAAATTGACATCTAGAAACTCAGTTTTATTAATGTTGACATACAACCAGCCAAGGTTATGTGCTTAAACTGACTCATAAGGTGTGAGAAACACACTGAGCATGAACAGAAAAGGTAGAAAGATCACATAAAATGCTTTTTATAATACAACATATCAATATTCAATGAACATCCCTGCAATTCTGAAGCTTTCATCCCTCAAGGGAAACCAGCAAATAAACAAAAACCCTTCCCTTTTGAAAAAATAATGGCATAGAGATAATTTTAGGAATTAGTCTGACATCTGACATAACCCAGTTGGTGTGTAACAATGTCTGATCTCAATTCTTGGACTCTGCATTACTCTATATAATTGGAGAAACATACAATCTTAGTTGAAGTATAATTAAGTGCAATTATACGTAGATTAAGTATAATCTTAGTTTACATGTCTGTGATCAAAGTGAACACAGCTGCAATATCATTTTAAATAAAAATAAATAGTACAGACTTCTAGAATTGTTTCCTGACCATTGTCTTTGTAAAATAATCCCAAACAATACATTTCTGGCCTATGTGAAGCTAGAACAACATTAGAACACCCATGTTGAGTCATTTCTATGATTAAGCATTATGTATCGTTAACTGATTAGAATAATAATAGCTGTCAGGGATCCCCTGCATGCTGTCCAAGTTTCTGCCTTATACCAGGAGATGATTTATTTGTTAAAGAATTATTTTCAAGGAAAGTGGAAGATAAATCTTAACAGTAGATTATTTTAAAGTCATAAAGCTATTTATAAATTATTCTTATTATATCATATGCACAGACATTTTAGTCAGGCATAAATCAGCTTGTTTCATCTTCTGGATGAATAATTCTGTTGCCAGAAACTCATATGATGGTAAGATTTTCACACATTGATAAACTTAAACAATAAGGACAAAGTAATACTTTCTGAATCTTTATAGATCTATATGCATTCTATATAATTATGTGTTTAAAATTATGAAAATCTGTAGGGAGAGAAATATTCCACATGTATATTCTAGAGGTATGGTTACTTACCCTTTAAAATGTTAACCACTATATTCCCAAGAAATAAGTTTTAAATGTACTCTTAGGTCTACTTTGATTATTGAGAATAATACTAACATGAGTGAAGAACACTAAATTTCAGAATACTGCCATCTAATTCAGATCATGCTTGTTTGCCCCAAGCCCATCAGTTATACCTATTTTAAATAATTTTACCAAATTAAATGTATCAAATAAACCTATAAAGCCTAGAAACCTATAATACTCTTAGAAGAAAACAAAGGAGAAAATCTTTAAGACCTTGGATTTGGCAGAAGATTCTTAGATACAACACCAAAATCATGAGGAACGACAACAAAAAGATAGCTGAACTTCATTAAAATGAAAAACTATTGTGATTCAAAGGACACCATCAGAAAGTGAAAAGAAAACCCAACCCACAGAATAGGAGAAAATATTTGCAGACATATATCTGATAAGGGACACATATCCACAAAATGTAAAGAACTCATCTTGGTGGTGGTTGCACATATATGCAGGTATACTAAGAAAACATTTAGATGAACACATTAAATTCAGTTGAAAAGACCATGGGAATCATTTCTTAGGGAAACTACAAGTCTAACCCCCCACAGGTAGAATTATTTTCAAACTTCTATAACTTTTAAGATATATTCCAAAATCAGTTTGGTCTCCTTTTCACATTTCTAATGCCTCAGTTTCATTTTAAACTTAAAGCCTCAAAGATCTCCCTGCATCCTCAAGCAATGGGCATCAAATCACAAAATCTGATGTAATAGAACAGCTGTAGACAGCTACAAGGTAATTTAAAAATTATTATTATGACCACAACACAGAGATATTCTAATATTCTATCAAAAAGGAGAGTAAAAGATTATATATTCATTTTTTAAGCTTATTTACAGAAAGGGGAGGAAGGAGTAGAGAGAGAGAAGGAGAGAGAGAATCCCAAACAGGCTCCACAACAGTGCAGAGCCACATGTGGGGCTCAATCTCACTAACCATGAGATCATGACCTGAGCCGAAGCCAGATGCTAAACCAACTGAGCCACCCAGGCACCCCTATAATCACTTTTATTTTAACAAGGTAAAGGTAACAGCTACTATTAATTAAGTGCCAATTCTGTGTTTGAAGAGGCACTAGAAGCTTTAAAGATGTTATAAAATTAATCTCTATTAAGACATTAAATGCCATCAATTTTAAGATGCATCATCAAATTAATAACAACTCTTAACGATAGGAGGGAGAAAAACGAAACAACACAAGATGTTACATTTATGCATCAATTATAAAATTAATGTTCGCTTTACACACAAATTTTCCAGTCCAAGCATCAATAACAACATTTTCCAAATTTACTCAGGTTGGCTTCTATTTTTTCCCCAACTTCTTCTGTTTGGTTATGTCATACATTTGTGCTATGGACTAAATTGTGTCCTTTTTTTTCAACGTTTTTTTTTTTAATTCTTATTTTTGGGACAGAGAGAGACAGAGCATGAACGGGGGAGGGGCAGAGAGAGAGGGAGACACAGAATCGGAAACAGGCTCCAGGCTCTGAGCCATCAGCCCAGAGCCTGACACGGGGCTCGAACTCACGGACCGCAAGATTGTGACCTGAGCTGAAGTCGGACGCTTAACCGACTGCGCCACGCAGGCGCCCCAAATTGTGTCCTTTCAAAACTGACATGTTGAAGCCTGAAACCACCCACCCCTCTCCCAGCAATGTGAATGTATTTGGAAATAAAACTTTCAGGAGGTAATTAGGTTAAATGAGGTCATCAGGATGGGGCCTTAATCAGATAGAATTTGTGGATCTGTAGGAACAGGAAAAGAAAGATTTCTCAGTGCACACCTCATAAGGAATGTGAGGATACAAGGATGAGGGGCCACCCACAAGCAATGAAGAGAGTTTTTAGCAGAAAGCAAATCAGCTGGCACCTTGATCTTCCACTTCACAGCCTCTAGAACTGTGAGAAATAAATTTCGGTTGTTTAAGCCTTGTAATCTCTGGTATTTTATTTTGGCAGCCCATGCAGACTAATACAACTCATAATACAGTTATTGCGGGGGTGGTGGTGGGGGGAATCAAAGTCTTCATTCAATCCTAGGACCCCTGACATCATGGATGATTATTTTCATTAAATAGGCATGAATTAAAGTGAACTTTTTGTGATTTTCGGTTGCATAGATGGAATCAAATCCATGAAGTCATGTGTCCCCCACCCAATATCATACAGAACAGTTCTTTCATCTTAAAAAGTACCTTACCCATCTCCTTTCTTAGCAATAATCATGTCCTGCCAACTGGCAATTGACATGCTATTTTCTCTTTGCCTTTCTGAGAATGGTATGCAAGTGAAAGCATAACAAAATATTGCCCTTTGGGTTTGGTTTCTTTCACTTAGTAAAATTTATTCCAGATTCACCCAAGGAGTCATGCAAACCAGTAGTTCAGTCCTTTTAATTGCCCAAACCATTCTATTGTTGGGATATGGCACAGTCTGTTTAGCCATTCACCTCCTAAAGAACACTTTGGTTGCTTCTAGATTTGGGGGATTATGAATAATGTTGCTATAAAATTTGCACACAGGACTTGGTGTGAACATAAGTTTTCATACAAACATTTTTTTTTAATTATTTTTTTTAACGTTTATTAATTTTTGAGACAGAGAGAGACAGAGCATGAACGGGGAGGGTCAGAGAGAGAGGGAGACACAGAATGGGAAGCAGGCTCCAGGCTCTGAGCCATCAGCCCAGAGCCCGATGCAGGGCTCGAACTCATGGACCGTGAGATCGTGACCTGAGCCGAAGTCGGACGCTCAACCGACGGAGCCACCCAGGCGCCCCTCATACAAACATTTAAGGAAAAGGTAATTGTGCATAAACAGTACTCTAGTTGGCAAATTTATTTCTTGTGGGGGAATGGGTCAACAGTTCTATGCTAACATACATGCATGGTAGGGTTTAGCATACAAGCTAATGGATGATGAAACAACTTCTTCACTGTTAGAAAGGAAGTAATAAATAAGCAAGGAAGTTTATATATACATATATAACTAATTATATATATAAATATATATTACATATATTTGTATATATAGTACATAAATGCATCTGATTTATGCAATTGTATATATTGTACATAATTACATCTGATTATATACATAATATATATAATTATAAAATATAAATATATAAAATTATATGTATAAATTATATATTAAAATATATTTATATGTGTGTATGTGTGTGTATACATAAACATACATATATATTAATATGCATACCCTTATATCCTAGCTCTAAAAGGGCCTACTGAAAGTGCCTAGAAACCATGACACCCCAGAAGCCATGAGCACATCTAGCACCTAGGTTTCTAAATGCTATTCTCCATGGAAAGACATCAAGCCTCCTCAGAGAAATGGCTGATTGTAGGGCTGGGGTAGGGACAATACATATCTTACCGTGCCAAAAAACAAGAAAGTGCTCGAAAACAAAAGGATGGAGACATGCTAAAGAGACAGAAGCAAAACTGAATGAGTTATCAATGGCCAAACCTGAAAAACTTGAGCAAAAGGATAAATTTGGATTATAACTCAAAGTATCAAATAAATATACAGTATATTAACCACATGATCAAGGTTAACATCTCCAGTTATGCCAGTTTGATACCATGAATGTCTGCCCTGATATGATGTCATGAAGAGTAGGGCCTCATGTCTGTGGTATTCTTCCCCCAAATGAATAACCTCCATCTATCATGGCAAAAAAGAACAAAAATTGAGGACAGTCAACAAAGTACCTGACCCTTTTTTTTTTTCACAACTATCAAGGTCATGACAATCAAAGAAAAACTGAAAAATGTTTACAGGAGATATAATGCACTATTACAATGTGTTATCTTGTTTTAGATTCAAGAAAATAAGAAAGAGAATTAGTATAAAAACTGGCTAAATACAAACAATGTCTGGAGATGGTTAATAATAGCATACAAATGTTGTTTGCTTAATTTTAACAAGTGTATCATGGTAATGCAATATGTTAACATTCAGAGAAACTGGGTGTGAGGTATACAGAAACTCAGTATTATCTTTGAAACCTTCTTTAGATACAAAATTATTTTTGAAATGTTATTAAAAATGCACTTTGATTCCTGGTATTTAAAAATATGCTAGGATTTTAGAATCCCATAAATGTGGATATTAATCTCATTGGAGAAAACTGAGGCTCAAGTTTCTGAAATTTGCATGAGGTCAAATAGCTAACAAATAGAAGAGACAATATTTAATGATAATTCTTTCATTCTTGAAAGGTAACAATTTATTACAATGCAAACCACTTCCATCCACACACATAGAATGAGTTTGTTTTACATTTGTGGGTTGTATGTGATTCTCTGTATTATTTTAAAAATTGCTCCATTTAAATGGTATAACAATTTTCAAATAAAAAGGGATAAAATGTACCCTAATGTGTTAATTTTAGTTTGAGATTTATTATGAGAACAAAGCAATTGTGTCCTTTTCAGGTGGAATAATTTCCTCATCAGTATTTACTTTAATAACTTTATATTCCTTAGAAACACTCTAACAGGTTTAAAAAATCAAAATAAAGTTGTATCTATCAATATATATATATATATATATATATAAAAAAAAAAAAAAACTACAGAGGCTGAGGAATACCCAAGGTGATCAATATGGGTAAAGTCTATTCCTCAAAGATTCACAAATGTGACAAAGGTGTGACTAGGGGTAAGAATTCAGTCCAGTTCACATGTCTGATAGTCATTACTTCCGAGTTTGGAAAGAAATTGAAATTTTCCTTTCTCCATCCTTCTTGTACTGAATGTAATTTCTGCCTTTTTTGTTTGTTTGTTTTGAATCTATTTGCATTTAATGTAATTGCTGTGTTTGAACTTGAATGCCCAATCTTATGATTTTTCATTTGTCCTCTTTTTACTTTATTTCCTTGCCCCTCTTCCTTTCGAGTATATCAGATTAAATATATACATATATACCCTGTCTATTTTATCATCACTAGTGAGTTTTGGGCTAAAACTCTATTGTTATATTTCTGTGGCTGTGCTAGAGATTACGGAGTACATCTCTGACATACTACATTCTACCTTCAGATAATGTTGCTACTACTTCATGAATAATATCAGATTTTTACAAGTACAATTCCATTTCTTTTTCTCTGGTCATTTTACACTTCTTGACATGCATTTTATTTCTACTGATGTTATAAACCTTCATAAGACACTGCTATCACTTTTTCTTTAGCCAGATAACACTCATTTAAAGAAGTTTAAATATGTACCAAAAAAAAAATGTTCTCTATTTCTTTTTTTTTTTTTCAACATTTATTTTTTGGGACAGAGAGAGACAGAGCATGAATGGGCGAGGGGTAGAGAAAGAGGGAGACACAGAGCCATCAGCCCAGAGCCCGACGCGGGGCTCGAACTCACGGACCGCGAGATCGTGACCTGGCTGAAGTCAGACGCTTAACCAACTGCGCCACCCAGGCGCCCCTCTATTTCTAACTACCTCTTTCTCCTTCCTGATTGTCTTCATTTTTTCTGCAGACTGAGGCTTGATTCTGGTATGATATTCCTTAAGAATTAAACAACAACAAATAGATATACCCTATGACCCAGCAATAGCACTGCTAAGAATTTACCCAAGATATACAGGAGTGCTGGTGCATAGGGGCACTTGTACCACAATGTTTATAGCAGCACTTTCAACAATAGCCAAATTATGGAAAGAGCTTAAATGTCCATCAACTGATGAATGGATAAAGAAATTGTGGTTTATATACACAATGGAATACTACTTGGCAATGAGAAAGAATGAAATATGGCCTTTTGTAGCAATGTGGATGGAACTGGAAAGTGTTACGCTAAGTGAAATAAATCATACAGAGAAAGACAGATACCATATGTTTTCACTCTTATGTGGATCCTGAGAAACTTAACAGAAGACCATGGGGAGGGGAAGGGAAAAAAAAAGTTAGAGAGGGAGGGAGCCAAACCATAAAAGACTCTTAAACACTGAGAACAAACTGAGGGTTGATGGGGGGTGGGAGGGAGGGGAGGGTGGGTGACGGGTATTGAGGAGGGCACCTGTTGGGAGGAGCACTGGGTGTTGTATGGAAACCAATTTGACAATGAATTTCATATTAAGAAATAAAAATAATTAAAAAAAGAATTAACCAACAACTCTTTAAAAAAAGCTCTTTTTTTCTTGTAACAAAAGTTTAGTTCAGCTTTTTAAATTCTCAAAATGTGTTTATTTCACCTTCAATTTTGAAGTATATTTCCATTGTCTGCAGAAGTCTAAGTTACTAGGTTATTTATTTACACTCAGCACTTTAAACATGTTCTTCTATTACATTCTGGCCTACATATTTTTCCTCCTTTTAGACATTAGTTAACATTCTCATCATTGGTTCCCTAATTAAAATATGTCATTTTCTACCCTCTGGCTGATTTAAAATTTTTATTTTTATCTTTGGTTTTCAGCAATTTATCAATGCTGTGACTAGATTTCTTTATGTTTGTGTTGATCCTGCATGATGTTTGTGGGGCCTTATTTTTAATTTTTTCCTACCCATTGATATTTTTCATCAATTTTTAAAATATTTGGCTATTATCTTTTCAGATATTGTTTCTCTTCTCTACCCTTTCTTCTATTTTGGAAGCTTTACCTTCACAACTGCTAGAGAGAGTCTGATGTTGCTCAACAGCTCTTGAAATTTTTTCTCTTTATGTTTCATTAGGCTATTTCTATCAACTTGTCAACCTGGTATACTAATACACCATTCCTCCTTCTGTTGTGTCCAATATGATGTGAAATCCTTCAACTGTTAACATGTATCTATATATCTATATCTATCTATATAATTTTTTTTTTATTTATAGCATTCTCCTTTCTGTCCTTATCTTCAGTTTTCCCATGTGTCCATGCATGAGGTCCAATATTTTCCCTGGAGCATTTAATTCACTCGTCATTGTTATTTTGAAATTCCAGTATGATGATTCTGATATTTGGCTATCCTTGCGTTTACTTGTAATGACTAGACACATCCTTAACTGCAAGTCACATACCCTTGTAATTGTTTGTTTTGTGTGTGTGTATGTGATGCACTTTTTTTATTGTATATCAGACAGTATGGATGATAAAATAGTAGAGACAGAAACATTTGCAATTTAGCCCCAGTAAAAGGTGCAGTCCATTACGCCACTTTTTCATTTTAGTTGGCTACTGTAGAAGCAGCCACAATGTAATCTTCATTTGAGATGCAGGTAGAGATTGTGGTGGTTTTATTTAGGTTCAGTTCACCACTGGCTTAAATATTTTGAAGGTATGATGGATGGCATGGTGTTTGGGCAATAACTTGACTCTAGTTATCTCTTTATGTTCTCCTTCACAGCTACCAGGTTTCGGGAATAGGAAATCTTTCTCTGCTTTATAGCCCAGATGTTGTCCTTTTGGAATGGCAGAGAGCTCTTCTTTTTCTCTTCTTGACACTTTCTGTAGCTGGTAATCTCATTCTTATGTATTTGCCCACACTTGGTAGGGATCCTGTGGCATCCCTGGCAGAGATGGTGTCCCTCAGAACTCAGAGAAGGCATCCTTGAGTTCTCCCACCACTTCCCTAACATTCAGGTGACTGTTGCCTTTCCTCTTGATGAAAGCCCCTGAGGCCAGAGGCAAATTCTATCAGTTCTTTTTCCCTCCCTCAGATTGCGTGCCACTCTTATGGAGCGGTGGAACAACTGGGAGAATTGGTGGCTCTTTGCAGGAATAATCCCCAGGTGGGATTCCTAAGGATTCTAATCTGTCATGGGAGCATATATATGGCCATTAAAAGTTTGATATTTTTCTCCCAAACATTCTCTATGGTAGATTCCTCCTCCTCCCAACACTATGCCAGGGCTGAAAGCATCTATGGATCGTTTCTTCTATACCAAGTGTTCATTACTTTACATTTAAGTACTTACCTCTCTGATTTATTTTTAACTTATGATTTTGTAGGTTGCTTATCAGACTTGCCCGTATGATTATGGTGGAGGCAATGGGCTCTTCTGATTTTTTTTTTACATCTTAATTAACATTATTAATGCAGTGGGGCACCTGGTGGGCTCATTTGGCTTAGTGTTTGACTTCAGTTCAGGTCATGATTTCATGGTTCATGAGTTTGAGCCCCACATCAGGTTCGCTGCTGTCAGCGCAGAGCCCACTTTGGATCCTCTGTCTCCCTCTTTCTTCCCCTCCCCAATTCATGTGTGCTCGGGCTCTCTCTCTCTCTCAAAAATAAACAAATTTTAAGTAAAACCTACTTAGGGGCATCTGGGTGGCTCAGTTGGTTAATCGTCCAACTACAGCTTAAGTCATGACCTCATGGTTCATGGGTTCAAGCTCCACATCGGACCATCTGCAGTCAGCATAGAGCCCACTTAGGATCCTTTGTCCCTCTCTCCCTCTACCCCATCCCCCCAAAGTAAATAAACATTATTTAAAAAAAGAACTATGAAGGTAGTGCAGGAATTTGAATCTCTGTACGTGTTGCTAAAATGTTCTCTTTGTGTAGTACCCTGAATTGCTCTCCCCATTTCCTAAATTCACACCGCAAAAAAAAAAAAAAAAAAAAGAAGGGCTAAGACTTGCCCTACATATTCCATTTGAGAAATTAGTACATGGTTTATTTCTTTTCCATTAAACTGAATGGATATTAATTTAGATGTCTTATTTAGGAACATGAAGCTACATTTTGGAGAATTTGGAAATTCCCTTTCAGTTCATTTTGCTTTTCAAAAAACAGAATCTTAGTATATATTAAGTAAAAAAAAAAAGGTCAAGAAAATAAGAAAAACAAGCTTGAGATCATGATACATGAATGTCAAGAAAACTGATTTCTTTGTACGAACCAGCAACATTTAATGAGAGTGAAGAAAACAGCGGGGTGTTAGATAAATGAAAGCAGACAGAAAAAACAAAATAAAATAAAACAACTTGATCAAAGAATAAAATATAGAACTGTGATCAAAGAAAATAACCTTATAAAGGAAACAATACTTGATTTTCTACAGAGACACAGAGAAAATAGAGAATGTATTCAAAAATTTAGTTAAGTTGTAGTCCCAGATCTATATTTTATGAATATGTATCTTGCAATAAATATTCCTTTTTATTTCCTACAAATTGAAAATGGAGTGGCCAAGAAATAACTGTTTTCACTTCCCATGTAAATCAAGGCCCCCAGAAAAGTTACTTTGTTTTTATTTACACTTATAAATAATATAGCCAAAAGCTAATTTTAAAATAGGCAAAAGAACATTCAAAGTAGGAACTGTAATGCAAACTATACATAATTAGACTGAGAAGTCTTCATGATTTAAAAATTCAAATTACCCAATTTGAAAAAAACATGTATAAAAACCCACTACTTCTCCTAAGAGTGTTTTACAGACCTGGCTAATACACTGAAAAGTCTTATGGATGTTGTGACAATTTGGGAAGAAGCGTAGGTAGGATTATAGGAATTATGTATCTTTATAGGTACCAAATCCTATACCCAGACTAACTTTAGTAACTATTCAACCTATCTCTATCCTATTTCTTCTAAAGTACTTTATATGGATTTAACATTCATAATGATCTTTCTAGGAAGCTAAAAACATTAGTACAAAATCTCATTTTTCTTTTAAACTGTTCATTACATAGCAAAATGATATATCCTGGAAAATGAAAAAGACAGGTGTAGATATTTCCTTATACAATGGTATTCTCTGAATTTGACTGATTCATAGGAGATCTTTCCACCTAATCTCTGTGCTTTCTCACTGTACAAACACCACGGTTAAAGGCCTTATTGCATCTTATTTGTTTATATCTGTATCGATAGCTATACCAAGTAGACACTCAAGAAATACTTCTTTGTTGTTTTTGTTTGTTTGTTTGCTTTTTTCCTGAGTGAGTGTGCATGCGAGTGGGGTAGGGGCAGAGGGCGAGAGAGAATCTTACGCAGACTCCATGTTCATCATGAAGCCCAATACAGGGCTCAATCCCACGACTCTGGGATTATGACCAGAGCTGGGATCATGACCTGAGACGAAATCAAGAGTTTGATGCTTAACCAGCTGAGTCACCCAGATGCCCCTCATGAAATACTTCTAAAAATAAATGAATGAAGTTTTATTTCACTGGAAAATAAATGTTCAGCACTAAGTATGTATGCTAACACTCTCTTCCTCTCTATGAATGTATGTATGTGTGTTGGCCAATGTCACACAGCTACGAATGACAGCATTAGGGTTTCAGAGATGGAGCATTAAAATCTTCCACCTCCCCAACCACTCAAGCACAAACCAGATGTTTGGAAATGAAGATACAATATTACCCTGGTTAATAAATCATTAAACAAATGCCCTATTCATTTTCTCTCACCACATACATACAACTGTATTCAGAAGGAACCATGAGACATATGCATATATTATGGTATGAACTAAGAAATTAAGGTGGAAGTCTAAAAGAGAGTGTCGGGGAAAATGCAAGAATTGCTATCACTTTCTTAAGGGCATGCTAGAATTGCACTGTGAGGAACTATGTTTCCAAGCTATTTGGTGAGAGTGAATGAAAGCTTTCAGGAGTGAGTGTGGGGATACCTTGCTCATCTTCCTTAGGATATAGTACATTTCAGGTTCTGAATCAATGTATGAGAGTAGGAAAGAAAGAAGGAAAACAGAGAGCAAATGAAGGATGGAGCAAGGAAAAAAAAAAAAAGGAGGGTCTACGGGAAGGGAATGTGTCATTCCAAATTAAAGTTAAGATCTTAGTGGACAGGAGCTAATATCTATAGTTCTTTTCAGTCCCATTATGTTACATATAAAAGAATGCAGAAATCCATGCAGAGATATTCTTTCCTAAAGAGAACCCTTAAAATCGGTTTGTTCTTTTATAGTTGCCCAAATGATCTGCTCTAAGAAAAATTATTTTGTCTTATTAGTGTTATCATTTAGATAAGAAAAGCAAGGCTTGGTGTAGTTCAATGAATTATCAGAGGTCACATAGCTCAATGCTGGAGCCACGATTTGAACCTGATCTTCTGGTTTTGAAACATATAATCTTTACTAGGTTGTCTATTAAGGTTCACCCTACCCAGTGACTTCACAATCCATAATACTGGTTTTTAAAAGTCTTACTTTTCATAAAACTTGAGTCTATTTTTAAAAGTTTTATTTTCAATAAAACTTAAAATCTCTAACCTTTTCTATACTCACTGGACATATCTGAGTTTCATGAACCAATATAGTTAATCTCTCTATGAAAATCCCCTATGATGTGTTGTCAGAGTTTCTTCCCACTTATAGTATCAGTTCAAACAGCTTTTCAGAGATAACTATAATTCTGAAGAAAGCCTGAGTTCTTTATGGCTAATCCTTCACACGGCACCACCACTCACTTTATTTTTAGCATCACTGGGTTCAAACAAATGTCTCACTCTGACATCTATAGTGGCTTACAGCTACATCTGGTATCCCAAAGGACCCTGAGGGGAAATTGGGAATGAGTACAGGCTTGAATGAGTTTTCTCCAAGTCTTACTAAATATGAAGCTCACACATTACATTTTGTGGGACTTCCTGATTTCAAAGTGTGAGAAACTTTGACATTTGGAGGTAGTAAAACAACCACTGTAGGTCCTTTCTATGTTTGGTAGAGCTCTACAATCTCAAGTGTTCATGCAATAAATGATTTTATATGCAATTTCCATTTTCAAGGGAAGGAATTTATACTGGAAATTAAACATTTGCTGCATTAATCACTCTTTCCTTGTGCATTCATTCAATTACTATTATATATATATATATATACATATATATATATATATATATATATATATATATATATATATATATATAATTTATGCAACTAACGTAACTTTAACTCCTATCAAATATTAGATGTTAGATTCTGGGAATGTAAGATGTGAAAAGGAGCCTCTAATTTCTAAGGCTGATGATCTTAAGGAAAGAACGCTGTGAAGCCAATCTTTATAGTGTTTTATTTTTTACAAAATCATCTCATCCCCACTTTTAATTTTTATCTCCTGGGGTTTCCCTATCCCTCTCCAATCTCAAATATTCTAAAGTACTTATTTCAAGTGCTTATTAGAAGATATATAAAGTACCAGGAACTAAGTGATATTGCTTTTAGTTATTGCTACTGTAAATGGAATTATATATTTCTTTTTTTTAACTTTTTTATGTTTATTCATTTTTGAAAGACAGAGAGAGACAGAGCCCAAGCAGGGGTGGGACAGAGAAAGGGGGACACAGAATCTGAAGCAGACTCCAGGCTCCGAGCTGTCAGCACAGAACCCAATGTAGGGCTCGAACCCATGAACCGTGAGATCATGACCTGAAGTAGGCTGCTCAACCGACTGAGCCACCCAGGCGCCCCATCATATTTCTTAACCAGCTCTTTAGAACTTTATTGGTTTTATGCTAATTTGTTATGTCATGTTAATTTTGTTACAACGTCTGTTACTGGGCTTTTGTTGTTGTTGTTGGGTTTTCCAGGTGAAGCATCACAGCATTGGAAAGAGTGAAAACTGTACTCTCAACTTGCAAAAAACACTTATTATTTTGTTATCCTTTGTGATATTATTAAAGATCACCTCTAGAATGCAGTTTAAAAATAATGATGGCATTAGCTATCCTGAAATTTATTCTTAGAATTAATGAGAATGCTTCAAATCTACTGTTTCACCATTATTAACAATACTTGCCTTTTATAGCTTTTTGTCTAATATCCATTTTTATTACATTAAGGAAAGATTCTATAATTATAACTTTACTAACAATTTCTAGTAGGTATGGGTTTTAAAAATATCTTTGATGTCTATTCATATGATTCACTTTCATTGACCCATTCTTTTGATAGAGTATAATAATTAGTGTCCTAATATTAAATGATCCCAGAGTTTATCATCTATATTTTATTTATTTTGTAAGTCCACTCTAGGCTCAAACTGGATAGCTGGGAAGAGTTTAACAGAAGACTATTTATAAATTGTGATCACATTTAAGGAAACCAACAAGAGGTGGTATAGTACCCTGGGACTAGTAATAGTGAGTGATCTTTACTATTCCTAAATGGTATGTGGAAAAGAAAGAGTTATAAACATGGAAAAGACTGATTTATAAGAATTGGGACCTACAGTAGAGAGATACAGCCAAATAACAGTGAAATCTCATGAATGGACTGAGTGGAATAAATCCCCCTGCCTCCATTTCCTGCCACCTACTGTCTTCTCCCAATCCAACACAAAGCCAGAGTACAGGAAAGTTCAGGGATGCCTTCTGTAGGGATCTTGTTTCCAGGGTTCAGAACTGGGGAGAGAATGAACTAAGATAAGCCAACAAGATATCTTGATCTCTGTATCTAAAGAAAATGCCAGTGTACCCAACACGGTCCAGTCCCTGTACTATATATGGCCATTCTTGATATATATCATTTGTTCAAACCAGTGAAATAGAAATTTTATTAAGATTTGTGGCCAGAGTAATAAGATTCCTGTGTTAGAGGTGATAACTGGACCTAATAAAGCTATCAATAAGGTTAGACTTTGATGAGCAAGAGTAGACTGGCTTAGAAAGAGGATAGACAGACAGAAGTTGGTAGATAATAAATACCCAGGGGTTTTCAGTTCATTACAAATTGTTAGGTTTTACTCTAAGCACAGTGAAAGTCCATTGAAGGATTTTACAAAAGGAATGTTATGAGCATATCATCTGAATTATTTATTCCTTAAAAGAATCCCTGTATCAGATGATTGATGTAGGTAGCCTTGTATGTAGGTAAAGAAGTAATATCCTTCTCTGAGTATATGTGGTGGTGGTGGTGGTAGGGAGATATTTTTAAATACTTTCTTGTTTTCTTTCTTGTTCCAGATTGTTTTTTGTTGTTGTTTTTTTAAAATTTTCCAAATGTAGGCTTAATTGTGTAACTTTTGCTAAATGTAAATAACAAATTTAGTTTTTAAAATTTAAGCTACAATTTTTAAGCCAAACAAGTATATACTGTTGTTATAGGTTTTAAATATCTCCTATATTTATATTTGTGTTTATGTATCTTACCTGTATGTATTTCCTACCTTATTTCCTTGACATCTTTACTAGAAAATTTTCTAGTGTATTATTTTCCTGAAAAGCAACACTTCTATTATTTCCAATACATTTTTCATTTCGTTTTAATTGTATTAAGTGCTTATTTTCCTCTTCATTTTTGTCTATTTGTGGAACCAAATACTGTTTTTCTATGATTTTGAGTATAACTTTTAAGTAATATATTTTTATTACTTTTGATGGTAATCATATCATTTAAACATTTAAATTTCATTATGGATACCATGTTGGTTGCATCTCATATTTTTGGCATGTAGTTATGAGAATGATCCCATGCTAACAATATGAAATAATAGTTTTCTCTAGACCTATAAGATATGAAAATTAGAATATGTGTATACATATATATTTCTTTTCAAGTTGTTTTCAGTATGATTCCTCCAATTAAAAGGTATATATTCTAAAGCAATGAATTTTTTCCAACATAATTTCAATTTTTTTTTAAATAATGAGTTTTCCTACAAGACTTCACTATGGCCATTTTGGGATATGTTTCACTAAAATTTGTAAACCATGGGTTTGTGAGTCCAACATGAATATTTACTTATTAAATCTAGTTCATCAAGTATATTTTGTTTCCTTCCATATTGTTTACTTTTAAGTCCATGATTTGTCAAAGTTTGAGAGATGTGTTCTAAAGTTGACTTCTATTATTATAGTTTTGTTAACTTCTTTTTGAAAAATTCAAAGCTTTTTATTCAAATATAATCTTGTTCAGTGGTAAACAGCTACTACTGACATACTTGAATTTTGTGTGATAACTGGTAGCACTTAATGAAGTAACTTTGAATTCCACTGTATTTTTTGCATTTTTGCCCTGAACTTTATATCATTTAGTAATATTGGGACTTGACATCTCATATCACAGAGATATGACTGTGTATTGAGAAGAGCATATAAGCAATTTTAATCTACTTTATTAGGTTATAACTCACCCAAAATATATACATTTTAGGTGAAGCTGAATGAGTTTTGAAAAAATTTAGACATGTATAAATACCTCCTTAACCAAAATTTAAAATATTATGGTAACCCAAGATAATTTCTTGAGTTTCCTTGCAGTCATTCACCCCAATCCCTGCCCTAGGTAATTACTCACTAGATTTCTATCATACATATAATGCACATAAATTTTTCATGTTCTTAAACTTTATGTAAATGGAATTGTAGAATATATACTCTTGACTTCTTTTGCTCAACACAATGTTTGGAGATTCATCCATGTTGTCATACATATCAATATGTTATTCTTTTTACTGCTCACTAATAGTGTTCCATTGTATGAATGCACTACAATTTGTTTTTAAACTCACTCATTGATGGACATTATCCCCCATGTTTTGGCTATTATTAATTAAAATTCTAAGAGAACCTATAAATCTGTACGTTCACATATTTTCACTTTTCTTCATTTATATACATTTTTATGAAGATTTTGCCTAAACTTTCTTTTAACAAATTATCTTATTTTTGGGTTTTAAGAGCTCTTTATGTATTTTGGATGCAAGTCCTTTGTCATATGTACATGACAACTGTCTACCAATTAGTGGTTTTCATTTCCTTTTCTTAATGGGCACTTTTTGAAGAGAAGATTTTAATTTTGAGAATGTTCAATATGCTGATTTTGTTTTCCTTTTATGGTGTTTATAGGTACCCCATCATGTATTACGTTTGCCGACTCTAAGGTTGTAAGGATTTTTCATGTTTCCGTCTATAAGTTTTATGCTTTTATATTTTTGTTTAGATCCATTATCTATTTAAATTATTTTGTGTGTGTATGGTGTTAGGTAGAGCTCCCCATGTCTAACCACACATCAAATGATTCTCTAGAAGGATTCACAGAACTCAGAAAAACTATTATATTCACAGTTACAACTAAAGGATTCAGGTTAAAGTAAGCAAAGGAAAAAGTTATAAAGTATATAGTAGAGGAGAGACCCAGCATGAACTTCCAGTTGTCCTGTCTCAGCAAAATTATGTGAAAAACACTTACTTCTCCCAGCAATGATGTGTTACGTGTAGGAAGTATTGTCATCCAGGGAAGCTCACCCAAGCCTTGGTGTCCAGAGGTTTACTGCGGGTCACACTGTGCACAGGGAGCATCTGCATGACTGACACCCCCTAGTCTCCAGTCCCTCCAGTAGTTAAACTGATACATGATGGACTAATTCACTCATTATAAATCACATTGTTATGATAAATTATCTGGCAGGGCCCAAGATCCCAGGTACACAAATACCTTCTTATCAGTCAGGACAGTCTAAGGGCTTAGGGGTTATCTCCCCGATACTGATTTCGTTGGAATTTGCAGGGTTTGAACATACTAAGTGTGCTGAGTTTTCCCTTTACTGCATGATGTGAGGTAACAGTAGAGGTTCATTTTGTTTTCTATAAGATATACACTTGTTTCAGCACCATTATAGAAATTACTGTCTTTTCATATTGAATTATATTGGCTCTTTTGTAAAAAATCAATTGACTTCACATGAGTAGATCTATTTAAGGACTCTTCTCGATATATCTATAGTTATGATGATAATTCATAACATTTTATTATATACCCTTATGCTATGTCTCACTGCTAGGTAATGTAAGCCATCTCAATTGTTCCTTCCTTTGCAATGATGTATTGGCTGTTTTAGTTTTTTGCATTTCCATGTAAATTTTAGAATCAGCTTAAGTTGTTCTACAAAATACATGCTGAGAATATGCTTGGAATTGTTTTGAATCTATACATCAATTTGTGAATTATCATTTAAAAATATTAAAACTCCCATCCATCAACAAAGTATTTCTCCATTTATTTAATATTCTTAATTTTTCACAGCCGTGTCTCATGTTTATTTTTTATGTAGAGATCTTATACAATCTTTGGTTAAATTTATTCATAACTTACCCCCGTATTTTCAAGTTTATTGCTGGCATATATTAATTTATTGCTAGCTTTACTTGAGATAGTTATCACCAATAAATGAGACCAAAGTGAATAACGGGGTGTCATTCAGATTTTCTTCTAAAACATAATATTTTAATTTTCATAAATCAAATTAAATTTCTATTTAATAATTAAATGTTCCAGTAAGATATAGTTGACAAGAAAGCTTCTAAAGACATGGGATTATGAGTATCCTGATACTAAGGAACTGGCTGCATCCCTTTCTACTATGTGATTTAAAGCTCTTTCCCAATACAACCTATGGATACTTTTCATTTGTAGATTCAAATGTTTTTTCTATTTTTGTAAATTTTTCTTAGACTCTACTTTTAAATATTAGTGCTATTATATTGTTTTGCTTTATCTTCTTAAGAAACAATTTTTAAAAATGTTGTCTCTATGTGCCTTCCATTTCCAATATCTTTTCTACAAATACTTTTACTATTTTTTCTTTTCTTAGAATTTATTTATTTATTTATTTATTTATTTATTTATTTATTTATTTATGAGAGAGTGAGATAGAGAGAGAGGTAGGGAGAGCAGGACAGAATGCATGCAAGAGAGAGAACACGAGCGGGGTGTGGAAAGGCAGAAAGAATCCCATGCAGACTCTGTGCTGTCAGTCCAAAGCCCAATGCTGAGCTCAAGCTCACAAATTGTGAGATCATGACCTGAGCTGAAGTCAAGAGTCAGACGTTTAACCAACTGAGTCACCCAGGCACCCCACTACTTTATTTTCACTTACTTATTTATCAGTGTTTCTTCCCATTTTCCTTATTGTTTATTTGAGGCTATATGACCTTAGGAACTTTATAATTTTGTCTTCATTTCTGAGATAAAATTATCATTTCTTCCATTTGCATTTGAGTTCAATAATCATCCATTATGTTCCATTAATGTTCCAAATAAAGGGTTAGTATCCAAAACATATAAAGAACTTATAAAACTCAACACCAAAAAAACAAATAATCCAATAAAAAATGGGAAGACATGAAAAGACATTAATTCAAAGAAGACATACAGATGGTCAACAGACACATGAAAAGATGCTCATCATCACTTATCATTAGGTAAATGCAAATCAAAACTGCAGGGAGATATTACCTCACACCTATCATAACAGCTAAAATCAGCAACATAAGAAACAAGTCTTGGTGAGGATGTGGAGGGAAATGAACACTTATGTACTGTTCTGGGAATGCAGACTGGTACAGCCCCTCTGGAAAACAGTATGGAGGTTACTTAAAAAATTAAAAATAGAACTACCCTATGATCCAGCAACTACATTAGTGTGTATTTACCCAAAAATACAAAAACAGTAATTCAAAAGCATACATGCACCCCTATGTTTATTGCGGCATTCTTTTTTTTTTTTTTTTTTTAATTTTTTTTTTTCAACGTTTATTTATTTTTGGGACAGAGAGAGACAGAGCATGAACGGGGGAGGGGCAGAGAGAGAGGGAGACACAGAATCGGAAACAGGCTCCAGGCTCTGAGCCATCAGCCCAGAGCCCGACGCGGGGCTCGAACTCACGGACCGCGAGATCGTGACCTGGCTGAAGTCGGACGCTTAACCGACTGCGCCACCCAGGCGCCCCTATTGCGGCATTCTTAACAAGAGTCAACATATGGAAGTGATCCAGGTGTCCATCGATAGATAAATGAATACAGAAAATATGGTGTGTGTGTGTGTATGTGTGTGTGTGTATATATATATATATATATATATATATATATATATATATATATATAATTGACAGTAATACACCCAAAAAAAAGAATAAAAACTTTCTATTTGCAAGGACGTGGGTGGAACTACACAGTATAATGCTCAGTGAAATAAGTCAGAGAAAGACAAATAGTATGAGTTCATTCATATGTGGAATTTAGGAAGCAAAACAAATAAGCGAAGGGGAGAAAGAGAGAAAGCAAGAAACATAATTAACTATAGAGAACAAACTGTTGGCTACCAAAGGAGAAGTGAGTGGGGGATGGGTTAAGTAGTTGATGAGAATTAAGGAGTGTAGTTGTCTGATGGGCACTGGCTGTTGTATGGAAATGTTGAATCATTACATTGTACACCTGAAACTAATACAATACTGTATGTTAACTAACTGGAATTAAAATAAAAACTTTAAAAAAGTGATCACATATCAACATAACAAATATAATAATAATGAAAAAGTTTGAAATATTTTGAGAATTACCAAAATGTGACACAGAGACACAAAGTGAGAAAATGATATTGGAAAAATGGTGTTGATAGATTTGCTGGACACAAGGTTGCCACAAAACTTCAATTTGTAAAACAAAACAAAACACCTGTGAAGCACAAGAAAACAAGGTATGCCTATAGTGACTTCTAAAAAAAAAAATCCACTAATGTTCTTAGTATTTTACTTTCAAGGTTCCACCTTCCATATACTCAAATGGTTGACTGATGATGCTTAAATCTGTTTGGAATGGTATCTAATAGTTATCTAGACTTCAGAGTTTTTTGTCTTTGTTTTTCTCCTAAGGGAATTTTCCTTAGCTGCAATAAATTATTATTATTTCTTTTAATATTTATTTATTTATTTTGAAAGAGAGAGAGAGAGAGAGAGAGAGAGAGAGAGAGAGAGAGAGGTGTGGGTTAGGGGCAGAGAGAGAAGAAGAGAGAGAATCCCAAGCAGGCTCCACACTGTTAGCACAGAGCCCAATGTAGGGCTCAAACTCACTAATTGTGAGATTATAACCTGACCTAAAATAGAGTTGGATGCTTAACCGACTTGACCACCCAGGCCTCTTTGTTCTGACTTTTTAAATACAGTCTTGATAAATTTATTAATCTTCTTATTGTTTATATATATAACATTTTAGCATATTTTCAAAATCCTAGCATTGCAAAATCCAGATGCTGTGGATTTGTTCTGTTGATAAGGTAATAAGTATTTCCTCCAATTCTATGGCTCTGTTTTGTTTTTTAGGACCCTAATTTTTCTTCTTTTGATTTTGCCACTCTTACCACTCAATTGCCACAAAAACAATTCTCTCTTCCATTGTGGATTTTTGTCCCATAGAATGGTCACTTGCTTTCTAAAAACAATTTCATTTTCAGTAGCCCCTCAGGCCCATAATAATTGGGATGCCACCAGAAAAATTAACTCCACCCCCAGAAAAACTCAAATACAGGGAACAGTGTAAAATATTTAATGTTTCTATCTAGTTACCTAATAGTCATATCCTTGAGTAGAAAACTATAGAAATAATTTTCTGTTTTCTTTTTTTTTTTTCTGTTTATGGTAACAAGTGACTCTTCCCATTTTCTTAATCTGCTTTCTATCACCATTACTTCTACCATCTCCTTGGGAAAAAGCAAAATCTTTTTTCCTGTTTATCCATTATCATCATCAAACATATTTCTTTTCTCCTTTCCTTCATTCTTTCCTCCCTCCATCCCATCATTCCTTCCTCAGGTAGGGTGAGTAGGACTAAAGTTACAGAAGGAAGAAAATAAAAATCTTATCTGCCACATAAATACACATTCTGAAGAAATACATATTCTCTAAATGTCCTTCACAAATTACCAAATTAGCTGAGGCTTTTCACATAGTATTTCTTAGAATTTTAAGAACCTCTTTGATGATATCAGTGGGGAGCTAATACAAGTACACTTTTTGAAGGAATGGGACGTTACTTAATGCTAGCAAACTTTTTTTCCCCATTTAACACTAGAGGAAAAGCAGAGAACTGCTTACCCTTTTAATTGTACCAAGTTTTACTTCTTAAAGCTCCCTCTTGTGATCCACAGTAACCTGGGGAGAACAAAACAGGAAATTCTTTCCTGGAAGGAAGAGTCAGGAGTGAGAGAGTCTGGGTGTGGGTGAAAGCTTTATTCCACATTTGCTGATCCTACCAGTAAGCAGTACGGAACAGGGAAGAGGACTGCAAAAATCTTTTCAACTTTACATACTCCCCCTTGTTTTTCTTTGATTTTGTTACTCTCTGATGGGTTCATCATAGTGATTGAGGAAATAGTAATTCAGGTGGGAAGTACTCCTATACTCATGTCTAGAGGCAGGAAAGAGTGGATAAATGGGGAATTTTAGTTCTGTGGTGACTCTGGACTGTGGGAGGACACCAATGGAGAGAGTAGGTGGGTGGTAGTGGCTTTTGAGAAGAGGAGAAGGCAAGCTATTTCCTGGGGAACACAAGCAAGGGAAGAAAGGAAGAGTAAAAGTGGGAAGAGCTTGGTATTACTGAGTAAACACTGTTCCCATTTACTGATAGATGCAAAACAGTCAGTATAATGGGAGGTCTCACTGAACCAAGTAACTAAATAAAGAGAAAACTTCACAGACTATTGGACTGAGACTATATTGGTGAATCAAGCATAGAAAGGATGGGAACCTCAAACATCCCATAGTGTGCTTGTATTCCCACAGTGAGAAATGTTCACATTTCTTCACTTCCTATAAATTTTCTCCAGTCTCTAAATAGCACTGTTTGAACAAATTTGCTGACAGATTTATCTCAGCCTAAAAGTAATACACAGACATAAATAGCTCTTAAATATTATTTATTTCCTACCTACAGGTATCTTTTTTTTTAAGTTTATTTACTTATTTTGAGAGATGGAGAGAACATGAGTGAAGAGGGGCAGAGAGAGAGGGAGACAGGGAATCCCAAACAGGCTTCAAGCTATCAGCACATAGCCCCACATGGGGTGCTCAAGCTCATGAACCCTGAGATCATGACATGAGTGGAAACCAAGAGTCAGACACTCAATCAACTGAGCCACCCCGGTGCCCTTTACCTACAGATATTGTAATAAAAATTTCCTGTATACATAAGCATACTGGGCAAAACTATGATAGCTTAATTTTTCTCTCATCAAACTGCATCTGTAGAACTTAAGACCTATTTACACTTGATAGTTACCATTTATCAAACTGTTTTATTTTTTTAATATGAAATTTATTGTCAAATTAGTTTCCATACAACACCCAGTGCTCCTCCCAACAGGTGCCCTCCTCAATGCCCATCATCCACCCTCCCCTCCCTCCCACTCCCCATCAACCCTGTTTATTCTCAGTATTTAAGAGTCTCTTATGGTTTGGCTCTCTCCCTCTCTTTTTTTTTCCTTCCCCTCCCCCATGGTCTTCTGTTAAGTTTCTCAGGACCCACATAAGAGTGAAACCATATGGTATCTGTCTTTCTCTGTATGATTTATTTCACTTAGCATCACACTCTCCAGTTCCATCCACGTTGCTACAAAAGGCCATATTTCATTCTTTTTCGTTGCCAAGTAGTATTCCACTGTGTATACAAACCACAATTCCTTTATCCATTCGTCAGTTGATGGACATTTAGGATCTTTCCATAATTTGGATATTGTTGAAAAAGTGCTGCTATAAACATTGGGGGTACAAGTGCCCCTATGCATCAGCACTCCTGTATCCCTTGGGTAAATTCCTAGCCGTGCTATTGCTGGGTCATAGGGTGGTTCTATTTTTAATTTTTTGAGGAAGCTCCACACTGTTTTCCAGAGCGGTTGCACCAGTTTATCAAACTATTTCACATACATTATGACATGTAACTGATCATGTCTCAATCCATGAGAATATTATTGTTTATTCTGGTCAATCCAAACCCCTTCTATCAATGCAGAAACCTTGGACTTTCTTAGGGAGAGAGTTAATAATAACGTTGCATTGATGATTAGAAAAAAAGTGCTCTCTGCTCAGACACTTTCCTTTGATGAGCCAAAAATAGACTCTCTGATGAGATGTTTCAAGTTCAAATCCAAAGTTCTTTGTATCAAATATCACATCTTCAAAGGCAGGACTTGCTCATAGGTTTTAAGCCAGGAGATTGGTTAAGGGACTGACAGGTTAAAAAAGTTGTTGCTCTAAATATAACAGCTGGTATAAATTAAGCACTTACTATGTGCAGGGATCTAAGTTTGGTTGTTTCACATATCACATCTTTGTCACAACTACCCTCTAAGAAGGGGACTCTATCTTTCCAGTTCACAGATAAGGTAACAAAAACATACACCCTGAAAGAGAGAAAGTCTTATCCTCATAATGAGAAAGTAATGTGAGTTATTTTCTGCTTAGCGGCATAGAATAAACCTTCAGTATTGTCCTTGAAATCTCAGCATGGGTGATCTCATTTTCTAAACTTCTCGCCTGCTAATGCTTCTTCCTGACCATTTATCTGTGTCACATCTATTCTGCTGATGTTGGTTCTGCTTCTTTTTTATAGTACATGTGTGTCTACGTAATCTAATCTATCTTTCAACTGCCTTCCAGTTACCTTTATTTACAATTTTAAAAAATAATGGTAAGATTATTAAGAATGTTTATACTAGCATTTGTCAAACTGAATTCCATGGAATAGGGGTCACACAAAATAATCTATGACAAAAGATACCCTAATCAAATATATTTCAGGAATGTACATATTTTTGAAAAAAAGTTTTAATGTTTATTTATTTTTGAGAGAGAGAGACACAGGGCTTGAGCAGGGGAGGGGCAGAGAGAGAGGGAGACACAGAATCCAAAGCAGGCTCCAGGCTCTGAGGTGTCAGCACAGAGCCCGACGGGGGGCTCGAACCCACGGACCTTGAGATCATGGCCTAAGCCGAAGTTCAACTGAGCCACCCAGGTGCCCCAGCAATGTTACATATTCTTTGAATTATGATTGACAAACAGTATTTTATTAGTTTCAGGTGTACAAGATAGTGATTAGATATTTTTTATATATTACAAAATGGACACCATGATAGGTCTCATTATCCTCTGTCACCATATAAAGTTATTACAATATTATTCACTGTATTCCTTATATTGTACATTATATCCCCATGCCTTATTTACTTTGTAACTGGAAGTTTGTGCCTCTTAAATGTTAGGTGACCTCTGGAGAATCACCATCAGCTTTATGAGATCAACAGCCTCTGGAGCTTTCTTTTGAAAAATGAAATGTTGGGGCACCTGGGTTTCCCAGTTGGTTAAGCATCTGATTCTTGGTATCAACTCAGGTCATGTTTCAGCCCCATGTCCAGCTGTGTGCTGAGCATGTGGTGTACTTGGGATTCTCTTCCTCTCTCCACCCTCCCCTGCTAGTGCACACATTCTCTCAAAATAAATTTTAAAAAAGAAAAAAAATGTTAATTTTACTTAACATATCATTTCCAGATGTATTTACTATAAACATCTACACACATAGCTTTTCTCATATCATTTATGTATATCCTACAGAACAATGTATACATGTATTTTCTTATCTGTTGGTGTATACAATAAAATCTATCAGCTTTGAGGAAATCCCTAAACACAAAATTCTTAGATTTATTATAAAGATTAAATACCCCCCTAAGGAGTCATCAAAGAACAATTCTGCAAGGCTTTTATCTTTGGATGTCTTGGTATTGGTTTTCACACACCCCAGTTGGGGTCACACAATATTTATCATCTGCTCCTGCTATCACGGTAAAGTAAATGCTCTCATGACCATTGAGGCATTCCCCAGGGAGGTTGTATATTCCCTCAAAGAACTAAGGCACCATGAAGAAAGAATACTCCAGAATGCTACCTGTAGGAGAACAACAGCCTCTTGCAGAGGCACTGTGTTGAAAACAAATCTGGAAATACACCCATGCCTAGTTTTATGGGTTCCTGACTTCTTACAGGATGCCTGTCTCGAAGCTAGAAAAACAAAAGTTTAACCATGACAACCCTAGGACATTTCCAAGTAGGACCAATTTGAACTCCAGTTGGGATTCTTTTCCTGGTAAAAGTCTTCAATATAAGTGATTTTCACTATAGACTTGATAGTGACAACTTAATTATCAAACACTCTGGAGAGGATGCAATAACATTAATGCAACTTGACACATAATTATCATTTTTCCAATATAATTACCATGTAGTTAAAGCTCCGTCCTTGCTATAAGATTTCTGAAATGTTCTTGTCCCCCTCTGATGCTAGGTTTATCATCCTTTCTTATATTCACTCCTAAATAAAGAGCCAGTCAGAGAATGAAAAAAAAAATCTATGTATATTCAGGCAGTGAAATTCACATACCTTTTTTCCTCTGGACTTCTGCAGTGGATATTATCTTCAATCTTAAAGATAATAAAGAATGGATGTGGATATTTATTGATTTTATCACGTGTTAGGGAGCTAAAGGCTTTTGCATATGTTATATTTAATCATCTTTACAATTCTGAAAAGTACTTATCCTATTATCATTTAAGGTGAGAAAACTAAGACTCATATAAGTAATTTCTCCAAGACTATCAGGCTTGTGTTAATAGCTGTTATTTCAATCCTTGCCTGTGTATTTCTGAGGCAATTGTTCTTAACTTTACTTGCATCTTAGAATCACCTGAGGAATTCAGTAACTAGTAGTATCCGGGTTCCACCACTAGAGATTGGAGTATGGTCTTGATATGTGCATTTTTAAAGTTTCCAGGTCTTCCTGAGGTAGCAATGGTTAAGAATCACTGCTCTAAATCTCTCCTAAAAAATCTCCCAAACTACCAAATAATTATGCTTCTGTATTTTTGATCTAGAAACTAAAAAAAATGAGAAGTACATAGCACAATGAGTTTTGTTTCAACTTAAGGATAAATGAATAGATACATGATTTTGGAGAAAAAGTGCACCGTAGGGGGCAGGAGTAAATGGTCTTTGGAATTAAGATAGAACTGAGTTTAAATTACCTCAGACAAACCACTTAGGGCAGAAAACCAAGAATCTTCCTTGCTCCCCATTTTTCTCCCTACTATCATCTAGTTCAACACTAATACTATTAGTACTACTTTAATTTTTACCTAACTCTTCTTTAAGAAATCCTCCTAGGGGCGCCTGGGTGGCTCAGTCAGTTGAGCGTCCGACTTCAGCTCAGGTCACGATCTCACGGTCCGTGAGTTCGAGCCCCGCGTCGGGCTCTGGGCTGATGGCTCAGAGCCTGGAGCCTGCTTCCAATTCTGTGTCTCCCTCTCTCTCTGCCCCTCCCCCGTTCATGCTCTGTCTCTCTCTATCTCAAAAATAAATAAACGTTTAAAAAAAAAAAAAAAAAGAAATCCTCCTTACCTCCCCACCACACAAATGCCACAATGTCCTTCATGTCCCTGTCTTTGTGGATGTAGATTTTAGTAGGAAAGACCACAAAATATGATTTATTAAAAGCCAAGTGATTCTGGTAGCTCAATAGAGAGCATCATCTTGGGAATTTGAGGAGACTTTCTGGAGGAAATGACAACTGAACAGAGGATAATACAGAAGTTAGGGAATGAAGTGAAGCAAGGATGGGAAAAGACATTCTACTCAGAGAGATCAGCATGGATTATGGGTGTAAAAATGAGACAGTACTATGCACGGAACACTTGGGAATTGTAAGTAATTGAATAGAGCCCAGATGTGGGATATCTTTTGAACAGTGACAAGATGTTTTAAACCAAGAATCTATTTAATAGATGCATAAGACCTTACCATTAGAAAGGACCTGCTGTTTAATCCCATTTCTGAAGTACAAAATTCCTCATCCTTTGAGGCCCAGCAGCATGAGTGTAGGACACAGCAAGTATATACTGAGATGGCAATGAAATCATCAGTTCTCCTCATCCTGTATTCATTTCCCCAAATCACAAATCAGTCTGAGAATCTAAACAAAATATAGGCAGGTCGACCTCTCTTTAGAAATAAAAGCAATTTCTGCAAAATCAACATTGGCAAGAAAAGGTACTATGCTTTTTGGGAGTAGACAAAATTGTCTTTCAATAGTTGTCTCAATGAATAGCTCTGTTTCCCATCAGTTGTCCTATTAATAAATGAGTACATAATGTTTTACATTAATGAGAATGAAAGACATTTCCTTCAATTATACATAAAAAACAGCCAAGTAAGAAAGACTGCCAAGTTTGAAATCCATTTTTGATGCATTTTCTTTTGTTTCTGCCTGTGGTTTTCCAAGTGATATATGCACTCTATTTCCACACACTGTGAATCCCAATATATGTGGATTGTAATCAGGACACTGGAGGTTTCCATCATGGAGTCCTAATGAATGAACACACATTGTGACTATTTTTCCTATACTGAAAAAGAAAGTGTGTTTATTTGTTTGTTTGCTTGCTTTCTTGTTTAATACCCTTGCTGTGTCTTACCTCAGTATTTCGGTAGTTTCTCTAACTGACTTCCTGGCTTCTTATCTCTAAACTCTCTGCCTACTTTTGTCAAGCCAATTTTCAACAGATTAAGATAGAAAGTTGTCTAATCCTGTAGTGGTTTTCCTAGCTCCTAAAGCCAGTTATCAACCCAAGATCTGTTTTGCCAAACAGATGGCATTTTCCCTGTAGTAGTGGACACCCCACATATGGTTCCCATACACTTCTCCAACAATGTGACATCATTTAAAAGGTTTTTCTACCTGAATTCTCTTCTCCCAAATCTCCATCTTTCAAACCTCACCCTACCAATTCTACCAGGATACTCAGAGTGATAGACTTCCATCCAACATTTCCTATTTCTTTTTTAACCTGTCGATAAAAGTTTTAACCTTTTTGTCTTAATTGATTTACTTAGAACAATCTGCCTCAAATCCCAATTTATTTTACTGGATTGTGAGTCCCAGACAAAGAAACTGATTACCTCCTCATCTCTCTCACCTTCCCCAATTTACATGTCCACATACCCATGCTTCCTGAAAAAGGTCCAATGTTTTGGTGGCTCTTGTTCTTAATTGTATTTCCAGGGGAATTCTTAGATGAAACAAGTCCTAAATCAATACTCTATGATTGATTTAAGTCTTCCCTTTCCAATTACTGATATGGCTAGTCAGATGTCTTCAGTGGTGAGTTTGGTATGCCATAGCCACAATATTAATTGTGAAAACGAAGTGTAGAGGAACCACTTGCATAAATATATATACACGTATATACATATATGTGTGTGTGTGCTTGTGTACTTTCATAATTACATTTGTCTCATCTTTTTCCTTCTTTTTTTGACATTTTCTTTTAATATTCAATCTTTTTGTACATTGTATTTTCTACAGTTTTAACACAGTTTTGTTCATTGCCTGAACCATAATCTACAAATCTATTTTAAAAGTTGGGGGAAACACTCTAAAATTACTATGAATGTACAATATTTAAATATTTTTATTTATGTTTTATGGCTTAACCATGACATATTATCATTATTACTATTCTTTTTAAATTATTATTTTTACAATAACTAACTCCAAGCTATTCTGATCCCTGGGGCTGCTGTGGTTCCTCTAGTAACACTCAAGATAAAGGTTGCAGGAAATGAAATCTGGGTTAACCTGAAGGACTTTTCTGTAAGAAAAAAAATATATGTTGAATGTATTTTCTTCTTCCTGTTAATCCACTCCACGTATGATTTTGGGTATAATTTCATATCTAACCTCATTCTCTAAGGTACATAGGCAGTTCATAGCTCAAATGTCTGAGCAAAAAAGTATCAGTATGGGCCTAAAGATATTTCTCTTGTCAGGCTTCCTTAGCGAGAGCCTTTTCTCTTAACTCTAAACTTAGTATCAAGAGGAAATCCTAGAGCTTTAGGCTTTTTGGGCAGTAATTTCACAAAGAAGTACTTGCTACCTCACCTCCACTTATACTTTGAATAGAAAAAGGCCAGGAAACATAGATCTCTGTGACCTTGATGTAAGCTCTACCTCTTTAGATCCTTTGACCTACATATACTTGGTGTACTGCATGTGATGGTATTGTTTTCAAACAAGTGTTTATTTTCTTATTTTTAAAATAGGACCTATTGTGAAGGAGATGTACTGAAGGAGAAGCTGTGGCCATTACATGAATTGAAATATGGCTAGTGCCACACACAGAATGGGTGCTCAGAGTGTGTCTTCTGGCTTTACTGAGAACACGTAATAGAGAAGGGCAACAGATTTCGGCACCAGATAATCTCAGCAGACTACAAACCCCACCAGATTAGGAATTATAACTGCCTCAATCTCCACCATTTGACTCCAAATATCTAGCAGATACTTCCCACAACAATGTGTTTGTTGAACAAATGAACAAAGGAATTAACAAACATAAGTGGGATTAAATTTTGGTTCTGACATTTATCAGCATCCTATCATTTAAGATTAACTTCTTTGAACGTTAGTTTCTTCATCACGGATATGAAGACCACACTACCTGTTTTCCTGAATTGTTATCATGTTTAAAGGAAAGCATATGACAAGTCTTCAAAAATACAACAGGTATTAAGTAGATGTTTGTGGGATGGATGGATGGATGGATGAATGGATGGATGGTTGAGTGGCTCAGTGGATTACGTGGGGCAGGTCAAATACAAAGTAGATATTGGATGTGTGAAGATACACTCATAGATTCATTTTACCAACACCTCTTTTGGAAGACAAAGAAATTATTGACTTTCACCTCTGGCCTCAATCCTAAAGTTACTGATAAGATGCCATATCCCACTTGCACATACAGTTTAAAAGACAGTTTCATTATACCCATTACTTTTACATTTACCCTCTGTCAGTTGCATACACACCGGCAAAGGAGGAAATTAGCAATGCAAGCATTGGTAGTGACTCCTACAGGTCCACCTTTGTGTTGCAGATCCATTCTTTACCTCCTTTTCCACCCAGTATTTGACAGGTTTGTAAATGGGTAGCAATAAGGTGGTGGTAGTGGGATTTGGAATGATACCCCAGTCTCGTAAATTAGACTCTTTTCTTCAGAATATATTTCTCCTGTTAGTGTTAAATGTATATATTGACTTGCATATTGATAAGTAAATCTCTCTTTCATTTTCATCTGATTTTCATAGTTAGTATTAACCTTAGAATATGCTAGCAATTTGCTCATACCCTTTAACAAAGTATTTGTCTCTACTTAGTTTATTGATTTATCGATCTTTTTTTTGTATGTAATTATAAAATCATTTTTTAATGTTTATTTTTGGAAGGAGAGACAGAGCATGAACAGGGGAGGGGCAGAGAGAGAGGGACACACAGGCTCCAGGCTCTGAGCTGTCAGCAAAGGGCCCAACGCGGCACTTGAACTCATGACCCCTCATGAGCCATGAGATCATGACCTGTGCTGAAGTTGGACGCTTAACTGACTGAGCCACCCAGGTGCTCCTATAAAATCATTTTTACATAGGCAGGGGTACATTAAAATGTGTGTAAGTATTTTGTGTATTTGTGTAAGTGTGCATGTGTATGGATATAGATGCGTATACTCACAGATGAAAGGAGCTGTATCTTTTTAAGAGGGACTAGACATTAGCCATCTTACATTTCAGACTATATACTGAATTACTTACTGGCTAAGTTCATTAGCATTTCAGTAATGTAACACTTTAATTGTGCTAAGAGATTGCTTTAATCTTCCTCTCCTCAGTAATGAGAAATGCCTCACCCTATTGTACAGCTTTTGAAGTATTATGCACAATTCTGGATCTCTGTGACCTATTAAAACAGCATCTCTGGGAGGCAAAACTTGCAGAACTCTTAAGCATGGCTTCCCAATGCCTTCAAAAATCTGATTTCAGCTTATCTTTTCAGGCTGTCTCTCCTCCCTTTACCATTTCCATGATCTAGCTCTCTGGAATGATTCATCACCCATGGGCATTCCAGTACCTAAATTTCATACACTTTAAATACAAACTGATTACAGATTGTGTTCATGAAGGAATCAATTGTAGCCATTATCTATCTCAGTCAGTGAGCCCAAAAGATCTACAAAGCAGAAATCATTTCTGGCTTTCCTAACTCCTGCCTGTTCAGTGTCTGGCACTCCTAATTTGCATTTATGTAAACAAATAAATGTTACAGTTAATTAAATCCAAAATTATATATAATTAAAAAATTTCCCATCAATAGGAAGAGGTAATTTGTTTTTTTTTTGTTTTTTTTTTTTTAATTTTTTTTTTCAACGTTTATTTATTTTTGGGACAGAGAGAGAGCATGAACGGGCGAGGGGCAGAGAGAGAGGGAGACACAGAATCGGAAACAGGCTCCAGGCTCTGAGCCATCAGCCTAGAGCCCGACGCGGGGCTCAAACTCACGGACCGCGAGATCGAGACCTGGCTGAAGTCGGACGCTTAACCGACTGCGCCACCCAGGCGCCCCTCGGAAGAGGTAATTTGACTATGTGAATTTTTAAGAGCCCGGTCTATAGCAACAATCTCAGTATTTCCATTACAGTAAGACTAAGGATGAAGGGGAGTAAATATATTATTTGGATAAGTAGATAAGTTGGGGCTGTTCAACTGGTGATACCTTAATGAACTCCAAGAAGTCTTAAGAAATAAATCAAATTCCCTTCTGGCCTCTTGGTTTTGCAATGGAAGAGGCCACAGGAGTCAAGTTTATACAGAGCAACAGACGACTATACTGGTTCATCCAAATATATCTGTCGACCCTCCAGAGCTGCTTTTCCTGCCACCTACAATCTTGCCTTTTCTCACCTTCAAGACTATCTCTTTGGCTCAGCTGTCCTCTCTCTCCATGTTCTTTCCATCTGTGCAGCTATTACATTCCATGTTGGCTCTAATTATTGGCAGAAATTTTATTTTTCATAGCTCTATCTCTCACCTGAGGATTTTATGTTCATCCCCAAGTTGTTGTGAACTGTTTCCATGGAAGGCTTTTCTATACTGGTTCACAACTTAATATTTGTGTGTCTTACATGTTCATGTAACCTCTTGAGCCTTGATTTACTCAACTCACAGATAGGAATAGTAGGTAGGAATAGTGATTCCTAACTAGATGGGTTATTAGGAGAAATGCATTGAGAATGAAATCTAAAGTAAAATGTGAATCATAAGTGAATAAACAATTTTCTATATTTGATGAAGTATCTTGCCCTCAATAAAGAGAATGGGAGAGAGAGGGAGAGACAGAGAAAACGAGAGAAGAAAGAGAAGAGGAAAAGAAACTTAAAAGAAAAAAATAATCTATGTGTATAGAGAGGTAGGAACAGCACATAATAGTTAAACTTGTAAACAAAATGTTACTTGATGAATAAAAGGGCAAGATTTGTCTTCCTTTTTCTTTTCTTATTTTTTTTTTTGTGGTAGACTGAAATCAGCAGTTCTTGAAAGAAAAGCTTATCTTCTCAATCTACAAAAACTCCTGAAATACACAATTTGCATATGTATTTAATACAGTTGCAAGAAAAAAAATGACAATTTATTGAGTGAATTTTATTCATCTTAAGACACTGACCTTTCTCAAGGGAGATAAGTGCATTTGCCTCCAGCTATATGAATCACTTGAGTTTTTGTGTTTTTTTTTTTCATTAGTGAGAGCAATTTTGCCAACTCTCTTCTTGAAATGAGATGTCAACCAAATGCTCAAATATTTACGAATTGACATTTTGTGTCTTTCAAATAGTCAGTCAGTCTAGGTGCATGAGTCCTCCCCAGTGTATAGCTATTAAGAATCAGTTGCAAGAAAAAAAAAAAAAAGTCATGAAATAAAAAGGAGATTTTATAACACATGGCTTGAAATCTTAATGTGGTGCCTCAGATCAATCAAACCAATGAGCATCAAAGTTCAGTTTCAGCATCAGTGTTTTTATGATAGATTTTCTTCTACATTTTTTCTATTTTCTCCTGTGGCTGGGTTATAGAAGGCTGCAGGTAATGTTTGTGTTGTAAAATTGAGGCCAGTAATTTAATCCCCCCATAAAATTCACTCACAATTACAATAGCATTGAAATGGTACATAAATGAGTTCTTCATAAAGCAGAAAAGAAAAATGGTACAACAGTTAAGCTTTTTAATGATGGGCACTAAAGCAATGCTGCTGATTAGATTCTTTGCTAATTACCTTCTGTTACTTATATTGGATGTATTTCAGCAGAATAGAAACATCTATTCATAAACAGTTGTTTTCTTGGTAGTAATATGAAAACATTTGATTCTAAAGTTGGAAAGTCCCTGTCAGGGTCATATGATCCAGTCTTTAGCTTGTAGACAAATTTAATCATGCACCACCTGAAACATAGTTCCAATGACTTCCATTTAGTTGGAGGGTATCTATTTTATACACAATGGTGGAAAATCATACCAGTCATAATTTGAGATGAGACTTGAAACCCAAAAATTCTATGTAAGCAGCTGAGACCAGGAGCAGCAAATGCAAAGCACCTAGGCCAGGATAAGCTACAGATATAAATAAAGGATTAAGTACTACAAGGTAGTCCAAAGAGTTAGGCAGGGGTCAGATGATAGGGACTTTTCAGACCAGTTCAAAATATTGGAAACTTAGTCTAAGAGTTATTGAAAAGCCTAGAGGGCTTAATCAGAGGAATGCTATCATGGAAATAAAGTCTTAAGAAAATCACCTATCTCCTAAGTTGTAAATGGACTGTAGTGGGGTAAGAATAGAAGTAGGGAACCATAATTGTATGAGGTTGCTATGGACTGAATTATATCATCCCAAATTTGTACGTTGAAATCTTAACTACCAGGGGTACTGATTAGGAGACAGGTTTTTAAAGAGGTAATGAAGGTTAAATAAAGTAAAAAAAGTGAGGCCCTATTCCAATAGGACTGGTACCCATATAAGACAAGGAAGAGAAACAAGGTTCATGGATGCAAAAAGGCCATGTGAGGACACAGTGAGAAGGCAGCAATCTGCAATACAGAAAAAGAGAACACATCAGAAACCAACCCTGTGTGCACTGCAATCTTGGACATTCTTGCTCCAGAATTGTGAGAAAATTCATTTATGTTTTTTTTTTTTTTTAAATCGCTAAGTCTGTTGTGCTCTGTTAAGGCAGACTAAGCAAAATAATACAAAAGTTACGGAGTTACCCTGGTAAGGGAAGAGGTAGTTTAAAAATGTTGATTAAAATAGAAATGTAGACAGATTTAAAACCTATTTTAAAGAAACCGTTTTCTACCTCTAATGAATCAGGTATAGTGTTAAGGGTAAGAGGAATGACAATAATAGATCTATACATATATGGTAGTGCTATTGCTTGATTCAGAAACAGATGGAAGAAGAACACATTATGGAGTGAAGGGAACTGGTGGTTTTTACTAGCATGCTAATTTTGAGATCCAAATGGACATATAAGGAAGCGAGATATATGATCAGTAATTCAGAGAAGATATATATTTGGAAGTCATTGTCACCTCCTATAAAAACAGTAGTAGTATACTTGGTAATTTCCAGTTGCCCAGAACATAATTACTTTCAGGATGGACTCAAATCCAGGTGTGCACATACATGCATGCATGTGTACACAGACATTTGTCAAAGTGCAACCAATATTTATCAAAAGTCTACTACATTCCAGGACTATATTTTCCCCTGGAATTGTGCTATTCTCTGGAGAAAACAGGTCTAATATTGACTCTAATAAAAGCTTACAGTCTAAAGTGGGTGGAGATTGGGTATATGCATATGACATACAGATAAGAAAACAAAAATAGATGCTGTCATAGCATTACAAGTGGACTGGAATGGGACATCATTGAATGGATAGTGCAGTGGTAGGCAGAATAAAAGCTTCCCAATAATGTTCATATCCTACTCTTCAAAACCTGTGAATATGTTACACTACAGGCAAAAGGGAATTAAGGTTGCACATGCAATTAAGTTTGCTAAGCAATTGTTCTTAAGATGGGAGTATTCTGTATTATCCAGGTGGGCCCACCCTAATTGCATGAGCACTTAAGAGCAGAAGGAGAAAGGAGAGTCAGAGAGATGCAAACTGAAAAGCTTTCCAGCCTTTAAAGGTAGAAATAAGGGGCCAAGAGTAAGTAATGTGGATGGCCTCCTGAAGATAAAACAGGCAAGGGAATGGATCCTCCCATAGAACCAACGGAAAGAAACAGAGTCTTACAGATGCCTTCACTTTACTCAAATGAGACCTGTCTCAGACTTTTTAATTACAGAACTTTACTATATATACATACAGATATATATATATATATATATATATATATATATATATAT